>NC_138824.1:105008000-105728120 GCF_965183815.1 Platalea leucorodia
TAAAAATAAAAAAAAAAAACATACTGGAGGGATTGATTATCCATTACTATTTTTGGTCCTCTGGAACAAAATGATTGATTCTGAAAATGAATCTACTCATACTCTTAACACTTATAGGCCACACCCATTTGAATTAATGCAAAACAAAACAAGCTGAAAAAGTGGCTTTTAGAATTCTGAACTACATTTCCAGTAGGTTTTTCTCTTCATAAAATAAATTTTAAAGATTTTTAAAAACATCTTCTAATTTAATGCTTTTAATTAATTTAGATTAATCTTGAAGACAAAAATCCATTCTAGTCTCTTAGAAACAGAAAGAGCATATACTATTTTGTAAATTGGTAGAAAAAGATGCAAATTCTTGAACCAGAAAACAAAACATCGTAGAAAACCTGAGTAGGAAAACTCAAGATATAGTTTACAGAAATGTTTTTTATCCTGCATCAGGACAGCCTTTTTGCATGATGGAAGGTTGAGATAATGTTGTGAAACATTTGAGATAATAGATTAACATTCCTATTCCCATTAATCTTCATGGTTTTGATCATTTTTTCCCAAAATACCATTGGTTTTGGCACAGCAGTGCTAACCATTTAAAGCAATGTTTCTACAAACATCCTTAAAAGAGTACAACTTCTGCTTTAACAGTGTCTCACTGAATTTCTATGACAGTGCCTTACACTGATCTTTCAATTTATATACCTGAAAGTTGGGAAAAAAATACAACTTGATTTTAAAAAACATAGATCATTCCAAAGAAACTTGCTGCCTAAAAAATATGACTAATTTTCTTAACAAAAGGACACACAGTATCTCAAATTTATCCAATCTTAATTTCACATGAGGGCTCAGATGAAATTATTAAATCAAAATGGAGGAGAATATGATATAGTTTAGGAAGGGGGAGATGGATAATGCAGATTTATAAGCTGACCAAAGTGGTTTCACCGCAAGACAGAGGACATTAGTTGTACTGAAAGATGAAGAAAGATGGAGAGTTTTATAAGTGCAGTACCACAGACTGCTCTTCAACTGTATTTGATATTTTCATTAACAAATTTGGCACACAAGCTGAAAGGAGAACTTAGCAAATGACAAAAAATTATTAAAGTAATTCAGGAAGAAGAGAATAAAATTCATCAAGTAGAAGTCATAGATACCACTAATGAAAATTTTTTGTGTACAGCAGTGTGCGCTTTAGCTGGAAGTGACAGGAGGAAAGAGATGTGGTTACATAAGTCACAGAGTATGGGATTCATCTGCACCTTTTCTAATTAACTGATGACAAGAAAGACTGATTATACTGATTGTTAGATGGTGCCACTGCAGACATATTGGCTCTGTGTTTCCATATAAAGTTGCATAAATGTTCCAGATCACTCAGAGCTAGTTTGGGCATCTTTATGTCATTCTCTCATGCGGAATAACTTTAGCTGAGGAGGAATGTGATTGCGGCTTACATATAGGATTGCAGTTCATCTAGCAGATAAGAATGAAATCACGTTATTGGCATAAGAGGATATGGATCAATTTTACTGCTAAAAAAATTAGACTCAAAATTGGAAGACAAAAAAAAATCTTTTTAATAAGCATATCAAGGACAAGAAATTGGTTGGTTTGAAGATGGATCCTGACATTTACGAGCAGATGCTGAGCTCAGTGAAAGGAAATAAAACTTCTAGTCCTCTATTTTTCTATTACATTGGATCTGGAATTTCCATGAGACAATATGATATCATTTGAATCAGATTACATTGAGTACTGTAGAAACATAAAAAAACTGAGATCGGAAAGGACCACAGGAAGTCATCTAGTCCTGCCTGGACTCAAAGCAGGGCTAATTTCAAAGTCAGACTAGGTTGCTCAGGATCTTTCCTGATCTCATTCTGAAAATTGCCAAAGATGGAGATCCTATGACCTTTCTAGGCAACTTGCACCCATGCTTAACCTCTCTCAGTGTGATTTTTAAAAAATTAATAAAAAATTTAAAAAAATATTTTATTTTTAATGTCCAAGGACATAACTCTTGCTGCAGTTTGTGAGAGCACTTCTTGCACTTTCAGTGGGCACCACTGAAAGAAGTACGTCTTTGCCTTCTACATAACTCCTTTTTACATAGTGATAGATAGCAATTAGATTTCTGCCCTTAACCTTCTTTTCTCAAAGATAAACAAGCCAACTCTTTTGATCTATTTACACTCATCCATGTGCTCCTGCCACACCCTAGTCATCTTGGTGATCTCCCACTGGACTCACTCCAGTTTGTTAATGTCTTTCTTTTACTGATGGACGGAAAACTGGTTTTATAGGCATAGCCTCCTGAGTGCAAACAGAAGGTGAATAACTTTTATGATGTGCTAGTTATTCCCGCCCCCCCCCCCAAAAAAAATCTGCAAAAATGTTCCTTTTAAGCTACTGAGTGAATTTCAGTTTTGTCATAATTTTTGAGCTTTTGACTCTATGGAAAGATTTATTTTTCAGTTACTTTTAAATGAAATATTTTTATAAACTTGTCATAAAAAATATGGTACGGTAAAAAATAATGAATACTCTAACAAAGTAATATAACATTGTAGAAATATTCCATAAAACTTTAAAAAGTTTAGGAGAAAGAAATCTAGCAACAGGTGGATTCTGAAAAGAAAATTCACACTTATTTCTTTGGAAAACATTAATCAGAGAGAGAAAAAAAACCCTCACATATTTGGTTTGAGGAATTACTGGAGACACCAGCAACCAAAGACAGACTGTAAAACAGCAGAAAACAGTATCGTCATTGCAAATAGCTGCAAAATATACCTGATGTATAACCACAGAAAATAAAATACTACTTAAATGCAAGATATTGCATCTAGGCAGGAATAATCATAACAGGCAATATCTAAAGATGTAATGGAGCAGAAGCAGAATGTGTGTTAAGAGAGAGATGATAAATACCGGTGACAATTATTTTGATGACATTTGCAGAAGAGGTTTTGGGTTCTGCTTTGTTTAATTAAAAAAAAAAAAAAGGCTTATTTTTCAACTGAGTGTAATCACACCTTATTTTAAGAGCTCTGCTCCTGCTGCATACTCATAAATGTGGTTAATGCTATATAATGACAACAGTCACTGTAGTGATGTGCAGACAAGATGATGGCCTGAGAATGCATATGTTGGTCTGAAAGTTTGAAATCTAAGAGGGATATATTCAGCAGACAATGCCAAACACATCTTACAAATTACCAATTGTAGGTTTATTACAGCTGTTCAAGGTAAGTCAATGTTCCAGTCTGAACATGGCATCAGTAGTACATCACAACCGCTCTGGGAAAATATCACTTATGTGACAGAACTATTTTAATGTCACCAGTTTTACCAGTCTTCTGTTTTTCACGTACTCTATTGCCTTCTACCTAACTGTGCATATTTTGTAATAAATTAGGTCTAACTATTTTTAACAGTCACTAGAATGACTACATAGGCTGAAATAGATTAGAAATACCCATTATGATTCATTATCTTAGCTATAAAACATTAGCAATCAATTTGGGAACAAAGGCTAATAATGTTTTGTATTAAAATTGAAAGAAATGTGCTAGTTCAATTTCATTTACAATTTAAATAATTTTATTTGCAGGATTCACAGACATCTCGTCTCTCTACTATCTAATTATTCCCTGATACAAAGTGAGCAGAAATGCTTCAGCAAAATAAAACAATCATTAGTGACAGTACAAACCAAAGACTGGACCTGAATTTGAATTTTGTTATAGGTAAGGAAACTTGGATCTAGAGTTCTGAATCTGGACAGAAGAATGCAAGAAACTGTAATCCTTGCATCCAGGTTAGTCTCCTCTGTGATAATAACCATCTTTTGAAAATGTTGAGCAAATTAATCTTTTGTGTGAGATCACAGAATATGAGTAAATTAAGAGGGTAGATGGATGAAATCCTTCAACATGATATTACAGGGTGAAGTAACACAGCAGTCCCGAAACTACTTTGATGAAAAAAATCACTGTCAGTGCCTTCATTATCAAAATGATAGAAGGGTCACACTCTTCCTTCTTTTCTCCATGGATTAGGCCTTTAAGAAGACCAAGACGTTGTTCTGGCACTGTGCTCTACTTCCAGGTAGAATAAACTTTCACATAGCTTTTATCTGTCTTCACTAATGTGAGTTTGTTGACAAAACAGCATGAATTTAGAAATTAAAGACCTCAGTCTATTCAATTCCTCAGATAAATGCTCAGAGTCATCTGAAATAAAGAGGACTCTCTGGAAGTATAAGACTAGAAATGACCAGAAGACACACTAAATAAATACACTTTAAACAGACTAAGAATTCCTCAAAGAGGTTTTGTGTTTTCTTAGATGTGTAAATTGTAAACTAAATTAGAATTTCTTTGGTTGGTGGAAGGCAGAAAAAGCAAACATCATGTTATCTCTTTATTTATTATCTTGAAAAATAAAAGACATGTCAGTTATAGCCCTCTAGAAAGAAATTATTGGAGTGAGGCCATAAAAATTCATCACACTAAGGAAACAATTCAGTTTCAATGCCGTAAAGCCCACTATAAAATAATTAATGGTTCCTCATTTTTAATCCATTTAAATAAAAATATGCATTGACTTAATGTAAATGAAAAAGAAAAAAGTATATGCCTGGAAATTCCATTACACCTTCAAATAGCAAATCTGTACGTGTACCAGTAGTCTGAGTAACTTCTACAGCCATAGATTTTAAATAAAATTTAAAAAATTATTCCCCAAAATAAGCCAGCACAGATAAGAGCAATGGAAACCAATACAAGAAACAAGATGGACACTTATAATTCAGATACAGTTGCACAAACTTGGCTCACGTGCAGGCGCTACAGAGAATGGATTAGGATCTTTGTTACGGTTAGGTCCGTCTGCATCCATTTATGTTGTTGGGTCCTGTTTTAATAACAACAGTCTTTTTTGTTCTTTTGCCCCTGCTGAATACATGAGCTTTTATTTAATTTAGGACACATTGGCACTCAGGTCTTTCTCAGCTAGTACCAAAGAAGTGTCTTCCCAAGGCTTTTACAATTGTATTTTTTTCACCTGTGGCTCATTTTGAAGATGTAGTGTATATTAGCATCTAAACTACAGAAGAGTTTTATTCATTTATTTACAATATAAGTATAAAGAAGTATTTAATGTCCTCTTTAAAATTACTCACATAAGCTGTGTTTTCATTTCATTGAGGAGATAAGGTTGCCCTTAAGAAGACTTGATCACTCTGAAAATGGAAGCATCACACCATTAATTTAGGAACCAATGTGAAAGAGCTGGTGACTGTAGTAATAAACATAAGATACAATGTCTCTCTTAAAAGGAAGCAAGATAAAAAAGGGGAAGCAAATGATTCTCCAATCACTTACCGAAGCTATTCATAGTAAGAACCAATTCTTTTCTCTCACTTTCTTTTAATATGGAGGATATGAATATGTAGGAAAAAAATTTCCCTGATCTCGGTACTTTTCCACTCTGAATTCAAACCCAATTCATTGTTACAATCCTTCAATTTAGTGAAGGTACATAAAATGTAATTTTCAGTTTTCCAGAGAATGAAAGTGATAATTATCTGTATTGGGTGTAGGTGTCAAGGTTTTGGTAGTGGGGAGGCTGCAGGGAGGCCTCTGTGAGGAGAGGCCAGGGCTGCCCCGTGTCGGACACAGCGGATTCCAGCCAGCTCCAATGGCCCCACCGCAGGGCACGGCTGAGCCCCGCAGCCACGATGGCGGTGCCTCAGGGAAAGCCTGGGTAAGGAAGGGCAAAATGCTGCCCGGCAGTGAAGGGTAAGGGGAAAAGTGTGAGAAACAGCCCTGTGAGCAGCAAGACAAGAGGAGGTGCTCCAGGTGCCGGAGCAGAGATTCCCCTGCAGCAGATGGAGATCATGGTGGACAAGGTATTTCCTTTCAGCCCATGGAGAGACCACAGCAGAGCAGATGTCCACATTGCAGATCACAGAGGACCCCATGCTGGAGCAGCAGAAGGATATGCCCTGAAGAAACTGCGGCCCATGGAGAGTCCACGCTGGAGCAGGCTTATCCTGAAGGACTGCAGCCCGTGGTAAGCACCTACACTGGACCAGGGGAAAGGTGTGCAGAGGAAGGAGAGGCAGAGAGGAGCTGTTATGGACTGACCACAACTGCTCATTCCCCATCCCCCCTGCACCACTCAGGAGGAGGTAGAAGAGGGAGGAATGAAGGAGTGAAGATGAGCCTAGGAAGAGGGTGAATAGGGGAAGGTGGTGTTTTAATTTTTTTTTCCTTACCATCCAAATATATTTTCATTGGCAATAAATTAATAAAAATTCCACCAGAATGAGACGTTTATTTAGAAATCATTAATTCAGATGTGTTTTTCTTCTGTCTTTGTTATTATTATCGAAGCACTAGAAGTTTATATAGAACGAAGAGTCATGCATTTACATTAGGGAACATTCAGATACTAGTCTTTTATTTTGTAATCAGGTCTTACTCAAGGATGTTACTCACAGAATCATAGAATCACAGAATGGTTTGCATTGGAAGGAACCTGAAAGATCATCTAGTTCCAACGCCCTTGCCATAGGCAGGGACATCCTTCACTAGTTCAGGTTGCTCAAAGCTCCATCCAACACTTGAACACTTCCAGGGAGGGGGCATCCACAATCTCTCTGGGCAACCTGTTCCAGTGTCTCACCACCCTCATTGTAAAAAATTTCATCCTAATGACCAATCTAAATCTACCCTCTTTCTGTTTAAAACTGTTGCTCCTTGTCTTGTCTCTCCCCATCTTTCTTATAAGCCTCCTTTAAGTATTGAAAGGCCACAATAAGGTGTCCTCAGAGACGTCTCTTCTCCAGGTTGAACAATCCCAACTCTCAACCTTTCTTCATAGGAAATGTGTTCCATCCCTATGACCGCTTTTGTGTCCATGCTCTGGACTTGCTCCAATAGGTCCAATAGGTCCAATAGGCCTTGTGCTGGGGACCCCAGAGCTGGATGCAGTACTCCAGGTGGGGTCTCACAAGAGGGGAGCAGAGAGGGAGAATCACCTCCCTCAACCTGCTGGCCATGCTTCTTTTTATGCAGCCCAGGATATGATGCTTTTTGGCTTTTTGGGCTGCAAGCACACATTACTGGCTCGTGTCCAATCTTTTGTCCACCAATATCTCCAAGTCTTTTTCTGCAGGGCTGCTCTCAAGCCATTCATCCCTCACTCTGTATTGATACTGGGGATTGCCTCAACCCAGGTGCAGGACCTTGCACTTTGCCTTGTTGAACTTCATGAGGTTTGCACGGGCCCACTCCTCAAACCTGTCAAGGTTCCTCTGGATGGCATCCCTCCCCTCTAGTGAATCAACTGCACCACTCAGCTTGGTATCATCTGCAGGCTTGCTGAGGATGTACTCAATCCTACTGTCTATGTCACTGATGAAGATATTAAATAGTATTGGTCCCAGTATGGACCCTTAAAAGACACCACTTGTTACTGGTTTCCACTTAGACATTGAGCCATTGACTATCACTCTTTGGATGCAGCCATCTAGACAATTCCTTATCTATCCAATAGTCTATCCATCAAACCCATATCTCTTCAATTTAGCAGCAAGAATGTTGTGTGGGACTGTATCAAAGGCCTTACAGAAGTCAATGCAGATGACATCTGCAGCTCTTCCCTTGTCCAGTGATGCAGTTACTCCATTGTAGAAGACCACTAGATTAGTCAGGAACGATTTGCTCCTGGTGAAGCCATGTTGGTTGTCTCTAATCACCCCGTCTTCCATATGTTTGGACACATCTTCCAGGAGGATCTGCTCTGTGATCTTAGCAGGCACAGAGGTGAGGTTGACTGAATGAGGCTGATCAAATATAAATAAAATGTAATAAATAGATGGTATGGAATGTGGCAGACCACTCTGCCCCAAGATTTTTTGTTGTTGTTGTTGCAAGCTATGTGTAGACTTAGGCTATTTGTATGATTGTATGTTTGATTTGGATATATGTCCTTCTCCCTGCCTTCTTGATGTGAAAACAGAGATTCTGAAGCACAGTCCTATGATTCAAATGGGGTATATGGAAAATATATCAGGAACAGATGATATATCAGGAGCATGTGATATGAAACATGAAAATAATCTGAATGACTTCACCAAGAATTCTTTAGGAAAACACTGAAACCACTATTGATTGTATCTGAAAAATTCGTTTTCATATAGGAATTTTCCAGTTTATGCATGGGCAACAGCTCCAGTGTCAGTAAAATTAGATTAAGAATAAAAATGCCTTTATTGCCTAATTATATCACTGAATGTTATTGTTCATATTGTAGGTAAGAAATAGCAAGAACTACTGCAAGAAAAATTAAGAATTATGTATTTTTCAGGTGAAGAGATTGCAAAGCTGTTATCGGTTGCTATCAAGAGTACAGAGAATCAACTCAACTTCATATTATCACAATAAAAAGAATTAAATAAAATGTGCCTTTATGAACCTTGTCTCTTGGTAGTAGTTTCATATTAATGAGTTTATTAGCTTAAGTACCTTTAGCATTTTGGAGTAGTACCACAATTACAACAAACTCAAGTAAGCACCCAGAGATTTTATCAGTGGGAAGAGCTTTTTAAAAGTTATCATCTTAATGATTTTAGTCATTTTGTGGGAGTGAAGAAAAGAGTGAAAATATGAATAGCAATTGTCAATTATATGGTTATTTTATAAATTAGATAGGAAAAAGCTTAGTTACAAAGAAATAAGAAATATTTGGCATCTAATAAAAATGTTCTCTTTCAAGTTCTTCATTATATTGGAGTGTGGGATCTGCCCAAGGTCTGATCACTTTAAATAATGAAAACAAAAGTGACAGGTAAAATATGCTGAATCAACAGTTTATTAAGCCACCTTAAGAGTAGAAACAATTATAAAGCATAGGGCTAATGGCTGCAGCTGATTCATTGCAAAGGAATCAATTTCATTCCAACACTTGTAGCAAATAAATTAATTCCATGATTCTAATTTAACCTGTCAATGCAATTCTTTGTTGAGAAAGACAAGCTTGGTAGAAACATGAAGAGATGGAGAACGTACTAGATAAAAGACTGATTCAAAGAACTGTTCCAGACAAATGTGTTTGTTAAAAGTGATGCAATTCATATGTGTGCTTAGCCTCTTCAGGTTCCAAAAATATCAAGATGGATGGCGTCATGTGAATTTGGTATGCACAGACGGCCTGGAATAACTAATATTTCATTTCATGATGTGAGAGGAGCATTGCCCAAAAAATTAACACAAACAACTCCTTGGCTAGGAATACTGGGGCTTCTTAGAACTGGTATTCTAGGGGCAGATGTTTTCACAGCTATACCTGCAAGTTCTTATGAATGAGAGGCTGGATTTCTACAGGAGCAAGTAACAGTCAGTGCTTCTGAGATGAGAAAAACAGATAACCCAGGAAAAAACAAACATACAAGCCACCAAGTGACAAGTTCCTTGCATCCTGGAATCACAGGCTAAAAAGTGGCAGGTGTGGAGCAATGTAATCTGCATGGCAAAACTGGGTTAATCACATTCTGTTAGAAGATTTTAGGTAGGTTAACGAACTGTCATTCTTCATCAGTCAAAGGAGTATTCTATAGAAACTCTATAGTTTAAGGATTTGGGTGAGATGAAGATCAGAGGCCCTGATTTTTAACAGAGAACACCTGTGAACACCTGTTCCACTGTGTCCCTAGACAATTAAAGGTTGAGAAGGCAACTTTAAAATAAGGTGAGTGTGATGAGAATAAAATTTGCCTAATAAAGGTAAGATTTCAGCAGTACTAAGCTGCTTGTTCTAAAAATAATTCAAATTTGGGTAATATCAAGAAGTCCCTGACAGTGAGGGCCTTGTAGTAAAATCTGAGTCCATTTTTTCCCAAAGCAGGATTATTTACATCTACGGTTTATTCATGAATGGGGCTGAATTAATTAGGCCTGTGAGTGGTGCCACCTGCTTGCAAACAAAAGCAGGGAGGTAATTCAGCAATTCTGCAGAAAGAGCTTTTGGTGTTTATTCTCTTGAGAATGGAAGAATGGATTATGGGGACTGGGGAGCAGCTGTGCAGCTCTAAATCATATGTTTGCAAATCAGCAACTGATTGTGTTAGTAAGGCAAAATGTAGTTGAAGGTGGTATGGTATTTTCAACTGTTTTGACTGCATTCTTGCAAGTTTACCAGAGGTATATGAGTTGATTTGGTATAATGAAAATACTTACCCAAATTTTTGGGTGTGTTGGGTAATAGTTATACTTGTAAGTAGAATTTCTGAAGCTACTTTAAATTACTTTGACAAAAGAAAGATGACCCAAAGTGAGTCTCTGCGAGTAGAACCAAAGAGATCATAGCAATGTGGGGAGGAAGTAAGATATAGGCTGAAATGAAAACTTTTGTTAAACAGTTTAGGGGCTCAAAGGTCTTACTGTAAGACTGTGAAATTGTAAGTTCTTGATGGAGTTGAACTGCAAACTTTTCTTACTGTACTATAGAAGGGGAAAAAAAAAAAACCCAAACTAAAAACAAAACCATGCAACTTTCCTACATATTCTGATTTTTGGAAGAACATGGTGAAAATTAAAGGTGTGTTTGAAAGAAATTTGTATTATTGTTCATTTTTAAATTTGATGGACAGATATACTTTATAGACATTCCTCTTGTTCTGTGTGGTAATGCAAAAAAAGCATATCCTTCCAGAGAGGAGATGCTGGAGGGCATATGTGTGTATGTGTGGATAGTTCTATACTGTCTTTGAACCTGTGGTATTGCTGTTTGTTGTTTCTAAATTTTAAAGTCTCTGTAGGAGTTCAGTTTTCTTAAAATGTTCAAAATATTTACAGAGATATAGTCAAAAGATATACATATGTCAGAAGAAAATTGTTTTCTGTTATTTCTTGTACAATCATAATGGTTTCTCTATGCACATTATTTTCTGTGGATGAGTAACATCTTACTGATTTTTGTTTTTAGATATTACAGAAAAATAATGATCTCTTGTATTTTGAGTCGATGAGCAAAAAATCTTACATGGATGGACCCTGGTCACTAAGAGATTGTGTTCTGTTATGGCAGGAGGAGCTGATTATTTCAATTCTTATGAATAACACAATAATAAATCATTTCTGTACTGGTGAAAATATTAATTATATCAGTTAGTTTAGGCAATCTCTATTCAAAAGCTGATGAAAGAGGAAAATCAATTACTAGGGATAATGCTTAAGACAACTATGGTAAATGAGAAAATCACACTTATGCTTGAAGGTGAAATTTTATGGCTGTGGTTTCGAAAAATTCTGCATGTAAGAAGAACGAAAAGTAAGTTTGCAACAATATTGATCTAGTGGACCAGATCTATTGATCGATGTTTTTAGTGTTGGGTAAAAGCAATTTGGCCATCCCCCTATACTTGTATGTAATTATTTCTTTTTGACTTCGAAGTTCTCAGTATGCTCCACCCTGTGATTGTTCTTGCTCTTCCCTCGAGTCCGTTAGCTCTGGCAAAACTTTGAATGCATTTTTTTGGGAATGTGAGGAGAAGGTACCTTATAATTCTTCATTGGCTAAAGGTCTAACTTTTCTAACTCATGACTTCAAACACAGAATCACACTGGAAGGTACCTAGAGAGATCTCTAGTCATATAGGATTGGCTCTGGGATTAGACCAGGCTGCTCAGGGCATTGTTCAGTGACATCTTGGAAAACCTGCAGAGGCCTGCAGGACCTCTCTGGGCAACTTGTTACACTGCTTCCCTGTCCTTGTGGGATTTTTTTCCTTATATCCAGCCTGAACCTCTCTTGTATCAATTTATGCCCATTGTCTCTCATCCCCCTGCCATGCACAACTGTGCAGAGCCTGTTTCTGTCTTCCTGATGATCTCCCCATGGGTACAAACAGATGGCTCAAAGCTATCTCTTTTCCAGGCTGAACAAGCCCAGATTCCTCAGCCTTTCCTTACAGAAGTCCTTCAACTCCTAATCAACTTGTTCCAGTTAATATTTTTTTTTTTCTTGTACTGGGGGCCAAAAACTGGACAGAGTGTTCTAGAGTATTCTAGATGAGATCATAGGTGTGTTGAGTAAAGGGAAATAATCGCTTCTATTAATCTACTGGCTACACCTCTGTTGACACAGTCAAATCTAAGAGCTGGTCTTCCCCTGTGCTGGCAGGCACTACTGGTTCCTGTTTAGCTTCCTGTCCACCAGGGCTCCTATCTATTTTTCAAACATCTGCTCTTCAGCCAGTCTGTCTCAACTTTGTACAGGACAGACGGTTTTGTACAGCAGAGGGTTAATTCATTCCAGGTACGGGACTTTGCATTTGTCCTTGTTGAATTTCATGGCCTATTTTCTCCAGCCTGTCTTAGTGCTTTTGAAGGATAGCTCTGCCCTTGAGCATATTGACTATACTTCCCATTTTGTAACACAATGCTTGATGAGGTGCATTTGGTCTTGGTCAGGTCACTTATAAAGATATTATACCAGAGGAGACCCCTGAGGAACACCACTTATAATTAGCCTTACAAAGTATGGCCCATTTACTCCCATCCTTTAAAGCCCCTGATTCAGACAGTTTTTTCACCCACCCAGACAGTAACATCAACGTTTCTGCCACAGAATCCTTGTATTCATGTTGAAAGTTAAGGTAGCCAATGACCACTACTCTTCCCTAATCCAAAAATCCAGTCATTTCATCACAGAAGGTAATCAAGTTGGCCAAGCACAATTTACTTTTGACATGCCCATGATGGCTATTCAAAACTACCTTCTCCTCTAGGAAACCAGAAATGTTTTCCATGAGGATGTGTTCTCTCATTTTTTTTTTCAGGCAAATCTGGCAAGCCTGACCAGCCTGTATTTTCTTGCATTGTTCCTTTTGTCTTTTTTGAAGATGGGTGAAACCTATGCTTTTTCCCAGTCATCGAGACCTTTCCTGGTCTCTCCTTTCAAAGGTGATACAGAGCAACCTTGCATTACTCTCAGCCAGCTTTCTCAGCGCTCTTGGAAGCACCCCAGCCTGTCTTGGAATTGAATGGGCTGAAGTTTCTCAAGAAATCACTGACTCAATCTTTGTCCAGTATTGGTATAGGTAGCATTGGTAAAATGAAAAATTAGCTATTTATGATACAAAATTGGTAAAAGCTGTTGTAAGTTTATTTTATACTTTAAACCTTTTTAAAACTGATACTATTTGTACAATTCTGTAGCTTGTTTTTTGTGCCACCTTGGAACACAACTAT
The DNA here is from genome assembly GCF_965183815.1 of Platalea leucorodia. Taxonomy (NCBI): domain Eukaryota; kingdom Metazoa; phylum Chordata; class Aves; order Pelecaniformes; family Threskiornithidae; genus Platalea; species Platalea leucorodia. Next base: position 105,021,269 of record NC_138824.1, read on the forward strand.
ATTTTACAGCACGAAGGAAGTTTTGGTGTGGTGTTTTTTTTTTTCTTTGTTTGTTTTTTTAATATGAAAACCCAGATGTTTCTGATCAAAGTCAAGGGTCCTGAAAAAAGGCTCATTTCAATTGTAGTATGAACTCTAATTTATCAGCATTGTACAATGTGAGCCTCTGTTTAACGTGTGTGTACTGTCTTAGATTGTTGCATGTTTTATTTTTTTGTTGAAAGTCGTAAAGTGCCATATTCAACCTACAAAGCAGTCTGAGGTTCTAGTTTGCTTTCTAGGCATGAACTCATTCTGAAAGCAGCGTGTCACTTTGGCATCTCTTTCAGTGGTGTCAGAGGGCACTACTGAGGTGAAAATATGTTTCCCAATTATTTCCTTGTCTAATTCAAGTATTCACTCAATGGGAAAGGAGTTGTTTACTTCTCTTTTCTACTTCCTTTAACCTTCTGGTATGGCTGTTGGCACAAGATTGTCAGCTGGATAGAGATGCATTCAGAAATGTTCTACTTGCTTTCAAGTTGATAGTTACTTTCACAGGTTGTATGAAAAAAAAGAAAAAACCAAACAACTCTAAGAAAAGGTGAAGACTTCCTCTAAAATAATAGTTGTGCAGCTGGCATTTTCTTTGCAAAATGATGCAAATTGTGTAGAGAATTGTTTCCTCTCTTCTCCTCACTCTGTCTCCTTCCATATGCAGCGCTGCACTTGTAGCATTTATCACAGCATGGGATCATCATGTATTGCCCCTGCTGTCCCTGTTTCCCTTGAAGTTTATCTTCAACATTTTAATTTGAATTCTTTCATGTCCATACAACTAGAACTGGTCCCCATTTATATACTACATCTGTGGCTTCATTGAATTCTAATTGTTTTGGGTAGATGTTTCTGCCACCACCTGCCCAGCTCTAATTCCATTCTAGCACCTAATTGTAACCTAATCTAGTATCAGATTCTCAGCCTGGAAAACCACATGCTTAAGTCCATGTTTCTAAACTTTGAGTGTTTCTTTCAACCTCTTTTTGTTTAAAGACCTATCAGTTATATTCCACATAAAACTCAAATACATAACACATTTGTTTAATTTCATGTGTTACAAACACAGATTTTTATTTTTTTTTAATTAAATGACAACCAACTGACCTCAAATGCTTGAAAAGCAGCAGTTGGTGAAAAGAAGAATAGTGAACTTATTTTCATGTAGCATGACTAATTGCTTGTAGGTGCAGAGACAGTGTAGCTTAAACTACTGATGGAGCACCTAATTCCTCTGTGTTTAACTTTGGCTTCCTCTTGGTGGCTTGTTTAACATGATAGTCACTTTGCACTCAGGAGTAGAGGGCTGTGATTGATTCAGTGTTTCTATTTTGAGCTATCAATATTGTTTGGTCTGTATTTCTGTGCAACACAGTTGATTCCAGCTTTTTCATTTCACCTGCCAAAGTGTCACAAAACCAATCAGAACTACTCTTCCCTTCTCCACGGACTGCCTCTCACTAGCATTTGAGATTATGTTCTAATGTTATGTTTGTGATGTCTTTCTTACATTCTTATGTTCAGCCTGACTGTTGTGGCAGAGAATCTAAGTTGTTCTGCAATTGTGTGCTCTGTCTGCTGTGTAAGTACTTAAAATCAGCATTTTTGCCCAGATTTCCCATAGGATTATTCCATCTGTTAGAGCACCCATATGGTAAATAGTGTATGGATGACAAGGATATGCAACTGTGTTTCTTTCATATATTTCGATAACAAACTTAGATGAGATGACAAGTACAATGAAACAAATGCAGATTAAGCAGAGTTCATGTTGAAAATGGTCTAATAAGCTTGCTACAATCACAAAAATGTTGACTGGGAAAACAAAAAGTTTTCAGTACCAATATTTAATGTGCTTCTACAGACACCATTATCTTAATATAATTGTAAATAATGGAAAGAGCTTTTTGGTTTGGAAAAAAATTACAGTTGCTTATAAATCTCCAAATCCTTCTGATGAGTTTGGTAAGCAGTTGTTTACAGTACTAAAACCTTTGGATGTCTTTTAGTAGCCCACTGAGAATACATATACACATCTATCTTTTTATTGTTGTGATAAAATATCAGCAAGAAAAAAAAATGCATGGAACCTTAAACAGCCATTAGAGATGGCTATTCTCAGTATACAAAAGGCAGCAGCTTTCATAAGGTTAACATTAGCATTAGCAATCTAAGACCAACTTCTCACTGAAATGTTAACAGCTTCTCAAGGGGAAAACAGGTTTTGGTTTTTTTAATGTTGCCAGAGACTGAGCGTGGTGCTGATGAATCTAAATAGACATGAGCGTAAACCACAATATTTTTGCTTCCTTTGCTCTCATGAAACATGCAATTACAGTATGATATCTAAAGGTACTTGCAGCTGTATTTATAGAAAGACTAATCAATCTGATTCAGGTGTGTTTTCCTTTTGCATGACAGTGAAGATTCTGCCTATTTACTTCTCCCAGTAAAACACAATTCCATTGACTCCAGTAGCTGTCAACTGCTTTATCTATTCAGTAGAGGCTTATGTGCATTAACTGTAGTTCGGACAATAGCTTGAATGTCTATAAGTATCAGCAAAGGGGAAAAAAACGCCAACACAACAACAAAGAGGATGCAAGAGTATGTATGTGTTGACTGACTTTATTCAATATGCAATCAGCAGTGATTTGAATTCCTATTTCCTGCAGCAGCTTTGTTTGCTCCAACAGTCCTATTCTAGACCTTCAATAAACTTCCAAACTGTTCTAATACTGTCCGTCACAGGCCTCAAAAGAAGTGCTGGAATAACTAAGTAGAGAAGCTGCCCCTTCACTTACAATTCTGGCCCTGTGCTTGTGGTTAAAGAAACTGGAAGTACAGCTTGTATACTACAGAACACATTCCTCTATATAGTTAAATACTCTCTGATATATCTGGCTTGAGAGCTGTTTTCCAACCTTGAAGCTTGAAAGGGGAAAAAAAAAAAATCTGATCAGCTCTTAGAGCTGATGTGCAAATTATTGTTTGCATGCAAAGCATAAATAAGGAAACAGTGGCTTCTGTTACAAATAACAAAACCTATGCTGTTCAAAATGCAAAGCTGAACAGAGAGAAGACAAACTGCTGACTACTTTTCTATGGAACTATAGGAATTGGTTTCTGTTTAGTCATTCTAAGCTAGTGAAAGAAAAAGCTTTCTGGAAAGAGGAGTCAAGATACATCAACCTCAACAGTTCATGGCACCTCTTCACTGCAACAGTCGGAGCCATAGTACTGTTTTATTCACATCATAATCCCCATTTCATCATGTTTATCTTCATGCACACATGACAGGAAGAGGGAAGAATTCTTTAGTACAATTTACTATTAAGGCAGAGGGATATATTTGTTGCTCTGTATTCAAGTAATATCCATTTCAGTACTTCCACAATTGTGTGAACACTAAAATCTCTAAAACAATTACATGAACTGTTATATTCCCTAATAATAAAAATTTTAATTATGTTAAGATAAAAAAAATTTACTTTCTTTACAGATACAAAAAAGCAATCAAGCCTTTTTTTTTTCTTTTTCACCTTTTACTGTTTTTTTAAAAAGAGATAATCAAGCTTTTCTATGCATTCCCCTTAAAATATTGTACAAGTGTAACAGATTTTGTTATTCATGAGATAATTCAGGCAAATAACAAGTACTTACAAGTAAGGAGTGTCTCATTGTTTGTTTTGTTTTGTTTTGCTTTTTTTAATACGCCATGTGTAAATTTTGTGAAGAAAATGGAATAATCTTAAGGTAAAGTTACATAGTCAACAGATTTAGTGTTCCCACAAAAACAATAATCTGAAATGGTCTCTTATCTTAGGCCTCAACTTATTATTTCTTGCCTTTGTTTTGCTGTAAAACATACAGAGAAGCAGCTAACATCCTTACTTCCCATGTTCACACAAAAATAAAACAAAAATGGAACTGCTACTTAAAATAGAAATGTCTTTCCTGCAAGATCGACTGTGGTCTTTGAATATAAGTACTACAAATTTTGATAAGCAGGGAAGTATTAATCTTTTGAGAGTTCTGTATTAAGCAGTCATAAAGGTTTCTTTTGTCATATCTCAAGTACTCTTTGTCCAGAAAACTTCTGCTGGTACTGAAATATAATTTAGTTGCTAAACAGTCTTCAATCGATTAAGGTTATTATCAGTCAATTCTAACTGCCTATATATTGTCTGAGATTTGAAAATGTTTGTCATAAAGAAATATTTTCCAAAAGTCTTATGTAAACTCTTTGAATGGAATATGACATGAATGAAAGAATTAGCAGCTCAGAGGCTTCAGTTCTTTTAGTAGCTTTCCTTGGATCTCATCTAGTTTTAAAAAGGTTAATATTCTTATTTCTGAATACATAGACTTCATGAGGTGCTGAACTCCCTTTTGACTTCTTAAAAACTTACTTAAAACACTTCTAGTATTTCAAACTTCATAGCATTAGTGCCTGCAGCAGTAAATGAAGATAAAATCTGTAAGACATAATCGTTTGAAAAACTTGGTCTAATTAAGTTATATATATCTGGAGTCCAGTCTTCAATATACTGTTTTGAGTGATATTTCAGAGTTTGAAGACAATTTTAGAATCTACAATGAAAGCCGAGCTTGATTAACTCTGTTGGGTTGAAAACTGCTGAAAAAAAAGAGAGGAGTAATAGTGCGAAGAGTAATTTCCAGATCAACCCAACAGCCCTTTGAATCCAAGTATTCTGCGAGTAAAGAATAGCAAAATACCTTTACTTTTGTGTTATCAACTTGCGTCAGAAGAACAGTGTTTTGTCAACAAACTTGGACAAAACACATGCAGAGTTCTTCTTACTTTTACTATTGTGAAGGGAAGATAGTGTGTTTTTAAAAAAGTCATAGCAAAGCTGAAAAGTGCTAGGAGTAGGGGAAAATACAAAACACAAGATGGGAGCAAACAAGGGGTAGAAACAGATCAGATGCACGGGGAAAATCCTACTGCTGCCTGCCAGTCCCTCTTTTTGTTATTGCTGGAACATCTTTTTTGGCTTCCCTTTACAGTTTCTCTTCCAAACCTGGAAGGTTTAAAGAAAAAGAAAAACTTGAAATGTCTTCAATGACATGAGTGAAGGAACTGTCAAGGAAGTTCCTCTCAAAGCAGAAGCAAGTGCTGAAATGCTGTTCTCAGCTTTGGTCTTGGACTCGTGCCTTCCTAACAGAATTTTTGTCAGTGCTCTTTTATGGAAGACGAGTTTGACTTCGACAACAAAAGTGTCTAGATATATACTACCCCTGAACTAGGAAAGTTCTATTGGTTCGGTATGGTGTACTACCAAAGACTGATGAAAGAGGGGCATAGTTTGGTCAGTTTATTTTGTGGGCTTCAGCACATAACTGGATATTCCCTTATATAATCTCTGGAAAATTTCTTGTACTGTAACAGCTGTAAAAGAACTAGCCCCACCCCTCCAATGCCTATTTAAGCCTTCTTGCATGCAATCTCTTCTTATGCATTGTTCACTGTCTGTCTAGTTTGGGAGTTTTGCCTAAAGTTTACATATCCTTGGCTGCGGTTATATTTGTCCACTGAAGAAACGGAAGTGATTCCTTTCAATTTTTCAGTAATTTTTTGTGTATTTAAAGACTGTTGAATCCTCCAGTCTTATATTCCTCCCCCTCCTTTTCCAGGCTTTAGCTATTAAATAAACAATACTTTTACACTTATTTATTTATTTACACTGGATTTATACGTTTTTGACTAGATAGTATATTAGAGAACATACTAACAAATACAGTAAACCAAAAGATTGTAGCAGTAAACAGATTAAATAGTTTTCCTTCAATGAAACAAAAATGCTTTCCTTTGAAATTAAAACACACATTTCTAAGTCTTTTAAACATTTAAGTATTTAAAATGGCATATATCCTATGAATAAAAAAAGAAAAAAATCATTAGAAAGTTTGACAGTAGGACTTAAGCTGTTTTATGGGAGTGGTAGAAGAAGAAAACATCATGTAAAATATATAGTTGCCTAGCAGTATTTAAAAGCTATTTTGTGTTTTGTAGCAGAAAAAACCCTGTGTTTTCCTAGGAGCATATGCTTAGGAAATTGATAGAACCACCTAGCTTATTTCACAACTCAACTGTAAGCACATGTACATCAAGAACAAAACCTAAGTGAATCACCTCAAAAAGCAGCTCAAAAGACTATGTTGGTATGTACTGTGTGTTTGTTTTTTTTTTTTTTTTTACAGATGAGGAAAAAGCATATTTCTGTGTATGAATGATAAACTACCTCAGTTTATACAAGATTTCTGTCACTTTTTTCACAGAGCAGCTTCTTTAGTTTCATTGTTTGGATTTGGTTTGTTGTTTTTTTTTTTTTTTTTTCCAAAGAAATATTTTTCTAGCTAAAATTTTAATTTCAAACTACTCTTAGTCAAGCTGTATGCTGAGTATTTGATAAGGATATTTTTCTTCACTCATAGTGAATTCTTAAATTGGTTTTGTAATAACAGGGAAACTAAAATTTTGGGTCTATTGGAGTTAATGGGGAAACTCTTTCTAAAGTAGGGAAAAAAGAATTCCTATTATGTATATTTTATTTTCTTGTGGAATCCTTCAATATTTCCTAGAGCTAGAATTAATCCCTCCAGCCTCTTACCACACATATTTGTTGAAGTAAATTTTAATTTTTTTCCCTTTAAAAGTTGTGATGAATACCAGAATTCATTGATAATTGAGATCTTGTAGTTATTACAAGCTGTTCTGAAGATTTCTATTATCATCAAAGCTCTACTTATGCAGCCGTACCAGGTTTGGCTGGGATGGAGTTAATTTTCTTCATAGGAGACTGTATGATGCTGTGTTAAAATAGTGTTGATAACACACCGTTGTGTTTTTGTTTTTTTTGTTTTTTTTTTTTTTTTTCTGTTGCTGAGCAGTGCTTGCAGAGTGTCAAGGCTTTCTCTTTTTCCCATTCTGACTCTGCAGCAAGTAGGCTGGCAGTGAGCAAGAAGTCCAGAGGGAACACAGCCAGGACTGGCCAAAGGGATATTCCAAACCCCGTGATGTCACACTCAGAAATAAAAACTCAGGGACAGAAGGATGAAAGAGGGATGTTCGTGGTTACAGCATTTGTCTTCCCAAGTAACCATTAACACGTGCTGAGGCCCTGCTTTCCAGTTAGTGGCTGGACCACTGCCTGCCAATGGAAAGCAGTGAATCAGTTCCTCTTTTTGCTTTGCTTGCTTGTGCAGCTTTTGCTTCAGTCTATAGATTGTCTTCATCTTGATCCACGACCCTTTTTGTCTTCTTTCTATTTTCTTCCCATCTCACAGCAGAGGAGAGTAAGCAAGCAGCTGTGTGGTGTTTAGCTGTTGGCTGTAGTCAACACACTACAATCCTTTTTGGCACCCCAAATGGGACTATTAAAGAGTGACTGAGTCTTGCTGATCACTCCTTGGCTATCAGGTTGACAAGTCAGTTCATGGGTGGGAACCAGGGAGTTGCAGTTGCTGAAATATTACTGCCAGTGCACTGTCATGGTAGCAATTGGCACTTGTTGTTCTTTGACACACCATGACCCCACAACAAAAGGATCACGTGAGAGGCTGGGCCATGTAGACAGCTGTTTAATCTTCTCTGTATCACCAGTGGCTACACCAGAGGCCCACTGCTATACTCTTGAGTCCTTAAGGTATCTTTTCGGAGGTAGTTTATGCCAAGGATACACAGTGCCTCCAGGCTGGTCACAATAGGATGCTTCTGCCACTTGTCAACTCAAGCTCACCCTATTGTCCAACCCAGACAACAGCTGGGATCCCCTAGTCACTAAGTGGTATAAGGGATAAATAAGTAATAAATAGACTTACAATTTCGTTCATAAATCATGGTTATTGTCTTATGCATTATGGAGTTTAGCTACTTCAGAGAAGAAAAAAATGACAGGAGAAATGTATTAAGAAAATGCTTTTATTTTTAGGCAAGAACGAAATCAAAGTTCTAAAAGGCATTACAAGGTTGTATTGAGGGACTGAAACAATATCAGCAGGAAGGCCTTGAAAAATTCTACTGTTTTTGAATGGGCTTTAAAAATTAAAAAGGTCTTTCTTCTGCCTTAATTTGAGGGAGAAGTATAGTCAATTTTTTCTCTTTCTTAAGCTGCCATAGAAAAGGTTGCTACTTTTATCAGCCTACTTCTAAGCTGCATGTGGGTGTTCTTATAAGTATTTAAGTGCAGGAAAGGAAATTTTAAACAATTCTTCTCTCTTCCCCTGCAGTAATTTAAATATTTTTGAAGCTTGGGAGTAGGATTAGAAAAATATCTAATTGCTCCACTTCTTCAAGCTTTTCTTCTAATTTCCTTAGATTTTCAACTATTTTTTTATTTGGGAATGAGATGCTAATTTTGAATGTTGTCATAATGTTCATAAAGGATTCTAGTTCAATTTGTGTGTCTTTAAACACTATAAAGTAGGTATGTGAATAGCTTGATAAGTTTATGTAGATACATTGCTGTTATGGCATGTACAAACTTGTTTTTCGTAGTTACATTTAGTGAACCCACTACAAGTAGTCTAGAATTTGCTGGTACACATTGTATTTATGGTATACCGTAGACCTAAAGAAATATATGCTGAATCTTGTATGGGAAGTTGAAGAGCTGACTCCAGTTCCTGTTACTGATGATTTGTCCATTGCAGCCCCTTTTAGACAGGTGGAACAGACTCAATAAACAATGTTCTCAATCTGTCTGAAAATACATCATAATGTAGCTTGAAAATTAGATGACTTAGGCTCAAGTTAGGGGGGTCTGGACATTGTGAATAACTGTGTCTGTTTAAGCAGAGAATCCATACCTCTGTCTTTCATCCTTAGTTCCCGAACCTTGAGCTATTCATCAAAAGTACAATTTTACTTATGGGTGCTGGGTCACAGGGAAGGGGGAACCTATAAAAAAAACCCCCAAACAAAAACCCACCCCACTTCCCCCCCCCCCCCCCCCCCCCCCCAGCAGGAAGAATATAATGAATTAAGATCCAATTAGTGATTTGTTTCAGGAAAGATCAAAACTGTTCTGGCAGAAAAGTCACTCTGGTTGACTTATGGAGCTTATTAAAAATGTCTGAGAGATGTATTTTTTGGTTTACATTGAATATTGTGAAGTCCTCCCCCCCCCCCCCCCCCCCCTTTTATGGAACACTGCTACCTTACCAGATGCTTATGCACATATTAGGTTGAAACTGCAACCTGGGAAATATCCATAAATACATGTGGATCAATGTCAGATTCTCCTTTGACAAAATATTTTCATACAGATGAACTTTTTCATACAGATGAACTTTAAGTACTTTTCTTTAAAGTATTCACAAATACTCTAATATTAACGTTCATTCTTGTATGAGCTTCATTGCGATATTTCTTTATTTTTCTGAGTTGAGTGATATTCTGAGTAAAATCTTGAAGGAAAAAAATGTCTGGCACAAATTTGTTACAGCTGTATGTTCTGGGGATACGTAGTACTACAGAATGAAGTGAGATCAAAGACACTGGATATAACAGATACTTGATAGGTCCTGGAAGTACTGCTGTTCTGCAAGGCTGCCATGCATGTCATTGCTGTTGGGGCTTGGGGATCTGCTGTGAGTGGTTGCCCAATGGTTCTTTCCCCAGGGTGCCCAAGCCACTGAATCACCCTTCTGCACTGGTGAAGGAGCCGCACCCTTTACAGGGCTGGTGCGGCAGCCAGCACACCAGGTCTTTATGACCTTTCACGTTAAATCAAGCTTGTTTGTCAAAAGACTTTATAAAATGTGTTTTATAACTATTGCATGTTGTTTCTCTCATGGAAATAAAATTCTACCACAATTTCATAGAAAATTAAATGTGGCATGTGTTCTGGCTCCACTGAAATCTTAGTAGCCACTTCATCTGTTCCATGTTCTTAACAGAAGGAAACAGATTTCTTCTTTCTGTCTAGACTTTCAGGGTTACTTACGATAGTGTTACTTCACATATTTCTTCTGTTTTTTTGTTTCATAGTTTCAGGAACTAGTCACAGATTTTGGGTAATGATCAATACTAGGAGAAAACTTGAAAAAGGATGAAATTGTCTGATGGTGTGCACTCAATTTATCTTTAGTATTCTCTTTGCATATTGTAGGTAAGAAAATAAAAACTGATGAAAAGCACTGAAAATGTAAAATGGTGCAGAACTGTATTTCTGTTCTACCATGTAACTAGTTACTAGTGTAACTGTGAGAATTTTAAACAAAAATTCTGAATTTATGTTTTGGAGAGAAAAATGAGATTAGTAGAAGGGGAGAACTGCACTTACGTTCCCTTTCTATGGGTTTAAAACACAGCTTGGTATCTTATGTTGTTGGGTTTTGGTTTTTTGGGGTTTTTTTTCAAACTCTGATACTACATCCTGTTTTAAACAACATATGGTAACAGAAAATATTCAGCTTTCAAATAGCTGTTGCTACAGTAGCACAAAATGTTTTTCAGAAGAATTCAGATTGCTTTAACAAGCAAATAGGAAAACTTTGCACTTCACTTATCTGAAAATATCTACATGCATTAAAGCTAATGTATAGATGAATACATTTTTTAATTGATATATTAAAAGCAAAGTACACCGATACCTGTGCAAATTAATGTGGGGAAAAATACAATAATACAAATTGTATACAAACAGTAAAGCTTTGTTTCTTCATTAGAAATAAATGCAATGCTCCCCTGTACTATATATGAATTTACCAAATACTTGTCTACTTGAAAAGCTATTCAAGGTGATGAAGGTCAATTAATGTAAATACAATAAAAGAGAAAGAATAATATAACTACAAACTCATATTTTTTAATTATTTAGATGAATTAAGCTTAAATTATACCTCCTTTTTGATTAAATAAAATTTACCATCTTCCATATTGTTATGACTTCTCTGGCCCCAGAGTTGTGGGGTTCTGCAGCCTTGGTTATGGTATCTAAAAAGTATATGCTGTCAATCCTTTTGAATTCATAGCCATAAATGATATGATTTAAACTGGATAAGATTTAATAAACTTTCTTGATATTTGCATGTACTGTATGATTGCACAAATTGTTTTCTATCAGAGACATAAAATTATATTGACAAGAACATGATCTCTGTAATAGGGTCTGATTTACTTTCTTTTTCTTTTTTATAAACTTCATGGGTTGAATATTCTAAACGACATTATTATCTTGAAGGTCAGCTAACCATTAAAAAAGTTATATTAAATAAAGTGGATGAAAAAAGATTGCATCATGAAACTGACTCCTCAAAGAGTTTTGTGTCACTGTTCTGTGTTAGTGTACTGGGGGCCTGGTACAGAATAAGGGGATGTTGATGTCAATAGCTGGCTTTCAGATAGGCGGAGGTGTTGACAATGTGAACATAATTTCCTGAGACACAGGTAGTATTCTTGATTTATTGAAACTTGTCTGAGCAAGGAGTCTGACACTACAATCATTAAATACAATCACTGACATTTAGGCCATGAAAGTTTGTAGTCCGTTTGATGGTGATATATATATAAATAACATGAATATCAGTGGCTAATCTATGCATTAAACAAGGAAAGAATATGACACTTCAGGGGCATAATAAACATAAAATACATAACAACAAAAGTGTCTGTTACGTTGCTCATTAAGACAAGAGCATTTGTCATCCTTAAAAAAACCTTGAGAGGCTATTGAACTCACCCTGTGCCCTGGGAACTGGGTATGCAAGAACTTGCTTAAGAGGCGTTTTTATCTTATAATCATTAAAAATAACAATAAAAACCATTAATTAATAGGCAGTTGTAGTCATGTTAATATGTGTTCCTAGCCCAGCCCACCAAATACTAGGGGGGTATTTCTAAGGGGAAACAAGCCATATTAACATTATTTTTGTGGGATGTCTTATTTTTTGTTTATTTTCTGTAGGTCCTGGGGGTCATAGCTTTGTTAGTTTTTTACATGCTATGTATCATGTGGCTGTGTAACAATCAGTTTAGCTTTGCTTCCACAGAGCATTAATCCCAAATAGACAAATGGATTAAAGGTAGGAACAGAAAACAACATAGATGTGCTCCCTTTCCAGCTTTTCTAGGATTTCTTTCTAGTCTTACTTTTCACAAACTGCTGAAGACTATGTGATAATCCGTAGTCTACCGTATACAGAGACTACTGTGGAAGAACATACAAGGAACCAGGTTTTCCTAAACCTATTTTTGTGCCTCTATAATTTTGGCAATTTTTACCTTTGCAAATTCAGTTCAGCTATAGCAGTCTATTTTATCAAAGGGACCTGAGGGCTTGCCTACTCTTTTTGTAAGTATGAGAGGAATCTCAAATGTTTCAGGTCTAGGAATCGTTCCTGATATTCACAATTAATACATTACCTAGCAGAAAGGTCACTCGTGGAATCCAGTGTGGTTGTTGCAAAAACACCTGTCCTCTACTTGTGGCATCTCTGACCTTGAAACTAAAATTAAGCAAAACCAAAATGCAGGCCTACTTGTCTCCAGATTTTTGGAGAGCTGAAGGCTGGCCTTTTAGGCAAAAGTGTCCTTTTCAGTGCTTTCTGTTGTACTCTCTCTTTTTAAATAATATTCTTCTTTAGCAAATAATACTCTATGAGAGTTTTTCTCTTTTTCTCTAATTCCAGAGAACACTACCTGCATCTCATATGTTACATTGGTCTGTACCTGAAATGAACCATAAATTTCCTAAAGCAAACATTAAATATTTTTGGGCCCTATTACTTCTCAGTGTTCTCCAGGACTTTTTCAAGAATTCTCTTCCAGAAAGAAACTTGTCTTAAGTCTTGTAGCCATCCTCTTTTACAAGCTTCAACTTTTTTCACTTAGAATCTAGAATTTTTATAAAACTTCACTTTACTGGATTAGTTATGCAGACATAAGTCAGGAAAAAAAGTACTATTTATATGGTTCTGTTTTGTACAATTTGTAAACATGAGCTAATATGGCTTGCTTTGCATGGGCAGTTTTTCAAGTTTCTGTTGTGCTTGATTTGCCATCTGTACTTGTTCACACTCCAGTGTGTTCTCCCTCTAATTAGGGCATGGATAACAGAAGGAAACTTGGAGAATGTGAAGAGACAAAATAAATGGCAGGGTGGAATATGATGTTCATCTTAAAATCCACAAGAATTATTTTAAAAGTAATTGGAATTATCATGAGCATGCACTAAAAACCTATGCTTGCACGTTTTCTCAGAAATGCACTTGCCCCCATACTATATTCCTATCCTAAAATTAGACACCAAACAGGCTGAATTCCACACCTCTTCACAGCTTTGATAGGTGAAGTGACTCTACATTGTGTAAACCAGTTCAAAATTTGGCCTTATGATTTTTGCTATATGTTTTCTGACATTATACTGGTTTGAGATCATGAATAACCAAAGCTCTACTTATTTTGACAGCACTTGTCTGTGTGAATCTGGTGGCTTGTGCTTGCTTTTTTTAAGATGCATAAGTAATTCTTGAAGTGTAAACATATTTTCCCTCTGTGTGTGTATATATATATACACACACATTTGTACGTATGCATGTTTATATACACACACACACACACACACACACAAGCCACAAACACACAGAATGGAACTATTGGCTATAAATAATAATTTCATTATTTGAGCAATCAAATATTCAAAGTATCTCTTTTAATACTGATTAATGAATGATGAATGGTTAAAAGGCTGTGTGTGGTCATGAAGATAATAGTCTTCACCATCCCTGTTCCATTCTCCTTTGCATCATAAGCAGAGCTTGTATATGCTCGCTGTTAAGCCCTGTATGGATCTATGTACTCTCTGATCTATGAATCTTCCTGCTCTTGAGTACAATATTGTACAGTTCAGGTGGGTCTTAGTCTCATTTACTTACTGAGGAACCTACTCCTAAAGATTTTGTTTTCTTCCATGTGGAGGTGTGGTATCTTTTAGAAAACTTTACTGTGTCAGTGAAAACTGTCATTTGTTTACCTGAAAATGAGCAAGCTAACTTTGGGTCAAAATAATCTGGAACTTAATCTGAAACTGTAAAGTAAATTTTGAGGATCAAAGGAGCTTATGCTTTGGCAGTATGTTAATGTATTAGTCATCAGTTAGGGAACATCAGTTCATGTTTGGTTGGTTTTTTCCTTTTATACTTAAAAACCATACTAGAACTTTGTTTTCCTTGTATTATGCATTTAATAACATTAAATTCCCATAATTCCCATAAATAACATTAAATGGCGTTCATAACAATGAATGACAATAGAAATTAGATTAAGTAAAAATCGAAGAAATATGTTTCTGGTATGGAACTTTTTTTTTTTTTCACCCCTGCATATACAGTGTCTGACTCTTTGGTTTAAAGGAAGAAAAAGTTCTCTCCAAGTCTGACTGACCTAAGCTGTTGGTGGCTACTTAGAGGATGTGTGTTCACGTAAAGTGTATGCTCTGTTTACAATTAGTGCTACACTTTCGCTTATTGTGATTTTTTTTTTGACACTGTCTTCTGCAAACGCTATTTGCTCAGCTATCTCTTGCTCTACAAGATTTCCTACTGGAAGATAAATTACCTTCCCATAACAGAGACTCCTTTCTTGCTTTGAATTCCATGGAGTAACTAAATGACCTGTCTTTCTATTTTTAATGGAACCAGCACACTTTGCTATCTTGAATAAACAAAACCAAAGCCCTGTAGTAGTGACACTGATAAACTAAGATATTTTTCATCAGATTCTTCACTGTAAATTAAACTACCATTATTTCTGAAAACTTCTGTTTACTAAAGTTGTATACAAGTGCTGTCTGAGCAGTTAAGCTGTTAATGTTCACTAAATTGTATGATAATGAATTTACTCAGAAGGCAAAGACCCATCACTTTTCTGACCTTTTAGAGATCTTCCATTACATTAGCCAAAGTCCTGATGAACTGGCTTTCCCTGATCCTTTCCTATTACTCCTACTAACTTACACATTTCACAGGAAGTATTTGATTTGCATTCATATAAGTATGAAATAAATTCTGATGTTACAATGCCAGTTGTTTTCAAACCTTATCAAGGGCTGCAGTACTTAGGGCTATGACTATGCAAAATCTTGTACTTTCTAGTTTGAATGCAAAGAATGTTCAGAACTATTTTTCAAAAGTAACGTACATGTTTTGATCACACTCTTCTAGCTGTTGGTGACATACAGCAATTTCTCTATCTTGCTAAGGAAATTATGTTGACCTTGTATCCAGCATGTATAAATTTCATGCTTGATATTTAGCATGAATGTATGAGTGAAAAATGTTTTTAAGACAGAAAGTGGTTGTATCTTTACATGGAATGATTGCTTTCCTTTTCGACAGTGGTATACTCTTCGGGCTTTTTTTCCCCTTTTACTTATCGAGTCCATAGAGTGCTTTATACCAAACCTTGTCAGTTTGCTGCTTGAAGTTTTACACTGGTTATAGCCTGCCGAACATCATTAGTTTTCCTGGCATTTACATCTGAATGCTGTGGATATACAACTCGGACCAAAAGTAAAGTGCTTTAAAAGTTTATCTGAAGAGGTTCCAGGTAGAAATTGATATTAATTCTTGCACTAGTTTCATGCAGGTCTTTGGAAGTTCCAAAAGGTGACAGGAATTATCTACTAAACATCCAAACAGGAAACAACAGAAGTTTGAAAACTTCTAGAAGACACTAAGCAGTCCACTGATACAGTAACAGTTTACTTTGACAAGCATTTAACTTCTTCAAAGTAAAAGATGAAATACACTTAAATATTGAAAGCTATTAATTCTGAAGTAATTCAGTCACTACAGTCAAGTCACCTTTATAGCCAGTCACCAATATAGCAAAGCAAAAACTTCAGGAAAGGAAATCAGGAAAAGCTTTGCAATTTGAAAGACACATATTTTGGACGTTCTTCCAAGGAAGATGGCTTGAGCAAAGGAGGTTATAGGTAGTGCTATATGATCCCTTCAAAGACAGGCAAAGAAAATTCATGCATAGCCCTTTAATTATGAGAAGGTCAGTGCTCACCCTTCCAGCTGCTTAGGTGTTGTATAATGCAGGAGAACAATGTCGAGCCAATGTAGCTTCCTGAAAAGCAGGTTGTGTTAATGTGATGCATTAATGTATCTATAAGGTTAAAGGATGGAGCCAGTTTGTTCCCAATAGCTGAAGACTTCAGCACATAAGTTGGCAGCTGCCTGCAAGACTCTGAACATTTTTGAAAGACTACTTTCAGGAAAATTAAAGCACACACTGAGGAGAGTTAAGCCAGCAGTAGACTGTGCTTAAGGTAGAAAATCAGATCAATGAGGATGGAAAAAACCCACATAATTTTGAAAAAGGAATGCACTTGGATGTCTGATAGCACTCAGTATGAATTGCTCCTGCACAGCCTTTAATAACATGATAATTCACTGGTATGTGTCAACAGTAGAATTAATTCAGAACAAACTAAAAGAAAAACAGAGCTGGCACAGTTAAAGTAACTACAGCCTTAAGAGAACAATTTAATAGAAATGTGGAAGCCAAGTGTATTTTACTGGTCAAATTGAAATTCTTTGCTTAACCACAATTTGAAATCTGTAGATTTGCAATTTGCAATTTGAAATCCAAATTTTAATTTTCATTTCTGAATATTGAGATTTTTAAAAGGATATCTAATGGGCAGAAGAGTAAGGAATAAAATAGATTTGATATTTCTTTGTATTAACTGAAATATTGTTTGACTTGGCAATAAGATGGAAGTCTCTGGAATGCATGACCTCAGTAAGATGCTGGAGGATAGAATGACTTGGGCTGTTGGGCAGCTAAAGAGGAAGGGGGACAAGCAAAACCATCATGGTCTCAAATATAATTCAGACAGGGAAAACCTGTCACAAAACAAATCAAACCAGACTCTACCCACAGGAAACAGTTGAAGTGTTGTTCATGCCCTAAACTAGAAACAGAACTGTAGGAAGGATTCAGATTTCCATATGGCAGAGGGGGAGAGGTGTTTAGTTTAGGAAGGAAAATTAAGGGGAGATGAAAACAATTTTGGAGAATTTATTAAACAAACAAACAAACAAAAAGGTAGACTTGGGAACAAATTCCCAGTGGGAGGTAGTGGCAGTCTAATTTCTGATTCTTAAAATTAGACTCGTTGCTAGAGTATTTGCTCTAGCAAGCAGTTTTACATTAGCTTGTGAAATGGCAGTACTTGATTGAATGACACTTCATCTAATCCATAAATATGCCTTGTGATTTTTGTGCTTGTTTGAGGTAACTTTAAATTATCTTTTAAATATTGTTAAAACAGTTAATATATTGTGGTATGTAGCTTTAACACCACTGGAACTTGTGGGTATTGTGAGTATTATCAAATTTCAGATAGTAAGTATATCCATCTCTCTCTCTCTCTCTCTATATATATATGGGGTATGAATATGTAACTAACAGAATAAAGAACTCCTGGCTAGTTTTCAAACCAGATGAAGAATGTTAGCAAAGCTTCTTCATTTCTGAGTCTGAATGTAGCCAATGGGTCAGATAGATAGAAAGAAGCTCTAGAAAGATCTCTTTTCCTCTCTAGTGGGGTATTCTTTAAGAAATACAAAATCATGCATGAGCATATGTATTCTGAGAGTATGTGTCATTGACCATGGATAAATGTCAAAAGTGAATGCAAATTTAAAATAGTTGGTAGTAGGCGTAAAGAGGACAATGGCCTTCCTCTCCCTCTGGATAACTAGTTGGATCACTGGTGTGACACTGAATGCCCTGCTCTGCACAGCTCTGGCTGGCATCTCATCTTGTGGTAGTTTTGTTAGTCTGAGGACTTAGATAAGGGTGTTGTCAGGAATCACCCTTGCTGACTGCAAAGATCCCTCTGAGCCACCATGGACAGCAGTGTCCTGGGGGTGCATTCTGCTGCGCTCCCCAGTACCTGCAATTGGGTGAGGCAAGATCCTATCATATTTTTCCAAAGACAGGCTGAATTTTGAATACCTGGAGTCTCTAAATCTTTACATCTTGATAACACCAAAATGGGAGTAGAAACTGCTGAATGGAGAATTGATCATGTTAGTTTTGACATCGAACATGACTGAATTAATGGGCTACTACTAATAGTCTTAGTTCTTATTCTGTTGATAGGACCTGACTGAAGAAAGGGAAGATTAGGCTAGATTTGTCAGGAGAAGTAGACATGAACAATAAAACTTTTCCATTCTTCAAGAGAAATAAAAATGATTTACAAATTTTGGGTAATTTCATCAGAATATAACTTTGAGGGAAGAAAAAAATGTTCTGACAACTTTGAATAATTTTTAATGCTTTTTAAGTGAAACTGACATTTCGAAATGGTTTCATTTCACATTCTTGCAAAACATTTAAAACTACTCTGAAAAGCCTGAAATTATATAGTAAAGAGATGTACCCAACTTTGGGATGGAAGGAGGGGAGAATTCTTCTGTGTATAATTTACTAAGGATTTGTTTCATTTGAAACTGAGTGTGATATATGAGGAGGAAAAAATAGCAACTTTTATAACCTGAAATTTGTGCTCTTCAAAAAATTTGATAAAAAAACTAAGCTAGCCTCTCTTTTGCTGAATGTTAATAAAAACACCTAAAAAATCATCATATGATGACAAAATAACTTTCCCTTTATTACTAAAAAGTAAATTGTTAGCTCTAATTTTTACACTGTTGCTTCTACTATGGTGTTTCTAGTTTTTGTTTTGTTTATTTCACTAAAGCTGAAATATTTTGAGGACAGGTCTCTAAATATTAGTATTTGTAGGTTTTTTGATGCACAGAGATTTCACTTGCACATTAGTACATTGTCTTCTGTATTTCCTTCTCATGTATTTAAATTGGCATTAGCATACTATTTTTTTTTTTTTAATATTTTTCATAGTATTTCATATTGACTAGTTCACACATAGTCTGATGAGCTTTAGGACATGCATGTCGACAAATTAAGCCCATGTTTGCTGTCTGGGAGGAGGGGAGAGGAAGAAAGAAAGAAATGACCTAGTTCCATTTTCCTGAAGTTACAAATCAGGTTGATAGCAAAACTGAGATTAATATAGCCCGAGTGCAGAGCTGTCCAGTAGGCCTCTTTAAATTGTGTTGCTGTTTAGTAACTTAATTTTAAACATCTATTTAAAACCTTTCACAATCAAATCCAACACCACTCACTGTTTACTATCAACTCTGCTGATCCTTTACACACTAAATTAATATACTGTCACTGTAAAACAATCCCTTTTGATGGAGGAAAAAATTGAGTTGCATGTTTTCTTATGCAGCTAAAAAAAAAGGAAAAAATACATCAAAACAAAATTAAACTCCTTTATGAGGATGCTTATACAACATTAATAATTACGTAAGTTGTGCGAGTGATATGTAAGTATTATACCTATAGATACATGTAGGATGCTGGATTTTCTTTCCTACTAGTATTGACACTGATTCAGGCATGAAAGTCAAGGGTTTGTTTCCAGGCAATTTGTCATAGACAAGCAAGTAATTCTGCTCTATCATTTTTGAGTACTTCCTTTGTCTGATGTGTGTATGTTAAACCTTTTAATAACCATGTAAGATTTATTTTTCAGGACCAGAGCAAAACAATCCAAAATTATTTATAATGCAGAGACAGAAATATAATGAATAATTATTTCAAGAGAGGATCAGAAAAAAATTAATAAGATACAGAAAAATGAGAGTGTGTAGGCAATAATTAATGTGGTAATTCTTGCCTTTTCAATTTTGTGAAATTAATACCTGCAGTTATATATAAAAAAAAAAAAATCATTATAATACAAATGACAAAGGAGCATAGCAAAATTAACAAGTGCTGCTCATGTGTAAACAGCTTGTCTAGGCATTCATGTTGAACAACTTTGGGACAGGCATGCCAATTTAATTCTGACCTTTGACTTTCAGCAATAATCAGTAAGGGAAGTTACTTATAATACTGCTTTCAGGTTTTTATTATTCAATGTATCTTCTGTCCTCTTGTTTCAAAAATACAGAACAGTAATTCTTGGTGTAAATTATGTATAACAATTAGAAATGGACTCTTGTGTTGGAAAGTACGAGCAAAAAGAACATGACAATTTTAAGAAAGCAAGTGTTAAGTAATGTGTTCTGCCTACATTGAATCCTCTCAAACTGCTATATAGCCAGCTGCAAGTTTAAAGTCTGTTTATTAAACTAGTCAGGTTGATGTATTTTCTGACACATTTAGTTTTTACTATTCACTGTTTCTTCTGTATGTGTATGTCACTGCTTTGATATTCTAACATAGTCTTTTTTTTTTTTTCCCTTGTCAAAGGTGATTCAAGGAAATGGGTTGAGATCATAATCATATTAGTTAATGAGCTGAAAATATTGAAAACCTTGACATTACTTTTGACAGCTATAGAATGAAAAGAACATCTTTGTCTCCTTTGTTATAGGTTTCCTGCAAGTTGTTTTCCTGAAGTGCACTCAGCACTGTCTGTGATCTATATAGAATTACAGCATGAAATTTTTACACACAGACGTTTCATATACAGTAAGATAGATGATGAATTGGTATAAAAATGGCTCTAGTCCTGTAAAATAAATGTGAAATACAGAGTTTTCTGGATGGATAAAGTAATCAGGGCTCTTCAATACATAATGTAACTTATATAGGAATTAATTTCATGAGCAGAATAATCTAAACACCACTGAAATCATAAGCACCTATGGATTTGGGAGAGTACTGGGCTATGCCCACTGAAAAAATGATAACATGCACTTGAACATAGCTAGGGTTATATTCCAAGGCAATAATAGTATAAAATCTTCCACCTTGGACATGTTCAAAAGCTGTCTGGACATAGTTTTGGGCAACTGGCTCTAGGTGGAATGAAAACTTATTGAAGTCTCTTGTGGTTTTGTCTGTGTTAGCATACATTTAAAAAGCAGGACGGAAGCTATTACCACTTTGTCATCCAATTGTGTTGTTTATACTTTGAAAACCTTTGTCTTCAGCCTCTTACCACCTCCCCTCCAACCTGGAGTGGAAGTGATCAGCTGGGTAGTGGGAACATGGTTCTTCTATACCATTCAGCACTGAGCACTTTTATGTACTGCATCTTTCAGGAAACTGATTGCAGTATGCGCATAGAAGAAGGCTAAAGTTTCTGCAAAGGATTACATATGCTAACTTTTTTTTTTAATTGCTCTGTATTCTTTTCTTACATTGTCTGTTTCTCTTGATGCTCTGATCCATACAGGTTTGTGCATGTCCTGCCAGAATCAGTTTATTGCATTTCAGATGTGCATTCAGCTTGAAAACTACAATGTATATGTTTACTGTAAAGACAGAAATAAATGCTTAAGGCTGGTATTACAATCAGTTGAGTAAAGACAGTTGTGTGGTGAATACTTCAAATCATCATCTTTCAGTCTTACTGAACATCTGAAAACATGTTTATTCATTCCTTGGTATACTCAGTACCAGCGTCTTTGCTTCCTTTAAAAACAAATTGAAAATATAGCTTTTAAACACCTGAGTATATTTAAAACAAAGATCTTTGGGCCTTTTAAAATTTTGATTATGCAACAAAGATCTAAACATGTAAATAACTTCAGCAAAAGAAGATGTCTTTAGTGTTTTGCTTTATGTAAGAATTTAACATTTGGTTCTTGCAGTGGAGAAAGTAGCCCACAGTATGAGGATGACTTCCTGTGAGTGCTGGTGTTGTCCTTTTGAGAACTTGCTTTGGGTGAGCAGATCCCTCTAGTTCTTATTCCACATCAGGCAAGTGCACTTCTGCGACAGACTCTTCTTGTTCTTTTGCCTCAGCTTTAAGATGTAACTTCTTGTCAAAGTCAAAAGAAAAGTCAGGCAGCTCAGGGTCTTAAGGTTACTCGTGCATTGTCCAGGATGACTGTTTCTTGTGGATGTGCTTGAGTCAAAGGCACTACCAAACCAGATTGCCCCTGCATGGCCAATATGGTCCCTGAAAACAGAACTGTAGTATGGGTCAGGTTCCTGCTGAGCGCCCAAGTGTCCAGACCTGCAGTTCTGTGTCTTTGACTAGCAGCAAAGAGAGAAAAAATCAAACATTAGTAGCATGGCTGATTAGGTAATTCAGGGTTGAGTTCAGCTTAAACCTTAAACTGACATGACAGTGTGATTGTGGTGATGATGTCCAGCACTGTATTGGGGATTTCATCCTACATGTGATAGACTGTGAAAATGAATATTTTATCAGTGCTAAAATGTGTGTCTGATGAGAAGTTTTTTCCTACTAATAAAAGAAAAAAATGAGAGGGGCATATGTTACCCCACCAGAAAAAAGACCTGAAAAATTTCTTGGCATCTTACATTTGATTAACTGAATGTTGTAAAGAATTCACTTTTGTTGTAAATGAATGAAATTATTCCTGTATTTCTTAATTTTCTGGGGAAAAAATAATTAAGTATTTGTAGCTGGAATACTCGTTACTGCATCAGCCATGTAGAGCTTTGCTATTTGAAGTATAATATATTCCTCTTTTTCGTGAGTGTTATTCATGCTCATATCTTATGAGTCTAGACCTTACAGAAAAGGTTTTGTGCATTATAAACCATATAAAAATGAACAAATTTACCTCACTTTTTATATGCAGCTTCTGTAATTGTGGAGATTAATGAACATGGCTTCTCAAACATAATTATTTTTCTCTTTAATGTTCAAACTGTAACTCAAATAACTTGTATAGGTTACTTTTTCATCACTTTCCATTTATATTCAGACAGTTGTCACTGTGTATGTTTTGTTAGATGAGTACTTGCTTTTATCTTCAACCAAAGTCAATAAGACCTTACGGCAACTGAGTAGAACCATTCAATGATGTGGAATAAATTATGTAATAAAAAACTAGCTGCCTGAGATATTATCTTCTTCCTGTCTTAAAAATGATGTTTTGTTTTTTAAATACATAATACAAAGAACTGATCTGTGCAAACACCTTCAACCACAAAGGTTACTGGGAAAGCAAATCTTGTAAAGGTGCTCTTTTTTGGTATGGAGTCATGTTCTCTGAAAATATTGGCAGTGTAGTGGGGATTATCTCTGAGTAATACAGTGCAATGATAGTTCATTCTCCACACCTTGTCAATTTTGGTCTTTGGGAAGATAATAAAGGTATCAAATGGTATATTGACAGCTTCAGTCTGGTTCTTATTATGTATAACTATCTCTACAAATCCAGGCATGGATCCTGTAGGAAAGATTAATTCAATGGTATCAGTATAGGTACCTGAGAGGGCAAATCCATTGAGTTCATCTCTTCTTAGCTTATAGGCAAGGCCTGTTATTTCTACATAACTCATTTTTTCCATAGCACATCTTGGCACTCTTCACAATTCATTCTAGTAAGTTGCTTCCTTTACAGCTTTTTCCAGTGTAATTTTAATTTTGGGGATTCTTATGTAGGCCATGAGCTGATATCGAAACTGTGTAGGGGAAAAACCTGAAAAAAAAAACCCAAAAACTTGAAGAACCTCTCTGTCAAAACAATAGCATATCTATTCTATCACAGTGAAACTGAAACTTCTGTATTTACAGAATTTTAAGGTAAATGATGCTTGAAGGGCATAATTGTACATTATATTGTAAGTATCAGTAAATTACTGCAAGTACTGTAAGTCTTATCATGTCTTTTTTGTATTTTGGAATATAGAAAAATTCTAGAAACTTTGGAGGAGTAATTGTGTACCAGGAGAAAACACAGTAGTTGCTGAAAGGGTCAAGCAATGTGCCCATCTACTCTGTATTCTTTATTCTGTAATTTGACAGAAATCACTCAAATGTCATAATAAAAGTATGATACACAATTTTAAGCAATGTGTAATCTCTTATGTTAAAATGAGGGTGAAGAGATACGCTGATAAGAGATACATCAATTATTTATTTCATATTGTTCTTTGAACCTTTGAAATAGGACCATGAATCCTAGACATGGAATGAGGTAGTGGTAAGATTAGCAAATTATTTTATGCTTGTCAGTCTCCTTTAGATAAAAATTAGTCTTTAATCAGAATTCTTGTAATTGCTTTTCAGTCATGCCTGATGTACTAATTTCTGGAAACCTAGAATGTAAATTTCGTCTGAATTATGACTCAAACAAGAGTCAACCTTTTTGGCTTTGAGATAGTTTAGTCAATCAAAACTAAGTCTTTCTTAAAAGCCAAGCAGTCAAGCTCAATCAGTCCTGAATTACATCATGTTTAATGCATTAGTGAAGCCATAGTAACATTCACGGCCTTCACATTGTAGACTCTTTCACACCATTATCTCATTTTTTTCTGTTGCTGCCTCCCACTTCCCTTCCAATACAAGAATACAAGAATAACAACAGAGAAGGCAAGGACTTTTTTTTTTTTTCAATAACATCTAAGCACAAAGACCTTGAAGTGACATCAAATTATGTAAATATACAACAAAAAATAACTTTTGTAAGATAGTTTTTCAATCAATGAATTGAACAAAGATTCAAAATTACTCAAAGTCCAACTTCACTTTCTTCTATGAGATTGTCAGGGAAAGTTTACGTACTAATTAGTTCTTCATATGGGCAAGAGGTACAGAGACCAACCGTTCTCAGGTCTTGCATGTTTTAATGTTATTTCTGGTAAACCAGAACTATCTTATCCAGGGTACTGAAAATATTTGGCTGTTTCATTTAAGGCTGTATAAGGTTGCTCTAGCCTTATAAAAATGAAAATACATTAGATATTTAGACTTTATTGTTAGTCTTTATATGTGAGAGTAGGTAGTCTAAAAGCATCTCGTTGGAAGTTTCTTCCTTCTCTGCAGAAAAAAAAATTGTAACTTAAGAGTTTGCCTTGCAATGACTGAAAGCTATCTGGGGTATAAAGCCCTTTTTCACGGGTTAAAATTCAAACTCTCTGCTTTCTATATCAGTGGAGGTTGAAATATCAGTTCAGAAAGTGAATGCTGTGTTTGGCTAAACCTACAGTTCACTATCTCAGAAGCATTCTGGATGGCTTTCCAAAGAGAAAAACTATATAAACAAGGGAAGCAAAAATTGTATGAGCTGTAATGCTTTTAGGAAATTATATGTCTGCCTGGGGCTGAGAAAAGTGTCAACCAGTCTCAAAGCTTTTTGCCAAGTCAGAAGTATGCAGTATCTGTTCTTCTTTGTGCAGCTGAAACCATATTCAGAAGTTAAAACTTGCTTTCAGGTATGCTTCATGAGCACCTCATAGGGTTATCCTTTTCTTCCTTGTTTGCTCTTGAAAACCCTGTAGAGGTCTGTCAAATTAAACTTCTGAGTCTATTACACCTGCTGGCAGAACACCTGGAAATGGATGTTAAGTTTATTTGGGTCTATATGGGTCATTCTCAGTGACTGATTAAACTGTTGAGCCAAAATGATGATGGGGTACGGAGTAACTCCACAAATCCTCCCTCAAGATGCACATGAATATAGTTGTCCTTAAGTTAGAAATAAGCATACTGTTTCTTAGAAGATTAAAGGATCTGTCATTTTGATTGTGTTTAAAACCTGTAGGACATATGGTATTAATATCGCTTTAAGTGATGCATAATGATTGATTGGTGATAGACTCTGTTTTAATATATTCCACCCTTGAACACAGTACACCTCTACCTGAAGCATTTTTTTGTCAGTTTTGGTAAGTATTGTACTGTGCTATGGTTACAAGCAGAACTCTGTGGCTGTTGCCAAAGGCAGCAGGGAGGATGAGGCTGTATTCCTTTTAAAGTCAAAGAAGTTGGTGGCCGTACTGTTAATTATTCACTACATCCTGACCTGAAAGCACAATACCAGTAAGGATAATTTGGAATATTGGGGAAAGTAACTTGTTTCTTTTGGATGTTTGGGGATACCGGGGTGGGGTCTGTGTAAAGGAAACAATCAACATCTTGTTTTATTTGAGCCTGTGAAAGGATGAAAGCCTAAAGGGTGTTCTGGGCGTAGAAACATCCAGGTATACACTACGTGAGAAACTGAAAAGGACAGAGAAAAATTGTGCTTTGCTGACATGGCAACATTTAAACTAACACAACATGAAGTTCAGATGAGATGCCAGCAGATGTAACAAGTATCTTTAAATACTTGAAGGAGCTGGATTCTTTATACTTGTCCATGCACATGTTACACATTCACAAATTTGACATCCCTAAATAATATTAACCATGACAGACAGGTTTCTGAACAAAATTTTATCAGCTACTAGATATATCCCCCCTTTGAAAGTTATAGTGGGATGCAATTTTATCTATATTTTAATATTATTGAATGCTGAAATTCAATTTCTCCATTTTCATGGAGACGTGAACAACACATTAAAATAACAAACGTTAGCTGATAAAGCTAGAAAGGCTCAGGTTGTGACATATAATGTCTAATTTTACATACACTGCTGAGAAGAGAATTAATAATATTGGAGTTTGTCTACTAGAATCAAAGACTAAAGTATAAATATAATAAATTCAGAATGGAATTTTCTGTTGGCATACTTTAAAAGCTGAAAGCATGTGAATTTTTAAAACCAAACTCTTGAAAGGAATATTAATAAACATTGTGAACTTCCACAGTTTGGAATTATCTGTGCAACACTTAGTGTATGCTAACTTTTCTATTTCAAATAAAATGCAACTGATTATGCATGAAGGTAAATTACTGTAATTGTCTAAACAAAACAGAAGAGTATCTTTCAACTTAAATTACTGTCATTCCAGCAAATATCCCACTTCTCTTGCAGACTGTGAAAACTTCCATCATTGGTGTATATATTTAGCAAGTGGACCCTAACTGGAGAAGAAAAAGTTTACTAGGCCTTTTACACAGTGCATATCTCTTCATAGTAGCATGCTTCTGAGCAATGATCATCATAAATTGTTTTCTCTGTTCACCTGTTGGCATTTCTGTTTCATAATGTGGGGACTTCTTCATCGCCTGCTGTCTTCCTAACTTGCTCCTTGGTGACAGAAGGCCAAAGGGACACCATTTTCCTTTTGGTAGCTGCTAAGCAAAACAGTTGAGCCTCCAAATGTCTGCTAAGGCTCTAAATACTGCAATTTAACAATCTAGGGTGAACTCAGTCTTGAAATATCTATTTTTCAGCAGCAGCAATAAAACAAAATCTGTATTTCTCAGCCAATTGCTGTGTTATTCGAAGCCTGCTAGAAAGCTGGTGATACTAAGCAGCAGAGTGCAGAAACAAAGTAGAGAAGACAGGATTTGTGGCTCTGTTCTTTATGTTGATAGCAGTGACACCATACCAGGTATCTCTGGAGAATTTAATCCAGTTGTTGTGTTACTCTATCTGTTCCTTACAAATGAACAATTCTGTGATGACATAAATAACAAAAAAGAAGTTTTATAGGGAGAGGAGCTTAGTTGTATATCAGCACAGGTCAAAAAAATATTTTTCTGGGAAAAGATTTGTGAAGACGTTTATGACATGTTTCATAACAGATTTTTTTAATAATTCATTAAAAAATTATTGTATCAAATACTTAAGCCTGACTGGATATTTTTTCAGCCTGTTTATTGAGTATGGCTTACCCTTGAAAAATCAGAACAAGAATAGAATTTCAGCAAATCCAAATATAACTTCCAATTTCTCTAACTAGCAATGAGGATAATTTTTGCATACGTCACTGTGCTTCAGACCTCGTCTTTGTTTGCTCTGTAATCCAAATATCCTAACCATGAGTTTCATTCTGTTTTCATGGGAATGTATTAACCAATGGAGAGCTAAAGTACATTGCAATTAAGTCCCCCTTTATAAAAACATTTTATGTAATTAGAGCACTTCATTGATTGGGAATTGCTTTACAGATCATAGGGTAGCTATGTTTAAAATTTTAATTAGGTAAACCTGCACACAGCATGGCTCTTTCAGTCTGAATTTAGATTAGATTCTGTGTTTGTGTCAAAATAACTGTACAATGACTGTGAACAGGAGTCAGGGAGAAGATGTGTAACCTTAACTAACTGAGGTGAAGTGTTAAATTATTATTTTACTTTATCCTATGATCATTTTCCCATTTCTTAATATCAGAAGCCAGAACTGACACTTTATTTGCTTCATATGAAGCATTCAATCACAGTAAAAATTGTGTTTAGTAGTTTAGTGTCAGTAATAAAAATGCACATTAAATATTTTTTTAATTCTTTGGAAACTCCATTACCTTTTAACAATTCTAAGCCAACCATATTTACAGTGAATCAATAACTTTTTTTCAGCTGGGAAAAATGAATGCACTCTGTGTGTTTTTATCAGTGTAAGTGTGATCAATATCTTTATTCATGTGGTTTTTTGTCTGTGGAAATGTGTTTCGATCTGTGAATACAAATCCACCCTCCAGCATGCTTGAGAAATATCAATTGATCTTGGAGAAGGAAACTTATGGGTATAAATATCAGTATAATTGATCTATAACGTAGATATGTATCTCCAGCAGTAAGTAATATGGTTGTACTCATGCCAATGTTTGGTGCATGAATATTCCCTCAGTGCAGCATTGAGGAATCAGCAGTTGATTTAGCTAGGTATGTTTACATTTTAGAAAGCTATACATGGAAGTCAAAGCAATATAATTAATTTCCAAACTGGTTTTTGAACATTGAATCATCAGTACCTGTTGTAGTAACACCACAGTTATAAATTATGAACACCAGAAAATGTAAAGGCTGAAGAAAATCCTAGATGAGCTATTAAGATCTGTCTTTGTAAGTCAATGATTACAAATCTACCCCTCTCACATTACCTTGGTTTCAACATGTACTGGTTACATGTTACAATATAGCTTACCTTTTCAGAAATATCCTCATAACTAATCCCTGCTAAAGTATTCTCCACCTAAAATTTTATATTCAAATAGAGAGTGTGGAATGCTGTTTTGCAACATACTTTCAACACACATGTATGAAATCATGGAACATTTTAATGTTGTTGCAGTCCTAACAAGTTATAAACCTATGTTTGTTCATTATAAATTCCTAATTCCTATAAAACTATAAGATTATTCCTTAACTTTAACTTGAAATCTAGTTCTTTAGTAACTGTTGAAGGTATGTGTGGAAGGAATAATTGCTGTTAGCTGTAGAATAAATGAAATCTGGAAGCTTTTGATCAGTGATTTCGGTGTCAATTTTGTCCACCAATGGAGCAATAAGCTACTGGGTATTTAATGATAAATTAACTCTCTTATAGCTTAAGGACAGTAGCGCTTCACAGAATTGTTATTCTTTTCTTCTTAGAATCATAGAATCATTTAGGTTGGAAAAGACCCTTAAGATCATTGAGCCCAACTGTGAACCTAACACTGCCACATCCACCACTAAACCATGTCCATAAGCATGACGTCTACATGTCTTTTAAATACCTCCAGGGATGGGGACTCCACCTCTTCCCTGGGCAGTCTGTTCCAATGCTTGATAACCCTTTTGGTGAAGAAATTTTTCCTCATATCCAATCTAAACCTCCTCTGGCACAACTTGAGGCTGTTTCCTCTTGTCCTATCACTTGCTACTTGACAGAAGAGACCAAGCCCCACCTCGCTACAACCTCCTTTCCGGTAGCTGTAGAGAGCAATATGGTCTCCCTTCAGCCTCCTCTTCTCTAGGCTAAACAGCCCCAGCTCCCTCAGACGTTCCTTGTACGACCTGTTTTCTAGACCCTTCACCAGCTTCGTTGCCCTTCTCTGAACATGCTTCAGCACCTCAATGTCTTTCTTGTAGTGAGGGGGCCAAAACCAAACACAGTATTTGAGGTGCAGCCTCACCACTGCCAAGTACAGGGGGACAATCACCTCCCTGGTCCTGCTGGCCACACTATTTCTGATACAAGCCAGGATGCCATTGGCCTTCTTGGCCACCTGGCCAAGGCCCTTTTCTGCCAGGCAGCTTTCCAGCCACTCTTCCCCAAGCCTGTAGCGTTGCATGGGGTTGTTGTGACCCAAGTGCAGGACCAAGCACTCAGCCTTGTTGAACCTCATACAGTTGGCCTCGGGCCCATTGATCCAGCCTGTCCAGATCCCTCTGTAGAGCCTTCCTACCTTCAGTCAGATCAACACTCCTGACGAACTTGGTGTCATCTGCAAACTTACTGAGGGTGCACTTAATCCCTTCGTCCAGATCGTTGATAAAGATATTAAACAGGACTGGCCCCAATCCTGAGCCCTGAGGAACACCAGTTGTGACAGGCCGCTGACTGGATTTAACTCCACAATACTTTGGGCCTGGCCACAAAGCTATAAAAAGATATAATCTTTCAATTTATGGGATAAGTAGTTGTTTTTGTCAGGACAAAACTCGTTACCTGTATCTTTCTACCAAGAAAGTACTGTTTTGTCTGCCCTGCCCTTTCTTTGCAAATATTTTGGTTCAGGAGGTTATATGTCAAAAGATGCTTTACAAACTGGTACCTTAAATACGCTACCAACTTTAATGCTAACTTTGAGTTGCGTTAATTTAACACTTTTTTTTAAAGAAGAAAAAGATACAAATGCTTCCTCCCTCCAACTTTTTCTAGATTTCCCAAGGAATGCAAAGAAAATGCAGAGGAGACTGTAGGAGATTAAATCACATTTCTAGGGTTCCGCGTCTTTTTTTCAACTCTCTTATTGTTAGACATTTATTGGTCAGAAGGCTATAAAAAACACCATCTGTTTTTCTACTTTCAGACATAAAACACACTTCACAATGCTTACTACAAATATTTTCTTCTCTGTCTCCAAAACCAGAATTTTTCCCATTTTATTCAAACCATCTGAATCTTTAAAACTTATGCCTCGTAGCAAAAGTGTACATAAAATCACATCCCATCTCCATACCAGGTTCAGTTCTCTAACGAAGTTCATTATAATGTAAGTATTTTTAAGTCCTTTAATAATTTGATGCTTTCAGACATCTTTGAATGTATGACTTGACTTTTTATTCACTGTAGACTCTGAATATATTCAACCACTCTGAATATATTCATTGTGATTAGG
Source organism: Platalea leucorodia (assembly GCF_965183815.1). NCBI lineage: Eukaryota > Metazoa > Chordata > Aves > Pelecaniformes > Threskiornithidae > Platalea > Platalea leucorodia. The sequence goes on from NC_138824.1 coordinate 105,052,318, forward strand.
CTTCTGCTTGCTTTGCTTAGTGCTAAAAACTGATGCAATTTGTCTGTTTATCATTAATATTTTAAAGAGCTCATATTCTCTTATTTCAGAATTACTGTACTTCAGGAAGTACACGCTTGTTAAAAGGAAGAGTATTTTAATCATTTTGGAACAGTTAACTTCCGAGACATTTGTTCACTCAATTAATAAAAGCATCATATAAATCATAATACAACTTTTGTCTCTTTCTTAGTTAACAATTTCTGTTCACTTTTAGTTTATTGTTTTGTAAATCTCCATTTTACAAAATTCAGTGGTGTTTTCAAGCTCCATTCCTCCCCAGAAAAAAGTCCAAACATCCAAGGGTCCATCTGTGGAGCAAGACTGGAGGACACCTCTACCTCTTTTCTGGAAGAATGAAAGACTCCTTCCACAAACAGGACACATCAACACATTTAGTAGTCTCAATCTAGAAAGAGCTCAGTGACAAACTTGTTTATTGTTTCTCAAGAATGAGTAGTACTTTCTGAAATTTAAAAAAAAAAATCTCTTCAGAAAGTGTAGGGAGCATTAGAAAACAGTAACAAATTTTAAGAGAACCCAGCACCAGCAGTATGTCACTGTGAAAAGGAGGATAGATGGATCTTATAGCACATGATGAGGTGAATCTGGATGAAAGCAGAAAAAAAAAATTACTTTCATTCTTCTGTATTCACTCTCACAGCTTTGTCAGGTATGTTATGCAAGCTAAAGCTGATTGATATACTATGTAACAAAGCATGTATTTGCTAAGATCTTGTATTCAGTAATAAGTAAGTTAAAACTGAGATGTTCTTTTTCCTTTGAATGCTTCTTGGCAGTACTGACAGTAATCATGTGCCTCGTATGCCTCCAGGGAACCCTTCCACATTTACCACAGAGAGTATGTGGTAAGCAAAGACTGTGATGAGTTAGACTGATGTCTTTTTATATATGCTTGTTCACTTGTGTGTGTCAATGATTATAATTTTCAGATAGGGAAAGAATTTATTCTTTAAAGAAATATATAAAAGTGTATTTTGTATTTACATGTAGTTATTTGATCTGACTTGCTTTATAAAGACATCCAGTCTTTTCCAGTATCAAGGAGCTTATACATGGTGTTTTTATAGGATGATTCTCTGCAATTTCAGTGTATATTTACAGATTTGAATCAATTGTACCTGAAAAGCCATTAATTTGTGACTACCTTATTTTAAGTACTCTCAAGAAGCTTTTGCTTTTATTGCTCAAAAAAAATAAATTGATCTGTGCTGGAAATTCTGGCCATACATCTGAAAGATAAATTCCATGGTCTGACCAACCTTCCTTTCTAACAATTTTTTCCCTTTCTATTTCTGGCTTATTAAACTTTACATTATCCTTTGCATCATAACAATCCAGGAATATACGCAGTTCTATAGCAAATTCTCATCAAAGATCTCATTTTTAATGCATTAACTTCTTTCTCATGGCTGTTCCAACATGAGTGCTGCTGAGTATCTAATTCTTTCTTTCCATTTTGGAAATTTTTCATTCCTTGAATTCAAGCTTAAACTGTATTAGCTTTATCTCTGCACAATACATTTTTTTAAAAGCTCAGTTGTTACAGTCTGCATGTGTTCAGGCTTGTGATAAATAGCCTATCACTAGTTAGACTGGCAACACCTCTGCCCATGGGGTTTTTTTCTAATCACTTACATCAATTCTGAAGAAGATAGTTAACTTTAGAGCTCATCGGTTGCCTCATCAGTTATCAGAATCATTAATTAAATGTCTTTTGGGGCTTATCTGTGAAAGATTTTAGTGTCAAAGTTTCTCTTTAGAAAGTAAATCCCAGCCTCTGGGTATGAAATCAAGCCTTATTTGATAATGACAAAGTATCAGGAGAAATTCATTTAGTTTACACAGTTGTCAAGACAAATTCAGGAAACAGTTACCAGGATGTTCATGTCCGGTGGTTGTTTTAAGGGTTTGGGTATTTCGGGAGTGGGGATGAGGGGAGAGCAGGGTGAGGGAAGAATTGGAGTGTTTTTTGTGGTCATTTGATTTGTGTGACTTTGGGGTTTGGGGTTTTGTTGGTTTGTCTGGTTTCTATTTGGTCTGTGTACATCAATAGAGTTGTACTGAGATACTTCTTCTACGCTGCCTTAAGCAAATTTCTCATTGTCTGACTCAGTATTTCTTATAGATGAACTTTGCATTATGGCATGGTGATCAAGAAGCAGTGACTGTTGGATGAATAACAAACTTTAGTCTATTTTTTTACCTACCAGTCACGTTTCAGTATAGATATGCTAAAGTACAGATTATTTGTATATACTTTGTTTTGTTCTCCATATTGAACTATGCATTCAAATGTTCACTAATCCACCTGATCTTCCATGCAAAATCTAATCTCCAAGTTAAGGAACTAGTTCTCCTCTGTGAAAATAGGACTTTCCAACTCTGTCTTTTTAATCAAGATCAGGTAGTGAGAAAAGGAAAGAGAGGTAAAGGAGGAAAAGAGAAGGATGTTAGGAAAAGTGTGGTGGGTTGACCTTGGCTGGACAGCAGGTGCCCACCAAGCCACTCTATCACTCCTCAGCAGGACAGGGGATGGAGAAAATAAGATGGAAAAAAACCTCATGGGTCAAGATAAAGGCAATTTAATAAAGCAAAAGCAAAGTCCGCGTGCAGAAGCAAAGGAAAATGAAAGATTTATTCTCTACTTCCTGTCAGCAGGTGATGTCCAGTCACTTCACTGGAAGTAGAGCTTCAGTACATGTAGCAGTTGCTCCGGAAGACAAATGTTGTAATAACGAATGCTGCCCCCTCCTTGCCTTAGCTTCTATTGCTGAGCAGACGTCATATGGTATGGAATATTGCTTTGGTCAGTTTGAGTCAGCTGTCCTGGCTATGTCCCCTCCCCAGATCTTGCCCACCCTCAGCCTACTGGGTGAGGAGGGGAATGTTGGAAACATGGCCTTGATGCTGTGTGGGCACTGCTGAGCAGTAGCCAAAACATTAGTGTGTTATCAACAGCTTTCTAGCCACCAGTACAAACCACAGCACTATGAGGGCTGCTATGGGGAAAATTAACTCTATCTATCTCAGCCAGACCCAATACAAAGAGGAATCCCCCTTCACGTGGGAGAGCACTAAGGCAGAGTTAATGCTTAGGGGAATATGGAAACCTAAAGAGGAATTTGCATGAAAGTGTTACTTTTGTATAGATGTCATATTGTTCACATTATAGTGTAATTATACTGGTTTTGTAAAATACAATTGCAACATCTTGATTGTTTTAATGGCCATTGAACACTGAAGAAATTTCAGCCTCGGGTGAGAAAATGATAACATGGAAGTTCATGGCCTCAAACATTGGGACTGTCTTATGCTATTGTGGCAGTAACTACTAAGCACTAATATTAATTTCAGATTCTAGACATTTGTTCCTGCACAGGAACATTAGAAGAGTCCCACATCTCTAGAAGTAGTGTTAAACAAAATTTTCATACAGAGAATATACTTACGACCTTGAAGACTGCCCTGAATATGCAAGCAGAAGAGGTTCATGATTAAAAGTAAGTGTGGCAGTCTAGCAGACCCATTCTGATTTTTAAATGTCTTTAAAGCTCCTCTAATTCATGCTAAATAAAGAAGCTTCCAGTGTCAACCACTCTGGCTAGCAGAGACTGCATATTTTTGTATATAAATATTTTTGCCTTGTATTCTGGATGTGAGGTTGCAAACTTGAGTTGATAGCAATTTTTACAATGTTTTTACCGTTTGTATGTGCTAGCTCCAGTACTTTTGCTGAGGCTTTGAGGCTGAGAGCTTGAGACAAGGTGAAACTTGACTTGCATTTTTTGTTGCTACCCTTCAGGGGATCATATGCAAATGGTAAACTGCCTGCATCCAGGTCTATAACTTGCTATTGAAGCTGGTGTGAAAGTAGTGAATGATGAGGAAAACAGGTACTGGGTAAGAAACTGACCTAGCGGTGGACATCTCCATAGCAACAAAGTTGCCAGGGTTTCTGAAGAAGACTCATTCAAACCCACCCCTACCTGTCAAACAACAACAACAACAAAGACTAAATTGTGTTTAAAAAAAAAGTCTCTTCCTGATGGTGGAAACTTGCTGGAATATGGCATTTATATAAATATACATATTTAAATTCTCACAAAAATATGGCTTTGGGGATAAATATTTTAAAATTAATAACTTAATTTCTATGTGGAAATGAAATAAGCATTTAATATTTTGGACTCAAATGGACTAAAGTGAAAACATTTTTGGTTAAACTATTACTTTCACTTTTTGGCTACAAGATGTTCAAGAAGGAATTGAAATAACAGATTGGAAAACAATTTTATTGCATTTAGTTACAATAAATCTGCTTTTGTTCTAATGAATTCTGCAGGGAAGTTATGTTTCAAAACTTACTGGTAAAGGAGATTAATTCCCAGGTTTGACCTACCTTTATAAGAATGTAACTCTTGTTTCCTCCTCCCTCTGCTCCCCTTCTCACTCTCAAAGTCTGGACTCAAGTCTCTTTTCTGTTTTTCAATAAATATTTAATTAAAGAGATGTTACTTCTGTCCTACTATTCTTTAGAAGTATTCTGATAAACCAAAGAGCATACATGGAGTAAGTTGAGTGATTGGAAAGTGACTCTTCTTGAAGCTACTGCTTTCATCATGAATGACACTCTGTAAAATTGCTGCAATCATACAGAACACTCTTGAAAACGGACTATGAAAAGTTCTTCATGTTAGCAACTGGAGAGGAAGAAAACTCAAAAAACCCAAAGACACCCAAAAATGAGAAAGTTAAAAAAAAATACTATGCAAAGAAGTCAAAAGGTTAAGTTCAACAATTTCATATGGACTTCATTTGATTGCCACTTTGACCTGGAACATGAGTATAGTATCTCTAAGGGCTTAGCTATTACTACTTCTGTTTGCATTGGATGTCTTGAAAAATTCTGACAAAAGGTCATAGAAGTAACGGCCTAGAAATAAGTAGCTGTTCGAAAAAAGCATGCTATGTATTTATTTGTTAAAAAAACAGTGGGAAAAATCTTACATTTCTTGTGAGACTCTAAAAGTATTGAAAGAAACTGACTGAAATAACAGCCTTAAATGCCTTTTACTCCTATCATGTCATGAACAAGGAGACAGGAAAGACTTATCTGTTGGTTTCTGAGACCACAGTTTACTAAATCAGGTTCTTTTTAAATATCTTGTCTCTTCTTATGTTATGCTTTTCTCTCCACAAAATATGAGGGGTGTTTGTGGGAAGAGGGAGTTCTTGCTAGGTTCACAAGGATCATCTAACAAATCCGCTGGCTTTGAAGGAGTTTTTGCTACATGCCAGAGCTTACATCTGATTGCAGCTACTTTGGAGCTGTGGAACAGTTTTTTGAGGAAGGAACTGACAAGCTGATTACATTCTCTATTTCTACAAGCTTATGGGCCTTCAGTCTATTTTTCCCTCTCATTTTTTTTTTTTTTTCAGAGTAGAAGTGACATATAAAATCATGAAGGGTTTTTCTGTGTTTTTCTGGCAGGGGAAACGGAGAGGGAAAAGAGTATTAAAGTATGCTCAAAGAACTGCAAAAAAGAACACAGAAAATTTTGACTTTAGCTCTACAACCTCACATTACACTGCATTTATCTATTCCCTCTAATAGCTAGATATACAAATAAACACAGATAGGGAAAAAGAAAGATTAATTTATTCCCCTTCTCACAAAGCTACTGATCTAATCAGCATCTGTTTTGCGTATGAGTGTGTTTCACACAATTCAAACATTCCATACTTGGTAGTCAATTCTGAACTGGTTACTGCCAGTCAGGAAAGTCATCTTAGGATTTAACAGTTCCATGAAAAATCCAGTTCACTGCTAAGTCACAATAAAAGTCACAATTTTTAGACTTATGAGGCAAAGATAGGAAAGAAAAAACTTACTGTGTTGCTGTATTAACTCTCTGTGGGAAAAATCTAACTAGATTAGGACTTCCTAGGCTGGCAAAGTGATGCCTGAGAGGGTGAGGTCTTAAAAATCATGAACTGATAGGACGAATGAGGAACAAACGCTCATTGTTTCTTCCCATACAAGAAATGAGAAAAAAAGAAACTAGCAACTGACAGACCCAAGCAGACATTGAGTTGCTTTGCTATCTGTGTAGCAAAGATGAGCAACTCGGAGCCAGAGTATAGTGGGTGTGGACTGAAGAAAGCTGATGGTCAAATTTATAGAAGAAAAGTCCAACAGGTCTACTAAACAGGAGTCCAGAAACGCCTGGTGTTTATCTAAGCTTGCCCTGTTCTCCTTATATGCTTGAGGCACCTGCTGGTGGTCTCTGTCCCCGTCCCGAAGAGAGAGAGAGCCCTTGCCTGACTCAGTTTGTCTGTTCATGCATCTGTAGCAAGAAAGTGCTCTGAGGTCCTGTAGTTTTGTCATTATTCCTAGGGGAAGGTTATCCCTACTTTTTCTAGCTTCCATTTTACCTTTTATGTCTTTAGGCCTATTTTACATATGTACTTAAGGCTTCTTGTATAGCAGGCAAAGGCATTGAAATGTGACATTAAAGCATTGGGAAAGTTAAAAATACATAGAATATTTGACTATTTGGAGGTTTTTGTTTGAAGACCTCAAGATTTTTTACTGCTTATTGGAAATATTCAGAAAGACTAATATAGTCCTCTAGAGCAGCTGAGTGCGGCTCAGGTTTGGAATTTCATTAGTCTATCTGCACTCCCATGAAAACTAATGGTATAAATATCTGATGAAAGATGCCTGCCTACAGTAGGTGATGTGAATTGCCCTGTAGAGAGCTCTGTACAGAGTCCCTTACAGTTTCTCATCAGAATGAATATTCTTCTTTTTATAAATGGGAGCTCAGGGTTGGGAGCTTCCTTTCCCCATGTTTGTGAGGGATCTTACAGCTACCTGTAAGACTGTTGTGGGGTGCAGGCTGGTGCTATATATGTTTCCTTGTCTTTAGGTTGATGCTGAAAACAAGATGCAGAGCATCCAATCAAGACTGTAATGTTAGACTGTCCTGATTACTACAAAAGCAACAAGACACAGGCTTTGGAGCACAGACTGCATGAGCCTCATGCTCTCAAAGATCACAGCTATTGCAGAACAAGCAAGAACATCAGTAAGAGCAATGGGGTATTGCTCTTGAAAGACCATGATTATTATCTGGTGCAGAGGAGTAGTCAGCAGGATGCCAGTGATGAAAGGGCTGGCAGTAGTGTTATGACAAAGACTTGTGGATGTCGTGGGTGGTCACAGAAGTGACACCTGTGCTGGTAAGACTGTGGCTATTGTTCACAGGATATGAGGCAAAACACACACTTACAAACAAGGTCATTAATTAGTACAGCTAAACAAGTTTTTTTTGGGGATGCAACAATAAGCAAATGGTTTTAGCATTCAAAGACCATGACTGTTTTTGAGGTGTAGCAGGCAGGATTGTGGTCATAAAAGGGCTTATATATTATATAAACTATATACATTATGTAGCATATAAACTACATATTATATAAATTATACATTAATATATAAAATAATATATCTATGTATAAATGAATAAAATATATATTTATACATATTTATATACTCCTTTATACATATTTGTGTGTGTGTGTGTGTAGAGTATATTAATGTATATATTTTTATATCTATCTGAGCACTTCCTGGTCCAAAAGAAGGGGTAGCCAATCACAGGGCTGCCTGAGAGCATGTAAGTATGACAGCATCAAGAAATGGCTGTCAGCCAATCACAACACAGCATGAAAACAAGTGGGGAATGATGCTTTCAAAAGTGTCATCCTCTGTGTATGTAATGATAGGGGGTTTCCTTTTCTGATGTGCTTCTGGGTACATTGGGAGGGGCAGCTTGTCCTGCTGGCCAATCACAGGGCTGCCTGAGAGCATGTACGTATGACAGTGTCAAGAAATGGCTGTCAGCCAAAGCAGCACAGAGCAGTATGATGTTTAACAAAATGGCAGCTCCCTGCCATAAAATGGTGGAGCCCTTTCATAAAATGGCAGCCAAACCAAAATGGTGGCCCCTGTGTATGTAGGGAAGGGGTCTTCTTGGTCTGATTTGCTTCTGGGTAAATTGAGGGGGGCAGGAGGGAGTGGTCTTGTCAGCTAATCACATCAGATCATGTGACCGGAAGAAGGGGAGCGGTTTCCAGGGCAAATGGCTCTTGAGGCTTCAGTACAAGGGTGTTTACCACCTTGCGCTTTGATTTTAACCATGCAGGCCGGTGTTGCTTAGGGGTTTCAGTAATTGCTGACCTAAGGCAGGAATAATGTGAGAAAAAGAACAAGATGAACTTATGTGTTTCCTTCAGGAAGAATGCCTTGGCTCTTACCTTGTTTACCATAAAGAGGACAAAAGAGGAATGCTTCCGTGTTCTTTGGAAAGAAGAAGTAGGTGGGGACGTGAGAAGAGATAAAGAAGATGCAAAAAAATCACAATTACAAAGACTGCAGAACAGCAAAGGAGTAAGTCAGAAATGCCTTCCTATAAGTGGTATTTTGATATCTCTAGACACTGATATGTAATGTTTGGGGTTTTTTTTGTGTGTGATGAAAAGTATATTTTCTTTTTTTGTAAAAAGGCAATGCATATTTGGTGCCCCAAGAAGTAACATACAGAAGAGTGTAACTAACAATTTACCCATTGTTACATGACTGGCAGGTTGATGCAGTAAGATACATGTATTCACCACCTGTTTGTCTGCTGCAGATACTTAGTGGGTTTGCCCACTGCAGTAGGTTTAGATTCTTGTGGATTAGGACCAAGATTTTGTCAAGACAAGATTTACTTCTGAATTTGGTTGTACCACAGAAACGTATAGCTTTGTAATAGTATCATGGTGCTAGATTTTGCATAGGAAAAAAGGGGACGAGGTATTATTTCAGTTTAACTCTGCCAGAGTTTTTGCTTCTCAACTATAAAAAAATAATATGTGTTGTAGGTTGAGTCTATTGTAACTAAGGTTTACATCACTGGGAGAAAGACCGGCGTGTGTGTTTGAATCAGGTTGACAAGTTTAAGTACTTGAAAAAAGGTTGCTATCCAAGGTGCAATAAGGTAGCCTTTGCCTCCATTTCTTTTAACATTAAAGCCATTGAGTATGGTATTGAATCTCTAATATGCACAACAACAATGTTCTACCACCATCATTGTATCATGCAAAATACAGATGATAGGATATTATGAGCACTTTAAAGCTCATTATGTGTACTGTGCAAAACGCCTTGGGAGACTTAGGAAAGCCAAGTGGTGAACAAGTGCTCTAATGAGAAATCTGTTGTCGTGTCACAATACCAGTCTTGCAAATCTGTTTGTCTGCATGTCAAGACCCTTATGGAAATGAAAGAAGAGAGCTCAGGATAGAGTCTATTGTCTTTCAGTAGGTCATTTGCACAAAGATACTTCTTTGTAACATGAAAATTTTCTGTCAGCATGTTACTTCTGAGGGTCTTATATATTCTCTCTTACTGCTAGGAATTCATAAAAAAGTCCACATTTTCTGGAATAAACTGCCATTTCCAATTTGGCAACTGCTTTCCTAGGATTACCTATTTTTATAATCAACTTTTACACTAAGGCTATTACACAGCTTGTGGGGTTTTTTGGGGGGGGGTTTTGGGGGTTATTTTGTAGTGATGTTAATGCTTAGGTCTGCACTTTGTCTTCTGAAGACTTATCAGTGTCTCAGGTGCTATTAACAGCCAGCCAGCCCTGAGCTTTTTTCTTCTGTTTAACAAAGTGTTTGTAATCTATTATCAGAAAAATTTTGATGGTTTCATAGATGCTCAGAAAAACTCTGGCAATGTACTGACCATCAGATAAGGTCAAATAGGTGAAGCTAGTCTGAGAAGTGAAATCTTAGGAAAAAAAACTCTTGGTACTCTGTGGAAGAGGATGTATTCTTAACATGTATTCACATCAAAACCCAACTTATTTTCTTTTAAGGTGTTAGTATCGATGAGACTCTATCTTTCCTCTGTGCAGCTATTCCTTCTCTTAATACACGGAATTACACTCCTACAGTCCTTCGTAAACTCTGTAGGGGAATATCGGTTTTCAGATGTAGACTTGTGATCAGCATTTCCCATTACTAGCCTAAAGAGCTTCATGCAGCTTGTGAGGGCTTTTTGGATTACATTCTGAGGCAACTACCTCTCTACATGTGCTATTAAGAGGAATCTGCATCCTTAAAATGAGGTTTTGGGGGTTCTCTCCACAGGCTGAAACCAAAATGCTACTAATAATTGGAATGATACTAATGTGATTGATATTATGAGGATGTCCAATGTCCTTTATGGAATTTTGCCAGTAATCATGACTTGAAACACAGCATGAAGAGGCAAAGACAGCGAGATAAAGATATGTAATTTTTAAAAGCGTAATTGAAAGTCCCAATATATTATGAGAATTATCTTTTTTATTTTAAGTCAATCTCCTGACCAATATCAGGATGTTTTTCATTGTTAAGGAAAAATAGGATTAGAATAACATATCTTCTTTCACAGATATGGAAAAATATGTGCAATATAGAAAAATACATTCAGTTTTGTATTCAGCGGGACCAGGGAGGTGATAGTGCCCCTGTATTCGGCATTGGTGAGGCCACACCTCAAATACTGTGTTCAGTTTTGGGCCCCTCACTACAAAAAAGACATTGAGGTGCTGGAGCGTGTCCAAAGAAGGGCAATCTAGCTGCCATAACCATTCTCAGATGTGTGTGTCCATGTTGCCTCTTTGATTTTCCAAAAGATGAGGCAAGGGCGAGGGTCCTATGATAGAGAGGAAAAAATGTCCAGTACAAGATAGCAAGAGTAACACAATTATTTTTTCCTCATTTTTAAAGATTATATTTTAAAATATTTTTTGGCTTATCTTATATTTTTGTTCTTTCTTGAAATAAGACAGCTGCTTGAATTTTTAGTAATAAAAGAATGATAATTTATGGCTGTTGTTTTTTATTAAAGCAAACCCACATGCTTCCTGTAGTAAAGTTATCAGAGGGATAACTGACAAAGTACTATTTTACAAGGCCTGTCTCGTCTTCCCGCCTGCAATATGGTTTATATGAATTAAGTTACATCTTTGCCTTTTCAGTTATTAATACACCTAACATTTTGAAATTTATTAGATGATTTACATGCAAGTTTAGCAGCTCGAGATCACTTTAAAAAGGAAGGATTATAGTCTATATTTGAAAGTTCTGGTGTTTTTGCTGCATGTATTCTTATAAATAATGTTCAGCACTACCATGCTGAGCAAAATGCTTTTGGAGCTTCCTGTTGCTGCAGAGTCCCCTATGAGAATATGCCTGCCAGCAGATACTGAATTTGTCCAGTACTGTTGTGTCAATAGCACTTTTACAAGCAACTGCACACAACACATGGGCATTTTCAATGCCTATGAAGAGGAAGATTAGTGTGTGCGTGCATACCTATTATCTCCTTTACATATTTGTCATCTGTGTGAATATATATTCCTGAAATTTCATATAGAGCTCCATCTTATGATTTCTAGGTTTCTGCAGTCTCACCTAAAAGAAAATAAATATGGTGTAGCTAAGGGAAATAATTCTATTAGTACTAGAGAATTTCCAGTTATAAATGCCTTGTAAAATATTTCACGTTAGGCGTATGAGATTCTCCTCATGGAAGGAGTGATGGGAAGAGATCATAGAGGGGTGATGGAAAGAAGTTGTACAGTTTTACCTGTTACATGTTGTTCCTATATAACAAGCGGAGTTATGCTCCATCTAGAAGAGTTGTAAGTGTGTTTAAGTGTTTTTAGCCTGAACAAAAATCTGCTATATCGGTCTTCCTATAAAAAGAACTGGACTTGCTATTTTATTGCATAGTTGTTCATTTTGAAGTTTATATAGTCTCTACAGAATAGGCAATAGTAGTAAAAACAACCAAATAACACTCCCTGCCATTTCTTGTTAGAAAATTAAGCAGCTGTAATTCTGAACATGAAGGGGAAATAATGTGACCGTTTTGCAGATGTTTCACAACCCTAATCACATTAACTGAGTCAGTTCTTTTTCCCTAGTATGAGGTGATGGTGATGGATGGCTTCATAAAACTTTCAGGGACAGGTACAAAAAGGTGATTTGGGGCAGGAAAAATATTTTCTGTCATCCTAGCAATGTCAAAAGCAAGACATGAGTAGCAGAGAAGTTGAGGATAATGGGTAACTATTTTACTGGTCCATAGAATCTTGGTTTCTGTGGCATTTGAAGGATGCTAGAAACTACAGGGGTTTAATGACCTTATGGAACTTTCCATGGCCATTAAATCAGAGAAATCACATGGGGAGGGAATGACTTCAGTGCTGCTGATGGAAATTTTTATAGGCACCTTGCTGTTTCCCATGGTGGGGGGAAGATGGTATAAACTAATGACAGGCAAAAGGTCAAATGCTTCAGAGTGCATAGGCACCCAACAGATCAGATGTTGGTCTGAAGTTTACCCAGGCTTTTTTGGAATCTCTTTGGGTTTGCAAAATTGTTTTACTATCATAAACAGTAGCTTTCTTTTTTTGCTTTCCTTTTTTTTTTTTTTTTTTGAGGGAGATTTTTATTTGGAGATGTGTCCATTATTTACCTATCAAAAGTATAATATTTAGTGCTATTGTAATATTTTCAATTCAAGTTCCAGCCTGAGTTCAGAAATATAAAATTTAGTAGAAATTTTCTTTACCATGAATATGTTTTTGTGGGATTTTTCTTAGGATTATGCTCATATACTGCAGGGTAGTAGCACTTCTAATACAGGCAAACTGTTTGTGGTCACTGTTCTTAGAATATCTGAAATCAGTGCCGTTTAAACAGAGAGTTTGTTTCCTTTGAATTTCATACCTATCCTGCACGAGTTGAATTACCTGATGTAAAATAGAGACAAGCTGACAGTATTGCACAAGAATCAATTTCTAGCTTCAATAATTGAATAGGTTATAGTATATCCTTGCTTAATGGCCTGATCTTCAGAACTGTTTTGTACATGCATAAATCCACTGTAATAAATAAAGACCATGTAGTCAATGTGTGAAATCTGAGCTTCACTAAGGAAAAAATTGATTAACTTCAATAACATCAGCATTTCATCCAAAAGCACTATTTGCAAGACCTTAGTGTACTTATACTTAATGAACTTACAGTATAGAAATACAAGATTTGCTGTAGTGCTTCTACATGGAGGTGATCTTATTGTTTCCTTGCTGAAAAATGTATTTTAAACTCTTCCTGTAAGGTCGTATTTTTTCTGCAAGTATACATTATTTATACTTCTAGAACTTACAGAAGGTGGAATATTTGGGGCCAAAACTATTACAAATAATATTTGTAAAAAATACACTTATTTTAACTTGAGAAATACCTACAGTGAGAAAGTAGGATTACCTGACAACAATTTAGCAGTCTAGCTTTTATAACTTGGAACAGTTACCATTTAAGGGTGGATAAAATCACAAAAGTAGTCACATAAGGAAGCTAAAACTATGCTTCTTTTTTGTTCCTTTGGGGAGTAGCCCCGACCAGTAACAAATACTTCATTTGGCTAAAAAACAAATCTTGCTTTTGTTAAGCAACTGTCTGTGTTCCAGAAGGTCATGGCGATGGGGAAGCTGAAGGAACCTGAATGTAGATAAATGTGAAACTCCAGAGGAAAGAAAGAAAGAAAGAAAGAAACTTACAGTTTCAAATAATTGAAGCTATGTAAAAACAACACCTAGAATCTGTTGTCTAGTGGCAATAATGGAATAGTAGGTATTAGTTTTAGATATTCTAAAAGGATGTTAAAACTCTAATACACGTCAACCCCCAAAATGTCCAACACACTGAAGCTAGTAAGTTATCTTTCCCAGAGAAAATTACACCTCAGATCTCATAGAGGTGGGATTATTACGAGGCTTTCTACTTCTGGCTGTCAAAGCTTCCTCATCTTTGTCATCAGGTAGATGCTAACAACATTTTTTACACTATTCAGGAAAATTCTGTTACGTTTAAAAGAGAGAACTTACCTGGTTTGTGACCAGATCTTTAAGAAATTCAGAGCACTACTTCCGTGTATGACAGAAGTCTTAAAATGCTTAGTTTACTCTACACAAAGAACTACTTCATGCACCAGTATATGCAGGGTGCCAGCTGGCTGAAAAGCAGCTTTGCAGAAAAGGAGATGGAGTTCCTGGTGGGCACCAGGTTGAAAATGAGCCAGAAATGTGCCCTTGCTGCAAAAAAGGCTAGTGGTATCCTGGGCTGCATTAGGAGGAGTGTTGCCAGCGGGTGGAGGGAGGTGATCCTTCCCCTCTAATCAGCACTGGTGAGGCCACACCTGGAGTGCTGTGTCCAGTTCTGGGCTCCCCAGTAGAAGACAGACATGGACATGCTGGAGAGAGTCCAGTGACAGGCCACTGAGGTGATTAAGGGACTGGAGCACCTCACTATGAGAAAAGGCTAGGAGAACTGGAACTGTTTAGCCTAGAGAAGGGAACACTTAGAGGGATATCTTATCAATGTATATAAACACTTAAAGGGAGGGTGCAAAGAGTACAGAGCCGGGCTCTTTTCAGTGGTGCCCAGTGACAGGACAAGAGGGAATGGGCACAAACAGAAACACAGGAGGTTCCCTCTGAACATCAGGAAACACTTTTTTACTGTGAGGGTGACTGAGCACTGGAACAGGTTGCCCAGGTAAGTTGTGGAGTCTCCATCCTTGGAAATATTCAAAAGCCATCTGGATGTTGTCTTGGGCAACTCTAGGGACTAGGTAGCCCTGCCTGAGCAGGGTCCTTGGACCAGCGGACCTCCAGAGGTCTCTTGAACCTCAACCATTCTATGGTTGTTCTCTGTCTAACTAGAAAGAAAATGTGACCTACCTGTAGTTTTTATGCTGAGCTGTCTAACAGCCTTTAAAAGGTGAATAATACTGTGGTGTGTAATAATGGACATGGAGCTTTATTAAAGTTAATTTATTTCTGTTGTACCTTTGGGGTTAGTAGCATGGTAGCATTTGGAAAAGAGAATAGTAAAAGCAGAGAAATTTAGCAAAAAAATTGCATCTAAATACTTAAATATGGAAAAATAATTTTTTTATGACATCATATGAGATAAGGTAGCCATCTATTGAGTTTTACTCATCCTTCATGGAAATCAAAGTGACCCCTGAAGATAAAATGAAATATTTAAACCTTAGGAAAATTATATTCAAACTCTAAGTGTGAAGTAAGGGACAAATCCTGACAGAAGAATCGAGGACAATAGGATTATCCTACAGATTCTCAGAGGAATAGCAACTTGCTTCCATACTCAGTGTTTGTATGCTGAAGTGTTTCTCTATGTTATTTTGTTGGTCACTTTTAATTCCCTTCCTCTCCCCTCGTCACAGAACTTGGTTCACCCAAATAAGGAGTCAGGAAATCAGACTAGCACAGAGCAAAACTGAGCCGGCAGATATTACTATAGTATCTAGAAGCTGCCTTTTTGAGTGCTATTTACATATGACTCCCTAGAAAGTTTAAAAAACAGTATTCCTAAGAAGAGATTCAGAAGAGTATGAGAAGCATATTCTTTAGCATTTCAAAAGGTAATCATTTAAATAGGCCTCCAACTTACTCTGCATTTAAAAAAAAAGTTTTATATGTTTAATAAACAGTGTCAGGGACTAACCTGTTTGACTTGAAGTTAATGATTTATGGCATCACTTCAGAAAGAATATATATGTAAAATTTGTTTTGTTAGCAATTTAAAACTGAGATTGCCAGAAATGGATTTTGTATTCCTGGAACATGTTAATTTTTATCCTTTCTGTGCTTTCTTTTCAGCAAGTACTTTTTCATTTAGCATGGCCATTCAATTTATTCAGATAAGCTCATCTTTGATTTTGTTACAATCTGAGCAGAAATACTCATTGTCTTTGGTAAGAACAGATATTTTAGATAGGACTGCAGCATTGAATGAATCGGCAACATTTCAGTACATTGATGAAATAATACCAAAATAGAAAATCTGTTGTTAATAATTGTATTTATACAGTTTCACAGATTCTCTTGGCTACTCTATTTCACAGTGTGGTTTCATACTTGCTATTAGGCAGTTAGACTTGAAAGTGTGTTGAGAATGATTTGCATGCTTTCTGCTTAAAGCAAACCTAACCCGAGGGACTTCTCTGCAATCATTTACATTCAACCTGTGTTACATGGCATCGTGCATGCTAATTTTAACTGTGGGTATGTGAGAAAAGTGAGTTGCCTATAGATAAAAATTGGCAGCCTCTCACTGTCAATATATTTCTGTCATGGGCCAACAGCTCTCCTTGGATACTCTTGCAGAGATAGCAGTGTGTGCATCCAAAGGAATAACTGGGTCCTCTCTATTAGTTCTGATATCAGTTGTTGCTATGAGTGATACAGGGTTATTACGGTGGGATCCCCAAATTATTTTCTAGCTCATGCATGATTAGTAGTGGTAGACTGCATGTCAAGTGTGCTCAAAGTGCAGTCATTACTTGTATTGATCATGTTTTAGACAGAAAGAACCTAATTTGATTTTCAGGTCCCAGTTTGACTTTTCAAGGCTCATGGCTGGGCCAGGAGGAAGAGGGAATCTTTTGGTTTATTAGCTTAGAAAATAGACTTAAAAAGGGAGGAGACAGACATCACACTGGTTTCTAGGATTTTTTTTTTTAATAATATGGTAATAAGAAGACTGCATATTTGTAAATTAATTTGCAGATGGGTTAACTTTGCCTATAAAATGTCTGATCTGAATCTCATTGCATAATAAAACCTAATAATACTCTGTGTTCAGTTCTGTCCTTAGTAATTGTGAAACTCTGTATGGTCTCTTAGACCTACTTGCTTTTTTGTATTAGCTGTTTAGTTTTATGAATTACAGCAGCAGCATATTATAGCAGGTCCTACTGTGCTAAATACCATACAAATGCAAAGCAAGGGACAATGCCCTCCCCAAGACCATACAATTTAAATAGATTAAAAGATTAATAGGAGCACACAGATGTGAAGTGTCTTGCTCAAGGTTAGTCATCAGGCCAATAGAAAAAACAGAATTAAACTGGTCCCTGTGTCCCAATCTAGCACCCTGTTGATTGCAGCACAGTGCCTCTGGAAGTTAATTTGAAGTAATATTTTCAACTTATGCATACAAATTGCTTTAAAACCTAATTGTAATAGTCTAAAAGGCAGCTTGATGAGAATAAAACCCCCTCGACAAAGGAAATGGAGGGCACATAGTCACACCTAAGGCAAGGCTTACTTTTTTTCTTTTTATCACCATTCATCCTCCTTTGACAAGAGGATGCTTTGGATACAGTAGACAGTCTTTACAGCCAACTCTTCACGCCACAAGAGGAGGAAAGAGGTTCTTCTATTCCCAGGATGCCTGTTTAGTTATGAAATTGTAGTCCAGGAAGTTTTCTTCCTGCTTGAGTAACACAGTTTCACTGGGTCACCAGGGAAAGCCCACTTCCAGATGAGAGCATCAAGGATATTGTGCCCCATTGCTGTGGTCCTATACCTTGTGGGGAGCTGTGCAAGTTTTCTGAGGAGGAAAGACCTAATCACCAAAGACAGAGGCCGTCTTATGAAGAAGTTATCCAATAGAAAGTATTTCATAACTGTTGAGTCTGATTGGCCATGACCGTTCAGCTACGCTCTTGGTCAGGAACATTTCAAATTAAAATTTCGGCCTGACTCAAGTAAGTCTCCTCATAGGAAATATTCTAATCTCATACAGCACTGGACACATGTTTTTCTAAGATAATTGAGTAATAAACACCTAAACACTACATTTTGTCTCTATGGAACCTGTTTTTGTTTCCCTCTGTGGAACTGTTACAGGAACACATTGTAAGCAAGCAAACGTTGCATGAATTGTGCAGACTGTGGTTTGCTACTGATTGACTATGTGCATTGTAAGACATCATATTCAGATTTTCTCTGTTTCTATAAACCATAAAAATAATTTTAATCTATGAAGAATAGATGAAGAAAATTGCAACAACTTATTTAAAGCATTCCTATCAGGAACATGGTTTCTTTCTACCTTTCTATCTCAATGGGAGCTTGAAGTTTAGATTCGGAATTTGAAAATTTTAGCCATTGCCTATGAGTGATAATTGCTTTTTTCTTGTGGAAAAAAACTCAGCTCTTTTGCATATGTATTTTGCAGTGCATGCACTGTTTATTTTTTGCAATTATTCTAGATAACTGTTTTGTCACCTTTCCCTGAGGGTAAGGATTGTATACCACAGCCTCTCAGCGAATTGTGAAGAAAACAAGAACTACTTTTTTTTTTTTTTTTTTTTTTTTTGTCTGAGGATAGAATCAAACAAGACACATGTTACATTCTCTTTAGCTTGTTGTTACTACAAAATTGATTTTGAAAGACACGGTGAGGGGAAGAGAGGGTAGTGAAGTAAGATAAAGAAACCAAAGGAAATGCTCTAAAATAAAAACACGTTCTTTAAAAAGATTCAGTATTATATGTCCAATACTGTCACAGTTTGAATGGGATATGCAAGCTATTTAATGACGAATATTTTTATCACATTTGATAATTACCATTACCTGATTTTTTTTTTTTCCTGACAAAATATTGATAATTTACAATTTGAAGACCTATAACTGGAAAATTAAATAGAAGGAACATCTTTAACCATTTGGGCAGTAGAAAGAGACATTGATCAAATCAAGACAAATGGACATTTTAAAATTATGAAATACTTTTTACAACCTTCAGACCAAGAACTATTCTCATAAATTATTCAACACATTTTTGACTAAGAAATGCCTCACTGTTTTTATTCTAATTACTCTCAATGGTTAGGAGCCTTCCTGAGTAAAATGCTGTACACATTTGCCAAAACGTAATTCTGGATTAGAAATTCTAATGGAGGAGAACAATATGCGGTCCTATGGCAATCTAAAAAAAGTGGTGTAACTGAATAACATCCATAATTATAAAACATGATTAGTATCAATATCTTCAATCAAGTTGGTAAGAAAACTTACATGAATAGTTCAGTTAACTTGTTAAGTTAATATTTAATAGGCACCAAAAGGCTGATCTTTGTGGTACAGTAATTTTATGAGACCTATTAAAAATACCAGCTTTACATTTGTGTGCTGCCACTGTGCTGTATGGCATGCTATGTAAAGGCATGCTATTTATGAGAAAGGGCTGCAATTGCAAATTCTTCCTTGTTACATTGGCTAGTTAATTATCTACCTTCCAGTCTCCCTGTTTGTTAGAAATGGGTCTCTCTGTTGCCTTAGTCTGACATTTAAGAGTAGGGAAACAAACAAAAATTTCAATCATGTCTTAAACCTTATCACACTGGAGAGTGACTTTACTACAAGTTTTAGCAGGCATTATATTAAATCTGACAAGGGCATGATCTCTTGTACTGTTGTTTTTATTGTTACCTACCTTTTATGCACTTTTTTTTTTCCTGTCGGCCTTTCCTACAATGGATAGGATTTGGTGAAATGATCAGAGTTGGACACATCCTGGTTTGCTTGCTTTCTTAACCTGAAAGCATTACACAGTTTTTAAAGGAATATATCTGTAGACAGTCTTTGTGCTCCCTAGCCCCTCAAATACCTAAATAATTTCTCAGCTTGGAGTCTGAGCCTTTTGTGATTTTAATTGCAGCTGTCTTTTTCTCTCTCGCTATTTCAATATTTGTTTTCCCTATTTCTCTGACCATATACATATTTTTTTCTGGCTGTTTCAAATCCATTTCTTTTATTACTTAGTATTAGCTTGCATTACAATTCTACAATCCTTATCCGTAAAAGTTTGTCTAAAAAAATTTGCATTAACAAAATACGTATATTTTTCCTTTCCCTGATATGCTTTCCCAGTCTTTATTTTTTGTTTTTCTCCTTTGGTTTTTCTGGGTTCAAATATATTCTTCAAGGAATATGTTGTAAAGAATGTTTATTTTATGAAAAGCTATTCTAGAATGTTTTACAGCTTATAAATGCTGAAGTGCACTATGTGAAAGATGACATTTGTTCCCCAGGAATTTTGATTGGAATACTGGTGGTTTTCTACTTCAGAAACCTTGAAACATCATGTGCAATTATTTTCAGCATTAAAATCAGCTTCACACTAGCCTCTTCTCTTTAAAAGCATTGGACTATTTTGTAGAAGAGTTGAAGGTCTCTTGGCAAGGTTACAGTAGGACCTTGCTGGTTTGCTTTGGACTGTACCTCTGGTGAGGGATAATGGAGGGAGGAGCACTGGGGGTAAAACTTTGAAAGCCAGTGTCTTGGAGATGGTAACCAGTCTCTTACCCTATTTGGGTGATTCATCAGTGTGTTTAAGGTGAAACATAAGGCTGTGGTTCTGCTTTTGTTTTACTCGCACCTATCAGACATAACTTGCAACAAGCAGCTGCTATTCTGCCCAGTGTGGAAGGTATAGTTATGGGTGATAACTATGTTGCTTTTATCCGTATTCAGATGTCAGTCATAATTTGTTCACTGGCCACTAACAGGAAATGTCCTGCTAGAATATCAGGTTAATGAATCCTTTATGTTAATGGACATTATTAATGGGAGACAAATTTTAGAAGAGCTAATATGATATCCTGCACAGAATTAATTTCCATGGCCTCATATAGCCCTGTAACATTATAGTCCTGTGATGCAGTGGGAGGGAACGGGTGTTTAGATCCAGCAATGAGTGCCAGTGTGAGACTATAAGAGGTAAAATACAGTCCCACTACCTGCTGAGAACAGAGAGAGAAAGACCAGAAAAATAAGACATCCTTTGTTCTATATTTATTCTCTGTAGAGTTCTCTGAAAGTCTGTAATCTGCGATTCACGGGGGGCTTGTGAGCAACCAAAAGATAGAGCTTTGTACAATTACATGGAGAAAAAATGTAGGAGGAAAATTCTGTCGCTTTATTCATATACTTCAGGTAGGTTGAAAACTTCTGGAAATAAACCTCATACTAAAAGTCAAACATATTTGAAATGGCTTTTCCCTGGAATGATGTTAGGCCAGCCCGAAACAACGCACTTAAATGGATACTCAATTAATCTCATTTGCTTACCTTTCTTTGAAAAAGTGTTCAAATTCATGATAGCGGCATGAATATTGACCTTTACTGAAAATTTGATTGAATGTGTTTATTTTTATTGTGAAATCTTAATTACGTTGTCTTTATATAATTTTTAAATGTGTCTTAGTACAAAACTTGATGTTTGTGACAATCTTTTGTTTAAATTTCCAAAATTTGATCCTGAAGTTGGCAAGTAATATTTGTGCACATCTGCAGAAAAGTACAGGTTATGAAAAACAACTCTTCTGGAGAAAGTGAGGTGCTTTGTTAGAATATCTTGAACCAAAGAGCTATGTCTCAGGGATTTTACTAAGTAAAGTTAAATTCAAAGTCTTTGAAGGAATGGGATACAAACTGCATTAAAAATATGTTAATGTGGTAATGTGGAGAAATTGCCTTATGGAAAATTATAAAGTTATGTCAAAATACCCTGGAATGGATTGAGCTTTTAGTTTATAAATGCTTGTGAAACATCATTATATTTTTCCTTATTGTCTTGACTTTCCCATAATTTTTAAGAGGCATCTTAGGTACAGATTTTTTTATGTGTAAAGCTAATTTTTGTTATTTATTTTTCTCAGCCAAAGCAGTGAGGATGTTTTTTTTTTTTTTTATTTTTACTTGTGTTGACCACTGTGATGACAACTGTTACTGAAATGCACTAATAGGCCCACAGTGTTAGGCTTTTTTGGGGCAGGCAAGGTATTGCTCTGTTTTTCTAAATAAAGACAAAATTGTGACTGGGTAATTCTTCTCACTGGTGTTCTAACAGCAAAGGCAATTCTTACTCTTACAGAGAAAATTTTCATAACAGTTACAGAAAACAACCGACCGAAAATACCCTGAAAACTCAGAAAGTTTATTGGTGGTATTTTCAGTTTCTTCTTTCAGGGAGCAGAGCAGAGTAGTGAAGAGCTGCTGGCTTTTATATGAGCATGTGGCAATTCCACCAGTAAGGAAAGACTAGAAGGGTAGGCTTTGAAGAGTAAGACTGTCCAATTACATTAGCTGTATACACCTTTCTCATGGCATGTGGTGCTGCATGGGTTTCTATGGAATTGGATCTCTGTGGGTTTGGGGTGGGTTTTTTTTGTTTTTAAAAAAGGATATTATCACTATCTTAATAGATCAGTTTTAGTCTTAAATATAAGCACCTAATGATATTAGTGGTACAGTTTAGACAGTGGATGTTCAGGGCAGGATGGATGAAAGATAATGATGCAAGTTTTGAAAATGAAATATTGCTTTTTATTGAAAAATTGATACTACTCCATTTTTGAATGTTGGTGAAGCTATCGGGTTTTCACAAGATTTTAAGTACTCCTCTTTCTCTGCCCTGAGAAAATAAAATATTACAAAATGTAGGGAAATGGTTAAAAGTACCAAAAATAACATTCCTATATTGATCAGAGATTGCAATATATAAATCTCTAAAGAAGAAAAAATTAGAACTTGGATTTGTGAAATTGCTGCTATATGTAAAGCTACTCACACAAGAAAACTGAAGAATTTGATGTGTTTGTTTATTAAACAAAACTGTTGCAATATGCCTCCATGTTTGCAAGTGCTGTGAAATGTCTCTTTCAACTGGGGAAAAAAGAAATTTTACTGATTGAGTAGAAAGAACAAAAAAAATGAAAATGAACATTTTCAAATATGCTGTTTTAACATAGCGCATAATCTTTTATTTCTATATAAAATAATATTTTTTAATCTGTTCTAATCCAGTTTGGTTTTCCAAAAGTAAACCTGCTTCTATGGAGATTCATTCTGTTTTGACAGAAGAGGGCAGTATTTCTTTACAATTGTGTGTGGAAAATATGCATATTATTTTAAAGCTCAGTCTCTAGAGAGTATTTTGAGCCAATAAATTTAAATGTAATAAATGCCCTCTGAATATGCTACTTAGTAAAAATAACAGGCAATGAAAAAGTAGACATTATGGTTACTTAATTGTTGTCAGCACTGAATTGTACTGACCCAAGGAACAACATGTAACCTTTAACATGCTACATAGATGATTGATTTTTGTGTAATGTTCAAAGATTAAATCTATGAAACAGCATCTTAGGTTGAAAATGGTAAAAATTAAGCCTAATACTATTGCTTTATGGAATGTATTAAGCATATTACTATCAATAAAATAGCTTCACAGGAATTCAATGTGTGAATCAGCACTGATAGTCTCACACTTCAGGAGTTGTCCATGCTGCTGTACTGTCACCCTTTATAGAGCAGGAAAACTAAAAAAATACCATCACAGTTTATGAAGGGAATAAGGGAGTTATGCACATCTTTAAAGTCTCTGACTAAGTCCCAGTTGACTTCAAGTTAAGTACTTGTTTTATTGGCCTTTTAAGATAAGGATGTTTGCTAAGTCTGGGCCTATATGATTGACATATTTCTATATCCTGAGTGGTTTTCTCTATTTCTGCCTGAAATAATGTGACAGGCTTCTCCCCTTCCTCCTCCTTCTTACCAAGACCTTGTCCTAAAGTGCTTCCTTCTCTGTATTAATACTTTGTCCCTGTTCTCTGAGCATTTTAATTCAGCAGGGGATGGATGAACCTGACAGCTCTTCTTTGGGGAGTACTGAGTTACTCCATATCCAAGAAGATGAGGTTTGTTCATAGGGACATAGGGAACAAAGCTTCTCCAGTGCTTAATGCAAGTGATTGTGTAAACAAGTATTGAAATTTGGTCTGCTGAGGCCCAACGGTGGAAGCGATGTGTTCTTTTATTTCCACACAGACTCGCAATATTGCTGCCAGCCTCATTAGCCTCTTGTCCGAAGTAAATCTTAATCATAGAAGAGTCCTAGGAAGAAAATGGCTGTGCAGAGAACAAAGAACAAGTTTAATTAAATAACTTGTTAATGAAAAACAAAGGAAAGGAGTTGAGGAGGGGAAAAAGGTATTTAGAAGTTATTTCTCTTTTTCTTGCTTTCATTTTATAAGTCTATTTTCTTTCCTTCTCTGCCTATTTCTCCAAACAATTCTGATTAAATTCAGTGCTTGGGGAAAGTGGCTCCTCAATCCAGACACGTTTTCATGGAAAAGCAGTAGCACAGAAAATGGTGGCACAAGAGTCTGTCAGTCTGCTCCAATGGTGGGAAAAAATCCTGCTGTAGTCTTCAGCTTTTCCTTCCTCTGCTGCTCACAGAAATACCAGGTGTAAGCTGTGGCTCACTTGAAACAGGAGACAGTCTATCAAGCCAGTTCATGTGAGCTACCAGAAAAGTCCTTGCATTTAGTAGGACATGAATTTTATGTAGCAATAATGTGAATGCATTGGGAAGCAGTGAGCTGAAGTGAGAAACTCCACATCTTATTGACAATTGCCTGAACGAGCCTTTTATAAAGGCTGGCGTGGTTGTTGGGGCTGTGGCAGCAGCCTGCCGAAGGCAGTGAAGAGAGAGATTGGCCTCTGTGTCCCTTAAATGGTCCAGTAACTCCTGTTGTAACTGCTGTTACGTTTTAGATGTTCATAGGTGTGAAATGACTCTTTGTAGTTAGACTGCACAGCAAAAACCTTTTGCCTTAAGCCTATGTACCCTAAAACAAAATTTCTGGGAGATATAGATTGCCCCAAGTTTTTTGATTGATACTTATCCTGCACATGTCAACATTCTTAGTTACTGTAGTGCTCATTAAAGAAGTCAGGAAATGAGATAATATGATCTGATAAAGGGAAACATTTTAAAATATAATTTAGTCATCTTTGGAATAAAATTCTAAAGTACTGGCATTTGATATGTCCCTATGCTAAGGACACACAAGATCAAGTACAAGATGAGATACGCTATTCCTGAAGGTGATCTGTTCTGAATACTTTGGGAAATAAAAGTAAAGTGTTCTTTTTCTTAGTCATGAGGCCCATGGTTATAGTAATTTACTTCTTTGATTGTACTTACTTTATGCTTGTTGGGGTTTTTTTTGTAGTTTCTGTTCATATTACTTGGTTTCTTTGCATGTATACACTGTGCTGAAACAGTACTTTCCAATTTTAGTTACAATCTTCTACATTTGTTATTTTGAAGTGAAGCTACAAAATTATTACTGTTTTTTTTTCTCCATAACTTCCTTAAGAAAAAATCTTGGCTTTTTAGGACTGCTATCCAAGCTGATCTTAACTTTGTACCTGTATATGAGCCTAACTTGAAGAATTTTAAAATTTTTTTGTTTGCAAATAAAACTGGAAAATAATCTGTCCACAGTGGCAAAAAGAGTGAAATGAGCCTAAAATTTTAAGAAACTATTTAACACATTCCACATTTGTCCTTGCCTAAGATAAATACAGAATTTAAACACTGGTTGAATGCCAAAATATTAAGGATATGTCTGCTGAGTTTGTTAACAGCAGAATGAAGAAAGTTCAGAATTGTACCCTTTCCGTTCATTTGTTACACACAAAATGATCATCAAATGAACGTGGAAGAAGATGCTATGGAGAGACTTGAAGTAAAGACTGAGGCAAAAATACATTATTGATACATATATGTATATGGAACTAGATAAACCCTGTTGTTAATAGACAGCAGTGGGGAAAAATACATTGCTTATGTGTTCTGTTGTGATGTTGTGCAGTTGCTGTATGCCCACCTGATACTCAAAATCCTGAAAACCTTTACCTCTGAAAACCATGATAGGCAAACAAAAATGCATTTCGAAATATTTCTGCTGGAGGTGAGAAAAGAGGTAAGTCTAATGTTATTCACTTGATTGCATTACTCAAAAATCACACTTCTCATGTAAAAAATCACAAAACAATTTGAAAATATTTAATGAAGTAGCCAGCAGACGCCCCTTGTAAAGCAGAAAACGCAGCTTAACCACTGACAATAAAGCTAAATTGTTAACCAAAGAACCACAGGAATGTTAATGCTTCTTTGCTGTGGGTGAAATATTAAAAATCTTCCCAGTACTCAGAAAAATATTTTTAATTTCATAATTTTTGTGTATGACATAAGGTGTGCTTATATATCACAGTACTGACTTCTGCTTTTCATAAGCACATGAGAAAGGTCTTGAACTGGCTGTAGCTTTAACAGAAAATTAAAAGTACGTCACCTCAATCCTATGAGATGCTGAAGATGAGTATTTTAATGAACCATAAGTTACCTTCAGTGTGCCATTCTTTACTGCCCTCCTCACACATAATTTTGAAGGCAATCTCTGGCAGGATGTTATGTCCATGAAAATTTAATTAGCCTGATCTAGAATAAAATTTCAGAGTGATTTGTGTGTCATGATTTCAAGAGAAAGAGAGATCATAGCTTTCCAGGGATGGGTTGGGGGGGTGGTTGGTTGTTTATTTTTTAACAGAGACGATAAATCTATTATGGATTAATATATTAGTCTGTTTTTCTTGAAACATTTTTGAAATACCATATTTTTATTTTCAAATGTGTGATTTCTTGCTAATTAAGAAATTCAAATTAATTAAATTCATTACAAAGTAATGCCTTTTCCTTTGACTACAGCATTTTGTGAAGATTTTTAAGTGTTGAAAGCTAGGATGCTGTGTTCTTTCAACTACTTCAGCTTCTTTTTTCTCTGTGTTCTAATTTCACTACTTTTTAAGCAACTAGCTCAAAAAGAAGGGATGTGCAAAAATTTCTGTTTCTTCCCTGTCCTATACTTAAGTTGAACCTGTTACATGGTCTTCAACTCCTTGCTGTAACTGAAGCCAAAAAGTGCTCTAATAATAAATTGAATTACATCATAAAAAAATAGAAGATGGAAGGTCAGGCATTTTCTTCTTTCTTTTAAAGTTTATATGATTTCAATTAAATTAATTGTATTTTTTTAATACAGATACATTTACAACTGTATTCTTTTTGCTTTCCATGATTTAAAGGAAATAATTAGTACAGTGACAAGCAGAACTTGAAATAAATTATTTAATCTGGCCAGGATATTACATTTTGAAATCTTAATACAATAGCTGCTTGAACGACTAAAGATTTCCTAATGTTCTTAGAATTATGGAGTTGATTTTAATGTGGGGGATATTTTAAACAAGTTTTTCATTGTCTTGTCAAGATTTATATAGGTTTTTTTTTTTCTCTCCATGTTTTCTGGTGATAACCTCATCCACGTAGTAAATGTGAAGCAGATATGTGTAATTTCGGTTGTAGTAGACAGAAAGCAATTCATAGAAATTTGGCTGACGGAGATCAGGGTGAATATGCCATTTGCAAAACATTTCTTTCCTCCTTGACTTTTGTCCAAGAATATTAGGGATTCCTCTCAACCTGCCAAAGGCTAGGTCTGGGGCACAATATCTGACAGATACAGAATGAGAATAATAGGGAAAAAAAACCCTACAATATGGTGTCTTTTACTCCTGCCAATTAGCATTTTTTGGTTCTTATAATTATTTTCCAAACTAAGTATTGTTTTGTCATTTTTATTGTATAGAATTAATCGTTATGTAGGTGAAGTCCACTGCGAAAAATAAGGAAGTCTGCCGGAAATCCTAATCCCAAATGTATATACTCCAAACTAATTTGAAAAGTGTGGATATAATCATAATGACTTTAGCTCATGCATCCATTTAACTGAATCAATTCAATGTTGAGGTGACCTGCTGTGAGTTCCAAAATGAACTCTGGATCCACATAAATCAGTCCTGGTCTGTAGCAAACTGGGTCTGTGCTTTATAAAAATCATTGCAGTACTACTTTTCTTCCACTTCTAAAAAATGTGCATAAGTTATGAAGGATTCATTAGTTAAAATTTTCAAACAGACTTCAAGATGTTGACTTTTATACGCACTGTGTTGAACAAGATGTAGCTGAACAAACTGGAATGTAAAGAACTGGAATTTATGACCGGTTTTGTTGGCAGTGGATTCTATTATCCTTTGCTTGATGAAAAGTAAAATAAAAATATCTTTGACGCTATTAATATTGCATGTCAAACTGCGAACAACATGAAACATCCTTATTTTAATTGCAGCTGTTTACATCTGGATTTATTTATTAGCAATATTTCAGGGTAGTTGACAATTAAAATGGAAAGTATATAATACATTATGCATTTTTGTTCAAGATAATCTTGATATTTTAACTCTAATAAGCTGTGTCTGAAGGAGTTCTGCAATTTTGTTGTTGTCAATTATGATTTGACGCTGTCCTGTAAAAAGACTGTAAAGCAGTTTTTGGAGGTTTGTGGAATAGGGTGTAGTAACCATCTGTAAGGGTTTGTTGCACAGTTTTGGGGGTAGGAAAGAATGAACTGATTTTCAGATACAAAATGTTATGAAAATATTAAAGCATCCATGCCGATAATCTGGAATACCATACTAGTACTTGCCTCCTTTTGCTTTGGGCAGTAGAATAAGATACTATTGATAACTTGCATTAGAAAAAAAAAAAAAAAAATCTTAACTCACAAATAAGTTGCACCTGCACATTATTTTTGTCCAGCTTTTACTGTTGAGGAAAGGTTAACATCCTTCCTTCTCCTTTTGACTCTGGGGTATTAAACTGTGAAGGCTGCTGCCATGAACCTTTCTGCTTGAAGTAAAATCTCCATTGGGACGTTGCTAAAGCAAACTGTGGCCATCTTTTACTCACAATTTTTTGTTTCTATTATTTGTGCTGTCATTATCTGGAATGTCTGTCTTATGCTGTGGTGTGGGTTTTTTTTGGTGTACTAATTGCAAACTCCTGCTTTGCTTGTGTGCACGGCTTTTGCTTTACCTATTAAACTGTCTTTATCTCAACCCATGAGTTTTCTCACTTTCACCCTTCTGATTCTCTCCCCCATCCCACTGGGGTGGAGTGAATGAGCAACTGTGTGGGGCTTAATTGCTGACTGGGGCTAAACCACAACAGTCCCCCATGAGAATAAGAGCTAGCAATCGTGAAACTTCTCCCAGCTGCTTATAGAATATTTCATCTGTCTCTTCATCCTGGTTGGGTGGTCTATAACAGACTCCAGATATCTGCCTTGTTGGCTTTTCCCCTGAGTCTTGCCCATAAATACTCGACCCCTTTCATCACCATTGTCAAGCTCTAGCCAGTCAAAACACTCCCGAACGTACAGGGCTACTCCACCACCTCTTCTTCCTTGCCTAGCCCTTCTGGAGAGTGTATAGCCATCCATTGCAGCATCCCAGTTTTTTGAGGCATCCCACCACGTTTCCGTGATTGCAACTATATCATAATTTTCCAGCTGCCCAATGGCTTCCAACTCCTCTTGTTTGTTGCCCATGCTGTGTGCATTGGTGTAGATGCACTTCTGTTGGGCTATTGATCCTATCACCGTTTTTTGGGGAGAAACCCTAATTCCTGTGTGACTGTTCTCCAGTGCTTCCGTGATTTCTAACGCATCGACAGCACTTGCGTCTTTGCTGCCTGTTGGTGCCCAAACAACATTCTAATTTTTCAAATATGCTTTAAATGCTTCTCTCTTCCTGTCTGCTGGATTTTTTTTTTTTTACATTGAGTTCATTTCTCCATAAGAATTCATTTGGTGACTGTGAATAAGAGTGGTTTTATATTTCAAGGACAAAAGATTAAATTATACTCCAAGACACTTTAGAGAAGTTATTCACTGAAATATTTTTTGTGACATAAGTAGAATAACATCCTAAGGAACTTAGAGAGTTATTTTAAGTTGGTCCTTGTTTGGTCAAGTTTTGTATTCTTTTTAAAATTATTTTTCATTTCAGTTGCAATTGCTAAGATCTTCCATTTTGCAAATCCTGTCCATAACAAAGTCACAGAACAGCTCAGTCTCCTAAAGAGCTGTTGTTGAATGACCACTAATGAAATCCATAGTACTCTGCAATTCACAATAGGCATTTCTGACATCTTACTGATATTTGAATTTCCTTTATTATTTCAAATGCTGATAGATTTGCTATGAAAGAAGGGAAATATCAGCTTGAGAAAGTTATTCTAAGTGAAATGTCAGGGTACTAACTCCTTCACCCAAACCATTTTTTCACCTTATCGTGGTGATTTTCCTGTCCTACTCTGTTCCACACCAGAAATTCAGAATATACTGCTGCTTAATCATTCACATGTTTTTCAAAATATAAAATAAAAGTAGTTTGCAAGTACTCTTAACGTTAATTAGCACCCTTCTGATCTGTTTGATGCACACTCAGTATGTCTATATGTGCTGTTCCTTCTTTGGCAGTCTGGCTAATGCTGATTGCTGATTTTCTTGTAAGAGCAATAGAGGGTTTCAAATAATTATAAGATTCTGAATTGGTATTAGCAGAAAATTTGCATAATGACTTTTGTTTGTTAAAACGCTGAATAAATATTTTGCTCTTGAAATGCAGGGGATTTGTAATGAACAACCTGTATAAGCTTTCTGTAATCTAAAGAATGTTGGTGGTTTTTGCAGAGGACCTTCTGGTGTTCCCTTTTTTTTTAAGCATAAAACAAGTTAATGTTTTGTAAACATTTTCATCTCTCATGCTTTCCATGAAGCCAAATGCTACTGTAACAATATTTATGAACATAAGCTTATGAAACACATTATCATAGAGAAAAAAAGCACAAAAATACCCACAGAGTATCAAAATGCGTAAAATATTGCCATCAAAAATAATGTATACTACCTCTTAGTACCTGAGATTCTAAGTCCCACAATTGTAACCTTTTTGTTCAGCAACAGTAAAAAAAACTTTGACAGTATATTGTAGTGATTGTCTTTCTCTCTCTCTCTCATGTATCTTCTCCTCGCAATAATATTCTTTCTTTTTCTGGAAAAGAAAAAAAACGACCTTGTATTGCATTGGAAATGTTGTGAAATAACAAAAGGAGAATGCATTGCGTATAGGTCTATATTGAAGCTGATGGATACCATTCCTTTGGTTTCAGTATCTTCTGATTTAAGTATATATTTTATTAAGGGGAAAATGCACAAATGAGATTTGACTTTGGCAATCAATAAAAGGACTAAATTCGAGTGGCAAGATATGCTTTTGATGAAGCTCAGTTTTGTTTTGGTTTTGGTTTGGTTTTTTTTTTGCTTTTGTTTTCTGGGAATGATCTGTATCCTGTGCTGGAATTTAGAACTTGCATCACCTCATTCCCTTTGCTATAGGTAGGAATCCTGTTGGATTAATTGGAGGGAGACCAGATTAATCTTAATTTGTAGGTCTTCTTTTTTTTTTTTTTTTTTCCTTCTTCTCTTTTTTTGGAAGTCTTAAAGCTTCCTATTCCAGAAACATATCTGTCCTGGCTGGTTTTTGGCCAAAATCGATGTCCATCCGTTTTCCACTGATTACCACTCAGAACTGGGTCTTGGCCATAACTGTTAGTAGCATCAGTGTCTATGTTGCTAATTTAGAGCAGGAGGGTCATCTAACTGAGCTGTTGAGGTTTCTTTGACCTTCTGTATCCATGGTATAGTGCGTTGTATCCTGCTGTCCCAAAGAAATTTAAAATTCCCAGAAAATATCCTTCAGTCATACCAACTGAATAAATTTAAGATAATTCCTTTTAGTTCCTGAGTGTGGTATGTGAATGCACATTTATCTTCAAATGAGTAAGGTAATAAAAATTATACACACAGTTTGTAATGTTTAATTCAAAGTTGGCCTCTTCTTGCAATCTAGGCGTCATTGGTTATACCTTCAGATTTTTATTGTTCTGAATATGTACAAATATAGTGATTATTTGTAAAGAAGACAGTTTATTATTTGTACAGAAGACAGTTTATTCTCTGAAAGCATGTTCTCATGTTTCCTGTGGCAAAAAAATAGAATATTCTTCTTTCATAATTATAGTGGTCATTACCAACCTTTCAATGCAGGGGAATCAATAGTTTAATATGAAGTGCGAAGATTACTGTTAACGTTTTGTGGGAGAGCTGATAAGGAATTAATAGTTCTTACGGAATTTTCTGATTCATTGAAACTTTTCATGGGGAAGAATCAATTTCAGCCAATTTCCTATCTCAAAAATGGTGAAAGAAGTTTCTAAATTATCATTATCCAAATGAAAAAGTTCTTTAAAAAAAAAAATAAGGAAAGTAATAATTTATAAGACTGAACTGGAAAAAAAATATCTGAAGTGTTCTACCTGAAAATATCAGTATCTTCTGTGTTTTGTTTGTTTTTTTTCACGACTACTTCTGAGGGGTTTTGTTTGTTTTACTGAAAGAGTAATGCATATTAAATTATTATATATACCTGTGGACTGTAGACAAACAGTGAAATGTGGTTTTCAGACTTATTTGACAAACAAATTTCTCAATATATGCAGTGTTTGTGCTTACTAGTATTGTAATGATTGGGCATAATCTTTAGTGGATTTCTGTATTGGCACACACTTGCTGCCTATGGATATTATTATCCTTCAATGCATTTTGCACTGTTTAAGTGGAAGCTTAGCATTGTACTTTTCTTCAGACTGACATTTGAGAAAATGAGAAACGCCTTTAGGCATGAATTCACTCAAATTTAGATGAGCATTTATGTCTTTCAAAATTCCTGAATTCTACAGAAAGTGAAATAGGACACTCTCTTACATTTTTTTATAACATCAGTTACATGATGGTGTAGAAATAACATATCCAAGAAATAAAACTCATAATCAATTTTATTCGCATTCTGTACTTACGGTCTGTATGTTCAGAAGATGAATCTGTAAATCACCTTTGTCTAAACCTGCAAGTATTTAGTATTCTGGTGATCAAGTTCTGGCTCCTCTGCCTCCCACCTCTCCACATGCCCCATCTGGAATCATGAAAAGCTCTGTCCCTCTTAAGTTTAATTCTAACCCCATTTATTCTGAAGTGATTCATTCTAACTATAATGGTAGTTCTGATCTGCTTTGGTTGGGGTGTTTTGTTTGCATACTGTGTCTAATAGTGCTAGAAATATACGCTTTTCCAAGTAGATTGGATGTTTCCAGGAACATAACATGTGATTCATGGAAATTAAAATAGTTAATGTTTTCTGGTTGATTTTATTTTGATTTTTTTTTTGTTTATCTTTTCCCTTATCCCCCTATTGATCTCTGCTAACTTCCTCTACTCACCATTACCAACCTAGCAAACTAGCTGAGCATACTGAATAAAGTCCAGATTTTGCTAAACTGAATGTTATTTATACTTTTCGCAGCATCTTCAAGCTTCAGTACCCCTTCAAAATTCATGATTTCATTTTTTCTCGTTCTTAACCACAGCAAAAAGCTTTTTGGATATTTGCCTTTATTACACTTCGATTTCTGACAAATCCTTATTTTCTTAGTCTTCCAAATACAAGTATCTCTTTCTTGCAAGGACTGTTGTTCCCACCCTTTGAATCCCTTAAATTTTACTGTTGTTTACTGCTTCTTGTTTTTTCTTGATTTTACTGCTATTTTTCAGTTCCATCACCAATATTTGCTTAGCTCCCATGCTTCTTAGTTTTATTTCCTCTTCTCTCCTTCGTGTTAATCTACTGAACCTTGCCTGCCTGTTTTCACAGAAATATTTTACTACTTATGGATCTCTCCATATTTTTTTCTTTGAAAGAATAGATACAAAAGGAAAAAAATCAAACTCAAAAACTAAACAAAAATGGACTTTTGTCATTACTTTTACAGCAGTAAGTAGGTTGAGAGTGGTTTGGGGTTTTTTTTTGTTTGTTTTTTTGTTTATGTTCTGCAGCAGCATACAATATATGAAGTGATCTCTGAACTTTATGCACAGAGTCTACACTGTCCTTTTAAAAAGCCTTTTAAGTTCCCAAATCACTGGCTATACTCGCAGGAGGTTTATCATCTGCTTCTGTTCGGATTTTTTTTTGCTGCCTCTTCACTAGTTTTCTATGCTTATTGAATGTGGTCCTTGCACCAGAGATGGCAGTCTTCTGTGCCTGGAAAGCATCTATGAGATGGTGATATAAGTAAGAATACCATTTTATGTTTAGACAGCACTTAATGTAGTAAGGATCCTGTAAGAATCTTCCAGGTGCTATAATGCAATACTAATACAAAAAAGTTATAAGTTTTTTGTTGTACCAAGGAAAGAGGAATCTTGTGGAAACCACTATGAGATACAGAAAGATGTTTCCTATTCCTGTCAAAATGGTTTGTGAATATTATTCCTTTTAAAAAGCAAATCATGTGTAATACAGGTCAGTCATGAAGACGACAGTGGCTTTGAGAGGAAAAATCCAGCTTATCAACTCTTACACTTAATTTTCTAATTATTTACTTTCTCTAAGCAAAATGGTTGAGTATCGGTTAAACAAACCTGTCCGGTTTCTTCTAGAGTGAAAACAAAAATAACTTTTATTCAGCAATGAATGTACAGGCAACTTGGAACATTGCTTATTTGATGGAAGTTTGTGAAATATTGTAACTGTACTATTGGCAACATCAATGTTTAATTTTTTCCCCACGTGATTTTTGTTATGAGTAACTGTTTAAGTTACAAAATACATCAAGAACTATGGTATAGGAAGGAATAAGTGGAGAATTAGAAGCCTAGAAAAAGGTAAGATGTAGAGCTTTCTTTTCAATGCTAAACATGATTATAAATCACATTTATTACACATGTGCATAAGGACCAATGTGCAGCACTGTGTTAGGAGTAGGCAAACACAGCAATGAACAACCTCTGCCCAACATCATTGCAACATGAAGGGGGGAAAAAAAAAAAAAAAAAAAAGACCAAACCAGCTACCAAAAAGACCAAACCGGCCAAGAAGGCCAATGGCATCCTGGCTTGTATCAGAAATAGTGTGGCCAGCAGGACTAGGGAGGTGATCGTCCCCCTGTACTTGGCACTTCTGAGGCTGCACCTTGAATACTGTGTTCAGTTTTGGGCCCTCTTGCTGCAAGAAGGACGTTGAGGTGGTGAAGCATGTCCAGAGAAGGGCAGTGAAGCCGGTGAAGGCTCTGGAGCACAAGACTTATGAAGAGCAGCTGAGGGAGCTGGGGTTGTTTAGCCTGGAGAAGAGGAGGCTGAGGGGAGCCCTTATCGCTCTCCACAACTACCTGAAAGGAGGTTGTAGTGAGGTGGGTGTTGGTCTCTTCTACCAAGTAACAAGCGATAGGATGAGAGGAAATGGGCTCAAGTTGCGCCAGGGGAGGTTTAGGTTGGATATTAGAAA
This sequence comes from Platalea leucorodia, assembly GCF_965183815.1. Classification (NCBI taxonomy): domain Eukaryota; kingdom Metazoa; phylum Chordata; class Aves; order Pelecaniformes; family Threskiornithidae; genus Platalea; species Platalea leucorodia. The sequence goes on from NC_138824.1 coordinate 105,087,528, forward strand.
GAATTCTTTCACCGAAAGGGTAGTCAGGCACTGAAACAGGCTGCCCAGGGAAGTGATTGAGTCCCCATCCCTGGAGGGATTTAAAAGATGGGTAGATGTGGTGCTTAGGGACATGGTTTAGAGGTTGACTTGGCAGTGCTAGATTAATGGTCGGACTTGATGATCTTGAAGGTCTTCGTCAACCTAGATGATTCTATGATTCTATTACCGTGTTCTGTTAGCATAATTTTAATTATTTCCATTTTTTTCCTGACACAGGTACACAGTTTCTTGTTTGGTAGCTGCATCTTTGCAAGAATGGATCAACATAGTGCACACTGAGTGTAGGTGTAGTCAGTATAGAAAGAAATGGAGGAAAAAGTCATATGGCATAGAGCAAAGAAAATAAAAATAAAAAATTGGTAGATTCCTGGTTTTACTGCTTCTGTTCCTGAAACCTGAATCTCTAATTGTTGGGGTTTTTTTTCCCCCAGGTAAGAGAGTAGTAATTGTAACTGCCTGTATTTATGTGTCTATATATATGTATAAACTCATATACATTTATGTTTTATAAACTTTCAGCCAGGCTTGTCAAGGCATAATCAGTGATTGACATTTTACTTCCAAGTGTATGCAAACTGTTCTTAAACTGAGAAAGAAGATAAATGGGCCAGATCTTCTACTGATGTAAATCAAACAGCCTTATTGACTGCAATGACATTATGCCAACTTAAATCATGAGGGGATCAGGACCATTTCAGTTTCAAAAGTGCATCTGAAAAATTGTCAGTTCTTAAATATTGGCCAAAACCCTCTGTAGTTATATTGGTTTCAGGGGAAGATACTGTGCTTCTGGAAAAAGCCAGAATCAGTTTGGTTTTATGCTAGCATTGAGGCCTCTCTGATAAACAATACAGATATCCCATCCTGGGCATCTGCTTTACTTGTAGTGAAGTCACTTGATTATCAGCTTCTTACAAGCCATACAGAAAGCTCCTGTGGCATTGGCCTCTGGGATTCAGGAGCCCATGAGTCAGACAGAGGCCTCTGGACCCCGCTTTCTTCCTCTCTCCTCTACCCTCGTTTGTACTACACAACAACAGGCAATGGTGTGGCAAAAAAATAACATTTTCTGCAACACACAAGTGATTAAATAGTGCTGTGGGTAAAACTTTACTGCTCAGTCTTAAAGTGCACATCACATTCTTGAGAAGAGGACACTCAAGTGAGGAAATAATACAGAACCAGATGAGAAAGGTCATTAAGTACTTGTTTTGGAAAATTTAAAGGCACAACTGATGAATTTTTTTGAATATATTATCCTGTTTAGAGAGCGAGACTTTGTTTAGCTGAGAACTTGTAAAAATTGAGAAATTGTGTGAAATCTTTTTTTCAGTGGGAAGGACAGTGACAACAGCATTTTAACAGTGAATTTCCTAAGTGTTTTATTTAAACGAGTGTCAACAGGAGAAAAAAAATTGTTGCTCCATCATATTTGACTATCAAGTGAGCCATCATTTTGATACTTACTATTATGAACAATCAGTTAAATACAGGGGTCACTGTTAATTTTGAAAATTTAAATGAGTTATAAGACATGCTCTGGCCACTCAAGTTATTAAAAGAATGGAAGCAAGAAATCATGGCTAAGCATTCCTACCCAACTCTATATAATCTTTAATAACATCAGTCCCATACTCCATAAATTTTCCTATTTCACCTCTCAGTAGTTACCAAAAAGAACCTAAGTGAAACTTGTGAATCCTTTTGAGTAATTAATACATACTCTGCGTGTTTTAATTTCAGTTCTATCAGCAAAACAATTGGCTTAACATCTTTTTCCCCTTATTCCTCTTCTAACCCTGTTAAGGGCACTGGTGTGATTTAGAAATGAATTTTTTTCAAATGTTATTGAGGGAAAGATGGAAGAATGTGCTGGTTTTGGCTGGGATAGAGTTAATTTTCTTCATAGTAGCTGGTATGGGCCTATGTTTTGGATTTGTGTTGGAAACAGTGTTATTAACACAGGGATCTTTTCATTATTGCTGAGCAGTGCTCACGCAGAGTCAAGGCCTTTTCTGCTTCTCACACCACTGCATCAGTGAGGAGGCTGGGGGTGCACAAGAAGTTGGGAGGGAGCACAGCTGGGACAGCTGACCCCAACTGACCAAAGGGATATTCCATACCATATGACATCATGCTTAGTATATAAAGCTGGGGGAAGAAGAAGGAAGGGGGGGGGAGTGTTCAGAGTGATGGCACTTTTCTTCCCCAGTAACCGTTATGCATAGTGGAGCCTTGCTTTCCTGGAGATGGCTGAACACCTGCCTGCCAATGGGAAGTAGTGAATGAATTCCTTGCTTTGCTTTGATTGCGTGCACAATTTTTTTTTTACCTATTAAACTGTCTTTATCTCCACCCACAAGTTTTCTCACTTTTACCCTTCTGATTCTCTCCTCCCTCCCACTGGGGTGGAGTGAGTGAGCGACTGTGTGGTGCTTGGTTGCCAGCTGGGGCCAAACCATGACAAATAAATTGCATACTTTTATTTCAATTCAAATTATACAAAGGAATAAATTTGTTTCAAAATTTTTAGAGGAACACCTTATTTTTATTCTGTTCCAATATGCATTCTCTGTATTCTCCTAGCTGCTATAAAATCCAGCTTTTTCATTATCCATTGATCTTTATCTGGAATGTGTCTCTATAACCATCACACTGCCTTCTCCCAGTAATTACACTGTCACAAGCTGTTGTTTTCCACTCTTTTTCTGTAAGTCTTTGTAGGAGGAGGCTTGTTGGAGGAGCAGCAAGCAGGTGACTGATACAGAACACATTACAATCATACCTGAAAGCTAAGAGTGGAATTGGACAGTCCTAATAAAATCATTAATTAGGTTAAGAATGCAGTTCCCTGCTAGGTAATAGAGTGTAAATTAAAAGTCAAATTGAAAAACTGAAAATTCATCTTAGCTTTTTAATGATTCCCAGAAGGGAATATGATTCAATAAGGTAACTCCATAGTGGGTCATCACCCAGCGGCTGTAGGATGCTCCTATACAGGTCTGCCCCACTGGCTGGATGTGGCTTGCTGAGGGTGCAGGATCCAGCCCCAGGCTTGGTTCCTGGGGGTGTGCACTCCAGCAAATTCGGAGTCTACCTGTTTCTCCTAGTCTTTACACTCTCTTTGCCATTCCCATTTGATTAGAACTAGCTCTTCCTCTCTACCAGCTCCTTGTCTCAATCCAGTACCTCCTTATCACACTTTCTGATTGTGCCTCTGTTTCCTTCTTCCTGCATTTCATAATCTGTTTCTGCTCTTGATGACCTCAGCTCGGTCACTTCTGCTTGTTTCTCTTCCACACTTGAGTGTTACTCTCCTCCCCTGCCCCTCTCCCCTTGCCCCAGTCTTTTTGCCAAGCCAGTTGTAGTACTGCACTCTGCATAGTCCGATTTCTTATTTCTGTGTCCAGTAGCTCTACCATCCCCTTCATTCATCTGTGGCTCCTTATGCTGTCTTACTGTCTCCTGCTTTTCAGTTCTTGGTCTTAGCCTTTATTTTTCAGCAGGTTTTGATACTTTTGTATAGATCCTTCATCTCAGCGTACTCTCTGTGATAGCCCTCTTCCTCATCCTTCACAAATGTCTTTGGTGCTAGTTTTTTGTCTCTCTATTTGAGTTGCTTCTTCTGTGCATGCCTGAGGCATACCTGGTGGTTAATTTCTAGTGCTTGACTTAAAAAAACTGTGGCGGGTTGACCCTGACTGGACACCAGGTACCCACCAAAGCTGCTGTATCACTTGCCCTCCTCAGCTGGACAGGGGAGAGGAAATATAATGAAAAGCTCGTGGGTTGTGATAAGGACAGGGAGAGATCATTCACCAATTACTGTCATGGGCAAAACATACTCAAATTGGGGAAATTATCTTAATTTATTACCAATCAAATCAGAGTGAGGTAATGAGAAAATAAAAACTAACTCTTAAAACACCTTCCCCCCACCCTCCCCTTCTTCCCAGGCTCAACTTTGCTCCCAATTTTCTCTACCTCCTCCCCTGAGTGGGCTTCCTACAGGCTCACAGCCTTCTTCGGGTGTACCCACCTGCTCCAGCGTGGATCCTCCACAGGCTGCAGGTGGATATCTGCTCTGCCCTTAACCTCCATGGGCTGCAGGGGGACAGCCTGCCTCACCATGGTCTTCACCATGGGCTGCAGGGGAATCTCTGCTCTGGCGCCTGGGGAATCTCTGCTCTGGCACCTGGAGCACCTCCTCCCCTTTACCTTGGTGTCTGAAGAGCAGTTTCTCTCACGTATTCTCATTCCTCTCTTTGACTAATGCTGGTGTTCCACAGGTTTTTTTTCCCCTTCTTAAATATGTTATTAGAGAGGCACTACCACCGTTGCTGATTGGCTCAGCCTTGGCCAGCAGTGGGTCTGTCTTGGAGCCGGCTGGCATTGGCTCTGTCAGACATAGGGGAAGCTTCTAGCAGCTTCTCACAGAAGCCAGCCACTGGCTTCCCCCACTACCAAAACCTTGCCACATGAACCCAATACAACAACTGATCGTGAAGTGTTGTTCCTCTCAATTTTGGCTTATGTATAGCCAGTGAAGGCACCTTGTTTGAAACATTAATGGTGAAGTTTTGCACTGCCTACCTCTACAAATGTGAAACATTTTTTTTTATTATTATTTCTTTTAGAAATCGTAAACATTTACAGTAAAATAATTTTAACCTCAGCTGAACGCTTATCATATAAAACTGTTAATATTTTAAGTTTGGCACTGTTATTAGCAACTGTAAACAGGTTATTCTAATGAAAGTTGGTGGAAATCTTACTAAGATGCAGGGATACTTGTCTATTTATATTATGTTCTGTGTAGCCTCTTGGCTTTAGTGTGATTATAGGACAGTAACAGGGACTAAAACAGAGACAACTTTGGGGCTTATGGGTGGGGAGTTCTGAGAGCAGTGGCCAATCAGAACATAACAAATGGCATAATCAGTGTTTATAACGATCGTATAATGCTTATATAAATTCATGCATTCTGGCTGATAATAGCCTTCAGCTAGAGTACATGGATTTGCATTTTGAATAGTTACAGAGAAATTGGCTTATTGGCCAAGACAATTCTATACCCATATAATGAAGAATAATGCATTTTCTTGTAGACGGCACAAAATTAATTTATAATTCAGAAGAATTTTAAAAATATGAGTATCTAAAAATAGTACACTTGGCCTACAGCCAGCATTCCTACTAATATATTTTGACTGAGTACAAATCCTGTTATTGAAGATTAGCTTCTGTCAGAATGAAGACGCAGTAGAAATACAGCTGATCCTACTTACAAGGAACTTTGCTGAAGTGAAACTTACCATAGAAGAATGGAAGGTCTAGGAATTATTTGTGGATTGAAAACCAAAATAGCATGAATAGCTAATTTAAGTTTTCTGTACATAGCATAGAACAGAAGATTTTTTTTTTCTTTTTTAGTTGTGTTCACCTGGTGTTAGTGCTCCTGTTTGAAGTTCAGCTTCATATCCCTATTTTAGTTTACTTGTACAGAAAACTGTGTTTCCAAACATACTGGATTAGCTGATGGACCTGGTGAATGAAGTGCAGATTTGAAGATTTTAGAATTTGTTCCTTTTCATTTGCAATATTGTACACCATTGGAGATAGCGATCTGTTTTCTGAAAAGAAAAAATAAATTAATACCTTAAAAATACCTCGATACCTTAAGAGTTAGAATACCGTCATTCCAATATTAGTAACTGTTTTTATATACCTGAAACACAAAAACAGGACGTTGCTGAGGTTCCATTTTTCTTCAGGGTCTAGAGCTAGGGTTATTCGGCCATCCCTTTCTTACATGTCTCAGCATAAACAGAGGCGAACTCATTTCACTGCAGTATTCTTGTATAGTGTACCGCTCTGTTAATGAATTTTTAATATGCCTTAAGGCAGTTTCTAAATGCAGTGAAATAAACACTTTGAAATCATCAGGCTCCACTGAGACAGATTTTGTTGCCACAGGAATGCTGCCACTGAACAGACAGTCCTCTGTTCTCAGTGTGGCTTAAATTTGTAAAGATGTGCACCTGAGACTTAGCTGTGGGAGGCTATTAGTCCCATGGAGGAACTGGAGAGTGACACTATCCTAGTAAGGATTTGATAAGTAGAGAGATCAGGAGGAAGAATTATACACCTGACTTTCCTTGAAGTGAAGACGTTTTCAGGCAGACCTAGACCAGAGACTGATGGTTTCACCCAACCATCGTGTTGCAACCTGCTGTTCAAAATCACTTTGACTTGGGCAAAGAACAATGACGCTGCGTTTATTCTTTCATTTTTTATTGTCTTATATTATCTATTTTTAAAAATATCTGCTCTCATTCATTTGGACATTTTCTTACCCAGAAGGGAGACTTATTTTTCCTCTTGCTAACTACTTTGTGTATTCTAAGAGAATTAAGAAACTTCGAACTGCATCAGTAGAAATTATTTTAATGTTCTCCAGAGTGCCTTGTATAACACAATCATCCCAATGTTCTTCTGGCTATTTATTTACTAACTTTGAATGAATCCTACAAAATATGAGGTGCTCCCAAAGTCAGGAAGAGAGATGTAAGAAAATTAAGGAAGTCTGTGATTTAGATTTAGCGATCATGTAATATGGAACCCACTCAGTTCCTGAATGAATACAGTTGGAATGGTCTTCCCAGAACACTTCCAAGAAATGCTGAAGGCAAGAATATAAAAACTTGTCACTTTTCATTATAAAAAAGGCTTTGGAAAGTATAGCTGGTGAAGATAACCCTATGGTAATCAAAATTGTTCAAAAATGATATGGAAAATAGAATAGCAATCTAGCTAAAATGGTTGTTTTATGAGTTTATTTTCTTACGTTTTCATTCTTCATATTTCTATATCTTCAAATTCCAGTGAGAAATGACATTTGAAAATAGAAAAATAACAGTAATAGATTTTTTTTTTTTTTTAATAAGCTTAAGTTGTCATGCCATTTTAAAGTAAACTCTGGAAAGGACAATTGTTTTATCAAGCTTTTATCCAACAGTGTAATGATTTCTGAGCATGTTTGCATAAGAAATACATTGTACAACCATACATTAACCAATATCAACTAATGTGTATCCTAATGGATACCAGGGGTTTCTTACTTTGCTTGTAATTCACATGTGATCCCTGCTAGTATCTGCATCAACATATACAGTACAGATTAATGAAGTGTGCTCCTCGTATATCTTTTCAGTATTCTATTTGAAAACTTAGAGGAAAAATAGTGTATGTGTATAAAATGAATTATTTTACTCTTAACCAATATGGAGTACAGGATCTTAAAAAAATAAAATCTAATTGTTCTGTCAGTAACTTATTCTTTGTTTAAAATGATGGTGTATGTGATTAAATTCCAACTTAAAGCAATTTTGATTAGACTAATGAAAACTAATTATGGTGATTTCCAACCACATTAGGAATATCAGTTCAGTAATTTGTCTGCTATGCATTTACCATCTGCCTGTACATGGCAACAGAATTTTTTGGTAAGGTGTCATGCTACAAACTTAAATGATACTGTGGTAGTGATAAATTATGAGACAATTATACAAAGTAAATAACTGAATGACCAGATGAAATGCTATTGACCTTCAGAAATTCATTATACATCTTGCCACTGTCACTGTAGTAAATATATCAACATATGCCCCTATTGTTGTATAGACTTGGCATTAAGTAATCATGATCATGATGTTTGTAACCCCAATGAAACAGACCATAAGGAAACAAAATAAGATTCATGCTCCTTACAAGACAAAACTGAAATGGAAAAACTACTATTATATGACCATAACTGATTATCTTCAACTTTCAATTGATCAGTTGTCTGGATGTAACAAGCCTGAAGTGCTTTAATAGCTTTGATTCCCCAGTACACTGATTTATCTTTTTTATTGAGAATTTGTAACAATATTTTTTTCTAATGCAAACAGGAGTATTATTTTACATTATAACTTGCTACTAATTAAATACCAGATAATTTAATTTTACTTCATTCAATTCTAAAAATAGAACATGAAATATTTGAAGGGCTTGAAAAATTCTAAACATGTTCAAGAATGATAAATTCATCCCCAAGTAGACAAAACCCTGGCTTATCAAAACACTCAAATGAGATAAGGAAAACTGTGACAGACCTGTATATGAATATGCACCACCCAGTTTTCTGCTATTACGGAGAAGTGCTGTTATAGCTATCTCTTGTCCTTGCATTTCAAATTCGTATCAAATCTTGTTAAAAGTATGGAAAAAATAATCGATTTCCACTCAAACTTTTCTTTGAATGACCTGAAAGTGTTGATCAAATGTGTTGGGACATGTACATGTAAAACAATTTTACTAATTTTGGAAAAATATTGAATGTCAGGATATACGTAAGGAAATGTTTGCTTTTTTTCCTTCATTCAACTTGATACAAAGTACTTGAAATTTATTTTGGCTGTTGATGAATTTACCCATCCTCAACAGGCATGATGATTAATGAATAGAACTCTGAGTTATCCACTGAGCTTCTAAATGAATAGAGAAATGTGTTGGAGTTTTGTAAAAGTATTCAATATTCAAGTGCATGGGTTGTTTATCTGTCTGAAGCTATTTCTGTGTGAAACTTCATGTCATCTTGCTTGCTACTTTGCATTTACCAGTAGTAAATAGAATAAGTGAGACTAATTTTTTTGAAGACATTTTACATTACTAATAGATCATTACGTGAACAGCTCCATGGACCCCTAGGAATTTAATGTTAGATTAATTTAAGGGGTAAAAAAACATTTGGAGAAAATGTCACTTAGTTAAATGGCTTAAGTAAAGGTTTTCAGGAAAGCGACATTTATTTTCCACTTTCTTTGACATTGTGACTTTTCATTTTGGGAGAAACTAGGTAACTTTTTGTGAGAGGCCAGTGGGCAAGTAATACACTATACTAGAGAGAATCAAATTCAGAAATGAATAGCTTAATGCTTAAGACCAATCATTATCTGTCAAAATTCTATAGCTTAGGAGATAAAATAGACTGTTGTCTTTAATTTAAAAGACCATAAAATTTGTATATAGGCATTTTCACCTAATGGCTATAGGACCAAGAGTTCCCAAATTAGACTTATTTCCATTTCAGTCACTGAAACATGATGCATGACTTCACCTGGATTAGAAGTCTAATGGGACAAAGTCAAAGGTTCAGCCTTTGATTTTATGGGGGTTACTCAAGAAGAGCCCTTTTATGTTTTAAGGTAGAAACTATTTTCCAGATATATTAGTACAGCTCATATATACAAATGGGATTTACATGCTCATGTATGTGCATATATATATATATATATATAAAAGTATGCACAGGAAAACAGTAGGGTTACACACAGGTAGATAACAATAATTTATGAGTAGGAGGAAGAGGAGATTTTATTTGCTTTGAAAAAGTATCTATTAAACTCCTAATGCTAGTCACAGTCACAATGTGGGCAGACCTGCCACTGGCCAAAACTGAGCCCATCAGCGACATTGATAGCACCTGTGTGATGACATATTTAAGAAAGGGTAAAAAATGCTGTGCAGCAGCTGTGAGAGAGGAGTAAGATTATGTGAGAGAATCAACTATGCAGACAACAAGGTCAGTGGAGAAGGAGGGGGAGAGGAGGTGCTCCAGGTGCTGGAGCAGAGATTCCCCTGCAGCCTGTGGAGAAGACCATGGTGATGCAGGTTATTCCCTTGCACCCATGGAGGATCACAGTGGAGAAGATGTCCACCCTGCAGCCCATGGAGGACTCCACGCTGGAGCAGATGGACATACCCTGAAGGAAGCTGCAGCCTGTGGGGTGCCTGTGCTGGAGCAGGCTCCTGGCAGGAGTGGTGGCCAGTGGAGAGGAGCCCACATAGAAGCAGGTTTTCTGGCAGGCACTGTGGCCTGTGGGGAACCCATGCAGGAACAGTCCATTCGTGGACTTACCCCATGGAAAGGACCCATGCTAGAACAGTTCAAGGATTGTCTCCTGTGGGAAGGATCCCACACTAGAGCAGGGGAAGAGCATGGGTAGGAAGGAGCAGTAGAGATGACGTTATGAACTGACTGCAACCTCCATTCCCCATCCACCTGTGCTGCTCACAGGGAGGAGGTAGAAGACTTATGAGTACAGTTGAGCCTGGGAAGAAGGAGGGTTGGGGGGAAGGTGTTTTTAGTTTTGTTTTGATTTCTCACTATCTTACTTTGTTTTTAATTGGCAATAAATTAAATTAATTTCCCCAAGTCAAGTCCATTTTGCCCATGACGTTAATTGGTGAGTGACCTCCCTGTCCTTACCTTGACACAAATCTTTTTCGTCGTGTTTTCTCCCTCTGTCCTGTTGAGGAGGGGGAGTGAGAGAGCAGCTGGGTAGGCACTAAGGTCAACCCACCACACCATGTTACACATTCCATAGACCCCTTTTCCACTAGTTCCATACTGTATTAGCTTGGCTTTTGTAGGTAAGCATTTTGTGTTTCATGATGTATGAGGAGTTTATAGTTATAATGCCAGCTGAGACACATATGCATATTTTTACACTATAGGGAGAGAAAGAGCTCCACTTATCTCAGATCCATGTGATGGGGAGACTTCCAGCATTCAGTGAACTGTCTAGGCAGCCCACGATAATGTTCAAATCTCTGTTTTTCTTTTTCAGTTCCAAGTGATGACGAAGTGAAAGAAATTACATGTTCTTATCATGATACTGCTTCCTTCTGTTCATTTGTGTCTAGCCATGTGTTATGAGTTTTAAATTGCAATGCTAATGTGTTGGGTTTAGCATTATTTGTTTCCCCTTGTATAATTTATAAATAGAGCTAAAAATGAATTACTCTAAAATAACCTGGCACTATGGCCTCAGCACTATTTCAATTTCTTTACTTGAGTAGAATAGAATAGAATAGGTTTCAGGGTAGGTTTATACTTGTGTCTCTTTGCTCTGTCTTAAACAGTTATCTAAGTGAAGATTGAAGTTTTCAATAATTTCTTTTCAGAAGATATGGTTTCGTGAATATATTGTGTATATACAGGTGAAATTTTACCTCTTTATATGTTAAAGTTGTGATGCGCTATGTTATAGAACCTATTAGGGAGCAGATGTCTTCATTTATGTAGTTTAGCTAGCTATTTGCTACACACACTGTGAATTAAATTTCTCCCATGAACACTATAAGTGTAACAGAATCATTTAGAAATATGATGACAGGCTTCCTGTCAGTCTAAATTAATGGTTTTTTATTATTCCTGCAATAGCAGAACACTGTCCGTTGGTGTCTTAGTACATGAAGCTCAATGGCTTGTATAGGAAAATTCATCCCAAGTTCTCTCTCTTTGACATTTGGATGAACTGATTTTCTTCTCTGAGATGGAGCTATTCAAAGCCCCATAACTACAGGATATTCAGCGTTTTGCAGCTGTCTCTCTTTTTAAGTATCTTTCTTCAAGAATTATTGTTCTTGGAAATGAAATTCAGAGAAATTAATGACATTTCAGGAAACACCAAGCAATGTGAGCATGACTGGTCACTGTATTTCTTTCGATGTAATAACTTTTTGTGATATCTTGGCAAACTTAGATTGCATCTCACTAAAAAAATGTACAATTTTTATCATACTGTAAAAAGGTGAAAAGATCTTGCTGTTACTATTAGGCAAAATCTTTGATAGATCACAGTCTAGGCCATGCTGGCCTAAAATATGAATGCCTTTTTATTGTAGATCATGAAACTTTCCAGTCTTGAGCTGCACTTTCAATACATGTATATGTATTTACATTTAAATGTATGTTTCCATATGTATATACAGAATTGAAAACCTTAAGTCCTATTTCAAACAGTCAGTTGGAACTAGATTACAAAAAGGCAGTGTGAGGATTCAGACTGAGGGTTACTGTGTTGTTTTGATTAGTACTTCGAGAAAAGTGTGGGAGAGAACATACTGGGGAAGATAGTTAAAACTGCCATAGATGAGAACAACAACTAGACTGTAGTGATGTGAACCTACAAATAAGGATTATAACCACCAGAGACATGGCAGATCTTGTCACTCTGCTGCTGGTACTTTGTATTTGTTTCTGTGTTGTTTAGGGCTTTTGCTTGCTTGCTTGCTTTTGTTTGTTTTACCCATGTGTTTTCCAAATAACATGTATAGCTAGCCTTTGCTATTTGTCATTGTCTTGGAAAAAACAGAGCTCACAAGGAAAAAATAATCTAGTTGTTGATTCTCAGTTGCTTCTGCCAGAGTAGAAATCACACTGATTTCTTCAGGGAAAAGAAAAGGAACCCAAATCCTTCTCCTGGCAGCATACCCTATTTTTGTGCTATATTTGTAACTCTACACGGATAATTGGGAAGTCTTCTGTTAGATAATAGCCTTTGAGCGAAAATTTTCCTGGAGCGCCAAAAGACAAGTGAGCAGATGGGAGAAGACAGGGTGACACAAACAGAAACAGGAAAAGGATTAGAAAGAAGTTACATTTTGAAAAAAAAAAATACTGTATTTCTAAGTTCTCTACTATGAACCCTTGCGACAAATTTGATAGGTATTTTTTCTTTTCTAAATCCTTGAAAAGTCAAGGTACAATTGTGTAAAGTGCTGCTTATGGCAATCAAGTATAGTGAAAAGGCAATATTTAGAGTCATAGAGTATGCTTGGGTTTTAGGCAGAGGCTGATCAGTAGTGGCTTATTCAGAGCAGGACTTGCAGACAGCACCTTCAGAATATATCAGGACGTTAAATACTTTCTCATTCCAGTCATATTTACTGCTCTCTGATTTGATTTGTTAAGATACAACATCTTCTATTATCATGGGTAATACGAATGAAGTTTTTTTTCTAAGTAGATAGTGATAAATACTTGTTGGATTTAATATCATGATTAGATCTTAAGTGACAGTTTTGAAAGAGTCTTTTCAATAAAAAGCTCTAATTTCATTACTTCTTTAAATTTCAAATTTTAAGTGATTGCTGCAAAGTCTGAATCTTAATTTCTTACAGAAAGCAGACAGGAGTTTTCATGCTTGCAGCTGCTTTTAAAATACAGTTAATTATCAGTGGAAATGTCAAACATTTCCTTTGCTTTGTTCTCATATGCCTTCATGTTTTGTATCCTTTTGGAAAGCTTGTGTCTACCACATACATTTGAAATATTAAGTACAAGAGATATAGACTGATCTGTCATGCAGAACCACCTTTGCAGAAGCTTACGAAGTAAAATCAAGTCACATCCATCTCGTTCCTGACACATTAGACACTCTTGCTTTGATAACCTAGCCCTTCACAATCTTGCTATCACTACATGTAGCAGGTTTACTTCTTTTTTTTTCTTCCTTCCTTTACAGTAAAAGGCAAAATCTTGTGAATAGTTCAGAAAAATGAAATTATGTCCACCTGTGGTCAGGAAAAGCAGGGTCCTGTATGGTTGTAAGCAGCCTTGTTTCCCACAGAGGTCTGCATTCCTAGTAGTGTATATTATAAGCTGCATCACTAAGGGAACAAAGTTAAAGTTCGGTAGGGAAGTGTAACTTAAATTCAAAGCTTTGTTAATGACAAAATTGCCAATTATATGTGTCTAATTTAGAAGGTGGTAAGATGATTCAGCAACAGTTCTCTGATATGATGACATAAAATGAGGATTAAATAGTAATTCAGTGCACTTTATGGTTTGTTATGTGTTAAATCAGATTAATTATAAAGAAAACCAAAAGAAAAGATGATGAAAAAACAGTAATGGGCTGATGATTTGTGTTCAAGCAGAATGTTTTAGCTTTGTGCCCATAAAATATATGTATTTCCTGAAAAATACTGACTTCTGATTTTTTTTTATATTAGCCTCTCAGTATTTCAGTTTAATTTTGTAAGAGAGAAGAGAACTATTTTTTCAGTTCTAAAAGTAGCTTGTTGATGGACTGACTTTAAACAGTAGACAACTTATATAGCAGCTGGAGCAGGGAAATGAGGAAATGCCGGAGAAAAATTGCCAGTAGCCAAAAAGCCATTTCAGGAGAATGAGCAGTATCTGCCAGCTAGTACATGAGTTATGTTTTTTGGAGGTATCTGAATTCAGCAGTCAAAAGTTAGCATCTTACTTAGTAATTACCATTTGAGCTAGGCTTGGTTGTTTTGTTTCGTAATGGCTGTTGTTTATTTGACTGGATTTCAGTCCAGGATCAGCATCACATCATATAATTTGGTCCGTTGTCCACATCAGAAAATGGATGCTAGAGTATGGATGGTCCTTTAACTGGAATTTCCTGAAAAATAGTCAGAAGACCATTCCAGGACCCAGAAAGAAAAAGTGATACTGCCATTATTTGTGCTACATCTGTTAAGCCCGTTTTGTAGATAAGGAGAGCCTTAACTTTCCAGGGCTTCAGACTAATAATTATCACAAATACTTAAACCTAACTGGAAAAAGCATAAGAACAGAAAAGATGAAACTTTCCCATGTTGCAATGAAATCATATAATTATAAACTGTCATTATAGTTCATAAGTATCATTCTCAAATAATATCAAACGTACCACAACTCACATCTGTAGATGAGGTTTTCCATCCAGGCTCATTTCCTTATGATATGCAATACTTTTTAATTCTACTTTAGTTACCCTGGTCTACAGCAGAAGAGAAACCAAAAGGCTAAGTGAAAATTGTGATTCTATTCAGAAGCACAAGTAGGGCAAAGGATTACTTATTTCATACCTCTTATGAGGTACTTCCGGCTTATTCAGATGCATTATATCAACCAAATATGAATTTTAAAAATTCTTATGATAAATCAAAAATAAAGAGAGAAAGATCAGGAAAACAAACACTAAAAATCTTCTAGAATTATGTGTTCAAAGGATGTTTCTGGACTTTCTGACAGAAAATGACCTTTAATGAAACAAAAAAATGAAACACCTGATTGGCAGTCACTTGAAAGCACTGTGGTAGATTAACTTGTGTGAAAATCCTTCACTATGTGAAGGATTTGGAAATAGTGCCACAGAAGCAATAGAGCATTTTCATTGCCCCATTCTAAAATAAGGAGTTCAACCTTTGTGAGTTAACTGTTAGAAATTAAACTCTTCAGGCATAGTGAAGTATGAAGATATTGCTAATGCCAAAATGTCATCCTATAATGAAGTAAAAGTTGCACTTATAATGCACCCTCTTTTGTAGAAAAAAAGTTTATATTCCACTATAAATGTGAATGATTAAAATTAAGTATTTAAAGATGATCGTAATCATAGGGAAGTAAACTGAGCTGCAGTGAGAATTGCTTCTGATTTTTTTTGTTGTTTCTTAGAAACAGGACTGTATTATCTCCTTCATCTCTAGTTTAATTAGGTATGATTCCATTCAAATTGATATTTGTTCAAACTGTGTCTGTATATCCTGAGAATAATGATTAGCAGAAAATGTGTGATGCCTTTTAATATTGCATAGCCTCATATTAAAAATTAAACTTCCATAATAAGGATGTTGGGTGATAAAAGGGCATAAGAGATGTCAGAGCTAAAAGATTATTTAAGATTAAAAAATGCAAAGTGCCTGTATCTATAAGCCTTTGATATGGGCAAATATAGCAATTTATTGAAGGATTTTTATTTCAAGAAACCAAAAAAAGTTTATAAGAAAAAAAAGTTAGAATTAAGACTGTCTGCACGTAGCAGAAGTTGCCTGATGAATAAATATGTTTGCAAAGCATGTACTTAAAATATTCATTAAGATTAAAAGTTTCTGGAGAAGCATCCTAAACATGAAAAGAAAAAGGAGGAAGGAAAACAACTCCACAGAAACAAAAGATAATGGGGAATTTCAAGAGCAAAGTGTAAAACCAAAATATTCCCTTGCTGATATTAACTTTTTTTTCTCTTGAAGTGTTTCAGCTTAATCTTCTTCCTCAGCATAAATGATGCAACAGTAGAGTGTTTTTAGGTGTATCCAATGAAACCTCTCTGATCCATTGACATCATAATCCGCACACAGTAATGGCTGTTTTCTTCTAGCATCTCAGCAAACTCTTAATGGAAAAGATCTATAATGAGGTTTTATATTTCTAGGCTTCATTACTTTTTATGAAGCAAAGCAAAGTACACTTACTGGAGTAGAAAGATTAAAAAAAAAAAAAAAGTCTTAAACAGTTATAACAAAGTAATAACTATGGAAATAAACCAACACATTTTCAGTATGTACAATGACTTTTTTTTAACTTTGATTTTAACTTATGTGCTATTTCAAAACTTACATTTCCTTGTACATGTGCTTTTGATAGTGTTCACAAAGTATATTTTCACACTTTTGAAATCTACAAATTATCTGACATTTCTCATGCAATCAGTTCTAATTCTCAGGAGCAACATCATGCAGATATCTGGCCAGGAGTTTCGGTTTTCTAGATCAGCTGCTAAAATCCTTGAAATCCTAGAGAGACTGTAAACTCAGGGGTCTCCCAAAACAAATGATACTGGTAGCTCTATGTTCAAAAGCCTGTGAAGGAGCCTTCTTGGCAAGGCAGTCTATGAAAGGAATGCCTGCATTCTAGCAAAAGTACATTACAGACAAGCATTTTGTTACAGTATGTGAGGGTGAGATTTTAATAAAATTATTTTTTTATTGGAAAGTATTTTACATGTTTTAACTATTTAATAAATGGACCAATGAATTTAGTGGGACAGCTCATGTCCATGTTTGTAGCACTGAGATCAAGTATAATGAATTTCAGTGCCACTTTGAAAATTGTCCTTCAATATGTTCCAAATAGTGTTCAATAAAGCATAATTCTGAGTTTATATCAAGCGAAGTCAGTAGTGTAAGAATAAAAAAATATAACACCCACACATAGTAGTTTTGGCAAGAAAACGATTTAATGTCTTGCTTAAGAGCTCAAAAAACAAACAAACAAACCCAAACAGATGAAAGATGGGCGTTGGATGTGTGTGTCTTTTTTCTCCACTTATTGAAGGATCTAGCTAAGAATAGATCTGGTACATGAACAAATCCAAGAGCTGAACTTCAAGTATAAACTACATTTCAGGGAAGTTTTAGAGGGTGATGTTTTAATGAGAATTTTTGAAATCCTAGTTATTAAAAACACAAAACCAAACCTACATTCACTTCCTTTACAAACAATTTATTGACATTTAGGAATGGGTATAGGGTGTAGGAGTTTGCAATGTACATGTAGGAAAACACAGTTTAACAATCCATCAAACTAATTTGAAATAACTTAGTACAGTTTTCTTTGTGAAAAGCAAACATCCTTGCAGGGAAAATAAGACCTCTGGTTGCAAAAAACAGTCTTTGAGAGGTTGCATGTTTCACCAAGAATTTTAACAAAATTTTGGCTTTGTTAAAACTCTCTCTGTTTCTCTGTTCTGCTACTTCAACTTCAGTTTTCATCTGCACCTGTAATCTTTGCAAGCCAAGAGTATTTTCCAGTTCTTTGCTGTCCAGCTTTTAACACAGCCTATATAATTGTATAATGCTTTATAGGATCTTAAATATTCCAGGCTGACAATAAGAATAATATTCCTTTGCATTAAGTAACTTCTATATAATAGAGAATCTTTCTTACTGCACTGTTACATACACATGATGGAATAATACTTTTTTTTTTATTTCTTTTGCTTTGTAAGAAGAAAACTCTTGTATGGGATTAGTTTCTTTAAAATGTTATCATTCCTGATAAAGGCGTGCTTTTGGTATTCCACTAATTAAAAGAATAGAATTACAGTTCAGTATCTTCATTCCTTCATCCTATTGTGCTATTGCTGAACCTGTCAACAAGGGCACTAGTTAGCCTCACTTCTTTTGGTTTATTATATGCCTAAGATCTTCTGGCAGATGGTGAGATGCTATATGAATAACAAATAATGATACAGAAAAATAATAATGACACACTTTAAAAGCTATTTAAGTCTCTCTAAGGATATTCACCTTGTAAATTAGAAACTTTTTCTTCATGCAACCTATAAATCTTGACAATATCAAAACCAATTCCTATGCTGAAATACTGGTCTCTTGAAATTACAATGGTTATTTAGGTCATATATTACCCTGTATTTGAATATTTTTCTCCAGCTGGAATTCTTGCCCAGATAATTTGTACTCTATTTGGAGCAATTCTTCAGCCATATACCTGCCTTTTTTTTTTTTCTTTTTTTTTTTTTTTTGTGTTTTTCTGATGGTCCAATATTTTTCATTAGATTTTTGTTTTTGTCCAAACACAATTACCAAAGGGAAAATTACTGGAGAGTTGAAGCATGTTTTGTGTTTGTGTTTTTTGTTGTTGTTGTATTTTGTTTGTTTAATAGAGAGGTTTATTCTGTTCCAACAGCAAGCTGAATTTCAGTTGAAGGCATATTGTCCAGAAATGCCTTGCTTTGAAGGTTTTAAGAGAAAGGGAATCTACATTTGCTGAATAGCTTAAGTATTTTCTCAATCAAATTGCCTTTGTTCTCAATTTGTGTTTTTTTCTTCGTTGGTGGTCCTTTTCACATATAACAAAATTGCTGTGGCTAAGTACCTTTTAACATGAAGCAGAAATCTTTCTGCTCTATTACCTTTTACAAAAGCAGCTTAGGATGCAATCTATAGACCATTTGGTTTGTGTTTGCATGTGCTTTAAGGCACCTCGCCATTGCAGTCTGACTGCAATTGGTTTTTACTCTCCTTGGAAAAGATGCGGAGACTGTCTCTACAAGCAAAAGGAGATTGGTTTGTGTTTCAATCCATCTTTCCTGTTTCTTTTTGTTTTGCAAGAAGCACGGAGGTTTTCCAGTACAAAGTATGTGTATTATCTAGAGCTGTGCCTGAGTGTATAAATACCATAATTTCAGAGATGACAAAGTAAGTAATTCTGGCAATGTTCTCTCTGTGCAGAGCTTATTCCTTCACATCTATCGCTTCCTTGAATAAAAGCAGGCTGTAAAACACAATGCAGAAAGTGCTCATACAGTCCTACCTCAGGCAGTCATCATCTTAGCCATCACACAGCTCCCTGAAACTAGTGGAGGTGGACAACATGTCCAGAAAAGCGGAGAAGTCAGGGTATTTCTTCCTGGGCTTTGTATTTTTTGCATGAAAAAAAGAGAAAGGTTCTCTTCAGCAGTTAATCTGTATTCAGTTCCACAGAAATTTAAGCTATTTTCTGTACTATAGAGGTCGATGTTGCAGTTATCTGGACTGTAGGGTTTGGACCCAAAGCATATGGAGAAAAAGACAGAACAGCCACAAAGCTGTTACATGATCTCTAACATATTTCACTGGGCAGTGCAGGGCAAGAATAGGGAGAAACTCACTGTGTCCCCCAGTAAATCTGTGGCTGCCTTGAGACTAATATAGATTCCAGAGATAATTAAACTCAATATCTGGAGGCAGAGTTTATCTTGCTCTACTTTTTTTAACGTCTACCATAACGAAGGCCTGGCAACTGCTTTTAAGCACCTATGTGTTTAGATGATACTCATGTGCTGCAACAGAATTTCAATACCCAACATTAATTTACTTCAGTGCATATAAAAAAATCCAAACAGAGTTTTCTTCTAAGAATACTGTCATTGCTTTATTTTAATGTGTTTTAAATACTTAGTAGATACGACTTCTATTTTGTTTTATTTTTCTCTTCAAATGTGCTAGAAAAAATGGAAAAGGGAAAGAGCATGGCAAAAAAGGAAAAAGTGCAGGGAAAACCTGAAATGAAAGGAAAATGTTCCTCTGAACCGGGCATTTATATCTTGTGAGGAACTGCTGATCTGTTTAGTTTCCATTGATTGCAACATGAGAGAAGAATATTTTTTGGATGAAATTTAAGACAGAAACAGGAAAAAAAAAAAAGCTTTTATGAATTAGGTGCCAAAATATTATATTAACTCTTGTAGACTTAAGCCTCCCTGAATTTGTCTCCAGATATTTAACTCCTACAAAACAGGAATTGGGTTCTTACCTTCTCCTAGCTGCTTTTGATTTTCCCTTTTTTTTTTTTCTTTTTTTTTTTTTAAATGAGTTGCATGAAGGTGGGTTTTGTTTGGTTCTTTTTTTTTTTTGAGGGTTGCTGGAGTTTGAGCAGTTTTTTTGAAAGAAGACCATCTTCCACATAAGCTTCTGTTTGGGTACTCAGAACACGTCAATTCATGTCTTAGCCTTGAGGTTTCCTGTGTCACCTTGAACAAATCATGTATGCTACTGTATGCTAGAGTGTCTTTTGAAATATGTGAAGTACTAGCCTGTCCTGCCAGAAGGATTTAATGTTAGATCTATGAAGGCTGTGTGACTGTGTGGCTGTTGCATAATACACTGAGAAAGGTCAGAAAGAGCA
Source organism: Platalea leucorodia (assembly GCF_965183815.1). Lineage (NCBI taxonomy): Eukaryota > Metazoa > Chordata > Aves > Pelecaniformes > Threskiornithidae > Platalea > Platalea leucorodia. The sequence continues at coordinate 105,107,887 of NC_138824.1, forward strand.
AGCTGAAAGATGGGTAGAGAAGGACTAGAATAACACTTCCAACAAGAAAGAATGACTCAAGGCTTGACTGGAACACCGCTGTAACTTTAGGAATGAACAAAGAGCTTCACTGGGTGCTAAACACAAAAAATTCAGTCCTTGCAGATCATCTTTTCAAGAAATAGAAACTCCTGTTCCAATCAGTTTAGAGGTTTAGATGCTGCAGTATGTGCTGTGCAGGATTACTGTATTTTTCTGCTTCATCCAAGCAGTCTGTTTCCTCTCCAGGTACTGTAAGACAGATGGAGTTGTGTCAGGACTTAGAAAACTTGAGCTGTCTCAAGCTTTTTGCTAGTCTGCCTTCATAGCTCTTGGCAAGTCTTGTAATCCTATTGTGATTTGCTTTTCCTTGCAGGCGCAATGGTGATTAATTATGGAAGTCAAGCTCCAGGAGATCAGGGTTTCAAACTTTTGGCTCTAGACAAACCTTGCATGTGATCCTGGTCAGATAACTTACTCCCAATTTACAGTAATGATGATAATTTCTCACTATTGGTCTTTATAAGCTCTTCCAATTATATAGCAAAGTTTTGGACATTTCTTGCTGTATGTTTTGCTGTTGTTTCAGAGCTTTTTTTCAATATGCCTCAATATGGGTGTTTCTATGTACACTCTATTTCCAGAGCTGTCACTCAATAAGAATAGGCTAAACATTAAAAGAAGGCAAGTTTGATATAGAAGAAGAAGAGTTCCAGAACAATGGAATCTCAGGGTATAATGTGAAAAAAGATAGGACACTGAAAAACTCCATATTTCAAAAGAATGCTTGAGCAAAAACATAAAATGGACTTTATCTACAGTGTTTAGAGCACACATGTCTTCAAAGTAAATGAGAGGTATACTTTCTAAAAGTTGTTATACCGTGTTCAAAATCTTTGTTCTTATTAAAGCAATAAATGCTTGGGGGGGGGGTTAAGTAATTTTTTCTGAAGGTCTCTTTAAACAGTCAGAAATAGTCATTAATTTTGTCATTTAAATGTATTTTTTGGCTACAGAACTATACTGGGCTTCTAGAATAAAAGCAGTATATGTTATAAGTCTATCTGGAATATATATTAAGCATTAGTTATGATGAAAATTTCATAAAAATAATCTTTAGGATATCTCAGAAAATACATATTTAACAGCTTTCACTGTACTTTCATGTAAAATGCTAGTTAAGCAAGTGATCCTTAAATCTAATGAAAAGGAAACTTCAAAATCATTACATTTCATTGTTGATTTATTTACAGAAATAACAATAGGGGCTACTATCCATATGCTTTGTGTGTACTAAAAGAGAAAATATTTCATTCTTAATAAATGTTCTCAGATGCCCTTTTTTTAATATGGAAATGATCAAGAATATTACATTATATATTTAGAAGAATATTTTGACTTCTTTGTAAGAAGGCAAAAGTTTTCTTATCCTAGGAATTCTTATGAAAAGTTTTGCTCTCCAACACCTTGAAACCTCCTGTCTGCTGTTAATCTAAGAAATATTTTGTAATATTTCAGAAATATTCTATTCAAATCTGAAAATTGGCCTAAATTCCAAATTTTAAGCCTAAATTAAACCTAACTTCTGAATTTTAAAAACTGTAATTATGATGGTAAACTTTTCTCCAAACATCCTAACATTTTCAAAGCCCTAAAATAATGTCAACTATATGAAAGATTAGGAAAAGAAAAACATTCTTCTGAAGTGACAAATTTGTAAAAAACTCCTTTTCAGTTCAATTGAGAGAAGATGCCCTGTTTGTTTTAAAGGAAATCAGTGTCAGTTGAATACTTTCATCTTGCATTCCTAATTAGACATGTTGTCCTGGTTTTGGCTGGGATAGCATTAATTTTCCTCCTAGTAGCTGGTATAGTGCTGTGTTTTGGATTTAGTATGAGAATAATGTTGATAACACACTGATGTTTTAGTTGTTGCTAAGGAGTGCCTACATTAGTCAAGGACTTTTCAGCTTCTCTTGCCCTGCCAGTGAGAAGCTGGGAGGGGGCACAGCCAGGACAGCTGACCCAGACTGGCCAAAGGGCTATTCCATACCATATGACGTCATGCTTAGTATATAAACTGGGGAGAGTTGGCTGGGGGGCAGTGACCACGACTCGGGAACTGCCTGGGCATTGGTAGGAGGGTGGTGAGCAATTGCTTTGTGCATCACTTGTTTTGTATATTCTTTTATCATTGTTATTATTATTTTCCCTTCCTTTTCTGTCCTATTAAACTGTCTTTATCTCAACCTATGAATTTTACTTTGTTTTTTTTCCCCAATTCTCTCCCCCATCCCACTGGGGGTGGTGAGGGGGGAGTGAGTGAACAGCTGTGCGGTGTTTAGCTGCCTGCTGGGTTAAACAACAACACATGTATAGTCCTAATGAAATATTCCTTTTACTGCAACATCTATGTGTCGAGATTATAAATTCCAGCCATTCTAGTACAGTAGCGTATGGAAGATCTCTTTATGAACTGTGGCTTCATTACATTGCACAATGGAAGAACAGCAGCTAAAATATCTTACAAGTAACTGTGAAACAGCATTGTCATAAAACTAAAATTAAAAAAGCAAAGGAGAAGAAAAGATCTTATGACTAATTTGGATTCATTAATATACAACTGCCTTGACACATCCCCAGAGCTAACTGAAGTCTACAGTCCTTGGCTCTTGACAGATTTTCATCAATGTGCATTTTACTGTGAATGATAGATACATTAAATATCTTGTTTTCCAGTCTAATGTCACAGGTACGCAAGTATGCCTAGCTACTCCACTGGCTAGCACATCTATTAACTAACATTTTCATCTCATGTCCGAAGCATTACAGTTGTGACTTCAGTGAGTGTTTGAAATGACAGATTTAATGAATGGCTAGTCCCAAATAGAGCGTATATTTCTATACATTAATGATACTGCCTCTTCTTTGAAATTTTGAGCAGGGAAACAAAGTCCCCTAAAAAATGTGACACAGTCTTTGGATCACAAAACTGTTTTGAAATTGTTTAGGCAAGTGCTGCTAGGACATGCTGTTGACAACAGCAGTGATTATGACCCCCCCTAAGCCTAATTCTTCTACAGGACACAGTCAGAAACTGAGGGGTGGGCAATTAAGAGGCAGGAGTTGTTTTTTTTTCAGGCTGAAACACCTGATCCCTGCTTGATCCAGCATCAAAAAAAGTAGGCATCCACCTACACTCTGAACCGATGAGAACAAGTGCTTATTCTGCAGCACTTACAGAGTTAGAGTGGAAAAACAGTAATCAGAAACTCAATGTATATTTTAAAATCTCATGAATGTTAAAAGTGATGTTTCACTCTTAGAGGATGATTATTGTCTAGAGTCTAATGAAACAAAGCTAGTCATGATGAACTAATGTAATATTAATATTGGACTTCATATATGCTTCCACAGACATTACCCTATTCTGTTAATTAATGCTCTATTCTGGTCCTGTTTGTCTATCTTAATATGAGTCATACTGTTTATCAACTTCATTCTTTTTACACGTAAATTTCTTTGAAAAGTGGATAGATAGGGATAGCTTGTGAAAAATACTCTGAAAAGGTTTCACCACTTGAACTCTCACTTTGATGTTTTGCATTTTTAACTGTTATAAAAGATAGCAAAACAATCTGCATTTTAGGATCCCATTATTTGGGAGCTGTAGTGCATACTGTTTAAGTTATTAGCATAAGCTGATACCTAACAACAAAAAAAAAAAGGTCCTATGTAAATAGAAAGGACGATGCCATGAAAGGAGTGTAATAATAGGAGTGGTGCCTTTTATCTTAAGTATATAGTTTCACATATGCTTTTTCTTTAATACTTTTAGTGCTAGAATGCTATCTGCCTCATAAGCTAGTTGTAATAATTTGACTTATATACCCATTTGGTAAGTGGCAGATCTTTCTTCACACAAAAGATAAGCAAAAAGCACTTTGGGCTGTCCTTTGTTGGTACTTCTCTCTTTGGGATACTTTAAAGAGACCCCCATTTGAGCCAGTTGGCCATAGCAGTGCTGGATAGAGAATTATATCAGTCATGCTGTTCAAGGAGAACTTAGACACCATTTGCAACTTAACGGCATCAGAGTCTCAGGAATAGGAGGTGAGGAATGCCACGAAATATCTGCAGTAAATGGGAAAATGGGACAGTTAAATGCCTCACAAATTGAGCAAGTGCATGCTATATTTCATTAAGCTTGCAAAGGACTAACTACTTTAGCCAAAATGTCTTTGGGATACAGATGCATTGAGAAATATTTCTCCTAAAAATTTTTGGGTTTTCAATTGTCTTCCATTTTTTGAAAACTACCTGAAAAGCTATGAAAACTTTGGAAACAGCTGCACCTCAGCTGAAACTAACCAAACAATTTGCACTTTGTAAAAAGAGAAACCCCTTTTTTGTTTTCTGTCACAAGCAGCATTTTTCTTTAAAATATAAAACACCCCAAATTGAACTTCTTAATAGAAATTTTCCATCAAAATTATGTTTTAGTTGAACAAGGATCATAGAAAATAGGATTTTTTTTTTATAGGACAAGATAAGATTTTACCACTTTTTGATTTTTCCACTAACAAAATTAAAACTAAGTATTTGATCTGTGTTGAACCCTACATACTGTTTGTAGTTAGTGTACTGAACAAAACCGTTCTGTTCTGAGCCAGTTCAACACGATTGATTCTGAAGATAGTTCTGAAGATTCTTTTATGTGTTTTGTCCCACATCCTAAATCAAATTCAGTCTTTGACTAGACTGCCTTCTCTAGCATGATCTCTTCCTGAATCTAGCTGTTTAATGTATTTTAGCATTAACATGAGAATGGAAAATAGTTAATGTTGAAATTTTCAGAAATTTGGAAATTCTGTTTTTTCCTTTCCTCTACAGCATTATGTCTATACCCTTCCTGACAACCAAGTTTAGGTTATGCACCTTTTTAATTTTAAATTAGTTAAAATTTACCGCTTCTGTCTCTAAAAAGAAGGAATGTATGCCTTAATCTCTGCTTTTTTTATCAAGACGTCTTTGTAAATATTCATTTTATCTTCAGAAGTTTTGTAGCTGTATTTAACAGTGAGCAGTGACTTGCACATCTAAAGATTTTTGCAGCTTATGATCAGAAAAGTTGTTGTTTTTCTTTTCCTGTCAAGTCTAGTTGTGAAATACTGAGTGTGTTTCATTGCCAGAATAATTTGCTAATGTGATCAGGATAGAAGGATCCATAGATGACTTCAAACACATAAAAATCTATCTCTGGATCTTCAATGTAATGCAATACAAAGACTGAAACATCCTTTAAATTTCAGTGGCTGACCCAAAGACATGCTTTATAATCAATATTTTCTATTGAGTGGATAGTTTTGAAAGCCACAGAGCAGCCAGGCAAAAATTATTCTTTCATCACTGCCATCTGACAGCTGTTTTTCGCACCCGGTGTGTGCGAGTAAATTAACACCCACCTTGTTTTCAAAAAGACTGTCGGAGCACCATCATCTTGGCATTCTCTTTGGAGAAGATGCTATCAAGGATTCTAGGACTGCATTTCTCCATACAAATGATTAACTTATTTTTTATTTTGTAAGGGTATAAGACTTTTTTTCCTCAGGACTCAACTATGGTTTCTTTTCAAAACCCCAGGATGCTGGAAAACAGTGCAACTCCCTTCCCTCCCAACCCCCAAACTTTTGATAGACACCTAAAACCTTTATAAGATTTGGAAAACACAAATAACGAGGTCAATTTTTTTGTTGTTGTTCCTGTGTTCCTGAAATGTTTCTTTGTAGACAGACCCTATTAGATCATTCCATTACTTTTAGTATCAGCTGGAGTTCATTTTTCCTCCTTCAGATATGTCTGCTTTTCTCTCTTCTCTCTAGAGCCCTCATATCCTTTTTGTTGCATCCCAGCATCCTCTTTCTTCTCTAGTCATTCCCGAAATTCAGGGTTTTTCTTCCTTTCCCAGCTGTGAATTCTTTTTCTGAGTCTTCTTCCTTCAGAGGTGCATCCCCTTCTTCCCTTCCCACTTAGTAATGTGGGAAAGGGAGCTGTAGTGTTTCCAGCATATGCTTCTACCACGTGCTTAGAATCTCATTATATAAGTGAAATTCAAGTTGCTGATCTCTTCATGTTTGTTTTTAAGGGTGCCTTAATGAAATTAGATCAAAATGAAAAATTTTGTGCTCTTAATATGGAGTAGTATTAGTAGTTCAATAGTTGATGGTCCATGTAATTGAACATAGGAAAAAGTTTTGTTCCATGCATATAACATACATACGTATTCTTTTTGTTTCTGGAAAGTGAACACTTCATGAATGACACACACCTATTTTCTCATCTAAATAGACAAGAAATAAAACTCCAGTGGAAATGTTGTCAAGATACTGTAATTGGGGAAATGAAATGCCATGCAGAAAGACGCATTCTGATAGTCTTAATAAAGCGTGCACTAACAGTCGTAATATTTCAGTAGTCAGTATAATTTCAAGGAATTGTATATTTTCAGCGTAATTTCAAATGAGCAATGATGATGAGTGTTGGACAACGGCACAACCCCCCATATTTTAGGATTAAGAAAGGCTATTCTTTTATACTTGCTCTTGCTTCTATCCACATTTAAAAAAACAAAAACTTTGTGGGAAGAAATCTTTAGTGAATCTTTAGTTTTCTATTTAACTTAAGAGAGCTTCCTGTAGAATATTCGCTGGAGAAATATCCGGATTCCTATAAGCATTTGATGAAGGGAGTGATTGGGCATAGAAGGCATATGTAGCAACAAGGAAAAGATGCCATTACAATTTCAGCACTCTCTTTCCCAGATACTTGCAGAAATAATGACATCTTCCTATTCTTGGCAAAGAAAGCCAGGCAGTATAATCAGTTCAGACTAACAATTTATTTTTTTAAGATTATCCACTCTATTAGATGTTGGTGACTGTCCCTCTAATTAAATATATGGATTGTTTTATAGCGCTTAGGAAAGTGCAGCCAAAGTATATCAGTAAGATTTTGTACTTTCCAGTTCAAGTCTCTGATCCACTATACACCTGTACAGACATTATCCTATTTTCATATATGATATTTCAGAGGCTGCATATTCATAAAGATAAGCACAGGAGGAAAAGTTTGCCGAATCAAGATCTAATTTCAGATAAGAAATTTGCCATACCTGTAGTTTTACTAATAGCAATAAATCATCAGGTGGTAGATAAAAATTTGGTAAACTGTAGGAAAAATTATTTTTCCCAGCAATCTATTATAAGTGGTGGTTTTGGATAATTAATAAGGCTTGACTTCTTTGTAATGTAAGTGTCCTTCAGTATTAGGTTCCATTAAAGGCAGTACTAAATAAATATTCATGGCAGTGTCTACTCATTGAGATAGGGTCACTTAGACAGAGTGTTCTATTAAAAGTACATTTAAATTACTTGTAGCTGTCACCCAGTAGGTGTGAGAATTGATACTTTGACCAGTAGCCTTTGTCAAGATTCATGGGGAGAGGTCGTGAAAAATCTATTGGTCAAAATGTCAATTAGCTTGCCTAATGGATTACACCTGTGAGTGCTGCAGCCCTATCTTTAAGTAAACGGATGGTCTATCTCAACAAGAGGCCACTTTCATGAATATTTTATCGAATGTTCTAATTGAAGTAAATTACCAAATTATACTGTACATATAAAGTGATGCATTTGAGGTTCCCAGAAAGCAGTCAATGGGATATAATAGTGGATTATATATAGAAAGATATATTTGTTAATGTTCTTAAGGGGGAAAAAAAAAGAAAAAAAGAAAAAAAGAAGGCTATTATAAAAACAGATGCCAAGATGATTATATGCTTCCGAGAAGTTGAGACCAGGGGGTTGCCTATACTGCTGGCTCTGTAACAAGGTGAAGAACCCCAATCAAATGATAAATAAGCTAACTCAGGTACTAGAAGATGTTTTGATATGTGGAACGCAATGAAATGGCTTTGATGTTTCTTACTTTACCTGGCAGTCCAAACATACCCTAAAAAAGTGGTGGGGAAAGGGCACTCAGCACTCAGGCTTTAAAGCACAAAGGGAACAACTATTCCAGAATGCATATCCTGGCAAGTTGATGTTGAAAAGGTCATTTTTCAGTTTTATGTGACACACTATGCTATTGGTTTATATGCAGGTTATTTTCACCTTAAAATGTATCAGTGGAGCTTAGACAAACTCGAGGTAAAGCAAGAATGGATACAAGTACAACAGGAAGGCTGGCATACTTTCCTCCTAAACTAGGTAATAACTATCACTGAGCTTATTTCTCCTTTTCTTAGTAGAGAAGGGGGCAAAGATACAGGAATGAAAACTGCTAGCCTTAGTGGTACTTTAGGTACTGCAGGGGCATTCCTGACGCATCTGAAATAGAAGTAAACCATTCTTCCTGGAAATCCCTCTTTCATAAGTAAAGATTGCTCATTCTAGAAATGTAAAACCTCACTCCAAATCTTACCAGTTTGTATAAAAGAGCTTTACTGAGACACATGTTTTAGTCACATTGTAGATAATAGCAAGACCATCACACAGCAGGAGGTAAGAGGGACAAGAACACATGCCAAAGTCAAAGAGGAAGGGTGAGACTGCAGAAGCTCGGTTTAAGGGGTATTCGCTGCAGCTTAAGCTGATCGACGGGAGGGATCCAAACTCCAGCATGCTGTCCCAGCTGGCAAGCTCAGTCTCAGACCAGTTATTGAATGAGCTTGTCACCAAAGCATTTTCTTAAGGGTTCTCATTTGAAGGACTGGACAAGGCAGTCTGAGACAGAAGACAAATTTCTACTTGGTTAAGCTTGGTAAGACCACTGAGCAATAGGATTTCTGGAAAGAGAAATAATTTCTAGCCAAAATAGGCTAACTTAGATTTTAAGCTCCTTAGATCCTAAAAAATAAGTTTCTCTGCCAAGGTGTGAGAGGAGAACAGCAAAATCTTTTTTTGTGAGGAAATTACTTGAAGAAACCTAGCATGCTTATAAATTATTTTGAACTTCTTTTTAACTGAAAATAGTATTTCCCGATTGTTAAATCAAAATTAACTGCATACTATGCTTATTGTATGCTAAACAGCATTGCCATTAAACACATTTCCTGAAAGGAGGAACAATGTAGCTAAAGCTTAATCAGATAAAGAATTTTGTGCATGGAGAGTGGCCTGGAGAATGGCATCCAAGTCCTCGTATAAGTTGGAAGAATACTTCCAATACATGTTGTTCTGCATTCAGGGAGATAAAAAGGAAGACCGAAGTATAACCAGTCTTGCAGCCATGGTGAAGAGTAAAACCAGAGAGGTCAGTTCATTGATATGTCTGTACTCACCTTCCTGAACCATTTTATGTAAAATACTTCTTTGAACTTTGACTTTGAGCAGTATAATGTGGTTTCGAAAACAGGAGCTGTAAGAAAAAATGAGTGTTCCGATTAGTAGATATTGGTAGCTGTTCTGGATGATTTATAGCTTCTAATAGTTCCGTTGGCTACTGATCACTATAATAGACACTACAATTTATAGTAATTTCATATGCCAGGACTTGCGACTGCTCTATAAGTAATCTGTCTTTCTGAGAAAAGCAATGGTCATTTAATTTATCACAGTGTAATAAATTATTTTTCAGCCATGTTTACCAAGTACACTACTCGGATGATATTTCAAAAGCTAAAACATATGTCATAATGATTGCTTCCTTATAATCATCTAGCTTATTCTCCGTTTCTGGTGTCAGAATAAGTTTCTTATCTTTGCAAATGGAACAGAACATATTGGAAACAATTCTGCATTTACAGCTGGACAAAAGATGTTCAAAATGTATGCTTTGTCTGGACCTCTGGAAAATAAAAATTACAAAAAGATGCAATTTCTATCAATCAGTCATAGTAGTTACTTTAAAAAATGCAAATATTTGCAATATGAATGAAAATATCTGATATACAGTCTACACATGAGATGTATTACTTCATTCATATTGAACTTAAATTCAACATACTGTAATCAAAACACTTAACTGAGGCATCAGATGTGTACGCTTTTTCTTCTCTCAGTACTGTTCCTTTTTATATTTTTAGGGAATGCAGTGCATGTGGTCACACTGTCTGTGTGTCTCCCACTGTCCTGCTTCTCCTCCTAGTAGCTTTTTGATCAGTTTCTTTCAGATATGTCTGAAGGCTAGGAATCTGGAGATATTTCCTCTACGTTTTATGAGAATAGGTAGCTAGGCAGAGGAAGGAAACCCTTTAGGTTTTCCCTCTGAAAGCTGTGACAAGTGGAAGTCTCTTATTCAGTCAGAGAACACAGAAGGATAAGTGCATTTGTAAATGCGCCTATAATGAGAAAAATTTCAATCAATCAGAGCTTGAGTTAGAATCAAGAATTGCAAATCTATACAAAGCTGGTTTCCATCACGTGTGGATGAGATGTAGGCTTTACATGTAAAAGGCAGGAAAATGAAGAAAAAACTAACATCACAAGTTTAGAGTGAGCAAAGGGGTAATTACTGTGAATAGAAGTGTCAAAGTATATACAAAGCCTTCTCAAATATTTTACCCAGAGACAAAATATGAAAAAACAGACAAAGTCACAGCAAATAATTAGTCTCATTCTATAATGTTACTACTTCAAGTAGTTCAAAACAATTAATCTATCTGTAGTAACCAGTGTGCTAAGAAAAATTGGAGAGCCAGAGTTGTAAACAGTATCCAAGCCCAAAGAGATAAAATCACTGATCTTGTATTCCTTTTCTTCCAAGCATGTCTCATAATTGCCCAGAAGAACTGTAATGATATCATCAGATAGTATAACTATTTGATACAGAAAGATGTCTTTTTCTGCCTGAGGAGAAAGATTGGTTTCGACAGTTGCATAGCATTTGATTTATTGTCTTTAAATACATTTAGTGAGATGAATTCTGTATTAATGTTTTCACCTGTTTGGCCTTTGCTACCTCTCTAATATTACATTTTACACAATGTCTTGTAAAGCGAGATCATTTAAAGAATTTAGAGGTAGGAATTGTAAAGGTAGCAGCAAAATGGTTTTAATGATAAAAATGTGCCAGTCACTGCTTTTCCACTGAAATCATAGCTTCAGGAATCTGATTTTTATTGAAAACAACCTTTCAGGGTGGGGGCAACACAACAACAACAAAAAAACAACTCTTTTGTACTCTGATGCAATATAAGCCTTACTATATAAAATGAATAAAAGAATCAAAACTCAACACATTTGTTCAGATGGGTGCCTCAAAATATAAATTTATACTTGAATAGTCTTTAGCCTGAAGTTTTTAGTAGCCAAGTTAAAAACTAAGAACTGGATTTTTAAATGTCTTTAGAAAGTAAAAGAAGACCTGTTGATACTTTTGCAATAATATATGGTAACATGTTATCTCCTTAATATAAATCACAGACAAATGTGCATCTGTTTATATTTTTATGCCAGTCATTCACATATGCATTTTCTTTATAAATGGAAATGTTTGGGGAGTAAAAGTAGAAATTCTAGCTGAGCACGCACTTACGTTTATAATTTATAAAAACAAGGAATAGATCTGAGTAAAACAACTAATGTCAACTTTGAAACAGAAAGTAAACATAATTAAAAATTAGAAATTGCCTAAGAACACAATCAAAGGGTATATGAAATAAGTAGAAGGAAGAATATGAATTTTTATAGATAGAAATGCAAACTGTAACTCAAAAGATTTTTCATTATTATCAAAGCAAAGAATTAATCAGAGAGGAAATTAGAACTCTGGAGGATGAGATGGAGATGGGGTGGCAGAGGATGGTGAAATTACTGAAGTATTAAATTAATACTTCCTTAATATAGTTACAAAGGTTAACACTAATGGATCAATAGCTGGCAACAGCTTCATGCTTAGTTCTGTGCATGTGCATTTAGGCTTGTTTTGTCTTCCCATCTCAGTACAGTTAAATTTGTAAGTAAGTTAGATTTGAATCTTGTTAATTATTTTTTAAACTTCAGAAACACAGAATGGAGATAGGCCCTTTCTACCACTGCAATGCTTATTAAATTTGTATCATGTCTATTTAATACACATAGTTCTTTGACATCCCTAGAGAAGATATTTTAAATATCAGTGCTGCTGTTAACTTCAGAACACTATAAAGGAAAGTAGATACAGAGGATTGCAGTGACAAATATTGCCTTGCTCTCATTTATTTCTTTACATAGTGTAAACAAACAAATGGTTTTCTATATATATAAATGCTGAAGTCAGAGAGTAGGCTCTCCACTGGTTTCAGCTGCCTTTGATAGGACTACTGAAAATATAAGCCAGAGAAAGTAATTGAAATAACTGAAATAGCTTTAAAAAAAAAAAATTCTCAGTAGCAAGCTAGTAAATGAAGTGTATACTAAGTTGATATTTAAAAATATGAAGTTTATTTGGAATACTTTAATTATACAGTCAGTTACTTAGATGGGAAATAGCTGTTGAAATTACATTTCAGAGAATTAATACTCACATCTAATATGGAAATGATCACATCTCATGTCTCTTGCAAAGATTTCATTGCTTGTGTTTTACATGGACAATGGAAAGGGCAGATACAATCATTCTATACTGTCAGAAATAACAAAGCAGATCTAACTATACTAGGATTTCATCTTTCACAGACTAGAATTTTAATCAGTCTAATATATATGTAACCAAGGAACTGTTTCTCTGGGTATTTTTTCTTAGCTAATTTTAGAAATATATCCTCATTCATCAGTCAGATCAGCCATTTAGTCCTTAAGCAGTCCAATCAAATTATAATTAACCTTTCAAACTGAACATGGGACTAATAGAACCTAATTCTCAGGTCTGGCAATACAGCACAGGACCTGAAAGGATCTGATGCCTTGCAAGTAAATGCAGGGAGGGCTTCAGCCCTGTGCTTACTACCGTGGTCTCTCTTTTCTCTTGGTAGAGGCCTTCTTTATCATGAGTAGCTGTGTGTAGGGTCCAATGTGCAATTTGGTTCTCCTTCTGGTCCAGCAGATCTTGACCTTGGCAGCATACCCAGCTGAGGCTTCAGCAGTGCTCCCATGCCACTTGCCATGGAGGGCTAGAGATTCAAAGTCAGCAACAAGATGAACCTTTGCATGGAGGTTTGCAGCCTTTAGTGATGATGCCAGCCTCACTGAAAGAGGGGAAAAAGCTACGTTCCATAGGTTGTTTTCCAGTTTTGACACTAGGGGTTATTTTTTTTGTTTGTTGGGGGTTTTGTCTTTTTGCTTCAGTTTTTCTTTACATTCTTAACATTCTTTAATTGCTTATTATATAAAGATATTCCCTTTTTATTATGATTTTCTTTTTACTGAAGAGGTTTACATATCAGTATTAAAGTTCTTTTAATATTTGAAGGTACTGTCATTTCTTCTACCTCTCAGCTAAAATATTTATTCAGAAACTTCCCTCATAAATAGTGATCGTTCCACTTCCCTAACAATTTTAATGGCTCTTTTCTGAGACATTGAACACAGCATGTTACCAGGAATACCAGAAGTAAGGAGAGGGGACAAACGTTCCACTCTGTGATACATCTACTCCGATGCCTACCATTTAGCAACTTCTTTGCATTCCTACACAGCAATGCATATCTAACTGTTGTGGTTTAACCCCAGCCAGCAACTGAGCACCACACAGCTGCTCATTCACTCCCCCCTGGGGGGGATCGGGGAGAGAATCACAAGAGTAAAAGTGAGAAAACTTGTGGGTAGAGATAAAGACAGTTTAATAAGTAAAGCAAAAGCCACACACGCAATCAAAGCAAAACAAGGAATTCATTCACTACTTCCCATCTGCAGGCAGGTGTTCAGCCATCTCCAGGAAAGCAGGGCTCCATCACACATAACGGTTACTTGGGAAGACAAACGCCATCACACCGAATGTCCCCCCATTCCTTCTTCTTCCCCCACCTTCATATACTGAGCATGACGTCACATGGTACGGAATAGCCCTTCAGCCAGTCTGGGTCAGCTGTCCTGGCTGTGCTGCCTCCCAGCTTCTTGTGCACCTGGCAGAGCATGGGAAGCTGAAAAGTCCTTGAGTAGTATAAACACTACTTAGCAACAACTAAAACATCAGTGTATTATCAACGTTATTCTCACAGTAAATCCAAAACACAGCACTCTACCAGCTACTAAGAAGAAAATTAACTCTATCGTAGCTGACACCAGGACACTAACCAAACTAACTGTCCTCCAGAAAAACACTACCACCAAACAAAAAAAAAAAAAAACCCAACCTTTCCTCATATACCCATAGAGACCTGATACTCTTCTCTAATTATTAAAGAAAGCATTGGGTATCACCTGAAACTTTTCATTGAATGTACCAAATTCATGTACCCTTCACTTTTAGGTTTCAGAAGTCATTGTCGTTTTTGCTGTGCTTTTACTGTATATGATTTAGCAAAGGAATTATCTGTGGTGTGCTCACTGCCAAAATCATTGGTCAGCCTCTGTGCTTTAAGTGAAATATAGCTGGTTTAATTTAATACCCTGTTAATAAATATTTAACTGTCTTTGGTCTACTCCTCAAACCATAAAAAGCCCCAAACAATCCACCAAGTCATCATTACAAAAAAACATTTAGCTCTGCTTCAGCCATATGTATATAAATGAGCAAACAAAGCATGAATAGTGGGGTCTGTGGGTCCATTCACATGTGTTACATAGCATGGATATGTAGCATCCCCAAAGGATGCATGCTTCCAACATATCCACAAAAAATGGATACAGAGAAAGGTCTACTTTGTCCCTGAGGGTAATGGCTCAAAGTTAAAACACGTGTAGATGGTACTGTAAGCATGGTTATATTTGGCATTGCTGGGAGCAGGCATCGAGGTGTGGCAGATCCCAGGGAGTGGCTGGGCTGCCGTTGGCCTGAGTGGGACTGAGCTGGGTTTACCAGGTGCCCCGTGGCCAAGTGCCCATTGCCCAGCCTGTCTGAGCTCCAGCTCTGTGAGTGCTGCCAGGGAAGGGGCTGACAGCCCCAGGCACTCCCTGACAGTCAAATGGCCCCCAGGGGTACAAGGAGGTTTTGGGGCAGCCTTCACCCCTTCCCTGGGGGTGGAGGCAACCCTGCCCAGGGCTCAGAAGCCACAGCCTCCGCAGCAGCCTGTGCCTAGCCCTTGCCCCGGTGGGACACAGGCCTACTGCAACACCTCGCCTCCATCCCTGGCTCCTGGCAGGAGCCCCCAGATGAGCCCTGGCCCTGGCCCCACTCCCTGCCTCTGTCCACTGTGCACAGGGGTGGAAGGGTGAGGGCAGGACCCTGCATGGACGAGGGACACCCTGGCTCCTGGCTCCTCCTATAGGAGCTCCATCTGCCATGCTCCCTGTCAGTAGCAAGGAGGAGGAAGCAGTCACAAGATTTACAGCATAACATGCTCCATCCAGTTTGGTGGCTTAAATTCAGCCATACTGCTGCCCTGGCAATGGCTGGCAGGAGGAGGTTTGGAGGGCCTGACCAAGCATGCCACATGCAGCCAGGGCTGTTGCTGTGCTCAGCTGCATTCACCCAAACCTTCTCCACTGCAATAGCTGAGCACTTTTGAGGTCACCTAAGCACAGGTATGCCTCTTGCTGCTGTTAGATTTAGAGCAAATTTGGAGTTAAGCATAGGTCTGTATTCAGATTCAAAATATATTGTGTATATATCATGTGATGATGCAGGATTTTGTCTGTATTTCTGGATTTCTATTTTTATCCCTTAAAAGGAAGAAGAGCGATCCTGGCAGGAAAAGAAGTCATACTTATGAGGCTGACAGGATTGTACAGGGAAGACAAGGACACAGAGGAGGCTGGAGTGGTAGGGAAAGTAGCAGGGATGAGCCTGAAGAGGGTTTCAGCTCTGTCAGAGCATAGGGTGGCTCTCTGCCTGCACTGAGTCAAGAACACATTTCACGTAGAGGAAATAAAAACAACAAAAAGTAGTATACATGTAGTCAAAGACGACATCAAAATGTCAACAAACAGAAACTGAAATCAAATTACAAAACTGATCCTAATCTTGATGTTTCATAATTTTGAAATGCTTGACTTCACAAACTAGATGTCATTTTTGTGTAATTTTTTTATATACAAGTCCAAAATACTCCAGGATAATCTTCAGAATTTCTTATCTTGAATGTGGCAAGATAAAAAGTGAGAGAAGAAATATATTCCCTCAGAATATATTTCAGAATAATTTGTCTACATGCCAATCACACCCTGACAAAGATATGAAACTCATAGATGTATTACTGTGGGATATTTGATGCAAAAGAGCCTTTCCAGCAGATGGGAGTTAACAGCCAATGCAGACCCTTCGGGCTTAGTAATGAGTTGTTAATTGGAGAATACTTAAAGGAGAGTTAACGGTATCTGCACATACAGACTGAATTAAGACAAGAGATCTGAGCCTTTTTGGCTTAGTCATCAAGTAGTGCAAATGGGTATAGCACCAGAAAAGTTTGAGTAACCATGTCAGGCTTGTTTAAGTGAATCGGGTGGTTGTGTCCTATGTATGCGTGCCTAGATGCTTGTATAACCTTGACAGTTAAAGGGGCTTAGAAACATCTGAGTTTATTGAAATGGCATACACTATCTAAGGGCATCTCTATGCTGCACCATCGAGCTTTTTAAAAATACAGCTAAACTAACATTAGTTCAATATGTATCATGACGTACAGTATAATGTAGTGAAGGTAATGCTACTGGACGCAGGCTAGTGTAAATTTCAGTCCAAAGACTGATCAGTTGCTCACACGCAGTACTGTATTGTCATGGCTGTGTTTGTCCAGCACCAGGACTACCTCTGCCCTGTGTTCTAAGATTTTTGCCTTATTGACAGTGCCAGATGTTATCTTTTTTTCTGAATTAATTACAGTGATATTAAATGTATCTTGCACAAAAGAATATCTTTAGTATTTTGTTCAGTGAGCAATATTTTATACTCGGATTGGTCCCACCATCATTACATTGGACAACTGGTCAGTTAGTGACCATTTTAGTGTGTGGAGGTGAAAAAACAAAGCTCTGAGTAATCTGCATGAGAGGAGTGGAACTATTACAAAGGGATGCTGAATTTTTAAGTACTGGGTTACAAAAACTTACTTCAGATTCATCTGAGATGTTGTGATTAGCATAGTCCTGAATCACTAGCCAAGGCGATAGAAGGCTTAGAGAGTCAAGAAAATGAGCTATATTAGTAGTCCTTACTCAGGTGAAAAGAGTATCAGAACTATTATAAGGAACTAAGCATCACTGACTGGTACATGGAACATAGTAAATAAAGTTAATGACTCCCAAAGGAAGTAAAGCTCATTAGAAATGAGAGTGCAGAAGCATTCAGCACCATGCAAGATCTAATCTCCAAAAAGATCTCTCTGCTATATTGAAGAGCTTTTGTTTTAAAAACTGATTACAGAACTTTATTACTAGTATGAGTAAGGAAATAAAGGATTACTTGCTTAGCTGCTCTCAGGTAGTGTATGTAGGTCAGGTCTATTTTCATTACTAAATCTGTTTACACTAAGAGGGAATTTCAGAAACATGACTTAACTCCACGTATTGATTATGAAATTTTTTACTAAAATGATTGTTTTGAAACTCTAAGTATGTTGGACTAATCTTGTCCTTGGTATTTCATATATAGCACGAGTTTTGTCAAGATGGCAAGAATGTTACAAGAATTAAACTTTTTCTATCCTCTCTGTCCTCACCTTTATCACAAAAGCACCTATCATTTTTTACTTCTAGACGTAGCTGATGATTAGTTTGGTAGCTGCAGGCTTGGATTACATTTGCTAATTTAAATCCACAGGCTGGATGAGTCTTTAAAAGTCTCTGTCAGCTCTTGAGCCATCTGATACTGTCACAAAACAGGTTATCAGACTTATTCACTGCTCTAGTAAACATGATGGACAGATAACTTCTTGAAACTTGGACAGGTAACTTCTGTAAATAAACAAAGGTGAACTTGTGATATGTTCATTTAAGGAAGAAGCACATATAGGTCAGTGCTGAAGAATATCCTGAATCTTTTCAGCAAAGTATCTTGATAGAGAAATCTCTCTTCTAATCCTTTAAGAGATTAACTATGGAGCAAAGGTGAAAATGTGGAATTTATTATCAAAATAAACAACAGGTGTTCTGGATCCTTTTCCATAGGAAATTTATTTAGAAAGCATTATATGGTGTGAAAAATGAAAGAAAAATGATTATGGTCCAATTAGGCACAAATGAAATGAGGTAATGTGGTTTACTAGTCAGCATTTTTAAAAACTTCCTTTTTAAGTAAATGAAGACTGAGTAACTTGGCATTTTCTTGAAAAAGTAGTCAGATGGGAACTGTCTTTGAAATTTGCAACATATTTGAATAGTCAAAAGTAATTGGACTCCATTATAACATGTAGTGCCTACTGTGTGAGTCATTAGCATTCTCATAGTTCAAGTATATGCACTGATAAAATTATGATGAGCTAGCAAAAGCACCAACTCAATATTAATCCAGCCTTTAGACAAATATTGTAATAGAATTTGCACATTTTAGGGGCAAATTATCCTCTCAGTGTGTGCTCTGTATATCTAGGGTATTAATATTGATGTGCACTGAAAGAAAAATACATCCATAATCACAATTACATTTGAGATTCAAATCCATATAGGACATGAAATTATAAAAATATTCATCATTTTTTCCATAGTTCTCAGAATGTGAAATGAAGATCCATTTATTTTTATGCGCTCTTTCAGAGGACTGAATAATGTCCAAGAAAGTTTTGTGGGGTTTTGTTTGTTTTTATTATTGCCTCTCTCTATCTGCATGGGTAACTTCTGTTCCTTTAATGTCAGTGCTGATTTACATTAATTATAGATGTTAATCTTTATGTAGTGGATATACAACTGAAATATACTACTGGTACACAAAGCTGCTGAAAATAATTCTGTACTGAGTAGTTACTGCGACTGAGCTAGGTATCCTAACAAAATGGTAACCTTAATTGGCCAATAAGCTAGCTCTTCTCCATTGCTAGCTCTTCCTCTTTCTCTGTAGACTTTGTCATTTTCGCCAAAGCTGGCTGCCATTGTAAGAGGGAAGGCTAGTGAGTTCGACCATCTTAATTCCGAAATAAACATCTTACAGAAAGGCACCACTGGGTGAACAGCAGAATGGGCGAACCGTACTCTATTTTCACTTGGTGCCGCAGAGGTCATTCAGCCTGCAATGTCAATACAGTAGGCCTGGCACCCACTCCATCAGGTAGGCTACTGAGCCAATTCATGACTGCCTGAGCATGTGGACTCTATTTCTTTATCCCTGCTAGTGGCTTTGCTATTGATCCCTGTCATAGTGAAGGGATTTAGTATTTGCCTTGCATCTCCTAAGAGAGGGAAAGATTTGCATTCCCTTAGGATCAACGAAAAGAGAAGCTTAGGTGTCTCTTTCTCTAGATAGAAATCTCTGTATCTTAAATCATATTCTTGCCATTATGTGTGCACCTCTGCAAAAAATCCTCAGTAACTTCATCACTGGCATAGTTTGTGCCTCAATGTGAAGTTGTTTTGCACAAAAGAGTGAACAGATTTTTATACACAGATATGTATTTAAATTTATAACTGATCCTTTCTCAGGCAGAGATTTTTTCTAAATGTGCTTCTACCTATGCTTGGAAATCAAAAGCATGGTTTGATATGTAGGAAAAATTTCTTCTTTCACCAACATTTCATACACAGAATATTGAAAAGAATTCTTACAAAAACTGAGCCTTTGTTTTCTATCTCTGAATGAGGTGTCAATATTCTTACAGATGTGAAAATGAAAATTTTATTATTTTTTGCTACTCTGTGCCTGTAGAAGGGCTTTAGAGAGAAAAAACATTTCCATCCGCTTGTCTCCTTGAAGCCTGAGCCTAGATAAGCTAAAGAGGACAAGTAACCACAGTTTCTCTCTTCCCAGAAAGTGGAGATTGAAAGATTTAGGGAACATGGAATTTTTACCCAGCTCTATGAGATCCTGCTGGTTTTGTTGCTAGGCATGTTATCTGATTTTACTTGTGTACAAGCAGAATTCATTGACTGCTAAGTCTCTAGTGATTTGTATCTGGCTGCTACAAGTACAGATGTAGATCTGAGCTTGAGACCCTTGGAACTAGAGGCTTTACTGTTGTTTCACAAATCTGAGGGTTGAGCTACCTGCAGGAAGTTGTGTAGGGAATGCAGGGGTTACAGGAGGGTGAAGTGGAAAAGGTGTAAGAAAGGCAGCCTGCGACATGATTACTAGCTTGAGCAGCAGATCCTCTTCAGTAAGCACTATTTATAATACAGAGAACTTCCAAAAATACTTTGTACTGTATTTTTAATCTAGAAAAAATTACTCTGCATCTTTCACTAATGAAAACAGATGAGGAAAAAATAGTAATAAGTGCATACTTTAAGATTTTAAACAGTAGAAAAAAAATCCGTAACTGGAAAAAAAATTTCATGGTATAGTGGGTGTCCATGTCCAGGCGCTGGCAGGGGGCTGCAGGGCGGCCTCTGTGAGGAGAGGCCGGGGCTGCCCCACGCCGGACACAGCCGGTTCCAGCCGGCTCCGACGGCCCCACCGCAGGGCACGGCTGAGCCCCGCAGCCACCATGGCGGTGCCGTGGGGAAAGCCTCGGTAAGGAAGGGCAAAACGCTGCCTGGCAATGAAGAGCCACAGAATGGTTGAGGTTGGAAGGAACCTCTGGAGGTCTTCTGGGCCAAGCACACTGCTAAAGCAGGACCACCTACAGCCAGTTGCCCAGCACCATGTCCAGATAGCTTTTGAATATATGCAGGGATGGAGACACTGCAAACTACCTGGGCAACCTGTCCCAGTGCTCAGTCACCCACACAGTAAAAAGGTGTTTCCCTGTGTTCAGATGGAAACTCCCATGCTTCAGTTTGTGCCCATTGCCTCTTGTCCTGTCACTGGGTGCCACTGAAAATGCCTGGTTGCATCATTTTTGCACCTACCCTTCAGGTATTTATATATATTTGTAAGATCCACACACCCCCCTCCACTCCCGAGCCTTCTCTACCAAGGCTAAAGAGCCCCAGCTCTCTCAGCCTTTCCTCGCAGGAGAGATGCTCCAGTCCCTTGTTCATTTTTGTGGCCCTTCGTTGGATTCTCTCCAGTATGCCCTTGTCTTTCTTCCAGCGAGGAACCCAGAACTGGACACAGCACTCCAGGTGTTGTCCCACCAGTGCTGAGTAGGTGGGGAGGAGCATCTCCCTCAACCTGCTGGCAACACTCCTCCTAATGCAGCCCAGGATACCATTAGCCTTCTTTGCAGCAAGGGCACATTTCTGGCTCATGCTCAAGCTGTTATCCACCAGGCCCCCCAAGGCCTTTTCCACCAACCTGTTTTCCAGCTGGGTGGCCCTCAGTGTATACTGGTGCATGAGGTTTTTCCTTCCCAGGTGCAAGACTTTGACCTTCCCCTTGTTGAACTACTCTGCATTAAAGCTTATTATTCAATGTCCCCTATGCCTTCTCATTGGGAGAGGAGATGCCAAAATGCTGCCATTGATTTAAACTTTCTACTTCCTCCTGAATACTGTTTGGAGGCAGCCACAGTATGGATCCAAAGATACCAGGGTTTAAAGCAGCATATGTTCCTGCTCACACACTGGAAGGGTAACAGGAGGATCACCATTGAAAAGAAGCCATTTTTCTCCTCCATACCAAAGTCTGTAACCATCTGCCTTCTGAGCTTCAGTAAATTAATTTCAGCAGTATCCTGGGGAGAAATTGTCTTACTTGTCATGTTGTATTACTGTGACCTCCTGCCTAACTTGCTAATTTGCAGAAGCAGAGGGAGTCTGTCTCCTAGGACTCATGGAAAAATCATTAAGTTGCATGATGAGACATGAACCAAAAACACTATCCTTTTTCTTCCTAAGGAAACAAGGCTTATGTGAACAGTGGAAACTGAGGACAGGCAAAACACAGTCATGGGTTATGGCAGCAGCCAACGTGCAAGCTTTCAAGTGCACAGGTCCTTACCCTCCCCAGCACCAGCCTTCTCTCACACTGGTGGGGCTCTGGGGTCCCTTCTCTTTTAGCAGATGCTTTGTGCTGAACATGACATCTTCCTTTGCATGGGTTCTGCTACACCTCTGAAATGTGTGTTCTTACCCTACCTGGTCAGGGTAACTGGGTTTGGTCAGATTCCCCATTAAAGAGTCCTTCTGGACAATCAGTATACCGTATGCAGGGTATACAGCACAAATACATTGACCTCTTACTGGAGAGTATTTTTTGATGACAATTGACTATGCTTCTTTCTACAAATATGTCAAAACCAGGTGTTTAAAGGAATGATTTATCTCAATATCTTAACAAAGAAGTAACTCTTCATTATGATTGCTAGCTAATATGAACAATCTTTGATGTAATATAAAAGAGTTGATCAAGCTGTGGAGAATGAAAATCAAATTCTTGAAAATTCATTGTTAATTTGTTCTTATTATCCTGTTTGTGTTTCAGATTCCTTCAGTGGGATTAGTATTACTTTAAAATAAAAAGGTTTGCAAACTTTCTGCAAGACTGAGGTAATCAGTAGCTAAAGTGATTTATTTTTCCCCTTTGAAAGTGTTTTTTTTTTTTTAATATAGAAAACAAGACAATCTTTGTCCTTAGGCTGGAATAAAAAGTCATTCTTGTATATTTTGCAGATAAAAATGTTATGTTAGTTTTAATTTCATACCTCTATAGAGCATTTTTAGCTGCCTTATGGAGCATTTTTAGCTGCTGAGAGAACAAAGACGACAGTAGCAATCTTAAATGTACTGCAGCAATAGTAAAAATGAAATTTTCTACATATTTCACATTGTATCCAAACATACTAGATACTATTCTGAAATAAACTAATAGACACTTTGAACATTTAATTAACCATTAGAATGTAAGTACTTGTTTAATTTTTATAATATTCATGAATATTGTCAATATGCTATTCATTTGGTTAAATATATCATTTTTATTTTCAAATGCCTATTTAAATTAATTTTATGCAAAAAGGTTTATTAGGTGATTTCATAATATTTTCTAGTATGTTTGGGTACAGAGTTAACGATCTAAAAATATCTTCTAAAATCCCCTCACTATCTAAGCATGCAATAGTTGACAATTAAAAATATGACAAGTTCTAAGTGAGACTCCTGTCAAGTGATATTGTGCAGGAGGAAGAAATGGCAAATGTAAAAACTCGTTAACCTGTTGGCAAAGTGAAAAAAGGCAGATTCAGATCTTTGTGATGCAGATTCCCTGTACCTGAAGTTATGCATTTCAAAGACAGACTACAACAGGAAAATCAAAAAGACAGAATAAGTTTTGTTTGAACTTAATCTAAATGCAATAATAATTATATTGTTTGGAAAAGAATGTTCTGTTGTTGACCAGAATGAAAAAAAAAAGTATCTAAAAAGCATTTAAGCAATTCGAATAATGTATGGTTGTAAAGTCATTGTGATTATGTAACAAAAGATTAAATGGTGAAAAAAAAATAGATGAGCATCATACAAAGCAGAACTCTGTTTTGACTTTCAAATAGAATTCTGGTAGACCATTTGTAGAGGTAAAATACATGTTGCTTGCAGAGAAGTCAGTAACTCTTAGATGAGAGTTTAGACCCATCGGTAGGGAGACGTGATGTGTAGTTTTTATTTTTTCATTGTCAAATGTGAAGAAAGACAATACATGATTCTTACATCATACTAGTAAACTGTTACAGAAAGCCCATGTAAGTCTACGTTGGTTGTTTATTGTTTATATATTTCTGGGGTTTTAGAAAAAAATGGAATTATAAGATCCTACAATGTTTCCAATGACATCTGTAAAGAACATGAGAGGCAGCTATTTACAGGTTCAAGCAGTACCTACTTTACACTGGAATCTTAATTTTAAATAATCAGGCAATTTAGAAAGCCTTCCTACTATCTTCAACATTTATTAGAACTGAACACTGTGACTTTTTTTTGACCAGCAACTCAACACAGGTTAGCACAAGTGTCCCACCATTTACTCTGTCAAATGTCAATATTTTCTGCAGGAGGCAAAAGAAGTTAAGTAGGATAATACACTAATTAATTTAAAAGAAAAATTTGTCTATGATTATATTCAAACCAAATTGTCTTCTCTTCATTGCATCATTTCCTTCAGACTCCTGGATTGCTGACTGACTCCTCCTTTACTTCCTGCAGGATTTTTCAAGAGCTCTTGCTCTTCTGAAACTTTTGCTACATTTGGAGACTTACGTTTATTTCCGCCGTGTTCATTGTGTTGGAATGCCATTCATAAGAGCTGCAAATGTAAAAATTTCCCACAATTCTGGAAACTTGAGAGCTGCATTTGTGGACCAGAACTTTATTTTCTGTAACAAAATGGACTTGTGTTGCAACTAGAACATGTAACTACCATACACCAGGAGTGAATTCAATGGAGTAAAGACAGAGAAAAAGTATGAAATAGTATGTCATTCTCTATAACTATTAGAGGAATAAAATATCTTTCTCATATTCTCATTTGTTGTTTGGGCTTTACTTTAAAAGAATGAAAGGTCTTACAAAAAACAAAACATATTAATATAATGAGTGATATTTCCAGTTTCTGAGGTATTTAGGAGAGAAAACTTGTCATAAATAATACAGTTTTCTTTCTTGTGCTTTGTTTCTGATAAGATTGCCATTTAATTCACACAGGAAATGGAAAAGTTATGTAAGTAATAGATAAGAGTAGAGCAAAACTAGTAAGAAAAAAAAAATATTCCAAAATACGATCCACATAAAAGCGCAAAGTTGTGTTGATGGTGAGATATTTTAAATAACCAGTACAGACCAACTATTACGCTTTCTACAATATTTCAAAAATGCATGACTGCAGGGACACTGTAAACTGTATAATTAACCCAGCATAAGCCTGATAAAACAATTAGAAAAAAAAAAAATCAGCTGTTATGCAATTTTAAGAAATGTGTCTATGGTCTAACATGATTTGCATCCTGCTGGAGTTCAGGCTTTCTTTTTAAGTAGGTTCACAGAGAAAATCAGCCTGAATTTTCTGTATGCTAAACCAGCTTTTTATCCATCACCGTTATCTTTCTGGTTTTGAATAAAGCATTGTCTGTGTTTTCTTGTAAATGCCAGGCTTCAAGAATTGATTGTTCTTGTTTTGCTTTTTATTGCCTTGATACTGCAGGGCTTTTATCTCTGAATCTATTTTAAGTGCTAAAATAATATTGAAGCTTTGCTTATTTTTTGAGAAGACTTCTTTACAAAAATAGGAGTGATTTGAGGGCATAGCAGTTGAACACACCTGAGTATTTCTACAAAGAGTTTGCCTGACTGAGAGATTAAGGGTATTATATTCTTAGAGTGCTTTTTTTTTCCCCTCAACACTCCCCCCACCTCTGGGTCTTCCCCCAAAATCTAAAACTCGAAGTATAAAAAAGTAGATATACGTAAATACTTTAAAATATTCATGTAAATATTTGCAGAGTTCCTCCAGATAAATACTGGTTTCTGCCACTTAAAAAAAGTAATTTTTAAAAGTACTGAGTTTACAGTAAAGGATTAAGACTTTTGTGTTCTAAATGACATTTGTATATTATTAAACAAATAAAAATAAAATACTCAATAATTTATGTGCTAAAAATTATTCTGAATAATAGAAAACATTTAAATTAAGTTCAAATATAGCTGGTATTTTCTGACAAAAAAAAACCAAACTAAGGAAAAGATACCTTTTTGAGTTTTACTATTTCATAAATGAATATGTAGGCTTTTAATTTCAGAATAACATTTGGTCTTTGAAATTCAAATACAAACATGAAAATTAAATGTATTAGAAACAAGACCTAGAAAAATATTGCTTTTCATGTCAAAATATTCCATTTTCACCAATCAAAACTTCTATATCTCTTTTCTGAATCAGTCACTGAACCCAAAATTAGGTGTTCATATAGTTCCATTGCTTATAAACATCTGATAA
The DNA here is from genome assembly GCF_965183815.1 of Platalea leucorodia. Taxonomy (NCBI): domain Eukaryota; kingdom Metazoa; phylum Chordata; class Aves; order Pelecaniformes; family Threskiornithidae; genus Platalea; species Platalea leucorodia. The sequence goes on from NC_138824.1 coordinate 105,133,933, forward strand.
CATGATCATTTACTTAGGTTTTTGACAGGCAGGATTTCTGTCTTAAAGATTATATGGAATTGTCTATCACCGTGGACTCTGTCAATGGCAAGACTCAATTTTCTGTTTTAAATCATAAGGAAATACTTAAGTCTCAATGTGGCATAATAAAGAATGAAAAGATGGTTTAAACCATCTAGAATGCTCTCATTCCAGTTCAACAATTTGCTTTCAACTGTAACTTCCCCTATGTGTTTTCATGATACTTTGAAAGAAAGAAGTAGCAGCTTAGGCTGAATGGTGGTTATTTATGAAAACACTGTGATTTAGGTGCCTTTGATTATGTGTACTAAGCTCATGGTTCCAAAAAGAGCTGTCCTGCATTTCCCTAAGTGTTCATTTGATCTAACTTGGTCAAAGATTTAGGGCCAATAAAGGGGCCTTGGGCCAAGGCATTCCTTTCTCCATGGTGTCCTTAAATCATGGGGACTGCTGGGTGCCTTAAGGTGGGAGTTGTAACATGTTTCGTAGTGAAAGGGCTAAAGCTGTTCTAAAGTGAGCTGGAAATGTCACATTATTTTTAGAGTTGAAGTGCTTGTAAGAAAGATCCTCTGGGACACCCGCACCTGCAGTCTTCCACTTGAAGTTGCATGTGTTTTTTCAAGGGACAGAGCCCCTTAGGCTACGTAAAAACCTTCTGGGTAAGGTGCACACCAACAGGTTCTCACAAGTAGGTGTGCTGCACTATATTAAGAAAAAGACAGGTTTGGGCTGTACCAAACTAATGTTGGTAGAAATGCAAAAGAGGGTGACTAGATTGCTCTGTTGGCAGCTGGATAGTTGTGAGACAATCCCAGTGTGATTTGTTAAAGCTGTACCAGGGAAAAGCACAGCAGTTTCGTTGGGCCAAGATAAGTAAGAAGTTGATAAGGGAGCCACAACAGTACTACTCAGCCTGTGAATCGCCAAACCTCACTGTTCATCCCGGCTCCCATGAGGAGGGAGAAGCAGTGAGTGAGGGTGTTGTGTTCTTCCTCTGCACTCCTGGGTTTAGGGACAGGGCAGGAGGGCAGCAGTGCCCTCAGGGGATCTGCTCTTTCTTCAAACCAGCTCTGCTTCCCACCCCTCTGGGCAGGACAATTTGTACGTTTAAGGTGAAGACCCTAAGTGGGATGGAAGCTGTAAACTGTGTTTAGTAGAGATATCATGAGCACGCTCCTTCTCTAAATGCATGCACTTTCCGCTTTGCTGGTACTTCAAAATGGGAACAACAGTTTAGTAGAAAGTGTGAGTCCATGAGTATGTGTTAGTTATACCATGTGTGCAACTATTCTATCCAGGAATTTTTGTGGGTATAGGTGGACAAATCCCTACACGTTTGATCACTGGTCACACAAACAAAATGCATTTGGTTTTTGTTGGTGTTTATTTCCATTTTAGATTATTTTTTTAGGTATTAATCAAGATGTGTATCTATAAAGTTTTATAAGATATTTGCCTGAATTTTGCCCACTCTATATGAGGTTGGTAACTCATCCTTAACTGGATTCATTAGGTAAAAGCAATGTTTTAAGATCTGAGAAAATATATATAGAATTTATAAGGAAACTTGAGCTTGGCAGCCATTTTTAATGTTGCCTTATTTTACTTCTTTGCGGGCACTCTGAAACTAAGAATGAATGAGGAAATGATAGGCTGTGACTAAGTTTTCAAATTTCCAGTGCATATATATCTATATAAATCTGGTAAATGTTACACTATGTAAGAAAGCAATTATTTTTGTTTAATATCACGCTCTGCATATGTACTAGTGAGCACTTGCTGCGGTAAGCAAGTGATTGATTAATATAATTGCTCAACCCTTAGCTCAACTTTAAATATGTAATAAATTCAGATTTAAATTTCTATTAGTACATTAATGCTTTTTACAAATATTTCAGGCACTTAATTAGAATATATTTAGCAAGCAACAGCAATTATTAAGTAATTGTCAGTACACACTCCTAAAGTGTGCAGTTTTTTATCTTGAAACCTTACTAATATGTAGCATATTTTCCTTTTCTTTAAAATAATTGTATTACTAAAATTATAATCTTCTCAAATACATTCAGGAAAATACAAAAGTGGTGCATTAATAAGAATGCTATTACATATTTAGAGCATCTTCAGTTAGCTATGTAAGTGAAAGTCTTTGTTAAAGCATATATCCAAATAATGATTGGTCATTTTGTAGTGGAGAAGTTCTCTGTGGGCAATGTGTTTCCTTTCTCATTTTCCTTAATTACTTTTTTGCTTTATAAGGTTTTGTGTTTGAGTCATTCAAGAAACTACATTTACAGTGCAGATATTTTAGATTTGCTTTTGTTCCCATGTGAATGTTGAGCATTTCCTTCAGTACTGGGCATTTTCTATAAGTTTCCTTGAGAGAAGGGGTACATTCACATAATGAACAAATTATGAATCATTAAAGTTTGAAGCTGTAACTGTGAGCAAAAGTGCAAGGCAATAGACCCGTTGAATCATAGAAATGTTGGTTGGAAGGAATTTCTAGAGACCATCCAGTCCAGCCTCCTGCCTGAAGCAGGACTGTCATCAATACTACAACATGGTACCCTCTTCCAGGATTACACTATCTCGTCCATCAAACGTTTTTCCTAATTTCCAGTCTGAACGTCTCCAGCCACAACCTGTGGCCATTTCCCCTTGTTGTATTATTTGTCCCTGCTGAAAAGAGTTTGTCTCCATCTTCTTTGTAATACCAGTAGCAGTAGGCTGCTACTAGATTGCCCCTTAGCCTAAGCCAAGCTTTCTCAGTAGGTCATGTGCTGAATCCCTCTGGCAATCCCAATAGTCCTCTGAAGGACCCCCATTAGTTTCTCAATATTCATTTTGAACTGGTGTTGGCCCAAAGCAATACTCCAGATGTAGATTCACCAGTACCTAGGAGAAGGTGATATTTTCCCTGGATCTGGTAGTGGTGGCAGCATTGGTGTAACATAGCCCAGGATTCATCCTGCTTTACTTGTGACAGGAGCACAGCTGGCTTATATTCAGCCCAGCAATCACTGTAATCTCCAGGTCCCTTTTATCAGGGCTGCTACTCAGCCAGACAGCTCCCAGGAACTGGGTTATTCTGTCCCAGGTGTAGCCTTTTGTACTTCTCACTGCTGGGCTTCATTACATTAGTTCAGTCCTCAAATTTACCAATGTCCCTGTGAACTCAAGCTCTACTGTTTATTCTCAGTCATTCCCCATAATTAGCGTTTTCTGGGGGTGTATTGCTATCACCCAGGTCATTGATGAAGATATTGAACAAGGTGGGCCTGAATACCATTCTCTGGGGTGCTCTGCTCATTGCCACCTGCTGCCTGAATGTTAAGGTTCCGGTTATGACCACTGAGCCCAGGGGTCCAGCCAGATTCCAGTGTAGCTGGTAGTCTGTACCTGTTCATGTTCAAAAGGAGTATGCTACAGGACGTAAAGCCTCACTAAATTCAAGGTATGTCGTTGTGCTGGTTTTAGCTGGGATAGAGTTAATTTTCTTCTTAGTAGCTGGTATGGGTCTATGTTTTGGATTTCTTCTGAAAACAGTGTTGATAACACAGGGATGTTTTCGTTATTGCTGAGCAGTGCTTACGCAGAGTCAAGGCCTTTTCTGCTTCTCACACCACCCCACCAGTGAGTAGGCTGGGGCTGCACAAGAAGTTGGGACTGGACACAGTTGGGACAGCTGACCCCAACTGACCAAAGGGATATTCCATGCCGTATGATGTCATGCTCAGTATTTAAAGCTGGGGGAAGAAGAAGGAAGGGGGGGATGTTCAGACTGATGGCATTTGTCTTCCCAAGTAACCATTAATGCGTGATGGAGCCCTGCTTTCCTGGAGATGTCCGAACACCTGCCTGCCAATGGGAAGTAGTGAATGAATTCCTTGTTTTGCTTTGATTGCGTGTGCAGCTTTTGCTTTACCTATTAAACTGTCTTTTTCTCAACCCACGAGTTTTCTCACTTTCACCCTTTCGATTCTCTCGCCCATCCCACCAGGGTGGAGCGAGTGAGTGGCTGTGTGGTGGTTAGCTTCCTGCTAGGTTAAGCCACAACAGTTGTATGCACTGTATGTTCCTCATCCACAGCTAGTCAGTAACCACTGCTCTCCCCATATCCTCAGGAGCAGACACAAGTATTTCTGGCCACTCGTCCTTGTAAGGTCATGTGGTAACTGTATCACTGAACTAATCCAGAGTAAAACTGCAGAAAAGTAGGTGTTTTTTAGGCTAGATCAGTTCACTACTCTCTTTCCCATACAGTACTTCAGTTGTGTTACCAAAACTGAAAGACTGGTGGAAGGTCAAGGCTGTGGCCCAGTATTTCATGACGAGAAGAATGAAAAATAAAACTATACCACAAATTACTGGTTCTCAGAAGAATCATAGATGGAATGACCTGCTTGCCCAGTTGGCTACTATTTTGACCTATCTTTTCATGTGGCTTCCTTGCACATTGCAGATGGACCTGAATAAGCTCCATATATACTTTGCACTCGTGCAAGAGCACAGACTGTCTCCTGAGTAAAAGTCATTAAAATTACTGATTACACTATAAATTATTTTGGAATACCAGAATTTTATAATTGTAATTTATCATCATAAAATGCCTGACTATTAGCCAGATCTCACTGAGCTGGGATCCCTGTCCAAACTGCAGCAGGAGTCACATTCCCTTTCATAAAGGAGCTTATTATTAAAAGGAAAGATCAAAGAAAAAGAAGCCACAAAAATGGAAGTGGATTATTTGGAAGGTAATAGGAAAAAGTCTTATGCCACAGTCTTCTGCCTGAGAGAAATGGCATATCCTTTGTCTTGGAATATATGTAGCTTCACAGGTGACATTTTGGCTTCTATTGACACACACACACGCGCACAAAGGCAAAAAAGGTGTGGAGGGGAAAGGTTTAATTCACTCAAGCAGGTTTAACTGAAAAGCTTTAAAATAGTTAAGTGTACTTCTGAGTGTTGTGGCTTCCTGCAAAGCCTGTAAAAGAAGGTCGTGGTATTTTCTTTTTGTCCATAAAAAAAAATGAGGTATTGAATGTTTGACCTTGCTTGTTCCCATTTTGTTAGCAATTTTTTATTTTGAAAAAAGAGCTATGACCAAAAAAAAAAATCTCAAAATCACGAGAAGCATCATTTTAAAGCAGTATACTTGTAAATATTTTTTTTTATTTACAAATTATCTCAGTCTAATGTATAATTTTTATTGTTTTGGAGAGTTAAACATTAAAACCAATTACAATGAAAATGGAAGGAATAAAAATCCAAGGGAATTGAAATACTTTTATGCCTTCTGCAAAAGCAAAATTTTAAAGGAAACAGTATTTCACTACCTTCTCCATACACACATTGTTCTTTCTAGAGATTTTTAACTGCATGGTCAGGCAGTCAGCTTGGAACATTTCACATGCATTTTACAATATATCTTCAACTGCTCTTAAATACATAATTGATTTTTTGGAGATCTGTTTTACCTGATATTAATTGCTTTCTATTTTACCATATTGTATAGTTGGTGGCTTTATGATATGTCCATAAATGTTTAATAAGTTTTTTTGATAGCTTTGTTTGTCTGACCTTGTATCATTTGCATAAGGTCCCTGTAGCTCTGCTCAAAATCCTTAACAACATGAGTTGGAGAGGCTTGAGTTGGTCTTCAGAAATGAGATAAATTCTTCTAGGTGCTGAGTGAGCAATGAGTTATGAGTGGGAAAAGGAGTGCTGAAAATCTATTGTCCTTGGCCTGTGTTCAAATGACAGCTCTCTTTATTGACCATACATTTTTCAAAGACATAAGTGCTCTCCCATTTTTCAAAGTTCCAAGTCCCATGAACCTTAAACCAGGCTCAGACATCTACGTGCTTTGAGACCTTTTGAAAATTTGAACTTAAGATCCTCGATTTTATCCACATACTATACAAGTATTGATAACAGATTTACAAATTTCTGTACTCTAACTTACAACCTTCACCTGAAAGGGAAGTGTTATAAATGAATCCATCATTGTTCAAATGAATGCTTAGACTTTATAGCAAATAAGCTGTAGAGAAGTTTTTTTAACTATGTAGTAGATGATTGAGGAAATCCTGTTTTGTACAAGGAGGAGCATAAGACTGTTCAGTGAGTGAGTATATGCTCTGTATGCATGTGTGAGAGAGACTCATCAAAGCCACATCTTGAGATCAAGTTTCCTCTCTTACAGATGAACTTTAAATCACTGTGTGATTGAGCTACCCAATCTGAGGACCAGTTAATATTACGTTATTTAAACAAAGTAGAACAGTTCAAGAATAAGAGAATCTTACTCCCAGGTGTTCATCTGATGGCTTACTGGGATATGGGAAACATGACTTAATTAAAAAAAAAAAAAAAAAATTCAAAATACAATTTAAAAAATTATTTCTGTAAGTATAGATGAGTGTCGTAATTGTCTACATAACAGAAATATTTTTTCTCTTTTGAAATTTTATTTGGCACCTGAAAAATATTTCTGATCAAAACTACCCTTTGGTGAGGAAAAATGTTAAGTTTTGTGAACTGGAAATTGCAGGGGTTTTACTGTAATGTCTAATCAAAATTTCCTGGTTTCAAGCAGCCAATATAAGTTTTACAGGTTTTTTCCTTATTTTATTTATTTTTAACTGCAACAAATCTTTTAAACTATAAGGCAAATTTAAACTATATAGTATTAATCAACTAAAGATTGAATTGTCAACGTAGATTCATTAGCTAGAGTAAATATAAACTTTTGTGTAATCAGTTTTTCCAGTTCATCTTTTGCTTATTGCACTAATCTTTTTTAGTTCTCATGCACTAACAAACCTATTTTGTGTTCTAATCTTAACCTCTCATGAGTAATTTAAATAAAAATGTTTTATTTAATAAAAAATAAATCTTTTGGTGTTAGATCCAGCTGAGCTGTTGACATATATAACCCACATACTGCTAAGAAAAATTTCCTCTGCTATAAACAGAACTTAATCAGTTATGAAGTTACATGTGTCTGTGGCTCAGTGTAAGGGCAGATGATCCCTTGATGTATTCCCTAACCTAGATTTCTTTTATTTTATGGGATATTTGGGCCTAAAACTACAGAATGAGATCTATGGAACAGAGCAGAAACTGAAGACCTGTTTGAGTCTATGATGAGACCATACTTGTAGCTGTCTTGTAGTGGAAAAAAATTAACATTATAAAACAAGTTAGTGTTACCATTAATTATTTGGTCTTTTTCCCCTTTTTAATCACTTCGTTTGTAATTTGTCTACCCTAGATATATTTGTGTTCAGTCTGTGCAATCAGCATGATTATGGTAGTATTATATAGATCAGGAGTAATTGTAGATGCATTACCTTAGTTTTTTCTCCTCAATATTATTTATAATTTTCTTACCCACCATTGGGATGAGGGGGGTGTTATTACTGATGGCACATTTACACTTTGAACTTAGAATATAAATAAAAGATGGATAAGAAGCTGGAATATCAACTACTTACAGATAGAGCTAAATGGTCTAGTGTAAAATATCCCACAGAATGTAATACACATTTGAGTTTTAAGATGAAAACAACAGACATACTGGAACATCTGAGTATGTGAAAAAGTACTATTTTTTTCAATAATGTAAACTTAAATCCCACTTATATGAACACCTGTTCTGGCTGTTGTTTCCAGTTTAATGAGTTTAGGGAGGCTTGTATCTCTGAACTGAGAGTAGCTCTATCATTTTGACATTTAATTTTGTTTGTCTTTTATAAATGTCTTATAAAAAAAGAGAATCATTTAGCATCTGTTATGTTATCTACTAACATCTGTCTCCGTTAGCCATTGTTAAATACATACACAATACATTAAAATTCAGTTGATTTTTTTCTCTTAAACCACAAATTGATTTATTTATTGATGCAAAGTTCTTACCATAACAATTGCTCATTGAAGGTTTAATGAGTTCTCACATTTAGACTGGATTTACCAAGGGATCTGTCTTTTTCTTCCACAAATACGAGGGAGTATCTAATTTCTTGTTCTTTGCTTTGCTTGTGCCTATTTAGGACCCTTCTTTTTTGCTTCCCAATGTTTCCATGTATCCATTCCAGTAAATGAACAATACAATAGGATACATTGATGCATTTTTAATAAAAATATATATTAGCAGAGGGGAGTGGCAGCATTTTTAAGAAATTATGAGAAAATGTTAGGATAACTGAGAAAAGTGAGTATAAATGCTATCGTAGTGCAACATAAAAGAACATAAAGCTGCACAAGTACATTCCACCTAAGTAACTTCAAGATTAAATAGTTACACACACGCATGAGCATTCTGAATTTGTGATTACAATAGTTGCATTGTGAATTGTCAAAGCTGGAGTCAGTGAAGTTCTTGGGAGTAAGATTACACTCCTTATGCTTAGTTGATTGGACATAAAGATACTCATAAACATTTCTTTATCCAGTTGTCACTGGGAGAATGTTGGGTGGAAATATATGATCATCGTTGTTGAAAGAACTTCTAAATAAATGTTCAGATCCACAGCAATCTGAAATATCCAACTTCTTGTCAAAAAAGACAGAGAAAAAAACTGAGGGAAAACCATGAATTTTACATTAATCCAATACTAGTTTTACATTAGTTCAGTGTTTTGAAAATTAATATATGTTTACTATATGCATTACATAATAAGATCATATATCAGTTCATTGCCAAGAATTATCTGTTCCTAAATGGAACAAAAACAAACCACAGTGTTGGATTTCCTTGGACTAAGAAATTAATATTCTCCATGGGAAATATTCCTGGCAAATATGTCATGCAGTGATATTTTTGATTTTTTTTTTTAATATAATCTAGGAAATTTTGTTTGATCTTCTTTCTGTGAATAGTTATTATGTTTACTTTGTTGTGGGTTATCCCTGGCTGAATGCCAGGTGCCCACCAAAGCCACTCTATCACTGCCCCTCCTCAGCTGGACAGGGGAGAGAAAATATAACGAAAGGCTCATGGGTTGAGATAAGGGCAGGGAGAGATCATTCACCAATTACCATCATAGGCAAAACAGACTCAACTCAGGGAAATTAATTTAATTTATTACCAATCAAATCAGAGTAGGATAATGAGAAATAAGAAATAAACCTTAAAACACCTTCCCCCCACCCCTCCCTTCTTCCTGGGCTCAACTTCACTCCCAAATTCTCTACCTCCTCCCTCCCCCCCCTCCCCCCCTGAGCAGTGCAGGGGGATGGGGAATGGGCGTTGTGGTCAGTTCATCACCCATTGTCTCTGCCGCTCCTTCCTCCTCAGGGGGAGGACTCCTCACACTCTTCCCCTGCTCCAGCGTGGGGTCCCTCCCACAGGAGACAGTCCTCCATTAACTTCTCCAACATGAGTCCCTCTTCAGTGCTTACTTAGTTCTCGTCAAAGCCCTGTTTTCTTGTGCTGGTCCAAAGAAAAAACAATTGACACTGTAGTAGACATAATAAGCTAACTGAAGTGGTACCTTCAATTCCTCGAGTGATTTGGAGTGAATTTTTTCCTCATACAAGATTATATCAGATGCTTATTTTAAAAGTATACAGCAATTCAGTGCTTTTGTTCAGATAGGAAAGATGTCAGTGTTTTGTTATAAATCATCAAGAGAAAGTTGAGATCTTCTCACTACTTCTGAATCAGCTTTCTCGTTGAAGCCTCTCATAGCATTTCACATGAATGTGGTGGAAGCATTGACAGACAGAGACTGCCTTTTCCCCTTTGGCTCTCTCAACTGTCCATTTACAGAAGAGGATGTCTGGATGGGTGAGCTGCTGAGCACAGTGACAGCCACTCTTTCCTAGGATCCCTGGTGCTGCTTCCCTAGAAACAACAACAAAAATAACCAGAAATGCTCTGTGTGTAATGGGAGAAGATAAGACTACTCTTTTGAGTAGGACATGTAATGTATTTGTGAGATTTTATTTCTTGTGAATGGTGGTGATTCTTTTGTTCACGCAGGACTGAGGTAACCAGTGCGTACTGACCAGGCTAACATTTATACATCTCCTAATTTGTCAACGCAGATCTCAAGTGGAAATACTAAGCAGTAAAGAGTTTCTTTCTTCTTACAAAATATGTACACACTTGTGAAGAATATAAACTTTTCTTTGTTTTTCAATAAGGTGCACTCTGTTCTCCTGGGATAATGTTTTGAGAAATGTAAGTTAGAATTCTGTTTGAAGAGTTAGACTTCTATTTCTGCTGTTTGCAGAAATTTCTAACTACTTCAATGAGTTATATGTCCATTTTAAACTAGTTGGGTTTACCCAAACAACTAGTTTGGGTATAGCCAAAATTCACCGGGATATAGCCAAGGGTGATTTATTTCATCGCTAATATTTTGACTCAACAATCAGTAACTTCAGGATATATTTTTTTTTCCAGTTATTATATCAGTTGTACAGTGCAACCACTCATTCAGTGCTTCTCATAAAAATAGGCAACATGTAAACAAATTTATGATTTTTTGTGCACTTAATCTTGTTGTGACTTTTGTTAATTCCTTCTAAGGATTCTTTTAGTTTAACACAGCAAGATATTAGCTATTACAATATTGATCTAATTAATTTATTTCTCTGTTGTTCTGAGTTGAACTTACAAGGTAGCTAGCTTGCTTGAATCTTCTTTGGGGCAGGAAAATTGCAGCAAAATGCTCAAATGAAAAATCAAACAACTGATCATTTAGGAAGAATTCACCCAACAATCTTGCTGGCTAGCACAAAGGAGTGAACATAAATGACGGAAGGAGGTAAAGTGTTGATAAAAAGTATATAGATGCAGAAAATGGAGACCAAGTTAGATTTTCAGAGAAATAACATTATATTATGGAAAAGCAAAATTTCATCACTTATCATAAGCAACTGTCTGTTCCTATGTTGAAAAGGTGCCACTTCATAAAGTCCAGGTAATGAAATAACTACATAACAAAATTTCCTTAAAAAGTGGCCTTCTGGCATTAAGAACAGAGGGAGATGTGAGCAGTAGAAGAGGCATTTTCTAAGATTTTTCTTTTCCTCTAAAGAGATGTACTGATATGTACTCAGGTTTATCATAACTCTTGATGTTATAACCAGCTGTGGTTTCCTCTGTTTTAAATGCTGTGGTGTTTTAGTCCCCTTACATGTTAAACATATGCATGTTTTGCTTGGATAGAGCCTTCTTTGATTTGCGAATGTTCTGTCTTCCATTTTAAGGTTTGGAATCTTGATTCAGTGCTTTATTTGCAGAAAAAAGAGACTTCCTGAAAAAAGACTCAGAACAGCCTGTGATAATACCAAAATGAAATGACAAGGCAATGCAATGCTATCTTTGCCTCACATTCTGAATTTTGCAAAAGTCAAAGGTTTGCTGAGAATTCAGACCTTCATGTTTGGAAATTTTGAACCTGAGTCATTCCCTGATACTCTTAGTTTACACTGATTCTATGCTAGACTCCTAATATTCCTAATGAAAAATTAGGCCAGAGTTTGTGAAAGTTGAGTTGCTATGACAACTAGTCATTTTCAGATAACCTCGAAGAACATGAACAGCAGCAAAAATGCTGTTCTTAATTAAAAACATCCCTCAAAATCATAATTTATGCAACATATTTGGCTCTACCATTCTTTTATTTATTAGTAAGTAGCTACATAATATTTAAGGTGCTCTTTGAAATCACTGACTTCATTTTTATTTTTCCCCTTAATCATGGAACCAGACATGATTATTTGCAAATCAGAGGAAAAGATGCTAAAGAAGTCACACAAAGAAATTTTTGCAAGATCGGAACCTTTACTCCAGGATCTTCTCTGTAAAAGCAGTTCTTTCTGTCTTCAAAACATGTGGCAGGCTGTTAAATAACAATGTAAAAACACAAATGTTATGTGCAATATTTGCCACTGTGCATGTTCTGATTTTTCACAGAGTGAGGAAAACAATTTCCAATGGGGAATAAATGGAGAACTGTGGTCCAAAGTCACTTATGTTTGAGACTATTTGGTGTTCAGCACTAAATAGGGCTAAATGTCAATTTTAAGTATATGAACACGGTTCACATAGATCATTATTGAAAATAATAATTTCTGAAAGTAAACTTAAAAAATAGTCATATATGCTTAATACTGAAATATCATACTCGGAAGGTGGAACAGTTATATAAAAAAACCTGTTATGTGTTTGGCATGTTCCACACAGAGGGCTGAATTTACTTTAAGCACTGGGATTAAAGTTTGCCCATTTGATTGCAATGAATTCTTAGGCACAATCAAAACTAAACTTAGCAATATTATATTTCTTTCTGAAAGTAGATTTAGTTAAAAAAAAAAATCTTCCTTTTATTTTTCTTCAGTTTTCTTAGGAGCCATGAATATGAATTATGTATGATTTTAAGTTACTAGACAAAACAATAGCCATCAAATCGAACTTATAAAAGTCAATATTTGCATACATGTTTTCCTAAAAATCAATCCCTTTAATGAGAAAAATATCTTTCTCAGTGTGGATTTTGATGTCAGTTTTCACAGTTATGTAGAAATGTGTCAATTATTTTTCCTGCAAAATTTAGTGAAATAACATTCAATTATAGAGCTATTAAAGAAAGCACCCCAGATTATTTGTGTTCATTTTACACCATTTGTAGATACATGTAATCTAGTATGAGCTAGACATTAGGGCCCAAAGTTCAAAGATCCAAGAATCGGAAAGTTGTTCAGAGAAAGTATTGACCCATTAAAGTCCATGTTAAAATCAGTTACAGACAAATACAGAGCAAAATCAGTTCTCTTCATGACATGTTGGGAAAACAAAAATAGCTGCTTGACTTCAGAAACTCAGTCAGCAAGGTTGTCTTTCAGATTTGAAAAAGAACAGCTTCACTTAAACTGGATGGAGTTAAATTGAGAGTGCTATATGCAGTTTTTCCATATTTTGGAAAAAAGTATTTTGTTTGGATGCTGTTAGAGTGGTAGTTGAATAAGTAACGTTGAGGTTTCTGAAACACATGCTTCAGGTAATAGACATAATGTTCAAGATGAAGAACTAGGAAAGATCTCATACAGTAACCAAACATTTATTGTAAAAAAAAAAAAAAAAAAAAAAAATTAACACTGGTCCCATGTTTGGATTAATGAGACAGCAGTAAAAATATAATAAGCAGGTGTTTAGAAAGCATCTATTGTCTCTGCAATATTACAATCCTCTTGCAATTTTAAATATTAATACTCTTAAGTATATTTCTGTTAACAAATTTTAAATCATCCTTCACTTTTATATGTGATAACTTAAACTTGGAAAATGAGTACATTCAAATTCATAAATAAGATTGACTTCATGCATTTTAACTGCAGTAATGGAAGTCATTAATAATTGTCTTCTGCATGAATAAGATAGCAAATTATTATACTAGCATAAGTTCAACCTCTAGTTGTTAGACATTTGTAAATAATTTGCAAAGAAATTTCAAACCAATATAATATAAGTTTGCCTGACTTATTAATACAAATTAGTATTTCATATCTTTAATTCTATGCTTAATCAATCTTGGGGGCAAAGTAATGTAGAAAGAGCTAGTATTTACATGTAATGTGTAGTTTTACTACAACTTCATCTTATTTAGAATTATTTGAATTGTGTTATTAAGGAATATTATCACCTTGTTTGTGTTAGTGTCTGATATTTATCAGAAGCACATCTCTGACATAAAATTACTTTTTCTGTGTTCCATGAAATTAAAAATCAGCTAACCTGAGTTCAGTGCATTCAAAAATGCTCTTTTCTTTCTCTCCAGGGAAAAAGACACTGAAGTTGCCAAAATAATTTGTTCATTCTTAGACTCACTGGGCTTTTGCTAAAAAGTAAAATAAATTGCTTGAGCGGTTTTGCATTTCAGTATATGTTGTGCAGCACTGGAAGAAAGTGCTGCCTTGAGAAAGCCACACCATTTGCCGTAGGAGAACTGAGGAAAACTCAGCTTGGGCTTCTCTTCACAAGTTCTACTTTAGCCCTGATTTCCTTCTGTAACTGCTTTTTTTCTGTGCTGGGACAAGAAAATCCCCTTTTCCTTTACTTCATTGACCAAACAGGACCACATCCTTATGATCACCCTGTATATCTTAAAATGCAGCATCTCTTGATCTAACCCATTGCTTGCTATGCCAAAAATCTTTCACTACCTCTGATAGCCATTCTTGTAGCTGAAGAAAGGACATTTGTGATCCAGTGGTGAAATGGGTCAAGTCATCTTGTTGTTGTGAGAAGTGTTATGCTGAATATGTTACATTTTCCTTAATGAAATAATGGAAGAGCTAGTATAGGAAGCCTTCATTCAATGTTTATAATGAGTCTCAAACTGAAGCACTTGAAACTTAGAAAATGGCAGATTTTGCCTTGACTGAGCAACTCTTTCCTTGTGTGTGTGCATGATTACCTTTACATCATAATGTTGAATTATGTGGAAAACTTGGTGATTATAATGTTTGATCCCTCATTGTATAGGAAGGGATGTAAAAGAGGAGCCAAATTAGATAAAAACTGTGAATCAGCATTTCTTAATTTTCTCATGCATGGCTTTACAGACTAAAGGTATTTTTATGTACTGAGTCTGTAGATTAATGTCTTTAGGTAAAGATTAATTCATATTAATTTTGTGAGTACTTAGGAATTGAGTATATCCAAGAAGTGATATCAGTTAAACTTTAACTTTGTACGTTTTCTAGGAGCAAGATAACAGTGGTATATTTCGTTACAAAGTTACTTAGAAGAAAGGAAATAGAAGAAAAGTAGTGGAATTAATGTTAAACAGTAAGTAGACAAAATACTTTATAAAAGTCTGTTCTTTATTCAGGGAAATGTATATTTAAAATGAAATTATAAAGGAACATACAACATCTACCACCCTAAAAAAAACAATTGGTAGTCAGTGAAATTCTTGATATCAGAATAATTAAAAATACTGAGTTCCAAAGTATGTCATTAGTTTATTTTCAAATGAAAATGTCATGTATGTTACTATTTACTAATTTGTCTGTTTGCTGTTACTGTGTTAGGTTTTCCAAGAAAATTCTACAGACTGAAATATTTTTTTTTTTGTCAAAGCAATTCTTGTGGGGCTGTGTACATGTTTGCAAGGTAGTCGGAAGTCATGCCCCTGTTTCTTAAAGTAGGGTTCCTCTATGTGGACAAGGCCTTCATTTTTCTCTATTTGTAAGCTCCATTCCACACTGAAATAGTTGGTCTTTCATTTCTGAACTCCAGTAGTAATTTTAATTTTCAAAGCGTTACAGTCTTCAACAAAGGGTCCAGGAGCAGTGTCCTCAGGTATAAAAAGTGGAAAGATATATTTTATTGATAAATAAAAGGTACTTATACGGAGAACTTTTACAAGGTTTTCATTAAAAGTCCTCCATTTGATAACTATAATGATATAGTAACTATAACAATAATGAAACCAGGTTTAACTCAGGTTATCAGAAGAAACTATGTTACATGCTTCGTAAGATGATATCTAAATAAGGTAAAACTGTCTCATTATGAATTACTACCATTACCTGTTGTTAACGGAAACTTTTTAATTAATTTTGCTGGAGGTAATTTTTCTAGAGATAATTTTTCTATTTATGACTTTATTTTCCAGTGAAAATTGTGATGATAACATGTGATGGTAACATTAAAGACAATGCAAATTCAAATATCCTTGTCATTCAAACTTTGTTTAAAATTTAATGTGGGTTCCATTGCAGAAGCTAGTACAACAGCAATAATTCTTGGCAGCTAAAAGTAGGAAAGAAGTACCATTCTATTCAAAATTCATACTTTAAAGCACATAGTCTTGAAGTGGGGATAAAACTAGCATTTTTCTATAATCATGACACAATAAAATCTGAGATTATTATAGCATAGCATATTTACAAATTCACTGATAATAGTTGGAAAATGAAACTTTGATTTGGTTTCACTGCATAGAGAGTAATTTCAAAAGATAGTTTATCTCAGTGGTCCTATTCAGTGACTGATAGCAACAACACCAAGACATCATATGCTCTGGAGGGAATTTCATAATTTATTCTCCCTGACAGCCTCAGTTTTAGAGAAAAAGGATTTTTGAGTAAACTGACTTTCTAAAAATTTGGTGTATGTATATGTATGCATGCTAGCGTATAGTGCTTTATATCTTGTGCTACCTGGAACTTCATGAGCATTCTCCCTTTTCTTGCACTCCTATTTATACATACTGTAATTGCATTCATTGTTGCAGCACACACTTTTGTTTTCAAACTCAGTATTTGCATCTTTTTAAAACATTTGAAAGTTAATCAGCAGAACCAAGTTCTTGTAGTGACATAATAGGCAAAAGAAATGCAGAATTCTGGAATTTTGTGAAGGTGAGTTTGCCTTTCTGTGTATTGTATTTACGATTCATAACGGTGAAGAATGATTGGGCATGAGTGCTATTTAGTCTACTGAAGTTTATCCATTTTGATACATCATTATTTTCTAATTCCTATTTAACTGTATTGCTGCATTTCTCTCAACAAATTTGCCCTTTAGGCTATCCAAAAGAATGTTAGCCAACTGTGTTTAGAAGTGCTTCTTGATGTTTACTCTGTATTTGTTCTTTTTATGTTTCACATTTCTATCATCTATTCTGTATCAGATTTCTTAATGATTTTAAACTGTGCTGTTTAATATTTTTGTACATGTTTAATTCTGTCTCAATCAACTTACAGTTTTAAGTGGTATGCAGATTACACTCTTATGCTTATTCCTGTTCTACCAGTTAGATTAAAAATTACCTTGCATGTTCAGAATTTTTTATTCTTGCTTTTTTTAATAATTTTTCTGCTTATGAGCAGATTAAACAGTTTGCAGTCAGGATTTTTGCTGTTGGCTTCCTTGTGATCAGAAGGCAACTTCAAATGGGAGAGGAAGAGGGAGAAAATAACCAAGAACATTCTGTCTCTTCAGGAAAAAATGCTGCTTGAGATTTTCTAGAAATAATAAACTCTTCAGTAGTGGCTTAGTAATCATCTTTTGTGCCAAGATGGTTTAGGGAATCTATAATCTCTGCTAAGACTGATTCTTCAGAATTATATGCTTCATGATTGTTTTGTTTTGTTTTGTTTTTTATGAAACAACACTTGCCATAGCAAGTTTCAAAACACTTTGGCAAAGTATGGAGACAGGCTTACCAGTATAATCAGAAAACATAGCTCATTGCTAAAAATAGAAATGAACATTGCAAAATTTACTAAGCTGATGTTTACAAGGTCATCTATACTACTTTCCAGTATTTTCAGTTTAGAGCCTAATGTGAAAGTGTTCAATTCAATTCCTACTCATAACTTTATCAAAGAAAAAATTGAACTGGCAAATTAGCCAAGACTTAGATTACCAATATGGGGTACCCCAACAGTTCCAAAGCAGAAGAGAAAGTGGCTTAGAATAATGAAAGACATCTGAATTTTTTTATTCCCCCCCCCCCCCCCAGTTCTCAGCAGACCCTCTAGTTGGGTAATTTTGGACTGAGATACTCATGATGGCTGAGATTTACAATGACAAAAAGGAGGCTTTCCTGTGTGATTTCCTTTTTAGGGGTAGAAGTTATACTATGAACTGTGTGGCTGTTGGTATTTACAGTTTTCAGAAAACCTGAGCATCAGAAGACAGTATAAACTACCACAGGTCATGGATGGAATAGTCCATATTCCAGTCCATCAGAAGCTATTTAATACAATTATACATACATTCTCATAAATTTTTAATGTGCTAAACATCAAATGGCTGAAATTCATATAGTCTTCAATCTACATAAATAATATTCATATTGTGTTGGCCATGTTGGCTGCTATCACTGGTATCCTTTCCCTGGATTTGTAGGGAAAAATATGAATGTTTTTGTGCTGCGATATTTTTACTTTGTGGAAATCAGGCAATGATTCACTACGTAATAAAATCATATGGCATAAATATTTTTAAGTGACAAAACAGATGCACATCCTATAATTTGATAGTCAATAGTTGGTATTAGTGTCAGTTCCATCCGTGCTTTTGAAGATCCTTCATAAGGAAGGAACATTATATAGCTTGTGTGAGTGAATTTCATGTTCAGAAATGACCCTGGAAATTATCGGGTTTGTGTCTCCCTAAGAAGTTACATCATGGATAGAAATGACTAGTGATTTTCCATGCTATCTGATTGATTTTTCTTTTTGTTCACATACGGATCACCTTGTGAGAGTAAAGCATTAAGACCAAGTAGATTTAGACATTTTAGTAGCTAATGTAGCATCAATCATTTTATACTAGATTGATCAGGGATGAAGCCATGTTAATCACAGTGACATGGGAATTTTAAAGGAAAAACTATCAACTGCAGCTAAAAGCCTCCAGCATCAGTATATTTAATTCTTTGCTAATGTCTGTCTTGGAATAGCTGTAGAAATACCAATTGTGATGATGACTTTTGTTATATAGATACTTGTAACATAGCTACTGGGCACTGAGATTTTTTTTTATCAGCTCCATATCATTCATCAAATAGCCTTCAGATTATAATAACTTGCAATTTCTACCTACCAGTACTGGACTTTAATGGACAGTTCAGATATTGATCCAGCAAGGCAATGAATATCGTAGGTACTGGGTCCTTTCTGCTGAATCCTTTCTACTCCGATTGGGTCATCGATCAGTACTATTCTGAACATAAGACATTGGAATCAGTGTTTCATTTTTTAAATCTTCAATTCATTTCAAAAGCTTTATGAGGCGATGTCCAAGTCATGAGTGTATGTAATCTTTGGGTAAAATGGGCCTGACTTCCATGTCTTAATCATGCAAAGATAAGTTTGCCCGAATGGGACAGAACTAGATATTTAACATTATTTGAACAACATGTGAAGATTATGTTTTAAATATTGATTAAAATGAGAAGTTATAGAGAATGAGGTAGATACTTACTCTAAATAAATGGGAACATCCCGGCACCCTGCCTTTATTTCCATTGAATATCTGAAATACAGACGTGACAGTGCTAAAAATGAGGAAAGTGATAAACACTAGATTTCTGATCAAGTAATTTTTTTATGCACACTTAACATGAAGTTGGCACTTCAAATTGAAGTTTACAGAAGTATATGTGATTGATGTTAAATATATATTTTATGGCAGCAATACCATAAACAGTATATAAACTGGAAATACTTAACCAATTATTTGATCTCAGAAAACAGAAAAATATAGTAAAAAGTTTGCAGTTATAACATTATTTTCTGTCTCAGTAAGAAAGGTGCTGTAAGTCATTCCTCAGCAATCTTCTCCTGTATGTATGTTTTTCTATGGAGAACAAACAGAAATATTTGATTCTTTAATTGAATGATTTGTGCAAAACATTGTAATTATTCTTTGCTAATATCTTCCTACCACATGAAGAGTCAAAAAGATGGCAGAAGTCAGTCTCCCTCATCCTTACTTCTGTTAAGAGAGTGACAGCTGAGGGAAAAATAAACTGACAGTGGCCGTTGTTGCATCAATAATTGAATAACTCAATTTGGCAATTATATGTGCGCTTTTGCTATGCTATCATTTTATTGCCATGTCCCTAAATGCTATCATAGATTTGTCTTCTGACAGCCTGCTATTTTACATGATGTCTGTTTCAAGGCAACCATTTCTGTGCTTGCTTGATAATTTTTAATTTACTGACCTAGTTCTCCTTCAGTTAATATTACAGAAATACTATTTATGGCACATAGTTGACTATTAGGATTATGTATGTGTTTTTTTTTTTTTTTAATTTTGCAACCTGTAAAGTAGTGTATCATCACTTTGCATGGTTCCAGAGCATGCATTTAGTTTAGAAAGAAATTACACTACTGATTCACATAACTTGAGATTCTTTCTTGAAGCTTCATTTATCTGCTTTATCTACTAATATTTTCTACAGCTTCTGCTTCAGAGCAGCTTCAAGAACCTCTTATGCTTCTGTGGCAGCAAATACCTCTGGTATTAAATATGCCTGCTTCTGAATATAAGTGTGATAAAACAGCTAAAGCAGGTCAGCGGCAAAAATTCGTTCTCCATTTAAGTTTAAAGACCTTTGCAAAAAGCAGAGAGAACTTCTACCTGTACATTCAGATAAAACCTGCCCTATGTATGCTTTCATCAAAGATGCATTGTTTATATACCTTTCTTTGTACTTTTAGAACACGTGTCAAAACATACCAGAATTCCATTTCTAAAAGCTGGTTATCATGTTTCAGATCTATACAGGAACATGGTAATTCAATAACCATCAGGTATATTTTTAAAATAAGCTCAATCTCTAAGATCATATGGAAGGAGATAGATTTCAGAAACAATTCTCCATGTGTCTGTAGTTGGTGGACTAATAGTTTCCCAAGACAAGACTCTAGAGGGAGACAGGTTCTTTCATCAGACTCCAACTGGTATGATTAGAAATAGCACAGAACTACTCAGGCCTCTCTGCTTCTTTTTTCAATTATACCAGCTGATCCAATAAAAGCTATTACTTCTCCTGATAAAC
This sequence comes from Platalea leucorodia, assembly GCF_965183815.1. Taxonomy (NCBI): domain Eukaryota; kingdom Metazoa; phylum Chordata; class Aves; order Pelecaniformes; family Threskiornithidae; genus Platalea; species Platalea leucorodia. Next base: position 105,154,506 of record NC_138824.1, read on the forward strand.
CTTGTCTTGCCTGTGGTCCTAGACCGTCATGGCCAAAGCAATGCCACCCTAGTTTACTGCACTAAAATCTCTAACACTGCTAGTATCTGTAGCCAAGCCTTTCATATATCTTTTTTCACTTCTTTTTGTATTTGCTACAAATCATACTTCACAGCTGAGCACTGTTCTGTTCTTGTTTCTGTCAGTGGATATTAGATGGAGGGATCTCTTTCTTTCACTCCTCTAATCTTTTACTGTTAGTAGGAAAAGGTTAAGATGGTGAGAGTCATATTTTCAATTCTCTGGTGTATGTTGTGACCTGCTTTTTATATTTAGGATGTACTGCTTCAGGTTTATTCAGTTTCATTTTATATGTTGTTGTCTTTCTTGTAATAGAAAGGACAAAAAGATTGACTTTACATTAGGTACCAGTGATCCCATGCCTATGCTTTAGCCAGATTATTTCCCTGACTTGTGCCTTTTGTGTCAGGATTCTGTAATGTGCGCTATATGATACCAACCTGCCCCCAATTCAGCAGTCCACCCTCTGAAAATACAGCATTATTAAGAAATACTCTTCTGCTTTTTAACTCTTCTGCTAAATCCTTGGTATGTTAGTGTATACTTGCTACATTTAGCAGCATCAACTAACTTTCTTGACAGAGATACTGGGGATTAAAGAGTAACCAGGTCATTAATCCTTCATTCTTTTAGCACTAGAAAGAATTAAAAAATATAGTCAGAGTATTTTCAGAATTACCGATCTTTCATTCAGCCGGAATAAAAACACTGTGAAATAATACTTTTAATTAAAAGGGAGAAATAACCATTTATTGCTAATCTCCTTCCTGATTAAAATTTTATATGTGAACTTTCATTCAATTTCTTATTCATAGAATCATAGAATCGCTTAGGCTGGAAAAAGCCTTTAAGATCATCAAGTCCAACTGTAAACGAAGTGCTGCCAAGTCCACCACTAAACCATGTCCCTAAGCACCACATCTACAAGTCTATTAAATACCTCCAGGGATGGGGACTCAACCACTTCCCTGGGCAGCCTGGTCCAATGCTTGACAACCCTTTCGGTGAAGAAATTTTTCCTCACATCCAATCTAAACTTCCCCTGGTGCAACTTGAGGCCATTTCCTCTTGTCCTATCACTTGTTACTTGGTGGAAGAGACCTACCCCCCACCTCGCTACAACCTCCTTTCAGGTAGTTGTAGAGAACAATAAGGTCTCCCCTCAGCCTCCTCTTCTCCAGGCTAAACAACCCCAGCTCCCTCAGCTGCTCCTCATAAGGCTTGTGCTCCAGACCTTTCACCAACTTAGTTGCCCTTCTCTGGACACGCTCCAGCACCTCAATGTCCTTCTTGTAGTGAGGGGCCCAAAACTGAACACAGTATTCAAGGTGCGGCCTCAGCAGTGCAGAGTACAGGGGGACAATCACTTCCTCTTAAACACTGACAGGCTTGGGGCATCGACCACCTCTCTAGGAAGCCTGTTCCAGGGTTTGACCACCCTCTCGGTAAAGAAATATTTCCTAATGTCCAGTCTAAACCTCCCCTGGTGCAGCTTTGAACCATTCCCATGCGTTCTGTCACAGGATACCAGGGAGAAGAGCTCAGCACCTCCCTCTCCACTTTGCTCCTCAGGAAGCTGTAGAGAGCAATGAGGTCACCCCTCAGCCTCCTTTGCTCCAAACTAGACAAACCCAAAGTCCTTAGCCGCTCCTCATAGGACATGCCTTCCAGCCCTTTCACCAGCTTTGTTGCCTTCCTCTGGATGCATTCAAGGACCTTAACATTCTTCTTAAATAGTGTGGCCCAGAACTGCACACAGTTTTCAAGGTGAGGCAGCACCAACACTGAATACAGTGGGATAATCACCTCTTTTGACTGGCTGGTTATACTGTGTTTGATGCACCCCAGGATGCAGTTTGCCTTCTTGGCTGCCAGGGCACGCTGCTGACTCATATTGAGCCTGCTGTTGACCAGCACCCCCAGAACCCCTTCTGCAGGGCTGCTCTCCAGCCACTGCTCTCCCAATTTGTACTTGTGCCTGGCAGTATTCCATCCTAGGTGCAGAATCCAGCATTTTGACTTGTTAAATTTTTTCCCATTAATCATAGCCCAATGCTCCAATCTATCTAGATCTCTCTGCAAGGCCTCTTGCTGCCTAGCACTGAAAGGCTTGTGAACAGTCACAGTTAGCTCATTAGCTGAAGTGAAACAAGGGCAACTCTGAGGCAGTACAACCATATACCAGGGGTGACTGTTGAATTCCCAGCCAAGAGTGCTGACAATTTATTAAAGTCAGGCTAAATTTGAACCAAATAATATTTTATTTTTCTGTTTTCTACAGTAAGACATTCTCATTTGAATAGAATGCAATGACACTCCCATGAACACCATTATTCTGCATCTGCACAACCTCTTCTGAGAGCCAACAAAAGCCTGTCGGTTGTGATGATCTTAAAACCTTTTTTAATGCCTTTCTGTTTGTTTACCACCATCCTGTACTCCATCTCCTTAGCCTCTGTTTGTAAATTCCTACTATCTCAGCACATATGGAAACTTATACCTATTATTTTTCAATGCTGGATGACTTGGACTCTTCTTCACAGCTGAACTCTGTTGGCCACAGAATTATAAATCCAATTAACCTCACATGAGTGTTGATAGCAAGATCCCTGTTAATTTCAGTATGAGATAAGGAAAATACGCTTTCCACTGACTAACTGTAAGCTGGCTAAGGCCTTATGGAGTAATCTTATGCCATACCTTCTTGAAGTCCTGTTGCAGGGTCACAGTTTATAGTCCTCAGACTCAAGCTAATAGAAGGAAGATATGAATCGAAGATCAGATATGAATTAAAGACTTTATCATTAATCTCTAACAATTAAATAAACATTTCTTTAGAAGGCAATTATTGCCATCTGCTAATTTAATTTTCAGACCGTGTTAGGAAATGTATTTGATATAATCCATTAAGTTGACTTATTTAAAGTAGGCCATATGTGTTTGTTGCTTAAGTCTTACTACTAAATTGACTGTAGTTGCTAACAAATCACATCGAATCAAGGGTTCTTGAAAAGATAAATCAGTGTGGGGTGACTGCAGTGGCAATTTAAGTTAAGCTACAAAGCTATGATCTTAATGAACTGAAATATTGCAGAGTGAAGGAACAGAAGTGGAGGTACCTGGTCAGGCTTGGTGACTTGATTATTTGGTACAGCTAATTACTTGAGTCCTTCAAGACTATGCATTAGTAGACTTGACATGCATTAGTAGATGCACTGGCAGCACCAAAAAATGTTTCTGTTTCTGGATTAGAGTCTCTGGACAATTTCTTTCAGCAAATTTCCATTCATTCTTGTTGCAAATCAGGTTTTTTCCTTGCTAGTATAGTGTGTCACTTGTAAGTTTCCTTGTTGCTTCAATTATGACTTTTTTCCTTCTTCTGATTTTAAACCTCTTATGGCACTGTTTGTACTACTCCCTACAGGTGTTATTTATATGCTTTTCAATACATCTGTGATATTTTTCCTGACCTGTCCTTCCTTCTCCTGTGCAGAAAGTTGTGAAGTGTGGTGACAACTCATTAAAATACTAAAAGACAAGTTTTCAATTGTTTGTTTTTCTGGAAGCATACCATTAGCAATCACTCAGTGTTCTAGTATCTTTAAAAGGATTCAAAATTTTGTTTTCTGCAACCTGTACAGCCTTCATGCATATGGAGTATATTGTTATTATTTTTTTGGCTTTGCATCACCATAAAAATCCATTAATCATATAAAAAAATATATGTTATATGCATAGGATCTGGCTCATTAGTGTGTTACTCTACATTTGCTCCCTATCAAAGTCATTGCAGGTGTGGCACATAAAATTTAAATATGAAATTAAGCCACCTTCTTTTGATGCAGTTATAGGCTGAACACATTATTGAATATCAACTATCTGTAATAGCTTCATTAATTATTATCTATCTGCTAAGCTTCTATAATGTCTATGTTCATGCTTACTTAACCCATTTGCAAAACATGGAAATTCTAATGATTTCTGTTACGCTTATATGAGATATTTGTATTATTAAATAAACTTACAGAAATGAATGTTACAATATCAGAAGACAACGACTGTATTATCAGGAGTAGATTTAAGCATTTCTGTTGGACATCTTGCAGTAGAAATACAATAATATAAATATAAACAAACATTGGGCATATGCATAAATATTTGCAAAATTTGGGCTCAATTTACTTAAATCCATTTAAAACCTTAAGTCCAGTTGGAGGACAGTAGGTGTATATACTATACTTTTGCTGTTATGTGGTCTTTTATCTTTAATCAGCTCATTTATTGGTATAAGACAAGTGCATGAAAAGAAATACTGGATGTTCAGAGATGGGTCTTCTCTAATTTACATCATGCTATTTTTTTAATCAGTTCAGAAAGGGGATCAATGACTTGATTATTTGGTGTTTTCTTGTTATTGCAGTGAAGACATTCTTTTCCAATTTAAAAACTTTCATGGCAGTATTTGTCCCTATAGACATTGCTGTCACTTTAACTGTATAGCCTATATTACCATGATCATTTTGGTCATATTTTTCACCCTCTTCTAGTTTGTTATGAAAACATTCAATTGACTACAGGAGATGCAAGTGGATAGAGAATTTGTGTCATGTGACTATGCTTTCCAACTATATATTCAGTTCCTTTTAAAGGTTTGAAGTAGTAGATTTTCATAGTATCACTGTATATGTGCTTAGAACATAGGTACATAATTAGTTTCAGTGAAATTGTCACAGAATTAAACAGTGTGCCTGACCATATATTTATGTATCTTCATAACAGAATATATGACTGCAAGAAGACTCTGTCTAGAAGAACTTGCAGTAGATTTAGTAAGTGCAGTAAATTCATGTTTACCAAATTAACCATGAATTCAGCTAATATAATGTTTGGCTTATACTAAGGTATTTTGGAAGGAAATGCTTAATTTGAGAAACATTGGGTAGAATCCTTTCGCTTTCTCAATGCTTTCTTAAGACTATTTGTATTTTGCAGAATTACTTAATTATTTTCTTTCAGGAAAGCTTAGTTACTCTTTGTGTGTTTCCATAATTCATGAAATTATCTGTAACTGTTAATTAGTGTAAATACATGCAATCACATTTATTAGATATAATTACAAAGTTGTCCTGGTTTCAGCTGGGATAGAGTTAATTTTCCTTCTAGTATCTGGTATAGTGCTGTGTTTTGGATTTAGCATGAGAATAATGTTGATAACACACTGATGTTTTAGTTGCTAAGCAGTGCTCACACTGGTCAAGGACTTTTTCGGCTTCCCATGCTCTGCCAGGTGCACAAGAAGCTGGGAGCCAGGACAGCTGATCCAAACTGGCCAAAGGGCTATTCCATACCATATTACATCATACTCAGTATATAAAATGGGGGGAGTTGGCGGGGGGCACTGATCGCTGCTCAGGGACGGACTGGGCGTTGGTTGTTGGTGGTGAGTGGTTGCATCACTTGCTTTTCCTGGTTTTTGTTTCTGTCTCTCTGTTGTTGTTTTCCTTTTAAATACAATATTATTATTGTTGTTGTTGTTATTATTATATTTTATTTTATTTCAATTATTAAGCTGTTCTTATCTCAACCCATGAGTTTTCTTACTTTTGCTCTTCAGATTCTGTCCCCCATCCTACTGGGGGGAGAGTGAGCGAGCAGCTGTGTGGTACTTGGTTGCCGACTGGAGCTAAACCACGACAAAAGTGCAATGCAATAATTGTGATGGGTAATGTCATAAAGGAATATCTATTAAACTTCTTAAATGTATAGTCTGTGAATATTCAGAAGCTAGTATTCAAAGCTGAATATCAAACTTGTTTAAATGTCAACAGTGGATGGGTAAATTTTACAAGAATAACTGGAGCTGATCAAGAATACTGTGACAAAACAATTAAAAGCTGAAATCGTTCATAGAAACTTACCAGTTTTCCAAAGTGCAGGTGAGTTTTCATTGCTTGACAGGGACTCCAGAGCATCTGCAATCCAAAACTGAGTGTACATTGGAACTTTATTACTAAGGCTAGCTTGCAATCTGGCTACCTTGGGACTAAAGTCTGGCTTCCCACCTGGACATCTGAGAACCTGTATGGCACCCCGATGCTCTCCAGGTTTCTAAAGCAGAGATTACAGATTACCTAAAGCCTGGGTAGGTACTTTTATCTCAGATTAAGTGTTGAGGAACTCATGGTCCTGTGCTGCAGACAGGGCTTCTCTTCCCCCAGGGTCTTCTTCAACTCTGAGGATTTCCAGACATGTTCTTCAGTCCTCAGGAGTTGGAAGGAGGTGTTCATTTCCCCAACACTGCAACTGCTGTCTTTTTTGATACTGATAGTTTCAGAGCTACAGGCTCTGAAAGTATTATTAGCTAATACTTTCACTGCCAGAACTGGAGACGTTCATGCACCAATATATACTGGGGGTCACCCAGCTAGAAAGCAGCTTGGTAGAAAAGGAACTGGGAGTCCTGGTGGACAGCAGGTTGAGCATGAGCCAGCGATGTGCCCTTGCTGCAAAGAAGGCTAATGGTATCCTTGGCTGCATTAGGAGGAGTGTTGCCAGCAGGTGAAGGGAGGTGATCCTTCCCCTCTACTCAGCACTGGTGAGGCCACACCTGGAGTGTTGCGTCCAGTTCTGGGCTCCCCAGTACAAGGCAGACATGGACATGCTGGCAACAGTCCAACCAAAGGCCACTGAGATGTTGAAGAAACTGGAGAATCTCACTTGTGAGGAAAGGCTGACACAGCTGGGACCGTTCAGCCTAGAGAAGAGAAGGCTCAGAGGGGATCTTATCAATGTATATAAAAACCTGAAGGCAGTGTGCAGAGGGTATGGAGCCAGGCTCTTTTCAGTGGTGCCCAGTGACAGGACAAGAGGCAATGGGCACAAACTGAAGCATGGGAGTTTCCACCTGAACATCAGAAAACAGTTTTTCACTGTGAGGGTGACTGAACACTGGGACAGGTTGCCCAGGGAGGTCTCCCTTCCTAGAGGTATTCAAAACCATCTAGACATGGTCCTGGGCAACTGGCCATAGGTAGTCCTGCTTGAGCAGGGGGCTTGTACCAGAAGACCTCCAGAGGTCTCTTCCAACCTCAACCATTCTGTGATTCTGTGAAAAAAACATAACCATAGGTGATAAACCAGTAACTAAGTAAGCCAGGTTTCCTCTTCAGGAATATTTTATATAACTCTGTTCAGATAGAATGAATTTTCACAGGTGAAATCTTACCTCAAAGAAAATCAATGGAAATGTGATTTGTATTTTATTGATGCCAGGACTTTTGTACCAACATACAAACAGATTATGGTAAGGTTTTGACATATAAAGCGGCTATGCCAGCTTTGTATGTCCCTTTACAAACTTCACATAAAAAAGCTGAAGAAAGTTATCTGCAAATGGCATATTTCCATGTAATTAGATTCTCTTTTATTTGCTTAACAGCACTGTGATATTAATGCAAGTTCTGTACTTGTTCAATACATAAATTACTTTTATTATGCTTGCTTTTTTAGAAGTTATTTATAGTCTGATTTACATTTTCCACATTAGACACTAACTTTGTATTCCATACTGTGTTAGATGACAGAGCTGAAACAAATTATATATATTTGACTTCTGCTTTGCTTGACAGTAATAAGTGGTGTTCAGTTAGATGCAGCTTAGACATCAGGGGCGTATTACTCTAATAGTATTACTCTGTCAGAAGAGAAGAATGATTTGCTCAGAACCAAAAACATATTTAACATTAGTACATCCCCTTACTCTTAAAATAAGAAGTAGGGACATTTGACAGTTATTATTGAGTATGTAATTTGCTAGGCACTCTTATTTTGCAAAGCATGTGCATAGTAAAATATGTGTATGATCAAAAATGTATATTCCTTCAAGAATTTCTTAAACCCTTGCTTTCTTTTTTTGCATAAGATACTATTTCTAAGCAGGTAATATTAATAAGATTTTCTGAATTAATGGTGATTTAGAGAAAGAATTACATTGCACTAAGTTGCTTTTTGTGGCCATAGAAATAGTAGGTGAATGTAATTCCATGTGGTAATCAGATTCTCTCCAACATCAGCAAAATACACTTGAATATAAACACAGCAAAGGAGGATAATTTTAATACAGAAGTTAGTTACTGAATTTCCCTGTACCATGATCCATTTGACTGTGATCCTGCAATTAATGAAAAACCTTTTCTCTATCTATGTTTGTTAATCATGCTTGTTTGCATCATACTGATATTACACCAATTCTATGCTTCAGGAAATTTTTTTCTTCCTCCTTGATATATAATATAACTTCAAGAGGAAGGAAGGTGGAAGAGCACTCATCATCCTCTGAAGCACTGAAAATTTGGCACAGCTATAGAGGTAACTATACTAGGTGCTCAGCTGGTGAGAACCTGATAATAATTCTCATGGGGCATATGAGAATCGACAGGTAGACTGTGGAGAAGGAATGTTCCCTCAGTTCAAACTGTTAGTTGCACTGTCTCATCTTTTGGCTTACCTTCACCACCCTCACCGCCTCCCTGTAGTTTCTTAGTCTTCTCTGTTAATTTCAGTGAACAATCCAGGCCTCTTTCTGATGCATTCAGAATTGTTGCACTGTGTCCCTTACGCTAAGTCTGCAGGATATTTATACAGCCTAAAGAAAAATTCTACAATGTGTGCTGAACAGTGTTCTTTAGTTGTTCCAGGTATCATTCCGACAAAGAACAGAGGGCAAATTTCTCAGTACTGAGTTAATAACTAACGACAATTTTTACTTCTGTATCCACTCTCTGTTATCAAAACATATTGCTTCATTAAAAAATGCTTGGGGGAAAAAATAAATAAAATACTGAGACCTTGATTCAAAAACCCATGCAGTCAGCTTTTGCATTCCAGAAACATAATTTAAAAAAAAAAAAATAAAAATCTGTGCATATGTACTTTTGTTGTAAAGCTGAAATTATCCCATGTAGCATAAGATCAGACACCAGACTTTTCAGCCCAAGTGAGTCACTGAAGCCTCCTTACTTCCCTTGGAAACATACCTCTATATATTAGAAATGTATAGAAATGTATCATATTTTTACTTTCTTGTCTTAGAACAACAGCTCAGCTTTTAAAAATCATTTTAGTCCTTAAAACATTCAAATTAACGTGTTAATCATGTGGTAATTTCTGTATTCATCACTCTTTCTACCTGTAGTTCTATGTGATGATAGATTGCTTCAGTGGCAGCTTGACTTTTTTTAACCAGAAAGCTTCAGTAAGTTATGAGGCCAAATAACGCCTGAGGTGGAGTAGGACTAAAGTTCTATAATTTTTACCTCTGAGTTGCTTGTTTAACTAAGCTATTAGCTCTGGGAATCATTATTGTACACACTTTAGCTCTGACTGAAGCTTCAAAAGTTGTATCTAAGTGTAAATAGAGCTTAAGGAGAAAATGCATGGTAAAAGGTTTGAGAAATAATGAGGAGATCATTCTCAGGGATGTTTTGGTAGAGAAAAAAACAATAATTAATAATTTACATTCATTGACGTATATTCATTACTACAATTTGAGGTTCTGATCTTTAGATCTAGTTCTGGCTGATCAGAATTAATGGGCTGGAGCTTCCATAGCAGACCTCAAGAAAACAAGCACACACAGACAATAGTTTTCATCAAAAGCAAAAATGAAAAGTCAAACCTGTATACTTTGAAAACACACTTTTTTGATGCAAGAAAGTCATCATGATGCCATTGTAGTTGTGTAGTAAATTATAGTTCAGATGTGTCATGATTTTCACTTATAGACAAGGTGCTCTCTTTGAATAGAATGTTTCTTAAGGCACTCTAGTATGATCCTGTGAGTGAACAGAGATGACAGATAATGGACATTCATGTTCAACATCTTCAATAATTTCTCTGTGATAACACTATGGTATAGCTTGAACATTCTTATTATGTATTGAAAGTAGGTAATTAGAAGGACATAGGCCATTGAAAAATTATGGTTTGTTTTTTTTTTTTACTTTATTATTTCTAAACAAACAGCTTCATTATATATGTATCCACATTTTTCAGAAAGGCATACAAACTAAAATAAAATGCAGATCCATGTGTTTGGAGAAAATGTACTTCTTAATAATTATATTTTTCAAGCTATTGAACATTACATTCTAACATATTGTAAATAAGGATGTGATTCTATATGGGGAAGGCTATTACTGTATTTCATATCATCGTACTATCAACTGTAGAGGAAATAATTGCAGCCTGGAACAGGCTTCCTAGAGAGGTGGTCGATGCCCCAAGCCTGCCAGTGTCTAAGAGGCATTCGAACAATGCCCTTAATAACATGCTTTAACTCTTGGCCATCCCTGAAGTGGTCAAGCAGTTGGACTAGGTGGTCGTTGTAGGTCCCTTTCAACTGAACTATTCTAGACTAGACTAGACTAGACTAGATTAAACATAGTTGGTGGGTTTGGCCAGTTTTCCTACTTATTATGATTGAGTCTGTATCAAATAAGTATAATTTTATTTCTAAATAGTTTTCTATGGGTTACTGTTCCTAATAGAAAAAGACATATTTAATCTCTTTCCAAGTTGCATGGATGACTAAGATACAGATTAATAAATATGTCAAGTAAATGGGATAAGCAAAGAGAGAGAACACGTGTCACCAGCATCTTATGCTATTCAGTATTGCTTAAATTACATGACACTGAACCATTACTTTTGGACTAGAAAATATACATTCTGTAAGATGTTATTGATGATTAATAGTTATTTCCATTTGGGAGGAGTTTAACATCTGTTTGCAATGTAGACATAAGCATGAAAGCAAACCTGGACTTTTAGAATCTTATCATTAAACTTGCATGTTTTAAGTCTGTTAACTGTATTTCCATGAAACCTCAGATGCTCAAAACACATTGCTATTAAAGTTTTCTCCACCTATTAAGAATATTTGTCTTTTTAACTGTAAATGCAAAAATCATTTTTTCTCTTAATCTGAAAAAAAAAGTACATTAGTTTTATGAGCTTCTAAAACACTACAGCAAATAGATAGTACTCATCCTTAATAGTATCATCTTTCAGTTCAGAAATTCAAGTCATATGTGATTTTGTCTAAAATGATTAGACTTCTCTACAAATGGATAAAGAGGTTCTGGCCAGATGTCTCAGGTGTTATTCATCCTAATTCTACCTGTCCCAACAACATGTATCTAGATGTATCTCTAAAAGTATATATTTATCTCATACATTATTTACTTAAAGTTGTTTGTGAACGTGCGTGTATTGCTATTACTTAGATAAGCTAAACTTTCTGAATAAGAAAATACCATTAATTCTAGGAAAACAGAAGAGTTTTATGTTTCTAGTCAGACAGTTCATTCTTAGAAACAGTTGTTTACTTTGCTTGTTTTTCAGTTCCAATGAATTTTCATTTATGCGGCCAATAATAATTTTAAAAGATTACAGTTTTGCTACAATGCATTTATAGCTCAGTAGGTGCAAACACTTGTAAAGTAGTCTTTAGAGTATGGTTATTATCAGAAAAGTGGCTGTACTCATAGCATATTCTTACACTGTAAATCTTTTCTTTGTGTACTCTGAGACATATTTACTTGCATTACTTATTATTTGTCAACATGAAGGAAGATGAAATTCAGTACTAGTCAACTACAAGGTAATCCACATTGCAAGACAATTTCAACAACTCATACAACATAGTAAGTTGTAAATTAGCAGTGACTGCTCAGGAAAAAGCACTCAGTGACATAATAGGCTCTTCAGTAAAAACAGGATGGTTCTTAATACAGTAGAATGGTCATGATCAAAGAGTGAAGTTGCTAGTTTCTGTTCAGAGAAGAAGGAAATATTGTCATACTGTTACAGAAAAAAAAATCTTTTGTTACATAATTTTATCTGAATTCTCAGTGACCCTTTTCAAAACAAATAGAATTGGAACTAATGCAGGCAATTAACATTGGGGAGTGTGTGTGGGAAGCATGGAAAATACACTGATAAAGTTATTTAGTTTTTTTTTTAAAAATTAATGCCATGAAAGAATGAGATGGCAAATGACTAGTGCTCGGAAGAGTATAGTGACCTTCATTTGCCTGCTCCTAGTAGGTCCTTCTCACCTGTAGAACAAGAAGATCCAAGAAGATCTTTAGTAAAACTAAAAATCAAAACATTCAAAATTGATAACAGACAAAGAATTATTACAGCAAGCGTTATTAATCTGTTAATTACTTGACCACAAATTGTTTTTAAAATTACAATTTTATAGAATTAAAGTTTTTATATGAATACTAAGAAAGTGATCTATTATTATTCTGGATAAGATAAATGTATTTAGCTTCTGTACAAAACGTGAGTCAAATAAAAACATGGAACTGGATGAAACAAATTCGTACCAATGTCTGTTATGATTTGATTTGCTATGGGATAAGTAATTTCCTTTAGATCATGTGTTATTTCTTCAGACATGATAAAGCAAGTTAAAAGCCTATTTCATTGGTTCCAGATTTCTATGTAGCTTGCTTGTTTAATGTATTGTTTCTATCCTTTTCCTACTTCTTTGATTGACAAATCATTCAAGTGAAATCACCTACATAGATTTATTTTTCATTTGTCTATCTTTTTTCTTTCTTTTTGGGGCGTAATGCTATTCATACTATACTCCTTGCCTTGAAAAAATAGCACTTTTCTGTTAGATCTACCTTTCCATCCTTTCTCCCTTCTTCTCCTGTTCCTCTCATTAGGGTCTTATGGTTTTAAACCTATTCCACTTTTCTATTATTTTCTGTTTATTACAAGGCTGTATGTTGCAAGGTTATATGTTTGTATTGCAGTCTTCAAGAAAAGTACGAATACTTTAACAATGGGAACTTTAGAAAATGTTGCAAAAAATTCCAGTAGTGTAAAAAACAAAGTGAATTTCAAACTTGTTTCTGTACTGTTTTTCTGTGAGGAGGCAGCATGGTTCTTGTGGCTACTTCTGCATCTCACTTATTTCAGGAATTTTTCTGTCAAATAGCATTAGAAGAATTTCCTTTACCATTTACCACCATGAACTGTGTCGTCAGATTTTATTGTAATATAAAGCACGGGTAAAAGAATTGAAAAAGTTTGATCTAGTTTTCATTTAATTTATACAAGTAGAAGCTTAATTTAGATGTTATTGACAATTTGAGGAAACAGAGGAAAATAAAGTGGTCCTTCATGGGAATCACAACACTAAAGATTCAAGTACTGAACTCTGGCATTGATTCGTATAATTTCTGGTATGAATGGTCACATGTTTGCAGAAGAATGTATGTGTGAATTAAACTATATTATTGTTATGTACATGCAATAGAATCAGTATATGAATGGCAATATGCCCAAAAGTGGTCACTTGCAAATTCAGGCATTAGTGTTTCAATGTCAGCATTTTTGCTTTGTTGTTGTTTTTAGGTTTTTTAAATCCTTTCTTTGTCACATTCATTCTCTTTGGTATCTTATTTTGACAGAAAATGTTGAATTTTATAAAGAGATAACATTAAGCTAAATGAAATGTTGTACTTTTCCAATTTTACTTTCTTTTACCATTGTCTAATTTTTAAAATAGATACTGAGACTTCCCTCTGTAAGGGAGGGTTAAATCTCCCTCCATTTATCTTAAATAAAACTGATGTCAGTCTAGCTAGAAACACCACAGGCAGGTAAGAGAGGGAAAGACTGAAAAGACACTAGTAATTCAGAAAACTGGAATGTTAGAGATAGGAATCCAGTACAAACCTTTAATATAACAAATTAATACAAATAATATATATATTTTTATACACTCATTAAGCACTTTTGTTTCTAGAATTCAAGGTGAAAACATTTTTGTCAAAGAAGATGCAGGGAATAAACCAAAATAAGAAATCTCCTTGAAATGTAGCTCCATTTCATGAATTAGCCATGGGCTTTGATCCTGTTGAGACCTGCATGTCTGTAACTGTACGTATGAGAAATGTAATGTTCAGATTAGAAAAACAGCTCAGAGATATAGTTAGTAACTACACAAATTAAACAGGATTAGGACTGTATCTGTAAGGAACTGGTGAGTAATTGACAATACTATTTTTAAACCATTCAACTTTCTTTTAGCACTAAGCCACCACAGTAAAGTAAGCACATAGGAAATTCACTGATACATCATGCTGTCAGGGCCCTGAGGGCACTAGCATGCCTTAATGGCCCCAGCCCATACATCATACCATTTATCATGTAATGCTGCAGTATACAATGACTGTCTTCTCCAAAGGTCATCTTTTCTTGTTCAGGACATGGAGTAAGAACCATTTCTTCAAAAGTCAATTCAGACATTAGCATAGAGAGTGAAAGGGAAACTCAGTTAATCCTGACTCAAATCAATTCCTTCTTTAACTGTTTGAATACATTTACTTTGGTATTCATGTCTTTCTAAATAAAGCATTACTGAATATACTAAGTTATATGAATATATGTATGTGTGATTTTAATCTCCAGGCAGCATATGCAGACCCCAGCAAACTGGTCTTTCCCTAGTAATTATCTCATTTAAGCGTAAAGACTGCTTTCCATGCACTACAGCTGCAGTATGTACATACATATATACATGTATATAAGCTCTAAACTAGCTTGTGTAGAGATAACTATGTAGTCACATAACACAGGTTTGTTGCAGGCTGCAAAAACAATCAGGGCAAACTGGCTTTCTGGACTGAGCTCTCTGCTGCCACTGCTTTGTCATCATCAGATCTTTAGCCTTCTCATTTACATCCTGGCTTAGAGTGGTGAAACTGAAGCTACAGTGCGCACCTTATGGGTTTCTATACCACCGAATCCTTCTGCCAAAGAAAAGTGTTTTCATGACATTTCCCTCTCCTCAGAACAGCTGAGACAGAATAACTGAAAGCGATTGCTTTTCTCTGGTCAGACAACTATTTTGATGAGCTTAGCACTTGTAACAAAACAAATTGGCACCTTTCAGCTGCTCTTCTCCCCATATTTTGGTTGCTTTTTTCACGTATACGAATAAAAAATAAGACTTTTTCATTTTCAGTGAGAAATTCTGATCTTACTGTTATGAATAGTGTATAGCTGTGTCCTTAGTGGTCCTACTGATGCTCTTTAAGAAATATTTTAGGGTTTGGGCAAGTAGAAGTCCCCCTGCTTATGAATTTTTCTTTTCAGCTATGTAGCATTTCAATACTACCTACTGAAATTGGCCTGTTTCATCAAGCTGTTATTCATATCAAGTAAATAAAGCTATAGGTAGCATTTGAGTGAGTATTACTATTAGACTGCAGCATCTTAATGCTGTTTTGTTTTTCCTGCACTTTATTTATAATTGTCTTTCTTTTCTGACACCATGAATATAAATGGCATATATACTCACCCCATTGGAAGACCTTCACTATCCTTAACTTTTTAGAATGTTTTAAGTTCTTTTCTATACATGTTTAATGACAGATACAAAAGACTCAGACATTGTATCACACTAATGTGACTATGCAGTTTAGAACAGACTATTTCAGTCCGTATTAAATGATCATTTAATCCAACTACCTGGCCAGGAGTGACTGTTTCTAACAGTAGTGACTCATGTGAATTTGGAGTAGGGGTGGAATAACTCAGACTTCTCTATACATCTTCGTGGAGATGTGCTTTAGTACTAGTATCATTGTTCATTCCTGAATTAACTAAATTGCACTAGGTAAAGAACACTCTCATTCTGAATTAATGTCATGCATATGTGAATTAATGTAGTTTAAATCATCCTCTTTATATGTTGCTTTGTATTATTTTCTCTTGAGTTACTTGTAAGGATAAATCTTTACAAAAATAATTCCCCATTAGGACAAAAATATTCCCAATTGTAGATCTACTATTCATGAAGGATCCCTTCCTGAAGGTCCAGGATTAGGCTGAATAGATGTTAATCTCCTGCCAAGGACAGGCTAGATCTTCTGCAATTTTTTTTGTAATCCCACAAGGCTTGCAGAGATCTAAACCAATGTTTAATTTTACGACCATTGTCTTCAAAGGGGATTGCTCACCATACATAATGTGAAACACATAACTCAGCCCATACAGGAGTAGGAAAATGAACAGAAATGTGGAACACTGATTATGGATGGGAGTGAGCTGAATGGAGTAGAAATGAAAGAATAAAAACCGTGGGAAAAAATAGGAGGCGAAAGCAGATAATGAAAATGAGGGAAACATAGAAAAAAGCACAAATGGGAAGTATGTGACTAGTTTTGAAGGACTATTTGATCCCCACTGATTCCAGTCTTTTGAGGGATGATTTCTGAAGTACAGCTTTCTAAAGCTGATACAGAATAAATTCCAGTGCTTAATTTCTTTCTTTCTCACCAAATTCTCCAGTATTGTCAAACACAACAAATACATAAACAAGCAGAAATTCACCTTAAAATTCTAGGTACAAATTTTCTTGTTTTGATGAGTAAATAATGAAGTCCCCCTAAGCACTCCATCTGTGACCTATTCCCAAATATAAAGTAAGAATACACATATTTTTATTCATAGAGTTACCAGATTGTTTTCAGAAATGCGGCCATGTGGCTTAGCACTTTCTGTCATCCACCCCCATTTTAAATGGTCATATATTAAGCACCTATAAAATAAGGCATCCAAAAGAGCAACTTTAGAAAAAATGAGGAAGTGTCTATAAATAGGGATTTGGGGGTTGGTTTGATTCTGAAACCTGATCCTGAGTTGTCAGTGAAATTTAAATTTCAATGTCAACTGAAACAAGCCTAGCTCAGGACCTCCTTTAAGCTGAAACTATATGGAGCCTAGAGATACTAAGAGAAAGTATGGCATATGCTCGGTCTCTTCTTAGTCTTCCCTTTACGCCTGTTTATGGCTACTTTTAAAGAAAGGATATGTTGTGAGATTATGGCCATTCTTATATTAATCTCTTTAGATGCCTTTGATCAAACTTAAGTCATTAAGATCAGTATATATAAAGAGAAAGCCCTAAAAATGGGAAAGTGATCTGCTGTAACAGACTGATAGTTCTTACACCAACATAGCTACAACAGTGAAACCACAAATAATATATAGTCATCTGTTTCTCTATTTGCATGTATAAAAACATACCTTTACATTGGATAAACCCTTGTTTACTTGGATGGGATTATTGATTTGAGGAAAATGATCGGAAGTTGAAGTAACATACTTTTAAACATTTTTGTTCCTTTTCAAATCTCAAAACACAGAATACCCAGCCAAGTAAACAAAGCAGAACCTGTGGAAGACACAAACACTGACACACAGCTAATTAACATACATCTATACAATTACCCAGCTAGGCAGGAGGGAATGATGAACCCTTTAATCCTATTAAGAGTACATAAGATAGTACTTAACATTTCAATTAAAAAGAAAAGAAAAAGATTTCTAAATTCTATCACACTCCCGAAACAGCAAATTAATGGAGTGAAAACCTGAAAGCACAGTACAGATCAGCTTCTCCTGTCCTCGCATGCAGCAAAGTCTTTTCTCATGGATTTGTGAAAACCAAAGAAAGAGTTGTTTTGTTTGGTAGGTTTTTTTCCCCTAAAAGGAAGTTTAGAAAAATATTTTAATGTTACCTGCTTATTAAATAGCAGTTATTGCACTTATTTGGCAAATCAAATCTTTATAGCAAGTAAGACTCTTCTAACTGTTCCTTATGTCTTAATGGAATGTCATGGTGGCTTTGTGTATTAAGGATTCATGACTGACTGACTTGCATCATGTACTTTGTCACTACTCCTAACATACCTACATCAGAGTTAATTACTCTGGTAAAAATCAGCTATGTCTTCATATAAGTTGATATGGAATCTTCAAAACCTAATTAAAAGCAAAGTTATTACAGAAATCCACAGCATTTTGCCAAGGCCAGTCAGAAATTGCAACTGATATTGCCCTATTCACACTTTAAGAAAAATAAGTAAGTGATAAATCCATTTCTGTGTCTGATCTTCTGTCATCTTTACATGAGGAATGATGTTTAGTCTGATTTGTAAGAGAAGCAAAACCTACCTTCCTTAAGATGTAAACTAGAATTATTAAACAATTTTTCTAAAGGACAAAGTAGTATCTACACATATTTAAATTTTCCAAAGACAGATTTTAATATTGTCCAAAATGGTCTATTTTCTGTTTGGCAAGTATTAATCAGAGAGAGGGGAAGGAGTTTTTTCCTCCTTAGAGCTGCTATTCAGACTACTGATGTGTGGCTGGGTCTGATTTCCCAGGTGACTGGGACAAAAATATTTATTGTAAACAGAATAAATAATAGATAATTTGTGCTAACACAAAAACAAATGTACTAACTTTCACTCCTGTTTTGATAAATATTCTTTTAGTATTTATCAGCCCATATCACCTAATTGCTTCAGTGCTAAATAAATATAAATATTATTTACTTGTCATGAAAAATGCGTAAATATGTCAAAAGAAAAAATGGCCCAGATTGCAAGCAGATAAATGCAAGCTCAAAACCGAAGCAGCTTCAGAAGCAGGATTTCTGCTGAATTTTAGTAACTAATACCTGAAATGAGGAAAAGCTTAACTGTTCTTTCCTCTGAGGAAAGACGACATATTTCTTTTTAAGAATTAAGGGTTGTAGTACTGCCTCGTCTTCTTCTGCTCCTTCTTGTATCTTATTCTCTCTCTCTGATACTGCCTTTTAGATGTTCCTGACTTCGGTTTAACCTCGATGAAATTAAAATTCTTATGTTTCCTCAAAGCAAGCAAGCAAACAAAAAGCCCTGCCCTATATAGCCAATTCTCATCCTCCCTCATTGCACTGCTTAAAACCTCATCTTCTTCATGTCAGGATCGCAGTACACAGCTCATCTTATTTCTGAAAAAACATTCAGACTATGCAAAATTCTCCTTGCCTCAGACATCTATTTGAATATGAGTATATCCAAGCTTCTGTCTAGCTACAGAGCAGTTCTCACATGGAGTTCTGTACCCTGATACAAACCACTTCCTTTTATTATATACCTTATACTCAGGAGACCCCATGTAAATGATTCACAAGACCTCTCCTTCTACCAGGGAAGTTTTGACCTATAGGTATCATTTTAGCTGCTAGGGTAGAGCTGTCCTTACGCCTCTCAGATATTGGTGGATAAACAACTGCTAAGAACAGATAGATTGAATGTCACCTCTTCTAGCCCTGTCCTCTGCATGGTCTGAACTTGAGATACTTGTATAATTTTTGTTACTATGGACTTATTCTGATATATTTTCTATATCAAAAATCTATGGGAGGATAACATTTTCAATTGAAAACACTCTCAAGCCATACTAGTGAGAAATAGAGGAATGCATAGAAAGTTATCTTAGTAGAGATTCTTCACAATACACTCGCAACTCACAGACAGTTAAAAACAAATGTATCTCCTGCTGAAGCTGGGAGGTTATGATCAGAAACATAGGAAAAAATGAATAGATCTTAGCAGATGTATGTTTTTTTTAAATGATTGGACCTTTTTCTTTGCTATATTTTCTATTGCATATGAGGAGAATTTCTCTCTGTGTGTGTGTGCGTATTATACACATCTATGTATCTTAGAATAGTAATTATTTCTATCTACATTAACTGTACGGTGTAGTACTATGGTGCATTGGGAGCCTTGCAGAACATGTTGTATTTGGTGAGTTAGTGATCTCGAACAGGTCATGCCTGCTCTTTTGGGCCTTGCACTCAGGGCTTGAGAAGCCTGTATGTTATTAATATAATCTGTAGTTTATCATATCTTAAGGAAAGATAAACTGTATGTGGATGGAGGGGTGTAATGTAGTGATCCTGAAAAGGAGACCACTGTACATCAAAGAGTCAGTGATCCACACAACAGTTAACCTGAGTAGGCACAGGCATGTGGTGTGCTGCATTGTGCTGCACGTCCAGTGTGGCATTCAGGTTGCATTGTGCTGCACAGACTCCTTGGCCGCAGGATAAACTCAATCAGCTCACTGTACCAAAGGAGCCTGCAGGCAACTTGTACTTGTGCATGGAGTTGCAGCAGAAAGTTCTCATGTGAACATCCTTTTTGAATAGAGTTGCATTTTTTTAAGAAATTGTATGTAATAGCTCGAATGAACAAGAAGGAGGAACCTCTCTCCACGAATTGAGTCTGTGCCTCACACCTTGGGAAAAATCCATCTGTGTTCCATCTGATGCTGCATGAATGTGAGGTCCCCGGCATCTGAAGACAAAAGATTTGCTATCTGTAGTCCTCTTATTCTGTCTTATTAAATCAGCTATTTTATTAAGCCATTTGTTTTTAGGCCTTTCTCACTGAGATCGAGAAAGAACCCTGTACTGTCTCTCTCTCACCTCACTCCCTGCCTACCCTCCAGTGCAGCAGATAGATATAGTCAGGAAAATATCGCTGTGATGTCTACAGACAAATCAAAATGTCCTGGAACTACAATTGCATCAGTCAGAGATGCCTTCCTGAGCATGAGACATTTTAGACCTGGTAGTGACCTCAAAGTGACTACAAACATAAACTTAAAGAAAGCACTCTTAAACCAATTCTTCTTCCTCCTCTCCCACAGGTAAAGAAATTGATGCGGTGAAGCAAGGATTTAAAAATATTATTTGGGAGTTCTATGTGGGTTTAAAACAGAAAAATCTGATCAGACTGTTCTGTGGGACTTCACTTCCTCAGAATAATCTAGGGTGTCTGTCTTCTTAAAATATGACATGAATGTGAGAAAGCCAAGATGTTTTTCACTTTGCTTTGCTGTTACTTGTAAATTTACAAGCCGTAACTCCTCTTCTTCATATTATTTTGAGTCTACATAGGACTGATATCTACTGTGTCTTTTTTTGCAGACCTATTCTGTGCAGTTTAAAAATAAATTTAAACAGTGCAGAGTCTAGAAGCAAAAATAAAGGAAAAGTTCTTCTCCATATTCCCTATTCCACGTCGCTACACCCCTGGTAATACCATACCGTGTCAAAGAAATGAGACTATCAATTCTGGAAGTGGAATGAGGATGTGGAAGGAAAGTAATCTAGCATGAATATGAAAGAGGGCATATATTCCACTGTCATGGGTTTATGACTATGGCCTTGGAAGAGTGCTTTAATGGAGCTGGTGTCTCAGACCAACCTACTTACATAAGGCAGAGACGGAGATGAAAGAGGGAACATTTTTTTCCATATATAAAATATGAAATGTATAATTTTTCAGAATTGCTTAGGATTTATACCCTCATTTTAAGAGTTCTCCATTCTGAAAAGTTTAATAAATTCAGTGTTTAAATTTCAAAGGCTAAATCTTACCATTGTTGAATTTACTAGATTGTTGAATATATGAAAGATTCAAAGGCAGTATTATAGAAGGGAGTATGTGAAAAAATCTGAAAATTTCAATCAATTGGTTCCTTTCATGCTTGATTATACAGGGGTAGAAAAACTATAAGTTTATATTCTAAAGAAAAAAAAAAACAAAAAGAATGTTTGTTTGTTAGTTTGAGGAAAGAGGAAATGCTGGCAGGAATTATATTCTGCAATTTCAAATCTTGTAGAGCAGCTGAATTGCCCATGCTTTTGGTAAAAAGTTTATGTGCAAATGAGGCTTTGCTATTTTTTTCCATTAATATTTCTTGGGAAATCTCCTCATATGTGACTTCCATTTTCCATTTTTTTCTGTGATGTCCTGTGATCATCAAATCAAAACTAGCCTGCACAAAAGTAAGAATACTAGCGATGACAATAATAAAGAAGTAACCTATGGAGGTACCCCATATCAGTGTAATGATGGGAAGTTTTCTGGAAAGTTGCATATGAACAAAATGAAATATCTTCTAGGATTTTCTTTCTTTATTAAAAAAAACCCTCAAACCCCAACATATATATACTTGCTGTTCTAGTATTCTCTTTATTGTTCTATGACTTTTCAGCCCTATTTGATAACTCAGTATGTGTCCTAGATGCTTTACACCTTTTTCTTGTATTTCTTTGTCATATCTATATTCTCAGTTCAATTATCCACTGCTATTTTTCTCTGGATTATTATTTTGAATCTTCTGAACTGTGTACTTCAATTGTTTGACTATATTGAAATTGAATAAAATTATTGTCCAGTTCCAGAGCCAGTATCAACTGGGTTTTTAAAAACAGAAAATAAGAAGGATATAAGGAAAAGCTACACACTCTGGCCTTTTAAGTCTGAGGGTTCCAACTTCTTGCTACAAAGTGAAAACAAAACTTTTTCTTTTCAGCGTGACTACCTATTGAAGTCATCTGTGTTGATCACTGTATGTAATGTGTGCTGAACATTATGACTCTACACAGTAACGGAATTTTGCCCTTCAAATATTCTATTCAAACTTCTTATTTAAGTTCCTCACCTCAATGTTCAGAGAAATCCATTTTGCTTAAATATAGCCATGTTTGCAAACTGAGGAAATTGAATCCAAGTGATTTTTCCCATTGAGATGCAGAAAATGGGTTACTTAAATTGATATGGGGGGAAAAGGAAAAGAAAACCTGTTTTGTTCTGATGTCATTGTGGCAAAATCTAGATCAACAATGTAGAACAGTTGAACAGTCCCTTAGATTCATTTGAAATTTTAATTTCTTAATTTTTCAAATGCATTGTTTGTTTATTGCTTTTTGGGGGACAATAAAAGATCTGTAAATAGTTATGGGGAAATTCTTCTAACAATTTTACAAATCTACATCATACACTCCTAGACCTAAGACAGACTTTGGCAATCTTGTCTAGTCAACAGAGAGAAGTTGGCATTTCTTGCTTTGTTCCATCAGATATATTTTAGACCTCTACCTTAGGATAAGTTTAACTGCACCACATGCATGTTGAGGGAAGTCCACTTGTCCCTTACTCACTACAAATGTCTCTCTTGTTTCAATAGCTTAAATTTTCTTTTTTTCTTAGTTCATTGATATGTTGTCAATTACTTTTGGATAATATTGTTTCCTGTTTTTCCAAGCAATTAAAACATCACTTAGCCACATGATATATAGTTTCAAAATATATTGAGTTACATTTTTACAGCTACTATTCATCCAGCCAAAAAAGTCAAGGAGAAGTGTCTTCTGAGATTACTGATATTACTGGCTAATTATAAAGTAGTCTGTTTAAAGATCAAGACAAACTTATCTCTTTGTTTATGTCATCAAAACTTATCTTGTCAGGGTCTCAAGTGGCTTCTTTCCATGCAGGCTTCTAAGACCATAATCAATTCTAATTTTCTCTATTTTCGATAAAATCACTGCTTTTTCCTCACTTATATCCTGTACTCTCTAGAATTTTATTATTCTGTCTTTCTCTAGTTCTCTTTTTTATCTTTATATCAATTATTTACTGTCTCCTTTCATTCTGCAAGTCTTCCCTGAACGAGCTCACTTGCTTATATGGATTTAAACTCCACTTCTAACCTAAATTAATCTTAAATTTATCAGTCTTTCATATTCCTCATGTCCAATCTCATATTTTATTGGTCTTCAGTATCTCTCTCACAGTCCCAGAAAGCCAACATGGCGAAAACAGATCTAATGTTCTTCCTGAAACCTTATTGACTACCTTTGTGCTTTGCTGTGATGTTTAATCGTTCTTGTCTTTAAAACAAAAAAAACCAGTCAGGATATTGTCTTGTCTTTTCCTTTTCTTGCTGCAGACAGACAGTAAGCAAAGCATATTGCATCCTTCTAAAATGTGCTTCTTTCTTTCCCCTGCTAACAAATTGTAGATCTATGCACTTTAGTTTTGATCCTTTAGATGTTTATCTCAGTAATAATAATGGTATTCTCATCAAGTCTACAGGCACTGATGGTAATGGCACTCTTTTTTTGCCTACCATTTTTATTGTGGTTTTTTTTTTAAGTTATAGCACTGCTTTTCCTAATTCTTTATGGCTCACCTTTAATATTCTTGCAAGCTCTTGAATGCAAACAGAGAGTATGATAGAGTTTCTTGATCACATTCTGTTTTCCTTTGATATTTCTTCCCTTTTCTTCAAATATCGATAACATCAGTCATACTTGCTTCTGTAAAGGGCTGCCAAAGGAAGTAATTTCCTGGGTACTACAAAAAATTGTATTTGTCTGTGAAGCTCAAAAGCCATTCCACATGTTCCTGGACCCTCTCTTCTACCTGCCTTTCAGTAGCTTTCCTTTAGTTTTCAAATCTTTCTGAGTAACACATCTTTGGTCTCACTTATGAGACAAAAATGAATATTAGTACAAGCACATATACATGTGCATCACCAAGACTTGTCAGCAAAATCAGATGAGCTGATCTTTACAATGTGGTCTTTTTTAATGCATGACTGACTGTATTATTTCCACTTTCTTCTGTAGTTCTCACTTGTGACATTCCACTGTATTGAAATTAAATTAAACTAGAATGTTCTCTATGAACAGGCTGTGGTTTTGCTTAATTTATGAGCATCTTGTGGAAATCTAAAATAAACCAGTATTTTGTTTGCCTGTCAGAATCATTCTTACTTCTGTAATTCAAATTAGTACTCCTGCGAACACCAGTATTTTTTGATGAATATAGTAGACACGCTTTATTACTACCTGGTGTGCTTAACTGGAAATGCCAGTGGATAACATTGGCTTGCCAGCCTGCTGTGTAAAAGGCAAAGAGATTAATCCAGAGTAGCTGTGAGATGAAGCATAAGAGAAACCTTATCCTCTTAATCTTATGCATGAAAGCAGTGGATGGATTGATCCTCCTGGCTGAAGAGAGTGAAATCTTCAATGTCCCCAATTGTTGTACATACATAATCATTGGCCATCAATATGCATTATAACCATCTGCTTAGATGGCATTATTCCTGCTCACAAGGTGATATGACAGTTAGCTAGGCTACAAATGCCAGTTCAGTTACTTGGCAGCCTTCAACTCCACAAGAACCTTTTTTCTGTTGGAAAGAGTATCACTTTAATCTCTGAACTTTACCACATCAGTCACACCTGTTCATACCAGTATGACAAAAATTCAACATGAAAGAACTACTAGTATACACTTTTGTAATCAAAAGGATGTCAGAATGTGTAATAAGTTACATTAAATAAGTACTTACGGTACCTTTACAAACAAACAAACAAACAAACAAACAAAAACCTTCTTGGCAAAAAGAATGCCAGAAGATCATGTTAAACAAAATGGGGACAGGCTCGTAAACTATAAACTGGGATCTGATTAATGCTTACCTTCTCACAAAGGAGCAAGAACAGAAAATTAAGAATCCTGACTGTTTACACTTGTCTTCGTAGAATTAAAAATCACAGTGATAAAAACACCTTTATCTTGAACAGATTTTGTTCAGAGGCCGTGTCTTTATTCTTTTCTGAGATTATTCTAATATTCTCTCAAAAAACATTTAGATTATTTTCATAAGTAAGTTCTTATTTTCTTATTTTATCTTATAAGCTTTTCTTATTTTCATGAGAAAGCCAGTTTTAAAGGCCTTAAAAATCTATGCAGATACCTAGATCAACACTTTCTGCTTCAGCACTTAAGCATCCCAAGGTCTGAAAGAGCTTACCTTCTGATTTAGAGGAGCCAGATCATCTGAAGAAATGACCCTTCAGCTGAATATTGCAGCAAGGAGATATCTTTTTATATTTATTGAAGTCCTAAGATTTGATCTTAGTCTAAGCAGTATTTTTAACATGACACCTATGCAAAGCAAAGGGTTGTCTTTGGAAACAGAATCCATTTGCCGTAATTGAAAGTGTAATAAAAAACTAAATTGGGTCAAACTAATTTATGAAGTGTTGGATAATTTTTGAAAGAGAACGACTATATAGGAAAAAAGTAATTTAAAAGTACTTAAAATAACTGATTTTTATTAAATGAGAATTAATATGTCTGTGTAAAACATAAATAATTTTTCCTTTTTGTAATTTGTCAGAAGGATCTGGCTCCAAATTTGATCAAATTGATTTTCTTGCAGAAAATTTTATTTAAATTTTATGTATTGCTGGAACTTGGGTACTGCAGCTGCTATAAAACGGTCCCCTCTCTATCTTTAAAAAGATTTTCCAGTACAAAGTGTTGATACTGTGGAGCAAATTTACTAGTATAAGTTCCTTCAAAAGCCACTTTCTATTTCTTCAATTGGCTAGCTTTATTCTTTTATGTATATCTCTAGATCAATAGAGTAGCATATTGGAAATAACAAAAAACGTGTATCCTGTATTAATTTAATTTATTGCCATGAAAATTGCAACCTTTTAATTTTATTGAATGTTTAGATACCCAGCATCTGCTGAGCCCATTTCTTTGGATTTCAGGGTTATTATTTTTAAATTAAAGTCTTCACTAATAATTGATGATTGATGGTTCTTTGAAACATGGGAAAAGATTGCACTGTTTGCACAAGTTAATCTCTTTTTTTTTTTGCTTCTCATAGATGTTTTTGCACGTTTGACATGGAAATGGTTCTCCCTACGCTAGTGCAAGAACCTGCACTGTTGGGATAGGAGGTCTGAAAGTCTGGAAACAGATGGAATTTGATTCCAGCCTTGCAATAGAGGATGGGTTGTTATAATCTGTGAGTGACCGCCCATGTTCAAGCAGCTTGGGTTCCCTAACTGCAGTGACCTCTGCCTACAAGGTAGTGGCACTCTCATTTTATGCTGAACTCTGATGACAATCCTTTTTGCTGGCACAGAACACTGTGGCATAGCCCCTCACAGGTCTCAACCCTGGGCATATGGCCCCCACGCTCCCCATGCAGTCATTGTTTTCTTAGCGGGATGATGTTGGTGCGTATGCTCAGGGAGTAGTTATCCATATTTTCCCTTTAAAAGGATGTTTGGTGGAAACATTAATCTTAGAAGAGGTTAGAAACAATCAATGAAAACTGGCAACTAAAAAAAGACTTAATTTTTATACTGTCCATTTCAACGTTGCATGTAATTGCTTTAAACACTTAGTCTCACCAATCTTTCTTATTCATTATACATAGTAAGCTAAATGTTAAATTTCTCACCCTGTTCTAACTTTGTCTCCAGTTTATTTAGTTAGAAGTAAAATGTTGATGCTTACCTGTCTATGAAAGCTATCTGTACCTTGCTTAGTATATCAATAGTATGTTAACCTAGACCTTCAGATATTACCAGACTCCACCTGGCAAAAGTGAGGAGATACAAGTAAGGGGAAAAACAAATAAGTACTTCCCTTTTTACAGCTGTTTGCGGTGTTCAGTTGCCTAGAATAACAGAAAGCTTGGAGTTAGACTAGCTTAATACTTTGATTTTCCTTGCCAAGGCCGTTGATAGGAATTGAATTCAAGCAACATTAACTTTAAGTTAATGACTTTGCTTTTGTGTGTATGGGAATGTGAAAATATTTGCTGATGTTGTTTGTTGCCAGAATGTGCTATGCAGGTTGCAGACCAACAGTTCATCTTCTTATGTTTAATAATTGCTATTTAGCTTTTTCTTCTTGTTCTTTAAAAAATAAGCCTGGTATCTAATTATGATAGGGCCTGTTGTAGTCTTTATCTTGGAAACAAAAGAGCTATAAAACACCACTGATATACTTTTCACTGGGTTTATTATGAGAAAAGGAAATGCACAGAAAAGTAAGTGCAACAACCCTGCATCAAGCTTACTGGATCTCAACATACAACATCCCTTTGAGCCAGAACCTCTGTCTGTTCATTGTTATTGTTTTTAGCCCTATTAAAATACAAGAATCTCCTTATGAGAAATCTGTGTAAGAAGGAAATACCTCTCACTCTTATAAAAAAATCTGAGGGTTTTACAGAACAAAGTGGAAGCAAGTTGTAGGAGATGAAGATGTTCATTAGGTTTTAATAACACTTTCAATAGCTCCAACAACTGTCAGAAATCTGTATGAATGCCCTTTCTTACCCTTATTTCCTTCCCTTCTCCCTGCCCCATATATCTGAGGATTGTGAAGTAGAAAGTAG
Source organism: Platalea leucorodia (assembly GCF_965183815.1). NCBI lineage: Eukaryota > Metazoa > Chordata > Aves > Pelecaniformes > Threskiornithidae > Platalea > Platalea leucorodia. The sequence goes on from NC_138824.1 coordinate 105,182,517, forward strand.
AACAATTGGTTTCACAGGTAATCAGAAGCTAGCAAACTGTGCTGTTGGTTCTGGTCTCTGCGAATGTATTGTCTAAAGGTGCTTTAAAATTACGCTGTAAAACTGGGTTCACTGGTACCTGAGGGGAGGAAGGGCCTCAATTACACTCAGAAGCAATGAAAGTAACTCAATGTCCTTTGAAAATGCAGCCAAAAGTTTTGCCTGGAGTTTGTGCAGATAATACAATTTCTGTGAGATTGGAGAGTTGGTTTTTTTTTTTCTTTAAACTGTTTACATCTTGTATACATATAAAGCATTGGTTCATGGGAGGGAGAAAGATTGCAAACTGAGATACTCATCACAGAAAATTTTTTTAACTACTAAAACCAAATAGAATTCTAGAAATTATTCTCTTTCATGAGAAGCAATGACCTACACCTATACAACATAGCTGACCTTAGGGACTTATCACTGCCATAGTGTTATTTTTCAGTGTTGAACAGAACCTTTATTATAGAGCATATTGAGTTTTCAATACAGAAAAGAAATCCCCTGTCATAAGAAGAAAAATGAATTTTAAAATACCTATAAATGGGGAAGCTTTCTTTAATAAATGTCCTAAATTATCCTAGGTAGCCCAGTCTCAGAAATTATGCAGATGTTTTCACATCTATTTTGTTAGATATTGCCATAGAATATTTATAAACTGCCCCCTGTGGCAAGACAGTTGAGGTCAAAGCAAACTGAAGCATTATATAGGACACAATATATTTTAAAAAATTCAGAATCATTAGTCAGTGTCCAAAAATGTCACTTAGTTATGCTCTGTTAAAATCCTAAATAAAATATCTGTTGCTGTGTTCTATAAATATATGTCGAAATATTCTCCTTTGTGAGGCTTCTGCAGAAACTCTTTAGTGGTTTTTCTCTTGATTCAAGCTGCAATAACAAGATTCATGTAACAGAGGCTTCCTGCTCATACAATACCGTTAAAATGCATTTCAGGAGTCTATGCATATATTCATTGCTGACCTCACCATGATGCTAGGAAGCAGCCGTTTTGCATAAATTAAGCTGAGACCCTACATGAGACCCATCTTCAAGGTATATGTTATTCACAATTGCAACTGAAGCAAATTGACACCAGAAGATAAAGCCATACAGTGAGTCATTTGTCAGCTTGTGATTGCCATCAAGCAAAGTGCTCTATGGAAATTAGCTATGAAATACCTATTGTATGGTACCAAAATAGCGTCCAGTATTTCTAAGCATCCAGACCTATTAATCTAATCTTTTGTATAAATTTGCCCATCATATGGAGAACAAATCTAGGTACATATCTTTTTTTTTTCAACTATAAATGAAACAAAAAATTGTTATGTGGATGAAAGTAATAATTTAAAAACAAACAGCAAACACTTCTTTTCCAAAATTGTATGTTTCTATTAATATCTTCAAAAGAATGCAAGTTAATAACTAGTTACTATTGTACATATATTTAAGTAATGAAATTATTTTTCTGTTGCATTTTTTATTTATTAGACCATTTATTATACACTTAGTTAATTTTTCCCCTAACTGAATTAAAATTGAAATTTCTCTTTTTGTCAACAAGTGAAAAAAATCTCAGTGAAAGAAAATCATAGAGAAGAAAAGAACCCATTCTTTATATCCCTTGTGATAATTTCTAGAAATCGTGGCAATGTATGATATTACAGTGGAGTGATGAAAGGAAATAAAGAAGCTGAGACTGAAAGAAACTGCAGTCCTCTGCTGAAGTGAGAGTTGGAAAACTGTCATATAATGGATGACTGTATAGAATCCCTTGAGTCAAGGTAAAGTTGGCAACTGTTGAGGAGAGTTGGTGTGTTAGGATAGTGATGGCAACTTGTATGGTATATTTGGGCTGATCCTGCTCTTGCAGTGCCCTTTTGTGATGCATTTAAGCTCTTTTGTAGCCAGCTATTCCTGATAACTCTTAGATATCCTTCACAAATACTACAGGTATACATTAAATATTTGTCTAGGAACTGTTTCACTATAGAGGTCTCCTTGAATTTGGGTAACTAATAAAATTAATCTCTCTGCAAATATATCTCCATATACCTTTTACTTATTCCTGCTAACAATGTCTCTACTAAAAGGGATGTATTTAAATGCACAACTTTTAAAATATTTTTTTAAAGGGAACCCTAGAAAAGAACACAAGCAGGAATACCTAAGTGCTATTTAAGCTTAGATGATTACTGCAACTCAGTGCAAGAACTACTTATAGTTATCCTCAGAAAAAAAAAATTAAATACAAATTATGCATTTTATATGGACTTCCATTCAGGAAACTTTGAAGGAATGTTAGAAGAAAATTACCTATATATGTGAATTCTCAGTTAGATACAATTTTGTCTACCAACCATTCTGACGCATAGTTCCCAGCCCTATGAGACCCAAATATCTTTTTCCATTTATATTCGTCTTTTACTTTTCTTATTTGCTTTCAACTTATTCTAAGATGATTAAGACATTTAAATTTCTTCATGTCTTCAGTCGACTCATCAATACTGTTATATCTGTTTCCAGGGCAAGGAATGGAGAGTAATGGGGAAAAAGGTTTTTAAGCCAGGTGTACACATTTTCTTTCTGCTACTTCTGCTTTCAGTATTCACCAGAGTTTTCAAAGCGTGAGAATAGACTTCCACTCAAATTCAAGTGGTAATGGCATGAGGAATAGTTTATAACTGAAATTAAATGGCTAAAGTTTTGAGAGAGCCTGGAACCGCCTCCAGTTTTGCTCTGAAATAAGCAACAGGCACAAATAACCAGAAGAAAAAAAAAATATTGTCTGGTTGATTTATAAGTCATTTACTTGGTTTCTTACCTTAAAATAAGGTAATATCTAATCTGTTTCAGTTCATATTTTCCTTCCTTAAAAAAGGGAGAAATGTCTTTTTTAAAAAATGCAATTCTTTCCTGACCTCAAGGCCTACTAGAATAAATTGCAAGCTTCAGTCTACTGCTCAGACTTCAGTTAAGCATGTTCTTCAAGTGACCTCACAGGACACAGTCCTATGTTCAGTAACAACTCCATGCTTGAACTCCTCTATTAGGATGGAGACTGATACAGTCCTGAAATAAGCATTTATGCAGTGTATGGAAACATGTATTTCAGGTCTCCAGTGCAGAATAAATCCTTTGAATAGTCATCAGGTTTATTTATGTGATTTAGAATAATTATTTCCATGTGATAACAAAATATATGTGTTAAATATATTAATTGCTAAATTATTCTGTGTTACTGTTCCTCCTACGTACACTGATTGTTCCTACAGACAGAGAACTAGAAATGGTCATGGACAGAACCACTCATCTAAGTGGTCAATTTTCCTAATTTTTACAGTCTCTTATCACTGGTTGAGCAGCTCAGGAAAGTTGCAGCAGCTGCAAGAATTGAGCCAAAAATTCAATTAGAGACAGTCTTGACTGAAGCTGCTTGAGGTTTTTGTTTTTTTTTTTTTTTTTGTAGCTTTATTTACTTACTAGAGCTACAGTGGAGAGGACAAGCTGCTATTGTTGGAGGAATAAACAAACCCCTTTTTTTTTCTTTTTTCCTCTCTTTTTTCATGTTTTCGTTTTCCAAATGTGAGGAAACCGAAAAGAAAAGAAAACAACACAGCCAAAACCTAAGTTCCCCTTGTCTCTCTTTCTTTCCCAGAAGAAAGATACTTCCACAGGAAATATGTTCAGCAGAAACAAAAATCTCTTTGAGCAAAGCGAAAATAAAGAGGCAAAGAAAATATTCCAGAATAATTTGAAGAAGAAACCCAAGAGAAAATACTCCTTATGGCAAGGTTAGCTGGTCTTTGGAGTTGCCCATAATGTGAAACATCATTAAAGTAGTATGCTTCAAGAGTGATCTGGTAGAGATGAATGGGCTGGAAGATCTCATATAATTTCAACTCCCCATAATAAATATTAATATTGTGATTGTATGTACATGTATAAATAGTTTTTTTAATTTGTTTTTATGAGAAATATACTCTAAAATATATTATAAAATTGTAATATCAGAATGAGGGGAAATACAGAAAATAATAGTAATTTATAGAGTTCTTCACTATATTTTTAAACCAAAGATTCTGGTTTAGCACCTGTGGCTGCTTATTCTGAGTCATACATAATTGAGTCTTTCAAACTCCCTTTCTGGACCTTGCAATAGCTGAATGAGAAGCTGAAGTAACTGGAAAGTCATGGGTGGGTTTAATAAGCAGAAGTGATTTTTTTATTATTGTGTTTAGGCATTTCCCATATTCTGAATTATTTTCTTCTGCTTGTTTGTAAAAATGGTACATTTGCTTATTGGTCTATTGTCTCAAGACTTGCCTATCACAAGCCTATTCAGTCATGGAGAGATTCAGGATAGGTATGTGCTTAAAACCACATATGTACTTAATTTGTAAGAGCTGACTGCGTTTCATTAATTTATTTGTTTACTTTCAATTCCAGCTCTTTGATACTGTCAAAACCTCTTGTAACAGTGCTTTGTTTGGAGGACTTTGATTTTAGTGTATCCTCCAGATATACAGACCATGTTTCATTATAAAGGGAAACAAGCCAAGAGCTGTGTAGATGTTGACTTTCAACAGCATTGTAAATCAGATACAGATGCCTATCTGACTTTTTAATATAAGCACAGAAAGACTCATAGTGCATAGATCTTTCCAAGTTTTATCCCCCACCTTCCAGAACCTCATGCCACGACTGTGTATATAGCATTGAGCTCGCCAAGATCGTGAGTGCAGCTCTTGTGTCTAAAGCAATTAAAATCCTCTCTCATATCTCATATCACACCCCAGATGCATGTCTTGCTATGGGTCTATCTAAAATTAGAAAATCTACTTCATTTAACCTCTGGCATGCCACGTAATTAGGAACTTTAAGTAAAAAAAGTTAATGCATGCCTAGTAAGAAGGTTCTTGTGTTGAGAATGGTGAGTGTGTGAGCACTGGAGATGTTACGACTCTAAAAGTCTTTTCTTGATTTTGTTTTTAAATGCTAACTGATGTGGTTGGTGAACACTGTCTTGTCATGTCTGGGTTTGTTTGGGGTTTTTTTATATATTGCAATAAAGTTTTATTTTATAATTACTTATTCTTTTAAAATGCTTTTCTTCTTAGATCAGAGTTGTATTTCTTTGGCATTTCAACCTAAAAGATTATTTCTTAAAATTAGGGCAAGGTAAGGGCTTCCACAGTGTAGTGTCAGGTATCATATTAGGATTTCATAAACAAGTACATTTCTGTATGTGTAATGAATAATCCAGACTTATGGCTGAGTTGTAAGAAGGTAGTCAGTTCATGAATTCAAGGTGATCCTGCATTATTTCCTTGACAGTGAAGGACAAGTGTTTTTATTTGTTATTAATGGATGCAACAGTTTTAATGTTCGCTGATATGACTAAAAGGTTAATGTAGTGCCATGCCAAAGAAAGGCACAGTGTGAACTGAGTATGAAAAATATTTCTCCAATGTGAACTGACTCCTTTCATAAAGCCATATATCAGAAAGTAGATGCTTGTTTCTGTACCAGATTAGCACAGATCCATATTCTACATAAACTAATTGATATATTTCAGTTTAATTGGCATCCAGACAACAGAGATAGATAGAGAGTGCCTTTCTGGAAATTGTTGGTAGTCTCATATCCAAATGACCTTCGGTCTCAGACAGAGGTTCTGCACACGTGATGTGAATTTATTATGGTCTTCAGCATTTATTCAAAGAGACACCGTAAACAACAAAGTCAAAAGAAATAAGGCTATCCATCATCCCCACATAGGCATAGAAAAATAACCCAACCTAATTCTGTAACTTGTACTTCATTACTGCTTTGGTTTGCAAATTCATTAATATGAAGCATATTTTAAAATAATCACATGATTTTGAAATAATAAACAGGATCCATAGTAATCATATTCCAGCGTCAGTTTTCAAAGTCTTACTAGAATTAGGAAACGACAATCTGGAAAAAAGACCCTCCCTCCAAAACAAAATCCCTCTTCAAAAACCCCGTATGTACTCTTCACTTACGAAACTAATTCCCATACATATACTTGCATTTTTTTTTCAATAATTTTGCATATGATTTTGTCCCTGGATCCTGAAAATACTTGTACTCGGCTTCACACAAGCTGGGCCATGGAGTTAAGTTGACATTCCTGAGTGACTGTATGCCATCCAAGAAACTAGCATGAAAGCTAGGGGAATAAAAAAAGTTTGTTTCTTCCTAACCATGAAAATTGATTCATGTTTACCATTTGCTGTTCTCATTATAAGCTTTGTCATGAAAACAAGTCATGGAATTGGAATGTAGGTTTTACTGATGTAGCTTTCAGTATGGAACCATAAAACTTCACCTTCTTAAATCTTCTGTAGAGCGCATTCTCTGTTTTCCTCAACTGGGTCTGCTTATCTCAAAGCTGTTGAGCTTTGTCTGACTATTGTCCATATGTCTTTTTTTCAGTGGCTTCTTTTGACTAAGTAAGCATCTACTGGCTCACTTGCTGATTGCTACTTAATAAACAGACCTTATGAAGAGTTGAAAAAAAAGAAAAGAAAGTTCTGAAAGAACTAATTGCCTGTGTATGTGTTCGCATTTTAAGGGGGTTACAGAAGGGAGCCTAAGAAATTATACACAGTAACATAATTTCTTATCTGAAATTGGTGACACCAACTTATCAATACTTACCAGACAACCACCTCCAGAGAAGTCTAGTTCCAAAACCAATGTGAGTTAGCATTCTAAAATTGGAAAGACTAATTTTTTTATGCATCTTCAGTCATTATTTCTGCCATTTGCATCATTTTAAGAGCGTGGTTAGATCCTTTCACTGTTGAATGTCTATGCAACAATGTATGGATTACTGTGTAGTGACAGATTACTTTATCATGCATTTTAAGTAGTTCTCATGTGTAATCTCCTTAGCAGCCATAAGGCCATATGTTTGCGTAATTGCCTCTAAGCATTAGGGATAGCTGAGGTTTTGCCTCCAAAGGATTTAGATAAAACAAATTCTCAGCAAAGCTGTATAGATGATAAAACATTAAAAGATAAATGCAAATACATGATCACTAAGGAGCTAAACGTGGATCTGTTCAGTTAATGTAAAAGAACTGTAAGAAATGGATATTGCATATGTTAATAAAATATTAGCTTAGATTCTTTATATACAAGAAGTCAGATATCTACCACAATATTCTTGCTAACTTGAGGAGGACATTATGAAAACTTTTTTTTTTTTTTTTTTTTTATTTTTTTAACCAGAACATTTACTTCAGTATTGCTTCTATAGTTTTCTTTCTCTTCAAGAATCTAGTTTTAAAAATATGGCAAGGAGAGCTTGAAGGTGTCACAGGAAATAATCTCACCCTTCCCCAACTCTAAAGAAGGACTAGCTGTCCTGAGACCTTCCTTGTTCATGCATTTCTTTTAATGCTTCTTGTTAATATTTTCATCTAATGCATTAGATGGCTTGATTAGTTGTTTTCAAGTGGAAGACACAGGTCACTGAACACTCTGACTGACTGACTGACTGACTCTTCTTGGGCAGGTGAATTGGGGCTCAGATTGAAGTAGTCATGCTGAATTTAGGGGAACTGATGTTGTCCTTGTGTGATGCAATGAAGAATATAGAAGAGGTTACATTTATTTCCCACAACTCATTTTCTACTAATTTTCTGATTTACTGCACTGTCTTTCCTTGAAGTCCATTGGTTTTTTTTGTTTTGTTATGCTTCTCTGCCTTTACGAAAAGCTATGTTTTTTGTTATTTCATACCCATTCTCACTCATTGCATTCCACATTCTCTTTCTTACTAGAGAGACTTTAGTCTTGAAGCACCTCTCTTACAGTTTTTTTCATCAATTTTTACATTAAAGTTGTTATCAATAAAATATAAGAAATGTCTGGGCTGTCCTGTATTCTTCTTATTAATATCTGGCCAGTTTCAGCTGGGATAGAGTTAATTTTCTTCATAGTAGCTGGTATAGTGCTGTGTTTTGGATTTACTGTGAGAATAATGTTGATAACACACTGATGTTTTAGTTGTTGCTAAGTACTGTTTACACTGGTCAAGGACTTTTCAGCTTCCCATGCTCTACCAAGTGCACAAGAAGCTGGGAGGTGGCACAGCCAGGACAGCTGACCCAGACTGGCCAAAGGGCTATTCCGTACCATATGACGTCATGCTTAGTATATAAAGCTGGGGGAAGAAGAAGGAAGGAAGGGAGGGACATTTGGAGTGATGGCATTTGTCTTCCCAAGTAACCGTTATGTGTGATGGAGCCCTGCTTTCCTGGAGATGGCTGAGCACCTGCCTGCCAAGGGGAGGTAGTGAATGATTTCCTTGTTTTTCTTTGCCTGCATGTGCAGCTTTTGCTTTAACTCTTAAGCTGTCTCTATCTCAACCCATGAGTTTTCCCACTTTTACGCTTTCGATTCTCTCCCCCCATCCCACCAGGGGGAGTGAGCGAGCAGCTGTGTGGTACTTAGTTGCTGGCTAGGGTTAAACCACAACATACATTAAAATTCTTATCAATAAAATATAAGAAATGTCTGGGCTGTCCTGTATTCCCCTTCTTATTGATATCTGGCCAGCTAAAATCTTCTTTATCCCCTAATTCTATGCTTTAAATGATTCTGACCATTTCCCACAGTGACCAAATCTTCTTGATTTGGTTTCTGCCACAGATCACAGCATTGTAGCAACCAGTCACTTTTCAAACACCCTCCCTACATGTTTTGAACCACAAAGTAAATATGCAGCTTTGATTTTTAATGAAACTCTTTTCTCCCCTTTCTGTCCTTAATGAAAAAATGCTGCCCTTTAAAATTAATAATCTAGTCATGTCTTTATCTTGATAAAACTGTTGGGCAAATTAAGTAGCAGTTTTGATGACAAATTTACTTTGTCATCTCCTTCTGTTTATTTCCCAATTTGTTTTTCATTAGTATATGGTCCTGATTTGTTTTGCATTAGTATACAGATATATAAAATTTAAGCAAATTAATTCACCATGCTGCTTCATATTCTTATTGCAAATAATTCTGTCTCCTCATTTTTAAATCCTTATATAGTTTTGTTTTCTTTGTGCTTCCCTGGGAGTTTTTCTTACCTGTTCTGGTCACGATTAAACCAAACGTATATTTGAAGAAGTTCTTCTGCCTCCCTGAAACTTTCTTACTTGCTTTGCTTGTTTCCAGCTGATAGAACTTTCCAGAATGAAAAAATCAAAACCCAGTGAAATCGGAAAGCTGGCTGAGAAGTTTCAGGCCTAAATTTACAGAAGTGCTGCAATGGATTTAGGAGTCCCACTATAGTTTAAAGCTCAGCAGGGTTGGGGGACTGACCTCTCCACTGTGTCACAAAAAATCAAAATGATAGTATCACCTGTTGGCAAGATCTTAATGTGATTCAGCAGTCAAATATTTTTGTAATGATTTCATATGACTGGAAGTGTGTATTTGCTGTAAGGATTGGTAGGGCTCATGAAAGTGCTCTTTTGTTCTTACGCAAGTATAGCAGAAGGCTCTGATAGGCAACAACTAGAACATTTATCTGAGGAAAAGTCGAAGCATTGGGTCTGCACTCCTGTGTCCAGATGACAAATAACAAGCTTCTGAAATCTTTTTTCTGAAACCACTATAGCATGATTTGCAAGGGAAGGAAAGTTACATTCTTTATAAATGTCTCTATTGGATGCAGGTGCCCAGGTGCTGGCAACGAGGGGCTGAAGGGGAGGCCTCTGTGAGGAGAGGCCAGGGGCTGCCGATTCCAATCGTCTCTAACAACAGACCCACCACAGGACACAGCTGAGCCATCAACCGTGAGTGGGATGCCTCTGGGAACACATACGTAAGAAAGGGCAAAAAAAGCCACTGGACAGAGCACCGGGGGGTGAACAAAAAAAGGGAGAAACAGCAGAGGGAACACCGAGGTGGGAGAAGGAGGAAGAAGCAGAAGAGGTGCTCCATAGCACTGGAGCAGATATTCCCTGTAGCCCCATGCTGGGGAACATTTTTTTCCTGAAGGACTGTAGCCCATGGAGAGGACCGTGCTGGAGTAGGGGAAAAGTGTGAGGAGGAAGGAGCAGCAGAGAGAAACCATTACGTAGTGACTATAACCCCTCCCATTCCCCCTGCGCTGCTCAGATACAGGACAGAGGAGTCAGAAGTGAAGGAGCGAAGCTGACCATGGGAAAGAGGGGAAGAAAAATGTTGTTTAAATGTTTATCTTCTTGTTTCTCACTACCCAAATCTATTTTAACTGGCAATAAACTAATTTTCCCCAAGTGAAGTCTGTTAGACCCAGAGTGGTAGCTGGTAAGCGGTCTCCCTCTCTCATCTTTTGAGCTTCTCATCCTATTCTCTGCCCCTGTTCCACTGAAGAGGGGGAGTGCATGAGTGGCTGGATGGGCATTTGGCTGTTTGCCAAGGTTATCTCACCACCACATCACCTGTATTTTCAATAGAAGATTCTCCACTCTAACTTGCTCTTTTATAGATTTTTTCTGGGCTATTACTTAGATGCCATGTTGCTTTACTAAACTGTCTGCACATTAGTGATGGGTGAAATGATATCTTATAATATATAGAAGCTATTTCATTGACAAGCAAGTTATGTAGTTTAGTCCACTTTTGTCTGCATAAGTACTTCCTGGTCCTTCCGTGGACTGAAAGTGGGTAGTTCAGCCTTCCATCTTTTCAGGACTTTCAGAGTTGCTGCCATGTTTTCCTTAGAGATGGAGGTAAAAGTTTCCTTTGTTATGACCACTGAGCAATGCTAGTGGCCAAAGGTTCAAAATCATGTAATTCTTAGGTAAAATAAAATAGAAATTAAATATAAAGAAGAGAAAAAGAGCATACGTTTTAAAATCTGCCAGCTTAATGTTCAATCCATGATAAAATTCTGAAAGATGGCAAAACAAATATAAATGTGCTTTGTCTTGCTTCTATCCTGGACAGTCTTTCTTCCATTTATTTTGTTGAACTTATACATCATCCTAACAGAAAGACAAATCTTGTTTCCTTCCTTTTTAAGTATTTTATTTTAAATGAAAGTGTAGTTACTACCTTGGATCATGTTGCTTATCCTTCATTTGTAGGTCCCTTTTAGTATCTGACCTGACAGTTATACAAAGCAACAACTTTTGTACAGACTAATTTGGGCTAACTCTACAAAGGACCTTAGGCCAGCCTGGATGTTTCAGCCTGTGGCTTGTGCATGCCTGGATAGTGGATTGGAAATCACAGCTTTGGGTCAAATACCCAATTGACCTTCCAGTCTGAAGGTGCAAATAATTGCTTCACCGATCCACACCTCCATCATTTCTTTTAAAACACAGGAGGAGAGTACCAAGGTTTATCTTCTTAGAGAAGAATCTAGAAGATTTAGTCCCTGCCCCAAGAAAAATACCTATGATCTACTGTATGCTTTGTCTGACTATTCCTGTTACTTCCTATCTCTTCTACCATCTATTGGAGAAATGTTCAAATCAATAGATGAGAGGAAAGGGGAGGGTCAGGCTCTCAAGCAGTTGTTGGGGCTTTGCTTGAAGAAGTCCTTCAGCTGGGCATTATCTATGCAGAGACTTGGGACTGGGCTTGGCAATTTCATAGTTTCTGTCAGAGTAACTGGGAAAAATTGTAATTAGAATTGTTCCCCTGCCAAGCTCCACTGCCTACTTACCTTTTGTGTCTCGTTATGCCTTAAATGAACTATCACTGTTGTCTGATTCATTCCTTCCAGAGAAATGTTGCAGGTGGTATGGCTAGGAACAACATATTCCTGTGTGAGATGTGAGGTAGTGTGGTTTGAGAAGATGCTCTTCCACAGGGTAGGTTTTGTTACCTAGCAAAAAGAAATTCAACTTTCACAAGTAAAATAGAGAGAAAAGGTGACGTTGGAAAAGAAGGAGACACAAGGAAGATAAATGTATTTAAGGGATCAAGATGCCTAACTGGATAAGTGATATATAGGACACTATTTTCCATCAGGCCATCTGAAAAAAATGTAAAAGCAGAGGTGAAAGAAGGGACAAAAACCTAAGCCTAATTTAGTTAAACTAATGCAAAACTGCATAAAGAAACTTTTTTGTGTGTTTTGTTTTATATTAGCTTGGTTACATAATTTTTTACTGTGGTTTTTCTGATCTATTGTTTCAGATATAGTTTAGCTGAAACCGGTGCAAATTTGAGCAGAGAGAGGGCTTAGAATAATGTAACTTTTTTCAGCTGTCCTACTTAATTCACTATGTGTCTGAAAGTTTATGGAGACAGCTCTTCCAGGGTATATCCTGCATAACTCCATGAGAAGTCTGAGGAGTGATGTTGATTTACAACAGGAAAGGACATAGTTCATCAGTTTTGCTACAGTGGCTAGAAATAAAAAGAAAAATATTCAATCTTATTTTAAAATGATTTGTCACAATATTCTTTTCAAAAACAGGAAATGTAAAAAGCAGCAGAAAAAGAAAAATATAGTTATTGTTATTGTTAACCACAATATGTCAGGATTATTGTTTGCTTTTAAAAATCCAGTTTAACAAAAGGAACATTCAAGAATTGACTGCAACTGAAAATGTGAAATATGGTCACTGAGACAGGGATATAGGACTTCGTATCTCATGCATCATCAGTATACAGCAAACTGATGTTTTATAGCATGCATATTTGCATAGGACTGTTGAACTTGAATGTGCCAAGAGTTTTTCTTATGCCATTAAGAGTCCTGACTTTAGCAGTACAGTACATTAAACTAACACTAGTGGAAAAATGATAGCTGTTATAATGCTTCTGAGCAACTGCTCAGCTTTATGTTCTCTGGGCACTTACAAAAAATTGCATCCAATCACATTCTCAAAGAAGAAAAAGCATTTATACATATGAAAGCATGCCAACCTGATGTGGTTTTCTGTGCCTAATTTTTTTTTCCTTAATGTCATTTAATTTTGAAGCAGTGATCTTATATATTTTTCCTCTTTGTGTGTGTTTAAAGAAATTATAATTTACATGAGACAAAAAAATATTTGATTCAATTTTGGCATGTTGCATCATAGTGTTTTGGGTGATGCAATGTATCACTGATGCAGAACATAGACTGATGTCTCTACAATGTGTCAGCAATAATAACAAATATCTTTAATGTCCAAAATGCCTGAATACAGGTTTGCCCACCACCTAGCATTATCTAGTTTTATAACTGGTTTTGTCTTTTCTCCAGCTCTTGTAGAATCTAAAAATAGAGGGAGTTCATATTTAGAATTTGTATCAGTGCAAGTCATACATTTTAAATGTCTTCTTTGTGTGCTTTTTATAAACATGGCATGCTGGAGTCTTAATATCGCAAAGGAAATAACTTCCAGGTTTGAGATAATGAAATAACATTATTCAGCAATAAAGAAACTTTTCAAAGGCAAAGGTAGTAGTCTGGAAACCTTTAGTATCTTCTACTAAATCATTACTGAATTATATTTAAACTGTCATGTTTGTTTTACCTGTCTTAATCTCAGTCCACATGTTTTCTCACTTCTGCCCTTGTGATTCTCTCCCCTGTCTCGCTGGTAGTGAGCAGCTAGGTGGGGCTCAGCTGCCAGGTGGTCAACCCACCACACGGTGTCTGTCTTCCCTCCCCTTTCCTTCTCTTGAAATGTGCTGTTCTTCACAGAAGCTACCCATTCACAATCCATTTCTGCTGTTTTTACCTTTCTTACCTGCAAGTCACCACTGCACCTTTCCATTAGGTCACAAAGTGACCTATTCTTTGAAAATAAAGAGTTTGAGTTAACTAAATTTGTAACTAATTCTCCCTTGCTGAGATTTATTCTCTTAGGACCAGGTTTATAAACTCATGACATCACTGCAAAGGGTGGAGATGGAACCATTTCCATTATTAGTCTCTTTGATCTTCCCATGTTTTTTTACTCTCCTTATACTATTCATTTTATTATGCAATATCTGAGCAGTAAAGGTCATTGATTATATTATCAGATATGTTTGATTCTCTGTGGTATGATGCAGTGAGAGGATATAACCTTGTGATGATGTTTCAGTTTAAGGAATTTTGGAGATCAGTGCCTGCAGCGCAAGGGGTTTTGGCCAGGACTTCTTTGCGAAGACATTAATTTTTTCATTTTTTGTAACCTAGTTTGTGCTTTTATAGCTCTAAGTTGATACAGGACTTTCTGTTTAAAACCAGAACAGATTTAAAAATTCCATATTGAGGACCTGCTAATAATTCATGCTTGAAAATAGATGTTGAGGTAGAATCCTAGTTTAGGAAAAATCCTAAAATGCGTTGTATAATGACACTAATGGATAATTTCAAAATTATGCTGGTCTTGCTAGCAAAAGACATAATTTGACAAAAAAAAAAAAAAAAGGAGGGGAAGAGAAAACTTTGTATTTTCTGACTGGTTTAGTTATTCTTTGTTTTTATTGTTACATTGCATGGAACAACAACTGCTATACACTGAAGACAGAAACTTTAGTACATCACAAAATATCTGACCACATTTCATGCAAGATGTGACGTTATTCATGGTGAGGACTATTTGTCTCCCTTTCACAATAAAAAGAGGTTTTATTACATGAAAGCAATGTGAAAATGATGTTAAAAAGAGACTGAAAAGAAAAAAAAAAAAAAAGATGTAGAATTGTTTGTGAGTTGGGATTTCATTTGGAATTGTTGCCTTTATTTAAGACCATAGTGTCCTAATGATATTTTTTGGGAACAAAAAGCTTCAATGCTTGAAAGAGCAGCCCTAAAAATAAAATGAGTGGATCATGGGAAGAGAGGCAGAGAGCATAGGTTCATGATTTTTTTTTTTTATATCTTAGAGGTGGAAAAAAGACCACCATAAGGTATATCTGTTTAACTTTCAAGGGGAAATGTCAAGCTCAAGTTAGATAGTAAGCATAAATGCTAAGTGTTAACTGATTTGTTTCTGATTGTGATATTCCGAAGTAGGTGTCAAATCCATTGGCATTTGCTGTAGAATGTTAGTTGGTATATACCGTAAACAAGAGAATCAGGGTAAACCTGTAGTGATTCATAACAGTCTCTTAGAAGAGGAGATTTGGAAGAGTATTTGTGAGAGATGGAGATAATTCACAGAGATAACACTGGAAAGATAACAATAATGTTTTATTTGCATGCTACACTCGCATTTCATATTTCTGATGCTACGAGGTTGTAAACTAGGAGCCATGTGGTTTATTTTCTTAGGTGCATAATATGACTTTTATCAATTAATTCCTTTGAAAAAAATAGACGTTAAAGTGCTTATTCAAACAGTGCATTCATTAAACTACTGGGCCTCATCCATGATGGTTCTTACTGTGAGTTATAGCTGATACTTCAAGTCAAGCTTTTCTCTTCTACTGCTGTGACCTAAATAGCTTGCTGCAATTTCAGATTGCCTTTTTCAAGGCTATTGTAGTTGTATCTCTGTGCCCCTATAGACCACACTTCTATTTCCTCACTTTCCTACTGATTGATCTTCACATAATGTAGTTCAATAGAGATTAGAATTTGCCTGGGGACTTTATTTTGCTATTACTCAGTTTCCTTTATAAAAGAACTCTGTTTTGTTGGGGAGATTAGATCCTTTACCACTGATTTCTATCTCAGTTAACTTCTTGTTCTAGATAGTAAGATCCTACTCACCTTGCAGGCTATTTTAGTGACATCAGATTCAAATGACCCCTTGCATTGTTATTTACAGGTATGCACTTGTTCAAGTTTTGGGTGATGACTGTAATCTAGTACAAACCCTTACTATGCAAATGAAGTGAGTTGACAATGGTGCATATCTTCAATATCACAGAAGTTTTATTCATAAACATAAATAAATCTTTCATGGTTCCCATTAAAGGCAATAGCATTCATATTTTTCTTTTTTTTTTTTTTTGAGACAGTTAGCTAGATGGTAAACTGCTTGTCTCAGTCATTCTTCTGTCTTCTTGAGTGTCTAGGTGCCACTCTGAGTTAAGACTGTACCTTTTCCTTGGAGATTTTCACCCATGGTTTGTAAGTGTGCCACAGTCTTTCTGCATTTCACTGTGCTGTGTTCGTTCTGTCAGTGACAGTATTATTGTTTTGTCTTGCTCATTGTGACTTGTAGTGTTGCTGGTCTTCATTTTCATTTTGATTGTTTGTTCCACTGATTAGGAAATGTCTTATCTTTAGGTGAGGGAATGATGCTATGTAGATATTGATTATGGGTCATTTGGATTTTCTGTTTCATTGCTTTGGAGGGAGTACTTGCTGTTTTGAGCAAGGCAGCGAAAGCTGAATGCTCTTTTCCGTATATGGAGTAATGAGGAGATTTGGCTGATCATTTTTTTGTAGCAAACACTGATAATGTTCTTTAGCACAGAATTATGATGCTGTTTGCCAGCCTTACATATGCAGCACAATTCTCATTGTTCAATGGGACTTTGTACTTTCTGCTTCGCTCTTTTTCTTTCACTGCTGCTGTACTTGGAAGAAAAGATCACTGTAGGATTCTGACTCAGACTTTCTCACCTATACAAATTGAGAATCAAGAACGTAATACTGATGTAGGGAACAAAGTCTTAGAAAGAGTCTTGAAAAATGTGTTTGTGACAGTTTCAGAAATTCAAAACATTTTCCCTGGTTTATCTAGAAGCATATGCTGTGTTCTAATTTTTGTGCTTCTTTTAAACAGCCAGCCATGATTAAAAAATTATCCTGTATTTTTAACAGCAGTTATCCTCATAAAGAAGGCTATAATTGAAACCTGTTTTCTCTGCAGTGCTAGTACATATACGTATGGCTGTGATGGAGTTAACTTTCTTCATAGCAGCCCATATGGTGCTGTGTTTTGGATTTGTGACCAAAACAGTGTTGATTACACACCAATGTTCTGGCTATTGCTGAACAGTGCTTGTGAAACATCAAGACCTTCTCTGTTACTCACTCTGCTCCCCTCCCGGGGAGTAGGCTGTGGGGGCAAGAGGCTGGCAGGGGAGATAACGTGGACAACTGACCTGAAGTGACCAAAGAGTTATTCCATGCCATACAGCATTATGCTCAGCAATACAAATTGATGGGGGGAGGCTGGTCTGGGAGGTAGCCATTGCTTAGATACTGGCTTGGTATCAGTCTGCTTGTGGGAGATGGTGAGAGATTGCCTTTGCATTGCTTGCTCCCCCCGCCTCCCCCCCCTTTTCTTCACTTATTAAATGGTCTTTATCTCAACCAACCAGTTCTCTCACTTTTGCTCTTCCTATTCTCTCTCTCCTGTCCCACTAGAGGGGACAAGTGAGGGAGCAGCTCTGTTGTGCTTAGCAGCTGTGTGGCGCTTAGTTGCTGGCTGGGGTCAATCTGTCACACTACCCAAGGCTATTCTTTTTCCAGTTATCCAGCCTAACTGAATGAGGTTTGGAACAAATAGCAGGGAGGGATAAAAAAAAAAAAAAAAAAGAAAAAAAGAGAAATAAGGTTTAACTGTGGTTTAAGAAGCATGCAGTGCTGAATTATCGACTTTCAGTCTTGACTTTCAAAGGTAAAATAACATTTGCCCATTGCTTGTTTTTAAATGGTCCAACATCAGTTAGTGTTTATTGTTAAGAAAAGATTGTCTTACTGGTACCTGTTGCTTCTGAAATGTCATTGATAGATAAAGCAAAATTTTGGTGTCCCAAAGAACAACAGTGAAAGTAAGAATTGTGGAACTAGTCATTTTTAAAAATATAATTCACTTTTTGCTGACCAATAGCCATATATTTTTCATCATTAATTATTTTTCCTTATGTGTCCAGAATAATAAGATTTGTGTCTTTTATTTTTGTGGTACAATTACAAAGTATTTTTAATGCATAGTAGCAACATGAACATGACAGAGATACAAGAAATTAAATAAAATAATTTTACCTTCATTAAGACATGTATATGCAATAATTAATAAAATGGAAAATATTTATCTCTTAAGCCTATGTTCAAGCACTTATAACTGACCTTTTCAAAAGCATTGGCATGGACTGTCCTAGCTACGAGTACAAAGTCATTCCTGCTCATTCATCTTTTGCCTGGAAATTAATTCTGTAGTTTATGTAAAACTGAGGAAAAACAATTTCAGTTCTTTTCTAGTGAGTGTTTGATTATTTACAAAAGTTTCATTACGCTGCTGATCAGACACAACTAATCACTAATTGAGATGGACCTTAATCATGCTTGGCTCTGAGTGATTTCTGAACATAGATTATCATGGATAAAATATCCACTGAAACATTGTTAGAATCAACGAATAGAGGAAGGTTCATCATAGCCAAAATAATTTCAATATATGATAGAGTATCAGAGAACATTTAAAGGAAGCTTCATAGTATGTCTGTAAGCAGTTGACTAATGCTGATGGCAGAAAGGAAGACAGTCTTTATTTCCAGCAACAATTGGTTTTAAAACAGATATTTTTCATAGCTACAGTAAGAAGATAATACAGAATACATTATTTAATGTATGTATTTTTATTATAGAAAATGGATTCTACATAAAATGAGATGTGAAAAAATAGATTTTTAAATATAAAATTCAAAAAAGGTGAAAATAGAATAATTTGCATGATCTAAGGTTCTCAGAATAATTGAAAGCTGAATCCCTGACAGGAGACCAGATGGGGATTGAAATCTAGAGTGAGAGGTTCTACAGAGTGTCTTCTAGAAAACCCAGACTTAGTCCCATGCAAAGCAACTGAAATTTGTCAGGCAAAATAATTCAATCTTGCCCTCCCCTGTTCTGCAACTTGCAATGTGATCTGGTTCTAGGAGTATGACGAAGAATCCAGCAGCAGGGATATACAGCACAAAAGCACAGATGCCACAAGTCAAGAGTGCAAGAATTAACATGTGACAAACAATACAGCACAAAATCCGACCAAGGCTCACAGTGTGCAGTGCCTGTGTGCAAACCCAGTGTTGTTACTTGAGATAAGTCTCTTCATGACAACCCACGCTGTTCAATGCCAGAAGCATTTCTTGTGGTGTAACTAGCCTTCTTTCCCAGACATTATGATGATCATTAACAATTAATATTAGCCGAGTTAAAAAATGCATAACAATCTTATTAATTGAATTGAATATTCAGTGATGTTCAGAGGTGCCTTTTGCAGTTGCATACAGTGTTCCTCTGGTTGGATTCATCAGCATCACTAATGCAAAGACAGTAGGTTCTGCCTGTTTCTTCCTACTGCTTGAGACAATACAATAGAAACTATGTAGATTTATGAAACAGATCTTCCTTATAAGATCATTTTTTTCAGCTGTGACTGTTTCATTTAATTTTTCTTCAGTCAGTGTAAATTAAGCTGTGTAAATTCAGCAGTTTTTTTAAAAAAAAATCATTTAAAGAGAACTCTTTTGTCCTGTACCTTCAGTGGGAAACATCACCTGCTTCCCACTTTTGGGAAGCATTTTACTTTCCCCAGATCAGTATTTTTTCACCTATCCAACAAACTGTAATGGTTTCTTTATTGTTGCCATTAATCCGGTACTTTTAAAATATTTCTGGTTCTTCTGCTATGTTTGTTTTTTCTTTGTTTTATCCCAAATTCTTCTTTATCTTCTTTATCTTCTTAACATTTACACCCTAAGAATCAACTTTCTGTTGATCCAATTTATTGCCAAAATGTTGCAGAGATTAGTGAGTGGCTTCTTGGAAGGTTTCAGACAGAAAACTGCAATAGACTGAGATAGCTGAAGTCTAGGCTGATGCCTAGAGCTGATGAATTCCTTCAGAACAACAAATGCTGATGTCTCTGCTAAAACCTGAAATGCATACAACAATTTATTGCAGTTTTACTAACTGCTGATGATGCAGATTCACGTTCCTCAAGGCAGATGAGAAATCTGGCAATGATTTTGGTGCCAACTTACTGTTTGTTGAAAAATATCAAGTAGTTGTTGCTTAGTAGAATGTGTGTTCCTTAGCCCTTACACATCCTCCTTAGCACCCCTTACAATCTGTATGTTAAAGAATAACAGAACTCTAGGAATATACTTTTGAATGTTTAGATCCCTGTTTGATCTTTTTCCCCAGGCTGACAATAAATGATAGATCTAGAGCTTGATGTGGCACTACACCTACTGCAGAACAGCAATGTCATTCTCTGGTATATTTCTTTCCAGAATTTTCATCTGCAGAAGCAGTATCAGCAGCAAACTTTTTTGTTCTACCACAGCATGAGCAGAAATTGTGTGCCACCTATTGAGTTCATCACCATTTCTTCTTAACACAGAATATTTGTTGGGTTTTTTTCAAATGCCTGTCGTAACTTTTAACTAGTTGATTAAATTTCCTAGAGGGTATTTTTTTTTTTTTACTTATCCTTGCATATTCCCTTATTGGCTTAACTTTGTGTGTGTATAAACATAGAGAAAATGGTTTGTGATTCATATAAGAGTTTTTGTGTATATACATGCATATGTACATACACAGACAAGCATAGGCTGTATAGTATCAACAGGCCAATGGCAAAACATGGAAGAGAAATATATAGAGATACGTACATATTTAGATGTGTGTGCCTATAGATATGTGTGTATGTACATATTTATGCATACATACAAATACTCTGCATATACAAGGGAAAATGGACCTTCCATGGCATAATCTGAAGTAAAATATTAGAGGAGAGCATTCCATAAAATGGAGTCCTGCTTGTACTACTGATACATTCAAAGTGAACAGGAAGATGGAGGCAGCAAATGGACAATATTATCTGCAATATTCAGACAACAAACAGCAATTCTGTGACCACAACAGCATGTAAAAGTAAATGAAATAAGATAGATGAAATGTAAGCATGAGTGCAGCAGTTCCAATTTTGTTAATTAGTCTGTATTCATGCTTCAGTGATGCTGCAATTATGCTACCTCATCCTTGCGTAGGCCTATTGTGCAAATGCTGTCATTATGCTCCTAGTAGCATATAAAACAGTGCATGATATGAGCCACCTACAGAGATGTCATTACAATTGTGTCAATTCAACAGTATGTTTCTTAAAATTTATAATTATGTCTTCACTGAGAAGCAATTTGTGAACCTATTACTAGTCTTTTTGAAGTTAACTTGGTAATTTCTTTTATGTTATATTAAACACCTGCCACTAAAGTTTAGATAACTGTGTACACCTAGTTATAACGTTGTAAAATGAGAATCAAAGTCTATATCTACTTTTTAATAATTGTATAGGTTTCAAGATTTTTTTTTCTAATTTCCAGTAAATTGTACTAAATATTTAGAAATACTAGAAAAACAAGGAAGTATTACTTAATCTATGGCATTAAGTTTGCCAAATTACGGGTTTCTTCATTGCAATATGTTTTTACTGCAGCAAGTCTTACGTGTTTCAGCGGCAAAAAGTCACAACCTGAAATGCAGGGGGGAAAAACACCAAAACCACCTTTCCCAAGAAATGTTGTATACTTAAAGACTGCATTTCAAATATAGGAGTATTTAACTCTGGATGAAACATTTGGCTGAGATACTCTCTCATGGGGACTGAATCTAGAATCTCTAGATAAAAATGGGTTTCTTCAGCTTGAATTACAGAGGTAGATCTGCCAGTTAATAGGCAGTGGCAGTTTTAGAAATGCTTTATTTACCTATATGTGCTCTTTTGTTAGCACATTGTTTCTACAAAATAGAAATTATCAGAATTATCACCATAGTCACAGTCTACATCTCTTGGTTTATCAAAGAATATGCTGCACTTCAAATCACTTTCAAATGTCAGTGCTCTTCTTGGTGGGAATAGTCAGTATTTCTTTCAGCTAAAAAAGCAGACTAACAAGTTTTTGTGAGAATGGATGTAAAATATAAAGGGATGGGAATTTGTGATGGGCAATGCCAAGTGACTGACAAAGGGTTAGTTTATGTTATAGAGTGGCTCACATTACATAAGCATCTTTCTGCAAAGGTTCACTATCCAGTTTTGCATCTCCATCATAAATGAGGTCTAGCAAACTCTGAAATTAACCCTTTTTTCAACCTTTGCCCTATAAAATTTAGGTAGATTTCAGTTTTAATAACATCTGGCTAATTAGTAATTTAAGCAAAGCAATAGCTGAATATTTATTCAGTCATTCAGAAGCATTTAAATGACCCATGGATACAGCAATTTTGGTCTACTTGCATACTTAGGTCCAGTTAGTTTGAAGAACTATTCTGTTTTTATTCCTTCTTTCAAATTATTCCATTCAAAACATGTTTTGCATGGGATCATTTGTTCTCTTTGAAACAGATACATAACTGCACACAGGTGTTTTGCTTAATAATTTTAATCTAGTCAATTAAAAAAAAAAAACAGGATTATCCATTAAGGCCTTAGAGAGAGTGGGTCAACCCACTGCAAGAATATTGAATCGTAATAAGTGCTTCCCAAGTCGTAATCTATAAAGCAGGTGTATAATCTCTCAGCATCACCTAGATTCAATATTTAATATGCAGTGTTACAGCAGTACTTGTATTAAACAGGTTTTTGTCTGTTTCTTGAGTTCAAGATGCACTTAAAACAAAAGCCAACGGTTGTATAAACACATACAGGCACATATATATAGTTTATTTATTTATTTATTAATGTATTTGCACAAGCTCTCAACAGCTGCACAGCTGGTATCAAGGAAGGAGCTTCCTTGGTGCCCAGAATATTCTTCTGTCTCAAAGGAGGCTGAGGCAAACTTCTGCCCAAATATGAAAAAGCTACAGTAAATAATTTAGCAAATACTGAAGAGTGTAAGTCTATTTTTTTATTTGATTGTTTTCTGTAGCTATTGATTATTCAGCAAAATAGCAAGATTACTAATTATTAAAAGAAAAGGAAGTTGCCTTGGGAAAGTGAATTAATAGAAATCTTTGAAAGTTTCCCAAATGCGTCAACCCTGATCCAGCTTAAAACATTGATGAATCATATTACAAGGAAATCCCCTAATCTGTGCAAACTATATAATAATAACACAAAATTAAGATGTGAGGATGAAAAAAAGAAAAGATATGACTAGGAGCATTCAAGAATAAATTAACCTGGAAGGAAAATGGGGGAATCTAAGGTGATAGTTTTCATATAAAATTGTACTTTTCAGTGGAATTTTTAAAGTGTGGCCTGAAGTTCATAGAGCACTGCAGCTCAGCAGAAAATTTTTTCCTTTGGTGTACCATCACCTGGGGCTTTCTTGTCTTTGCATTTTTTGTAATGGTTGGAAAAAGACAAACATTTGATACATTTACACTGAAGTGGAGAATGCAAGAATTCCAAGGATCCCTTTCCTTTTTAAAATTTGAGAAATGTCTGAGTCTGATTACATCTTATTTTTGCTAAAGGTATCAATAAAGGTGAATAGGCAGACCACTGTATATAGATACACAAATACATTATACTCTAAATACAGATTCTTATAGGCAACTCTGTACCATTTGATTTCATCTAGCTAAGAACCAATAAGAGTAATTACTTTGCTATGTTAGAATTTTTTTAATTGAAAATGAAAATATTTCCTTCTTATGTCCAAAACTTTTTTTGCAAGCACCAGAAGTAGGGAATATATTGTTTAAACTTACGTTCTAGTATTTAAGCAATCAGTGATCAGTTATTTTGTATAATAATGCTACAAAAATGATAAATAAGTTATGTCAAAAAACACATTCAAATGTATTTAGGGTTTCATTTCTAAAGCATTTTTTGTTGATGATCCTTAAAAAGACACCTGGCATCATGCACAGAAAGACTTATCTGCTACCCAGATTGTAGAGTTTTAACTTTGTATCCACCACAAATTTCAGTGCTGGTTCCCAACAAAGAGATTACAAATCAAAACTGATTCTGTAATTACTGGAAAAACTCGCATATTACTACTGCCTATCCCAAATTGTTTTTAACCGGTATGCTAAGGCTAGTTAAAGAGCCTCTGCTACTACCCACTGCTATAGTGAAAAAAAGTACAGGGGACATAATTTTTGCTTTCCCAAGTAGGTTTGTAGCCAAGACAGTGGGAAAAAAACTCAGGAAAAAAACCCCACTGTCTTCACAGATTGATAAATTCTTCTTTTTCAATACTGCTCAATTCATTATGGATCAATATTGAGCTACATTTAAGTTCTCAGCTCCATCACAGTGTGCAGCAATAGTTTCTTCTGACTTGACCAATATAAATGTAACTGTCTCTACCACTGGCAAGTACCTTCATTCAAGAAGTTATGACTAGGCAGATGATAAGAAATAATGCCAGTCAGCTAATTGGACATAACTTGCTGCAGCATAAAACACTTGCTCCTTGCTTTTCAACCTGACAACTACACTTCACACCACCTGCTGAAATCCATCCAGAGGTTGGACTAGCCCTCCTGGTTCTAGCTGTAAGAGAAATGCCAGGTCAGGATACAGTAGTGAGCACGAAGATAAAGAGGTGAGCAGTTCCTCAGGTGGGCATGGGTGGAGTCACAGTTTATGAACATGGGGGATCAGGCCCTAGGATTGGAGGTCCTTGGAGGAAACTGATGCAGCTGGGGCAAATGAACAAGCTACAATGGGGACCTTCATCTGCAGGATATCACCAGGTGCCTGGAGGTGAGGAAGCTAAGGTGGAAAGCATGCCTTTACCTGAACATCTGTTTCCTGACACACAGCTGGGACTGTGGTCATGCTAATACTCTCTAGTATTACCAGTAACTGAGCACACTCATTTAGGAGTTCAAGTGCAGTTCCAAAGGCAAAAGTTTACAATGGATATGAAAGAATTAGCCAAAGAACAGAAAGCAATTTCATCTTCGTTCTCTTTCTTGAAGGTGAAGACATTAGAAATATCGATCAAGAAATATTAATGATTTTGTCAAATAACAATAGTGCTTTTTATTTTCAAAACACATGGGAATTTTTTATGCCATTAAGGAATTGTACAGACAAATAACTGATAATCACCATTAATTATTAAATAGTTAAGTATAGTCAAGAATGAAAATGGCATTTCTAATGAAATAAATGATAGACAGTTGAAAGATATTCTGGTAATCCAAGTATTATTGTTTGTTAAAAGATGTTTTATTAATGTTAATGCTAACCAAACAGTTATGCAAAGCTCTAGAAAGGCAGAGTAAATGACAATAACACAAAGAAAAACTAATTGATTTTCTGCTATTACAGATTTCCTACCTTGAGACAACCTTGGTTAAAGAGATACAAAAACTGTAGCTATTTTATTGAAAATAGATTATGGAGAAAAAAAAAAAACAAAAAACATTCTAGGTGTCTTTGACATAAAGTTAAAAATACAAAGAAGAAACTATTCAAAATATTCAGATTAAGCTTGGTAGTTACGTGTAAACCACCCTTTCTTCAACAGGGCATCTTCTTAAAATGTATCTTTACTATATGTCAGCCACAAAAAAATAACCCTTCATTTTGTTAGGGAAAAAGGACCTCAGCATTTGAAAATATGTTTTAGAAAGATTCGATAAAGCTGCTTTTGTGATCTTTTTGAATAACGGTCTTAGTGGAACACGTATGACAGACATCAATTCTTGAGATAATATCTAGAGTACGTGTTTATGTACAGCAGTCTCTACACAATTTGTTTTTGAGGCAACAAAGGATGTGATTTAGTTGCAACAGAACTGATCTAAAGACAGCTAGTCTAGACTCTAGTGTTGAGTTCTCTCACTATACACATTTTTAATATATATTTGAAACCTGTTCTTCAATTCATTCAATCAATCAAAGTTGGAAGCTTTCTTTATTTCTTTATTAGCTTCACCTAGAAAAAGGGAATCCTGGTTTTGAATTAGTTTACCAGATATTTGCCACCTTCTTCCAGTTTGTCCCTTGATATACTATTTCTATGCAGCTGATAAAGCCCCAGATTTATCTTCAGGACAAAGATACTGAGAATAAACACTACACAGTAATTTTATATATCATTCAAATATTTGCCTTACAACCCCCAAAAACTTAAAATTTTCTGATTTTAATGTTTATCACCACTTAGCAACTTCAGCCTGCATTCTTTTTTGACTGTAAAAACTTAATTGAAATTAATTAATTGAAAAATGGTAGGAAGGAAGATATTTCATAGAGTTTAATTTGAATTCCTATAAGTTAATTAAGGGCATTGATGAAATCTCAGGCTTGAGCAAAATTCATATCAATAGGCTTGAATACATTCACATGAAAATGGATTCCTTGCAAGTAAGAGATGTGGAACTGAGCACTGTTACTGTAAGGCCTGAAGGATCTTAATCAACTTTCTAAAAGGGTGTATCTCTATGAAAAAAAAAAAAGGTGGTAAAATATTTTTGATAAATGAAATAATACTGAAGTCCTAAGATAAAAAAATAAATTATTGTTGATAAATCACATTAGAAGAATTTAGAATTCTGGGGAAGGGAGGAGAACAAGGAAGTTATTCACATTGCCCTAGTAGCTCCAGGTGGTTCACAACATGTGGTAAGTTCTTCCTAAAGTGTAATGAAGGAAGCTTGGCACTTAATTCTTCACATAATCATAATGTTATTTTGTCATGTACTAGTAAGATGTACTGTCAGTGCAGTATTATGTAGTTATTGTCTAATTACATCAATTTTACCACTTTGATTACAACTGAAATCAATATTTTCCAGGGTTACGTTTATTATTCTGCATTTATTAAATGAAACCCATTCCATCTAAACTAAACACATTTGAAAATATTTCTATTCCTGCTTTAAACTCTTATCATGTTCTTGTAAGAAATAGTCTATCACTTCTTTTTCAAATGCTAGAGTATATTTCTCTACCTTCCACTCACCTATAAACGTTTTTCTTCTTTTGGATTTTTTCTATCATTTTGCGAAAATCTGAAATAATTTGTCTTAGATTGTGACATGGTTTGATAAACACTAACTTGATATATGACACTAATGCTGCTTAACATCATTAGTCTGTATTGCAATTGTTTTTTCTAAAGCATCATGGTCTACTTCATAAATCAGCTCCACTAAAAGCAATTTGTTTTCCTGAAAAACAGCCTCCTATGTTGTTGGCCTATATTTTCTCACATTAACCATACATTCACCTAATGCATGTCAAAGCTGCTCCCCATGTGTTTTGCAAATGATCTACAACAGTTAAAATGTAAAATTGTAACGCTGGGTAAGTACTCCTTGAATGACAATAGAGATGTCTCCAAGGGGAATTATTTATTTTTTTTTTAACTTCCACTACTAGTAATGGAAATACATGCTAATTTTTTAATAAAGAGTGATTGTCATGTGAAGGAACCTTTAAACTACAGAAAATAACTTGTAAAACTTGGTGTATTAGTAGGTATATTACCTGTACAATATATGTAACACCAAAAATTCTTCCACCATCTAGTGTAAAAAAGCTGCCACATAATTGTGTATTTATAAAATTCAAGAGAAATAAAGTACCTTGAACGTACCTGTAGTTTGATTTATTTTCCAAAATGATATCTCTTTCTTCCTTGGTGACAGTTTCTTTACTGTGTATAATTTTCTAAACTGATATCTCTACTATAAGGTACAGCCAGAAAAATCCAAACTTTCTTCAAATCTTTTAAAGGGATGTATACATATAATATATATAGAATATGATGTAGAACATAAAAGAATCATGTGTAACAATCATTTACAACTATATATATATACACACACAGAGAATTTTATATGCTTCTTTAAGGGTTACTTCAAATATGTTATACATCAGGCAATATCAGAGCTGTGAGGTCACCAGCAATCCTGTATTACCTTAAGTGGCCTTCATGTCCCCCTCACAGGAACACAGGAGCCCTATTTCAGCTTTGGCCTCACAGGCAGCTTTCACTCCTTCCCTGGGACCAAGAGGAAGGAAGCAGGTGGATATGGGAAAGCATATAAAAAGAAATCCAGGTGACTGAGAAGGAAGCGACACCCACCACAAATTGACACCGCTCCTGGTGAAGACCTCAAGATGTTGGTGAGTTACTGTGAGAGCTCCCACCTCTTTGCATGAGGAAGACTGGCCCTGTCAACCTTGGGACCTAGAGGGACTTCAGAAAGTTGAGCACAGCACCAGAGAAAACTGGTAGAGATTATTATGTTTCTGTATGACCACTTTAAGGGATTTATTAATGAGGGTCTTCTGTAGAATTTGGACAAGTAACTGTAATATAACTGGGCTAATAATTATTCCATTTTGATTAGTAGGAACTTATCTAGATTCCTAACTACGTGTACCTGTACATATAAATATATGTATATATATATGGTTTGTTTCCTTCTTGCCCATAACAATATATTGAGTATAATACCTCCATTAATTGAAGGTTATAGAAGCACTTCTGATCTTAGACAAAAAAAATGTTGTCATGTCCTTTGTATTATCCCAGTGAACTAGCAAGAACTGCATGTATCACAGACCTATGTAGGTTTCCAAACAGGTTGGAAAGGACCTCTGGAAGTAATATACTCCAACCGTGCTTGAAGCAGGTTGCTCAGGTCCTTATCCAGTCATTCTGAATATCTCCAAGGATGGAGATTTCACAGCCTCTCTGGACAACCTGTGCTACTGTCTGACCCCTTTTCAGAGTGAAAAATTTTGTATATTGTTTAATCAGGAGCAATCATTTTTACTGAAAAAGTATGGTTTTAAATATAAGTAAGTATTTAAGTATAACTTCCCACTCCCCACCACCTTTTTGGACTGTTTGAGGATGTGGAGAGAAAGCAAGGGGATGCAAAGGAGAATGAAAGAAGGTAGAACATAAAGAAATTAATACTGTCCTCTGAATCTTTCCTCATATGTTATGTTCTCCTCTGGACTTGCTGCAGTCTGTCTGTAGTAGAGATCCCAAAGATGGAGACAGTACTCTGGACGCAGCCTCACAGGTTGTGAATAGAGACAAAAAAAAAAAAAAAAAATCACATTTCTCAACCTGCTGGCTATACTCTTCCTAATACATCCCAATATGCAGGTCTTCTTCCTTATAAGGAAGCCAATTTTCCATCCAGCTTGTAGTCTACTCCAACAGTTCATACTTCACCAATTTCTCTATAAGGATGCTACAGTATACCACAACAAAAGTCTTGCTAAAGTCAAGGTAAACATCCTCCTCTGCTCTTCGCTGATCCACAGAGTCAGCCATCTCATCATAGAAGGCTGTCAGGTGGGTCAGGCACAGTTTGTCCTTGGCGAATCCATGCTGGCTGTTCCCAGTCCCTTTCTGGTGTCTTGAAAAGGCTTGTTAGGACTTGCATTATGACCTTCCCAGGGAATGATGTGAGACTGACCAGTCTATACTTCTCCAAATCCTCTTCTTGTCCCTTGAAGATGAATTTCATTTTTGCCTTTTTCCAGCCATCAGGGAACTCCCTAAATTTCCATGATCTTTCAAAGATGATAAAGAGAACTGGCCTGCAATAACATTGCCCAGCTCCCCCACTACTCTCAGGTGCATCCCATCTGGTCCCAGGCTTGTCTATGTTCAATTTGCTTAAGTGCTCCCTATCTCTATCTTCTTTCACAGTAGGTAATGCTTCACTTGTATGACTTTGCTTGTAGGCTCAAGACTGGCAATCTTGAGGTCAAACCTTTCCAAGCATGTTACTCTGATTACAAAAAAATCTTAGCTGTCTCTTAAATAGATCAGAGAAATCATAATTAACAGTTGATCTCTCTGATATATTTTTTTCTGTATTCCATTTAAAACTACAAAACAGTTGTTTGAATGAACAGTATCACATTATATGCACAAGTAAATTTTGGGGAAAATATATAGTAAAACAATTAGAGCAATTTTGAACTTTGTCAGATACGTAAGCTGTCAAAATATTTTAAAAGTTTGATATTAAACAAATACAGATATTCTGTAATTGTTATTAAATAATATTCATATTTTTCTGCACTGTAGACGTCAAAAGGAGCACTTTCTGCAAGAACTGCTTCTCCTCCAAAATCCAAAAATGTCTGCCATTTCTTTATAAATGAGTTATACCTGAGTATTGATGACAGAAGATTTGTGCATGAAAGATCTCAAGTCCTACAGAGAGAGGCCTGGATTCATTCATCCACTCACTTGTTTGGCAAGGTTGTTTCAGAGTTGTTGCCAAAATAAAAATTCTAATTGACCTATGATCAAATGGGTTTTTTTTGTGACTCACAGTTGTTTTGCCAATGGAAAAATTGAAATGCATTGATTAAATTTTTTTAAAGAACTGATTTTTTTCTGCTTTCATGTTAAAAATAGTGTAATTCAACTAACTGGACTCAAACTTGTTGTGATTTACATTAACCTAGAGCTAAGATGTTAGGTGAATTCTGTGGCACATTATAGAGACTCCGCTGAATATTACCTTTCATGAGGAGACATCCTCCCAAACCAAATATTCTCAGTGAGATTTTTCTGATTCACTCATTGCTTGATGTATTTTAGGCAATTTTATTTTATTGTAATAGAAAACACCTGGGAAAACGTCATTGAAAATCTTTCAGAGTAAATATGAATAGCAGTTCGCAAAATTTGTGGGAGAATAATTGAGTAACAGAGTATTATTAACTAAAAATCTTGATGGATCTCTATTCACAGTGAATGTATTTCAGGGTCAACATTAAGTTCCTTATTTTTTTTATTGTAAAAACTAGTAAAAAAGGAGACTCATTACACTTATGACCTTCTCCACAGGACTCCACATGCTGTTGCAAGGTTAGAATGACTTAAAAAAGATAACTTTTTAAACTATAATTTTGATGCAGTCATTACAGACATTTCTTTACACATTATATATGTATGTATATATATACACACAGTATCTATTTTAGCCCCACAGTAATGACTAACTGAAAAATAAACGTTCAGAGTTCAGTTGATTTATTGTTTTCCTTATTGCCCATTTAGACACAGTAATGAACAAATAATTGTAGTGCTTATTAACATTCTTTCTTCCTTTTATCAGAAAAAGAATTCAATGTTTTGAAAGCAATCTACCAAGAATATATTTTGGTTTTTTCTAGATAAACTTTCAGCATATTTTTCTTTAAGAATATCTTCTGCTTACTGCTTTTCAGATAATTGCCATCTGTATCTTTGACTGTTTTTCAACGAGATAATGTATTTGTGAGGCTATCATTGTTTACTTCTCTTGACAATGAACCTGATTTGAGTTATGATTGTTGGTTTGTATGAAAGACATGCTTATTATGATAATACTTACTTATCTGGTACTTTCCATCTGAGGATCTCAAGTGGTTTACAAAGAAGATGAATATCATTATCCCTATTTTACATAGGGATATATTTCTGTAAGAACTATTTAGCTCTAGAAAATTGCATAAAGGATGTTTTTAGATTGCTTATTAGAAGGATGACAAAGAGGAAGAAGAGCAGAAGAATGAATAACAAATGTATTGCACCACCAGACTGAAATGGAATTTGTTTTAATAAGACTTGGAAAACCTCTCAGGACTAACAGAGACCTGAGGAGTTGGAAGTTAAAAGGTTTCTAATTTACAGATTGGGACAGCAACTCAGAACACTTCATAAAGAAACAAACTAAACGACTGAAAACAGCCAAATATAAGGACATGGGCAAATTTACCTAACTGGACTTGTTACCCCAAAACAAAGTCAATAAGAAAAGTTTTGAAATTGGCCTCCATGAATTTAGTCCAGATTAAATCTATTTGAAATATGTATGATCATACCATGCAAATAAACTATGGTGAAGAATAATCCATTCTTTCAACTTCTCTCCCTCTCCCAGACCAGTTTGCTGAGTGGAATGAAAGCCTCTGGGAGTATTTCTCTTAGCTTGTAAAATACAGCAATGATTAAAACCAATGGATCTTGTCATTTAACTCTCATTAAATGCTAACAAGATTCTAATTGACTTAAAGCTCAGGTCTGTAAGAAAATAAGAACAGTCTGACAAAGCACTGAATTTTGCTGTTAGTCAGCACTCCTGCAGCCTCTCATGACCATATCTAATTTAATTCTAAGAACTGGAACAGGAAATGTCTTTTGAGGCTGCTGCAACAATAGAGAGAATTTCATATGAGGAAAACATAGCCTGGTATAAGTTATGACAGCAAATTCCTCAGGTTTTAACTGCTTGGACAGTCCAGGATGGCCTTTATTGCCATGCAAGTGAATTGTATCAATAGAATAACCCTGCAGTGCGTGAGTCCAAAGGGAGTCCAAATGACAGTGGTATTGGCTTGAGGCATATGAGGGCTGCAGAGGAAGGTTTTGCTTCTACAAGTAGAATCTCTGCTTAAAGTCAGGAAAAACTAAGCTGAGGGATAAAGTCACAGTGTTCCCCTGAAATGAATTTCCTCTTTTCCTCCTCCCAGCACAGTACTCCCCAGAATTAGTTGTTAAAACTATTCTCTCACAGGCTGTTGCAAAAATGCAGTGATTCACAACTGTAATATAGGATTAAAATGCGTATGATTAGCCTCCAAGTGGACAAGATCTATTACAACTAGTGAATGGAAATCACACTATATAAGTTAATTAGTTGTTACTAATCTTCTGTAGTTACATTTGTGCCTTTCTGTATTGGCTTCTCAGCGCCTTAGAAACTCAACCCGTTGTGTGACAGGACTGAGACCCTGCATGTTTAGAAGCTAAATTGAAACTAAATTCATGGGCCTGCTTGCTGTGAGGAGTTAAAAGTTTCCAGTTGCACTGTTACAGAGATATTTCTGTTTTAAAATAATTTCAGGGAAATAATACATGGTCTTTATCTCTCCTTGAAGCTTTCGAGTATTCAAGAGAGAGGAGAAAATTAATTCTGAACAAAGTAAGAAATGGACTTGTCTGCTATATAACTAAGCTTCTTTACTTATCAACCTGCATTTCTGTGCTTCTCTGTACTTTATGTTCAAGAGAAAAATCTACTTCCACGTAGGCTAAATACCAGTCTAATTGTTTTGACACCATTAAATTTCTCACCACAAAGAAATTCATAATAAATTCTATGAGGTGAAAGATACTCTTTCCTTAGAGCAGAAATTTTAGCCCTAGTTAGGTCTTCACAGTTTTGTCTTGGAGCTGGGGTCTCTCTCCAAATGTTTATTCACAAGTTGCATATATACATTTGAAAGAAAAACAAAATCACACTTTGATAAAAGCCATAACTTTCTCATGTTGAATAACTGACAAATGTCACAGAAATACTTATAAAACAAGTGAAGTAAACAACACCAAGTAATGTCTTCTGAAATTATGCTTAGGAATTTCTTAAGATTATGACAAGAACTTTAAGGACTAATCTCTAAAGCCACATAACACTTAGATGTGAAAAAAAAAAAAAGTGGTCAAGAAATTTACTAGTTTAAATTAGTCAAATATTGTGCATAAGATATAATTTTATGTCATTATATGGTTTTCCTCAATACATTTTTTTAGTTTCTTTTTAAATTTCAAGGGTTTTTTTTAAGAACAACAAATTACAAATTGAATTCTGCAAGCTCATAAACATTTTTCCTGTTCTGATATCAAAAATCATGTTCACATAAACTGTTTAAACTCTGTGACAAACATTTTATAGCAAAAAGATGCTAGTGTGAAACTTTTCATTTTCTATTTTTAGCTACAAATGAATCTGTAGCAAGCTGATTGCCGACTTTCATTTCCAAAGAAAGTGTAAGATTCTTATGAGCAGAAAAGCAAAATTCTGAAAAGGAAAATGAAGTGTAAAAACATAATAACAAAAGAGTATATGCAGCAGAATCTGCTTCAGAAAATTATGTTCCACCGCAGTGGGAAAATGTTGGACCATCCAAAAGGCAAATATTTACTTTCCTATTTGTAATAAGCTAGAGAAGAGATACAGTTTGTCAGAAAAAGTTTTGTAAATGTGTTTATTTTCTTCCCTAGCACTTAAAAAGAATTAGCATCACAAAAATATT
This sequence comes from Platalea leucorodia, assembly GCF_965183815.1. Taxonomy (NCBI): domain Eukaryota; kingdom Metazoa; phylum Chordata; class Aves; order Pelecaniformes; family Threskiornithidae; genus Platalea; species Platalea leucorodia. The sequence goes on from NC_138824.1 coordinate 105,216,446, forward strand.
CTTCCTTCTGTGCTACTCAGAGCCTTATTTTGCCCTTCTGATTCATGCAACACAATACTCTATTCCAGTACTCCAAATTAAATTTTGAGGATTTTTGTAGAGCAAGTTCATTGCAGATTGTCTTCTGGTTTTAGAGACTTTCTGTTGTTGTTAACTATTAACCATTTCAATTAAGAAAAAAAGGAACAGTGAAAAATAGCAATTAACTAATGCTGCTTCTTAAATCACGTTTCATTGAAGCCAGGTTAAAATAAAATGTGAATTCATTCATCATATCCAAAACAATCAACACAGTTACAAACTTGAATTTTATGGGTGAAGACAATGAAGAAATCATGTCACCTTCTAGAAGAAGATTACATCAGGAAAATCTCTTTCCCTCATACAGCCACATTGTTATTTCCCTCTAGATGATCACATAGGTCTCAGATATTTCTCATGCTTTCTCTGCTCTTCCAGGATTATGTTAGTCAAGTCCTCTTGAGGGATGAGGAGGAAAGAATATGCCAGGATATCCTTACACCCAGAATTCACTCTGTTCTCCCTCTGTGTCGGGGACTGTCATGTGAGGTTCTTCACTAACATTAAAGTTGTTCTATCCATACGCAAAACTTCTCTTTGTTATGCTGGAAGCCATCTCTTGCATTTAACTGGTTTGTAAACAATCCCTTGCCTAATGTAATTGAAAACTCTCCTCCCTTTCTTCATTGGCTATCTGGCATTCTGAGAAATGTACCTTTTGCTGCCCTCGCGCTGTGTCAGTCTGTATATTAAAAACATATGACATAAACATCTAAACAGGTTTATTCTGTGTGTCTCATTATGGGCTCTTAAATGAGACTAGACATGAAAATAATTAACCACTTTGGGGTGTAAATGATTTATCTCACTGAGGTTTCTTTCAGATTGCCCTCCAACCTAATTAGTGTTCAGTAGATATTTTTCTTCAATTAAATTTCTGGGTCAAAAAGAACTTGGAAAATTTGGAAGCTATACTGAACACAAACAATGGGTCTAATTGGAAAAAAGAGTAATTGGTTTGTAAAAATGGGCAAAAAGAGCAGGGAGAGCGCAACATGGCTTTAATGGCAGGCCTTAAAAGAAACTTTATCTCGGTAAGCATATGAAACAATCATGATTATAATCAGACATAGTATGTGTTCAATATGTTGCCATGACCCATAATACCTGTGCATGTAGGCAGCCCCTACCGTAGAGGGTAACAGATTTGCTTGATCTATTTAGGAGCTGCTTCAAAGGAAAAGAGTTAGAACTCTTTGGAGAGGAGTCTCTCTACCCTGTTCTATGAAGCTCAATTTTCTCTACCTTGCTGTTTGTGCCTTTTACCTCTGAGGAACTACATTTGTTTGAATTTCCTAACTTCGGCTTGATCCACCCACAGTGAAGACCCTAACCAACTTTGCCTTCGAGGAAGATTCTTTTACCTTCCTTTCCAAGAAACGACCTGTGCCATGCTATGACTGTCTTCCGAGTCCTGAATGCTAGCTCCTTCAGCCTTCTGCAAATTCTGCAACTATCCTAGAAAATTAAACAGGACCAGAACCTAGGCTTTCATGCTGGGACACAGTTAAGTACACTGTTTAACACTAACGCGTTACCAGATTTTGGCTTGATGACATTCAGTATTCTCCCCAAAGCTAAAAAGGTTTATAAGCCCTCTTTCTGACCACTTTTTGCATTTGTCTTACTCCTGAGTTTACCACAAGGGCAGGGGTAGCACTGACCATGCTGGGCAGGCCTATTCCTTTCATGTTCTGTTGTAGCAGCAGTGCGATTTTCCATCAGGTCAAGAGGCTTGAATATATCAGCTATTGTTATCTTCCTCAATACAGAGATTGTAAAATTGAACTGTGAAATAGAAGTCTAATAGATATTTAAAAGGCGAAATCCTTGCAGATTCCCCCCTTTATACATTTCTATCTCTCAAATAGTCATTTCCGTCTCTCTAAAACACTATGTTGCTAGGAGCAATGGAAAGTAAAATCAAGATATTGAAGCTTTTAGAGTAGAGTTGCTAAAATGTTTTCTATATTTTAAAGAAAACTGCATTTTAAACTTATTTCAACTTGTCATATGCTGGTCCCTGAATTGCTGTAATTGTCTAAAGTAGCTTATGATTTATTGAATCTCATACTGATGGAAACTATCTTTCCACATATATGCATACTTAAATATACCATATTATATATGTATGTGCATTTTGTAAAATAAAATGATAAATTTAGATTCAGGTTGACGACTATTGTTGCCTAGTGAAGCTGAATGTCATACTAGGAGTTATATAATAAAACTATCATATTTTTCTGGGTTCTCATCCTAAATGGAACAAATGGTATGTTTTCAGGTGTATTTGAAAGGCACATTTGTAGGGGGGAAAGAGAATGATCAAAAGTAAGTGGGCTACATGAGTGTTAATATAAGAACAAGAAATGGTCACAAGAGACTTGAAACAAGTATAAACTTTATCCTGGTGAAATCATGCTAAGGAAAACATAGAATGTTTCCTCTTGGTTTTAATATTAATCTTATATAGTGTTGAAATTGTAAAAGTTTGTTTATTTCAGCTGGAAAGATTAATCCTTTGTTCCAGGGCTAACTCTAAGGCATGCCACCTGGCACAATAAATCTACTAGAGTTTGTGTGGAGATTTGTGTGGAAAAGCACTGCAGCATCCACATCCTATTTCTTCTAATCATAATCCAGATGTGCTCCCTTTAAGAAGGCTGAGAAAACCAACATACAGAAGCAGATAGTGCTGATTGTGAAACATTCAGAAGTATTTCTATGCCAGGGGAAAGCAAGGTAGCCAGTCAAGCCATCTTTCAGTGTATGTGATATTTCTGAGTCAGAGGCTCATGTTCAGTCCCTTTTCAAACACATTTGTCAGTCAGTTTATGCTGGGGACGAACTCTGGTTCATTCATCAGCAAAAGCAATTTATCTTGGATTAAAATCCAAAGAGGAAAGCCAGAAATCAAAACTCCAAAGTGGTTATTAGTGAAACTAAAATATTGATGTGTGGAACTTCCTTTGCAAAAGGCTCCCTAAGATGATGTTTCTGAAAACCCTATAGTTTCTTTCTCCCCAAGATGCGAGTAAGCTATTACCGGCTCTTGTACATGCCATCTGGTTGCCTTGTGTTTATCTGCAGCATCTGCAGACTCATACAATTCATTCTACTATCACTGCATTTTTAATAAAGTGCTAGACTGATGAGATGGTCAGTTCTACTGTACACACACACATACATGTATGTATACATATTTTCATTTTTGCTATTCCTTGTATCCCTTCTCAGGCAGAGAGAATATCCAGTATTAGTGCCTTGGGAATCTGCCTGAAATCCTTGGATGCAGGAGTAGGCTTTAGATTAAGGGAATTTTTCTAACATGTGAATGAAAATTTAAACTGTGGATGAAAATAACTTTTGTTGGAATGTGATACACTGAATAGTGTCTGCAGCTCTCAGAGGTTGGACTACCATTAGGGCCCTGTATATGACACTTCTTTGGTATAAATGCAAACATTCAAACCATTTCTACTGCTTGGAGTTCAGTGTTTTATATGCATGTGTAGAGAACTGCTAGTGCAAAACAACAAGATGTCTCAGACAGCCTGGGTGCTAAAACCACAATGCAGAGCGACAGTCGGTAGGACCCAGGACTGGACAGTACCTGGAGTGAGGGTGAGGGAGGGAGCCCTGTGGAGACAGGGCGGCCTTGCCTCGGCTCCGTTCCCAGCGGTCTGTGAAACATTTTATTCCCCCACACACCTACTGCCTGGGGGACAGTCCTGGTATCACTGGTCACCCTTCTTAATTCAACTGGTATCTCCGATGTAATTTTCCAGTTAGCAAAACTACTAACCACTTGTGCCTTGGGAAAGGAATTTGGGAGGGAGCTAAAAGATATGAAAGTGTTTGTATAAGTAACGAACTGTGGAAAACTAGCAGCTCTAACCTTGAAGAAGAGCTAACAGACCAATAAAAGGGAACATCTTGGCACCAAAGACTGGACGGTGGCCAGAGAAGCATGAAGTTTGATAAAACTGCAGAAACTGGGAGAAAGGTAAATGAGACAAGGGGAGATCGTGACCACCAACTCAATTCAGGACTGAAAAGACTTGTCCCCCCACACCTGAAAGGAGCATGCGTGCTAATTTACATAGCAAGTGAGGCTAATTTAAATACAGTAAACCAATAGTGTATGAAATGTTAATCACTAACCAATAAGTGTAAATTTAGGCAGGTTTATGCTGGTTGTGTAGCCTGAAAAATGTGCTGTACTTTGTATGATGGTATGCATGCTTGGTTTGTGGAATTATCACCGAGCTCCCTGCGCATAGTCTACATCTCTGTAAGAACCCTCACTTCCCCTCCTTGCTCTTCTCCTTTTTCCTCACCAAATATCCCTGTTGGCAGGACCAATGCTGGATCCAGGACTGGCGATTCTCTTTTTCTTCCCTCTGTGTCTCTCTCTCTTTCACTTTTCCTAAGGTGATTAAGTTGTTAAAGTTGTTAAATTGTAGTCAAGTACTGCACGGCCTACCTTGACTTTCCGTAAAAAACACTGGAACGGGTTGCCCAGAGAGGTGGTAGATGCCCCATCCTTGGAAACATTCAAGGACAGGCTGGATGGGGCTCTGAGCAACCTGATCTAGTTGTAGATGTCCCTGCCAATTGCAGGGGGGATGGACTAGATGACCTTTAAAGGTCCCTTCCATCCCAAAGCATTCTATGATTCTATGATAAAGCCACATAGCTGGGGTAGATATAACCATGAGAGGGTTGGTGGATATTGAATATTTGTACTCAATATTTGTCTCTATAGAAGCTTCCTACTAAAGCTGGCGTTTGTGTATGGACCTTGAGTGTTGGCCCACCTTAATCCACACCAAGAGGATCTGCGAATCTTAGTTACTCCTCCCCCCTCCTCCCCAGGTGGATGTGACAGCATGCCTGAAACATGCCAATTTGAAAACTGGATGATAGGAATATAGGAATTTCTATTAAATCCCATTATTGAATACAGTCTAGAGTAAGTCTTGCCATTAATATCAGAGAAAATTATATTTTATGCAATTTTAACATTCAGATCCCATGACTAATTGGTTCAGAAATTTTCTGTTGTTAGCATCCAAAGACTGGTATAAGGGGACAACACTGAGTTTTTATGTAGGCCTATAGCAATGAGGACCAATGAACTTCAAATTTTTTAATAAAAATCTCCTTAATATATTCATCAGAAAAAAATAATCTGTAATTGCATATTTAATTTACATGTCTTCTGCTGAATTATGTTTGAGGCTTACCTAGCTAATATTGATTTAATTTATAGTTGTGTTTTTTGTCCCCTGACAAGAGAATCAAAAAATGTCCCTGTTCTTCTGGTCACCATTTAACATAATACAGTGTTAGGATTTCCTAAATGTATAACCAAAATTCCACTGACAATTTCTTGGATTTGTCTTCCTTTGTTTAAGAGAATATCCTTAGCTGTACTCTGTGTACAATTAAAAACAAGTATTCATTTTATAGTCAATGTTAATATGGTGTATATTCTTTGTAATTGATATTGTAATATTGCTGTAATTGAACAGAATTATGCATGAGCATTTTTTTAGGACTTAGGAGGTCTTACAACACAGGTGTCTGTCTAGACTGTATTTTTTCCTGTCACTTCTTTGCCACTACCTTCCTTTTGAATACATGGGTATAAAATCTTTACACTTTGAGATCTACAATAGGTAGCAGTTGTAGCTGCAACATTGAGGCACAGCAACATGTAAAATTTCTGGATTTGGTCAAATGATTTATGAGCAACCTTGAGCATACAAAAATCATAAAGTAGCTGTGGTGGGTTAATGTTGTCCAGCTGCCAGATGTCCACCCATCACCCCTGTCCTGGTTTCAGCTGGGATAGAGTTCATTTTCTTCTTAGTGGCTGGTATGGTGCTGTGTTTTGGGTTTAGGATGAGAATAATGTTGATAACACATTGATGTTTTGGTTCTTGCTAAGTAGTGCTAAGCTGTTGCTAAATAGTTGCTAAGTAGTGCTTACACTGGTCAAGGACTTTTCAGCTTCCCCTGCTCTGCCGGGTGAACCGGGGCGGGGGGGTGGGGTGGGGGGGTGGGGCGGGGCTGGGAGGGAGCACAGCCAGAGCAGCTGACCCAGACTGGCCCAAGGGCTATTCCATACCATATGACGTCATGCTCAGTATATAAGCTGGGGGAAGAAGAAGGACGGGGGGACGTTCGGCATGATGGCGTTGATCTTCCCAAGTAACCGTTACGCGTGATGGAGCCCTGCTTTCCTGGGGATGGCTGAGCACCTGCCTGCCCATGGGAAGTAGGGAATGCTTTGCTTTGCTTGCGTGCGCAGCTTTTGCTTTACCTATTAAACTGTTCTATTTTATTTTACTTCAATTATTAAACTGTTCTTATCTCAACGCATGAGTTTTCTCCCTTTTACCCTTCCGATTCTCTCCCCTATCCCACCGGTAGGGGGGAGTGAGCGAGCGGCTGTGTGGTGCTGTCCTGGTTTCAGCTGGGATAGAGTTCATTTTTGTCTTGGTAGCCGGTATGGGGCTGTGTTTTGGGTTTAGGATGAGAACAATGTCGATGATACACTGATGCTTTGGTTCTTGCTTAGTGCTAAACTGTTGCTAAATAGGCGTTAAGTGGCGCTCACAGTGGTCAAGGAGTGCACGAGAAGCTGGTGCACGAGAAGCTGGGAGGGGGCACAGCCAGGACAGCTGACCCAGACTGGCCAAGGGGCTATTCCATACCATGTGACGTCATGCTCAGTATATAAACTGGGGGAGTTGGCCGGGGGAGGGGCAACGATCGCTGCTTGGGGGACGGGCTGGGCATCGGTCGGCGGGTGGTGAGCAATTGCAGAGTATATCGCTTGCTTTGTATTACTATTGTACTATTATTACTTGTTATTATTACTATTACTACTGTTCTATTGTAATTTTACTTTAGCTATTAAACTGTTCTTATCTCAACCCACGAGTTTTCCCCTTTTGCCCTTCCAATTCTTTCCCCCGTCCCACGGGTGGGGGAGTGAGCGAGCGGCTGCGTGGTGCTTAGTTGCCGGCTGGGGTTAAACCACGACAGGTGCTTAGTTGCTGGCTGGGGTTAAACCATGACAACCCCTTACTGAAGTCAAGACAATTAAACTCCAGCTTTTTTTAACCTGAAAAAAAAAAAATCTCTGTGGTGGCAGACATCATTCTAGACAGTAGGACAAGTAGATGATGCAAGTAACAGGTCTGCTTTTAAGTATTGAAAGTATTGAAATTATGGATGCACAGTATTACTGTCCTGTTCCTAGTTAACTAAATGCAAACTGAGCATAGACCTCTGTGTTTTGTTGGACTGAGGTCAAGGAACAGGGTTGTGCAGAGTTCTTGATTTAGTGTCTTTGACTTAGTGAGATGATGTCAAGGCTAAATATTTGTGGAGTTTGTTAGACTGCAGGATGCAGGTAGACTCTAATAACTTGTAAAGAGAAGAAGAAGATGATTTAGAAGCCTGTGTTTTAAACGTATAAGTTCTGACAGACAAATGCCACTATCAGCTTTTTAGCAGTTTGAATTTGGACATGAGAATTGCGGCTGGGTGCCACAGGAATTATACTGCGCATACTTCATGTTCCTGACATCCTCAGAAGGAACTTTAACAGTGCATCTTAAAGACATCCAGAGAAGCCTGGATTTCAGTGATGCAGTCCCACCAGAATGCCAGCTTCATGGAGAGGAGAAAAAAAAAAAAGTTGTAATGAGATATCCTGCACTGTATATTTTGCAGATTCCTTTGTCTGATATAATTTTTTTCTAAGTTAAAGTTTTTTCTTCTCGGCTTCAAATCCCTTTTCTGTTCTTTACTTTGATTTTTGTTGTTAGTGCATTGGCCTACATCTAATACAAACATCTGAAGAGAATTGGGGTTGTTGAGCCTGGAGAAGAGAAGGTTCCGGGGAGACCTTATAGCAGCCTTTCAGTACTTAAAGGGGGCCTATAAGAAAGACGGGGACAAACATTTTAGTAGGGCCTATTGCAACAGGACAAAGGGTAATGGTTTTAAACTAAAAAAGGGTAGATTCAGAACAGATATAAGGAAGAAATTCTTTATGATGAGGGTGGTGAAACACTGGAACAGGTTGCCCAGAGAGGTGGTAGGTGCCCCATCTCTGGAAACATTCAAGGTCAGGTGGGATGAGGCTCTGAGCAACCTGGTCTAGTTGAAGATGTCCCTGCTCATTGCAGGGGGGTTGGACTAAATGACCTTTAAAGGTCCCTTCCAACCCAAACCATTCTATGATTCTATGATCTGCATTTATTATCAAGGTCAATGTGTGTAGATTTAGCAGGGGAACAGAACAGAAAGGAGAAAAGAGAAAATATTACATGGAAACTGGTAGTGTACATTTTCAAATTTATTGGGTTTGCGTAGCAAGGTTTTGGAAGCAGAGGGGCTACAGGGGGTGGCTTCTTTGAGAAGATGCCAGAAGCTTCCCCCATGTCTGATAGAGTCAGTGCCAGTCGGCTCCAAGATGGACCCACCACTGCCCAAAGCTGAGCCCATTAGCGACAGTGGTAGCGCCTCTGTGATAACATATTTAAGAAGGGGAAAAAAACTGCTGTGCAACAGCAGAGAGGAGTGAGAATATGTCAGAGAAACAACTCTGAAGACACCAAGGTCAGTGAAGAAGGAAGGGAAGAAGGTGCTCCAAGTGCAGGAGCGGAGACTCTCCTGCAGCCTGTGGTGAAGACCATGGTGAGGCAGGCTGTCCCCCTGCAGCCCATGGAGGTTAGTGGTGGAGCAGATATCCACCTGCAGCCCGTGGAGGACACCACACTGGAGCAGGCTCCTGGCAGGGCTTATGACCCTGTGGGCGACCCATGCTGGAGCAGTCTGTTCCTGAAGGAGCCTGTGGACCTGTGGAAGGGACCCACACAAGAGCAGTTTGTGAAGAACTGCAGCCTGTGGGAAGGATTCATGTTGGAGAAGTTCATGGTGGACTGTCTCCCATGGAAGGGACCCCATGCTGGAGCAGGAGACAAGTGTGAGGAGAAAGGGGAGGCAGAGACCACTTGTGATGAACTGACCGCAACCCCCATCCCCCATCCCCCTGAGCCACTTGGGGAGAGGAGGTAGAGAAAATCGGGAGTGAAGTTGAGCCTCGGAAGAGTGGAGGGGTGGGGGGAAGGTGTTTTAAGATTTGGTTTCATTTCTCATTACCCTACTCTGATTTGACTGGTAATAAATTAAAATAATTTCACCAAGTTGAGCCTGTTTTGCCTATGAAGGTAACTGGTGAGTCATCTCCCTGTCCTTATCTCAACCCACAAGGCTTTTGTTGTATCTTTCTCCCCCCATCCAATTGAGAAGACAGAGTGAGAGAGCTTCTTGATGGGTACCTGGCATCCAGCCAAGGTCAACCCACCACAATCCCTTTTTGGTGCCCAAGGTGAGGCATAAGGAATTCAAGATAAGGACAGTAACTGGGAAAGGTAATGGGCAAAACATGGACTGAACATTGCTAGAGAGCAAGGAGTGAAATGATTGAGGGGAATTTTTGTTGTAATTGTGGTGAAGGGACGAAAGGTGCAGTGTGTGTAAATTGTCCACTTTTGTCAGTGTTGTGATGACGATATTTAGATTTTTGTGCGGGGAATTCTTTTTGTTGATGTAAGTGAAGTTTGTGAAGATTGTAGATTGTGTGATGAATATGTATTTTAATGACAATTCTTAAATATGTGATTCCCAGAGGCGAGGGGTGGAATGGAGGAAAAAGTGTTATTTTCAGAGCCATCAGAATATTGTCTCCTTTTTTAATCATATAAAATATGGAAAGAAGTAGAAGAATCACCTGAATCTGAAGACCTGGGTGAATATGTTTTCATAATAATAATAATAGTAATAATAATTTGCAATTTAAAGACATTTAAATTAAGCAGTTGGACTTCTAAGTATAAATTTTGCAATGAGTTTGTTGTTAGTTTCTTACAATTTCCCCTGGTTCATTGTCATGCAACTAATAGAGTAATTATAGAATTTTTCCTACAGTGAATGCTGCGTTACCCATTGCAAAATATTGTGCTATTGCAGTATGAAATGTGAATAGAAAATTACTTTTTCTACAAAATTAAGCTTACATCTTAAAATTTCAGCAGGGAGCAACTGTTTTGTAAATAAGATGTAGCTGGTTTTTAATATTTAGTTCTCACTGCAATAATGGCATGAACCTAACTGACAAAACATTGACTCCCTGCTGCCTTTACGTATTCTTACTTCAGCTTCCCTGGCAGAAGCAGCACAGGGGATTGACATTTCATTAGTGATAAAAAGAGTTGAATTTCATGAACTACTACTTATTTGAAGTTTCTAATTTACTACCCTTTGTCCTAAGACTCTTAGGAAGATGCAGGCAAAAACGTACCTGAATTTAGACCAGTTGAGTTTAATTTCTAATTATAATATTCTCTCAACATGCACATATGCACAGTGGACCATTTGAACCTCTGTATAAAAAAAAAATGCACACAACAATTAGCTAACTAAATATGAAACGAAATAATGGATGAGGCTAGAATTGGGTTTTCCTGCTACTTAATGAATACTTTACCAGTATGCTGTACTGCAAAAAAGAAGTTTCCAATAAAGTCCCTAAAGCTAATAGGGACACAGTACAAAATATGACCTGGTCCTTCAGCCTCTCATAATTAATTCAGACTTGGCCTTTCAAAGATCATAGAATGAACATAATACTGTCAACTTGTGATAGTTTCTATGTAAAGAGGAGGATGCAGACAAACCCTGCAGCATTTCATGAAGGAATAGCACTGCTTGTGTTTGTAGTGACTGTAGTGGCTCGTGTTCCTGTAGTCTGTTTGCCTTAAAAGCTGAATAAGGCTCTTGGCAGGTCAACATTGGCCAAGTGTGCAGAATGTGCAGAATTACACTGAAGACATAATTTTTGCACCTATATTGGTGATCCATTCTGGTCACAGAAGCTTCCATGTTGCACAAAGTGTCTTTCCAGGGACACTGGCACACACTGGCCCCAATAAGTGAAAAGATGATGGGAAATCAACTGTTTTCATGTTTGCCACAGGATGTATTCCATGCAGCATGAAGGACTGGTAATTTAATCTTTAATTTATTTTTTTATGATTTCAAAATTACTGATGAACAAGTTACCCCAGCTGAACCTGAGCTGCAAAGACTTTCTTTAGTCAAAAGGAGCAAACCTTCCCTTGTTGTACAGTAATTGTTCATTTTTACTCTGACATTGATGAATGAGTGACAGTTATTATAGGTCTGTTTTTTTACACTGCACAGAATGATTCTGGCACTAGGCACTTAAGTTTCTGCCATTAAAAAACGTGCATAGAAATATTTTAAATCTCAGATGAAATCCCAGAAGATGATGGTGATACAGTGTCTCAGGGATCACCTACCCCGTGGCTATTTGACCTATGTTGCAAAACAGGAATTAAAACAGCTACCTGGGGAAGCTACCATTGTGAGAGCCAAGGCCTAACTGCAATATCAGTGAGTGAAAGTTACTTTTATGACTGAAATTTGGAAATCATGGATGTGTTACCTGTTTTATTGAAAACAAGGCAGGTTTCAGTAACAAACTTGTGACCTCATACTATTTGGTCTTTGTCGTCTGTACCATTGACCTTTTATTTCAATATAAATAGCACTCAAAACTACAATACAATCAGAAATCAGTTTATGAGGTAGAAAATCTCTTTAAATGATAACTAGAAGGCAGGTTATAGTTCATCACGGTTTATAGTACTTCCTAGAAGCTGTGTATTGAGAGAAATTAGGTAGAAAAAACATATCATTACAGGCTATAGCATCGTTGCATAACAGCAGGAAAAAAGTGTTTTAATGAGCATCTGTTTTCAAAAGTGAAGACAGACAAAATATTTCTAGAGTCATTTTAAATGAACATTGAAATTGGCTTGCACCCTTATTCAGAAGTTTGAAAATAAAATTTGTAAATCCTTTCCTAGGTGTTCTTAGCATGCTGAATTTCCTCTCTACATCCAATGCTTTGAATGGATGCTCCATTTACAGTGATGCAACCAAAGCTCTACATTAGTTTATTCAGACCAATGTACAAGTACTGATATCTTCAATCCAAGTTTGAAAGAATTTCTGAGTTTTCTTATGTATGCTAATAAATACTTTCAGTGAGGTGTTTACAAAAGGTGAAGTAGAAAAGTTACTGTCTCTAGTAAATAAGAGATATAGATAAATATCCCTTTTACCGCCCTCAAAGTGAAGTGTCAGCTGGTGGTGAGTTGTAAAAAATGTTTATGTGCTATAGAATCGTATTCTTTCCTAACCTCTGATTTTTGTATCTAGAGCATGAATTACTTCTGGTTTCCAAAACTGTCTTTTGAAGGTATGTTGTAGGTTTCCCTTGTAGATCAGGATGCAGAAAACAGGGATGGAAAAATAATTTGTGAAAACTAATTCTCCAGCCAGGGCTGTATGTCCTACATTCATTCAGAGAGTCATTTAGGGTTTGCAGAGGTGTTTGATTTCACCTATTATGAGAGACCTTTAGGTGCCAAGCTGCTGCATGGCATTCAGGGCTGATGGACTCATCAGTTTTCATTGTTCCTGTGATCATAGTTCCCTTGACAGGAAAATTAAAGGTGTAGTCCCTGTGGTTCATACCAGTAAATTCTCAGGTTCCTCTGAGAGGAAGGAAGGACTGGTAGAGGATAATGACTTTGTCAATCTCCTTCTGGTATTTACTTGTCTGACGTCAGTAACTGGAAGACCTTGAGATCTGCTGGTAAGTGCCAAAATTAAATGTTATTGACCAGAATGAGAAGTTAATAGAATTATATTTTGGAAGATATTATTGCAGTATGTGTTACTTTTGCATTCAAAAAAGTATGTGACTTTTAATTAATTATTAAAAGCAACTCACTTATTATTTTTTTCCCTCTGCACTTTCCTCATAAAGTCTTTATTCTTCACAGTTACAAATAGCTTGTAGTCTCCTGGAAAATACTTTTATTTGCAAGAACATGTGCGTATTGGCCTCTTTCTCTGTAAGATAAATGTATGAATTTCTGCCAAAATATTTTATCTGTATGTCTTACCATTAGAGTTTTTTAATGAGGCTCCAGGAATACAATGTAGTAATCATATGGCACTGGGAAATATTATACTGAGTTTAGGAGCAACAGCCAGAGAAGACTTTTAATGTGCCATTAAGTAGTAAACTCACAGCTGCATGATAGTGTCTAAGTAACTGTTGAGCATAATCATTTAAAAATATGTCCAGAATAAAAGAAAATATGTATAAAACTAAGGAAAGGTCAGTGGTTTACATTTCTAATTACATTTTATTCACATTAAGAGTGTTCTTTACATAAAGTAGTTAACGTACTGTTTAGTCAAAGGGAAAAATTGTTATGAAGTGTTTAAAGGAGAGGAGAATGATTGTGTGGGTACAACAGTTTCTAATGCTGACTGGAGTGTTATGGTAGTACTAATCAGTAAGTAGCACCAAAACCACATTACATATCAAGGAGAAAGAGGTAAAGAGCAGAGCATTCTGCACAAAATGCAATAATACTAATGCTCAATTTCCATTTGTAATCATGTTAGAATGTTCTAGGAGAATAAACCACAGTGAAACATTAAGTGATGTTTTCCAATCCTAGAAAAAAAAAGGGGGGGGGGGGGGGGAATGTAGAAACATCATCACATAAATCTAAAAAAATCTGAACTCAGAATTGCTTACATTTTTTTCCATCATGTAAAAAGGGTGGTTTTTCTGGGTTCAGATAACCAGTCAAAGACTGTTGGTAGGCCATACACTAACAAAATGTTAGTGTTATCCAAAAATATTATGAAAAGTGGTCTCATAGCTATAAACTGGTTGAAGACACATCCTGGGCTTTTTCCAGTCCTTGAGATTCAGTTTCCAAACATTTGAAGAAAGAGATAATCTTGATGAGACAGAAATAAATGAGAGACATAACATTACAAGCTTTTCACATTTAGAGTCTCTGGTTGTGGAGGCAACACTTAAAAAATGGACACTTTTTTCATGGGAAAGAAGTCTTATAGGCTGTGCACAACTTTAGTATGAGACATTAGAATTGCAGAAGGAGCAGAGAAAATGCTTTGACCTATTTTGCAACACATATGCATATGCTATTATTTGTAGTTCAGAGTTACTTTATAAAGAGAAGATGATGTCACCAGTCAGCAAAATACTTCAAAAAGTCTGAATAATAGGAATTGAGGGAGAACAATAAAAACTGAATCTTGGGCTATTCCCATGTGGTTAAAGATTAGCACATACATAAATATTTGGCTGTTTGATAGAGAAGTCAGGACTGTACAAAATTTGTGAGAAGTTTCAGTCTGAAGAATTTATATTTGAGGAGAATATCTAATATAGCTTCTCTTTTCAATTATACTGTAGTCTGAGATAGTAGCTTGAATTACCTATTTATTTCTCGAGATTCTATTTCTGCCTGTTTTTAAACTTTCAGATATTTGTGTTGTAATAAGGTCTATGGTATTTTCCACTGCTACAAGAAGTATTTTTGTTACTATAAAAGATATTTGTACATCTTGATGATTTTTTTTCTCCATATTTCTATTCTTATGCATTTTTTTATATAACTATGTATTGTTATTTTCTTCATCTGAAGAAAATGAAGTTTTGGTAAATTTTGTTTAGCTCTATTGATGATGTATTGTATTACTCTTTTAGTTCATTTCAAGGTGACAAATAGTTCATTTCAAGGAGACAACTTTTTTTACGTATATTATGTTTAAAAGTGGCTGTCACCAATTTTAATCTTTTATAAATATTTTGCCACTGTATGCTTTGTTTCTGCACAGCTATAATTCTGATAGATCAGATTTTTTCCTTCCAGCCCCAAGATAGCTGCTTTTTTCATAGTGATTTTTTGGGGGTGTGTCCATAAGAACCCATTTTTTTCTCTATTCGGTTTTGGTATCTTTCAGTATATGCTTTTCAAATGAATAATTAGCATCTAAAGCACAGAAGCTAATTTTTATTTAACAATTTCAAACCAAAAATAAAGCATGTGTATGCTTTCTTCTCCTTTCTGGGCTCCCTTATATATTGAGACGAGGAAAAGTAAAGCCTTGCTGCAGGTAATCATGCATTTTTTCCCTTTATTTGTATATAAAAGGGTAAAACATCCTCTTTGATTCTTAATAATTTTTGGAATATGAACGCTGACATCCTTGCTTTCAAGAAAAATGGACAAAATTACATAAAATGGGTTTAGACAAAGAAAGAGCAAATACTGTTGTAAACAAGCTCCCAAGAAGGATTAAAAGAATAAATTTCCAACCTGTGGGTGAAATGCCTGTGGAGATGGGTGCATTCAAATTAAAAAGCAGTGACATCAGCTGTGACCCGACTCTCTCACCTAAGGCCCCTGAAGAAACCACAGCTAGGGAAAAATATTTAGCTTTGTCTTTTGATTTCCGTGCCGGCCCCCCCCCCCCCCCCCCCGCCATTTTGAAGTCTTGTCCTTAGTGGTAGTGTTACCTTTCTCTGTGTGGGAATATGATGAACTGTGTTTGTCCTGTGTAAATTTTGAGACACTCAGTTTCCTGGTCACACTGGACATGATACCTTCCTTATCGGCAAAACAAAGGACTACAAGTCCATCATTGCTGAAACAGCGTCTGTGAAAGGACAGTCTTTTATTGTGGATAGAAGACAGTGTATAGAGGATGGGATAATATCACAACAGAGTTAAACCTAGCTGTACATTCCCACTAGCCATTTTCAGACCCCTGTGTGCAGCCAGCATGTACACTCAATTTAGATCTTACACTACAACATCAACAGTGAAGGGCTGTCGAAGACAAAGTCGATCTTACTAACCTTTACAAGACATTGCTTGTTTCTTCATATTCTGGCTAGTAAAGGGATTTGCTCTGCCTGGGCAGTTCGTCCAGGCGTAGGCTGTAAGAACTGCCTGTAGTCATCCCGAAGGAAGCCAGCAGAACACATACTGCGATACCAGATCTTTTCCTTCTACCTCATGTCTGGCAGGCTGCACTAATAGAGGCAACATTTAACATCATTATTCTGTTGCCATTTGCAATACTTTAAGAAGTGTTATTATAACTGATAAAAATGAGGGGAACTAGGACTCTTCTAAAATGTATTGGAATATTCTATTCTACTACCTGGTCTTTGTGTATGTGGGGTGGGGGAGTGTTCTGCTTTATAAAAAATTGCCCCATGTGTCTATTTCTGGATACTCAATCTGTATGTTTATAAAATCATGCACTTGAGTTTACAGAAATGCAAATGCAGTAAAGTTCTTTATGTCAAATTATAAATGTAAAATATGCAGACGTGGTGAAGTTTGTTGGTTTTCCCAGTAATAGGTATTGCAACCAGACATTTTCAGTATTCAAACCTTTGTCTGCCTCCCTCTGTCTGACACCAGTAACAGCTGCCAGTGTAAATGGTATGGGATGCCCAGACAGTCAGAGATTTGAGGTGGGTTTCCTTAGATTTCTCCTATAGAAAGCTCCTCAAAAAAGGCCAAAAGGCTTTTAAAATTAATTAGAATAATTAAGCTTTGTAAAACTCAGAGTGACAAGGTCTGACATGAATAAAAAAGGTGTGGGTTTATATACAGCACTCCTCAAGTTCTTTCTGCCCTTGAAGGCAAGTCTTTGCTTCTTGGCTTGGTTTCAATCAACCAAATGGGTTCCCACATCACAGTGAAATCTTTGCAGTCCCCTTCTCTTAAAAAAGCTCTTTCTGGCAGCACCTGCATTAGTTTTATCAGTTTAGATCAGCAGTGTATTTTTCAAGCAAATCTCTCTTACTGTTCTTTGGTTTGCTTTGTGAAGCTGGGTAGAGGGGTGAGCTGGCTTCAAAAAGCTGAAGTTTACTCTCCCTCATGTTCTTCTTTGTCGATAGAATATGGAGATAAAAAAATTAATTCAGACAAAAGAGTTTATCATGACAACAATTTGAAGAGTAGCTAACAGGTTGCCCAGAGAGGTTGTGGATGTCCCATCCCTGGCAGTGTTCAAGGCCAGGTTGGACAGGGCCCTGAGCAACCTGGTCTAGTGGGTGGCATCCCTGCCCATGACAGGGGGGTTGGAGTTAGATGATCTTTAAGGTCCCTTCCAGCCCAAGCCATTCTATGATTCTATCCATTATATAGTAACATTGTACAGCTCAGCAGTTTTTCTAATTATGATTTTTCATGACATGACTGGTTTTTACATGTCATGAAAAGCACTAAAACAGAGCAATGAGAATGAGTATAGAAGTCTGGGAATTTGAAACACATACTGACCTTGACTTTGACCATTTTTCACAAGTAGAGAGAATTCAATTAATTTTCACTTCGATTCTTAAATTAATTTGCTTGAGATGTGCTTGTGCTTCTGTTTAACTGCTTTTTAGAAGCATTTATACATCTGAGTTTATCAAGCACAAGAGTTCATGGAAAGTCAAATTGTAAGTTCACTCTCTCAAATCCAACATGAAGGAAAGCATATTTATAAAAGTACTTTTCATAGCAATTGACAATGTTAAAAAGAATTATAGTCTCGTGGTCATGCCAATGATAAATTTCTTTTACATAACATCATTGTATATTTCGAACTACTAAATAAAAAAGGTCAGATTTTCAGTGTTTTCTGTCATATATTTCTTCTCTCTAATTTTTCAAGAACTAAATATAGTATAATGCTTCCTCACCAAATAACATTGCACTCTCAGAATCAGTCTAAAACAAAGTCACCCTTTGAATATCACACATTTTCTCCTCTGATATTCAACTTTAAAAATACACTTTATTTATTTTCCATGAGATAATTTCCCTCTGCTGCAAGTTTATGGAAGCTTAATGCTAGCTGTCGTTTCTTAAGATGATTCAATATTGTAAAGACTGTGATTTTTTTATAAGATCATTCCTTTCAATATTTTTAAGATGCTAAGTGTATGTGTTTATTTTCCAGGTTATCAGAAATATTTCTACACTTACAAATTTTAAATTTTCATATGGCTTGCTTTGAGTTTAGTGCAAAAATACTAAAGGTATGTTAGGCAAGAAAGAGCTTTTTCAAGCTTAGGAAATGCCTGATGTAAGATAGCATGTTCGGTGTCAACTTGCTTGTGTTTGCACATAGTAATACAGTCTTTGAAGCAAGGCAAGTATTTGGATGATGAAGGAAAAAGGACTACCTCCACAGGTAAGATTTTTCTTCAAAGAACTTTGTAATTTCATCCCTTTTTGAAATAAAAATGTTACTTACCTCACCCTACCTCCCAAAAAAGTATTGGGATGGAAGAAGATGACTGTGAGAAAATTCCGAGAAAATAATGATGAGACCATTCTGTTGTTTATGACTAAATTATCAACATGAGAAAAAAGGCAATTTTTTTCCCCCGTTTTACTTACCATAGGTTTCTTGAACAAATTTTATATATCTTGGAATACCTGGTCCCCAAAATTGCTGAACAGCCTGTTCTGCTTACCATAATCAATGTGGAATTACCGAGTGCTTCACTGTTGGAAAAGCCCTTTAAAGGTCATCTAGTCCAACCCCCCTGCAATGAGCAGGGACATCTTCAACTAGACCAGGTTGCTCAGAGCCTCATCCCACCTGACCTTGAATGTTTCCAGAGATGGGGCACCTACCACCTCTCTGGGCAACCTGTTCCAGTGTTTTACCACCCTCATCATAAAGAATTTCTTCCTTATATCTGTTCTGAATCTACCCTTTTTTAGTTTAAAACCATTACCCCTTGTCCTATGGCAATAGGCGCTACTAAAAAGTCTGTTCCCATCTTTCTTGTAGGCCCCCTTTAAGTACTGAAAGGCTGCAATAAGGTCTCCCTGGAGCTTTCTCTTCTCCCGGCTGAACAACTCCAACTCTCTCAGCCTTTCCTCATAGGAGAGGTGTTCCACCTCTCTGATCATTTTTATGGTCCTCCTCTGGATTCCCTCAAACAGGTCCATGTCTTTCTTGTACTGAATCATTAGAAAAGATTTCTGTAACACCAAGACTGTAGGAAAACCAATAACCTGAGATGAACATCAGCAGAGAGAAGAAAAGAGGATAGGAAAAAACTGAAGTCTGAATGAGGTTTTATTATGCCTACAAGTGCATTTCTTGAGTTTATTTTACCTTATTTTCTGATCATAAATTTATGAACTGCACTAAGCTGTATATTCTGCTTCAGAGTAGAAGGATAACATCATTTGTTTAATCTGTCTCTTTGTCAAAAGAAATTTATTATAAAATGGAGGCACAAATGAGTTAAATAGAAAAACAAACAAATAAATAAAAAGACTCCCAAACGACCACCAATAATGTGGTTCCAGAAGGAAAAAAGAACAAGAACAAGTACATATGATGTATTTCATCACAGGAAAGTGTAGAAAGGGAAATAGCTGGACAACTGGAGTGCCAGAGTCCCTGAATGAACCCTTTATAGGGTAATATTGACTGCAGCCTTGAAAGCTATAGGGCAGCCTGTGAGCAAGTGAGCAGGAACAGGAAGAAATCCAAAAGCAGTGGAGTTGTGTCTTCAGAATGAGATGAGGGCATAAATTACCTCACATTATCATATATCAAAGGAGTGACTACTGTTGACAAGGGAAGAAAGGAAAAGACAACAAAAGACATCAAAGTGGAAAGGCATCTGCTTGTAGTTGTGTGTATGCGGTGGTTGTGTTTTTTGTTTAAATGTCACTCAAATGGCCACAGACAGTGAGGGAAGAAGGAACGAGTGGCAAAATGAAGACATTATTTGTCTGAGTCAATATTTTTGCTAGCAGGATTTCAATCAAGTGTGATTATACAGGAAAAAGTAAATAGAAAAGATAGGGTTGAAATTATTATTTGTATTACATGTAATGCAGTAGAGATTACAGCCCCATTGTGCCAGATCCCAAATGTGAACAAACATGTCATCTGTCATGAAGAGATTATAACATAAGCAGAAAAGACAGGCCTAATGTGGAAGAAAAGTAAAAAGATAGAGAGATACACAAGTGACAAAGTGATCTGAACAAAGCTGTAGAAGTCCTGTGTAATTTAATTCCACATTTTGAATCCTAGACCAGCCTGTTACTCTGAAGATTTAAGCACTTCTCTAAATGACATCTAAGAACAAGAGTTAAAGAGAAATTGTATAGCAGGGATGCACACTTTTACTTAATTATTTCCGTATTTAATCATTAGTATTTATTTGTCCTCTGGAGTGGTAAGTATTCAATAAGCAATTTTTAGTCTGCTTGGTATCCTAGATTTTATGTGCTGTGACTGCATGTGATATTTGCATGCTCCTAATACATTTAAAGGTGTTTCTGTAACATAGTTCTTTCTTTCATAATGCACTGAAAATATTTCAGTTTTCTGTTATAAATCAGGGTATGTTAGAAGCACTGACATTGCTAAGTACTTTCAGATGAGATGTGGAGATTTGTCTTTTTGACTGAAAGTGTGGTTAGTTTAGCTAAAATTAAAAACACTCTGCTTTTGCAGCTGCCTGTTAGCAACAGCCATATTACTATCTATTTGACAAGTACTTGTTTTGAACAGCTGAGGTTACAGAACATGTTAGTAATATCTTTCCTGACATACACACCAGATTCCCTCTTTCCATTTCTTCAAATTCTTTTTCAAAAATATTCTCCAGTCATCACTCCTTCACTTCACCGTAGCTGCCCTTTTCCCTCCATTTCACCACCCTTGTCTGCCTGTAAAAACAGATGCCTCCAGATGTCCATTCACCCTGCTGGTGTCCTGAGTTGACCATAAATATCACTGTCAATGTTGAACAGTGCTTAAGCATCTGATTCCTTGGTGCCATTTATTTGCCTGGATGCAGAACTGACCTGTGTAGTTTCTCAGAAACAACATGCATTTGGCAAATTTAACTTATAGCTATAGAAAAAACATGTCTATTCACACTTGCCTATGAAGACACCTTTGTTGTTTGATGTGCTTCAGGTGTAACTGAAGCTCCTTGGGGTGAAAGAAGAAATTTTTGCTTGTCAATTTTTTGTGCCAAACTGGTTGACTGAATTCCTCATTTAAATTTGCCCTTTTGAAGCATTAATTTTAAAAAAAGTTTATTGTCTTAAACACATCTGCATTAATAATCAGAGTATATTCACCAAATCCTGATCATGCACATTTTTGGTAGAGAGAATCATCTTGGAGGCACTGAAGAACTTGGACAGGCAGCAAGTTTTGAAGGTTTAGTATTAAGAAAAATTGTGGTTCATTGTAATTTGCAAGTTTCCAGAGGTGAGACACAGTTTTGATAAATTCACCTGTTCTTAAATGGGATTTGTAGATTGAAGGACCCACTTGGTAGACTGAAGGCTACCGTTTATTATTTTCTGCTCTTCAAAACATATGAAGGCAGAAGAAAGTCGTGGTGGGAGATGATAGTATTCAGAAATGAGCAGAGTCATTTGAGAAGGTCTACCGTTCCAGTTACGGGAACAGGCTAGGCAGAAACTTGAGGCTAGACCCAATACCACGACTATTGGGCAAGATATTTGGGCTTTCCTTGCATTTTTGCGGGAGGATGTTGGGGGTAATCAAATGAGATAGATATAAACTTGCAGCACCCTAATCAGGAGCCAGGAGCCTGCCCTTCAGCAGAGCGCAGGTAACTTGGTGCTAGATGAATGGACACACTGCGTGCTCAGGACTTAAGATGGCCATTCTGCCTATCAGATTTACAAGGTGGAGATGGCAGGGGTCTCTCCTAGTAATAAATATCTACAAACATACTTCTGAGGAAGATGCGTGAGTAATTTCATTGGGGAGGAGAAGGAGGGACCAAAATCTCTAATATATGTCATGGAGAAGGTGTAATTGTCTGGCCTTTTATACAATAGTAAGGAAGAAAGAGACACTTTTTTAGTTACTTCACATTGAGACCTCCTAAAGCAATACTGAAGTAATAGACTGAAGACGTTTTTCTATATACCCTTCTCAAAACGATACAACTGAGACACAAAGAGTACAGCTTTCATGGAGCCAGGAGTCATCATCCAGATTCAGTATGATTTTTGAATCCTGATGGTTTCGTCACCTGAGAGAGATGAGATTTGGCTCACAATCTTAATCTATCAGAAAAAGGCATTGCATATGGCAATGTTTCATTAAACCAGAGATGTCTAAATGAAACATTTCTGTCTCTATAAGATAATTACTATTCTCCCCCTCAGTAGGAGAATTAGCCTTGATTTTGTTTCTGTGGGCTAGTCATGGCCTGGAATACCAACAAGATTGAGTCCTTCGGAGGCCTGCCTTCTGGATCCCAGTCAGGGATTGCAATAGACATGCATTGAGATGCTCAGGTTTTTTAAGCCTCTGATATTGTGTTTCTTTAGAGGGATGCATCTGATGAGTAATGCTTCATTTTCACAGTTTTGTGCAAGTGCTGTAATCATTTAGGTCCTTCTATGGGGTCTTGCCATAGAAGTTCAGGAGTAAATACTGAATCTGGTCTAAAAGTCAGCTACTTTAAATTTTTAATAAAAGTGTTTGGGTGGTGTCAGATTCTTCCAGTTTTCTCAGAAACAAAACAGTAGTTAAGTGAAATACCTAAACTAACAAATGGAAACCAATCTCTTTATTGAATATCTTGTGCTAATTATTCTTCATTTTCACTCATTTTGTGAACTTTCAGTTCTGGTTCCTCTAAATCAACCAACTTTCTTTCCTTTCTAAATAAATAAACAAATAAAATACCGATTAAGAATACAAACTCTGTGTTTAAATTTGTTTAAATTTTCACTGAAATGTTAGTAACCTCTGTAAGCTATATAATAATATCTGTCAGCTAAATGGAACAGCAATCTAGATATATAATTATATCTAAAATATAGGGAAACTGAAATACTCTAATTAACTTTTGTTGTAAGATAAAAAGAAAATACATTCTAATATAAAAAATGCTTCATATCACACTCGGTAGTTAAGACTTTATATCAGTGCCCTGAAAGCAAGGATGTCATTGTGAAACAAGCTGGCAGAACAGGCTGGATTTCACCCAAGACAGTGGACTTAATAAGTGCTCTCACCCATTCCATTGGTATTAGTCCAATCTATTTTGAAAGACTGCAGTCCATGAAAATATGACCTTTCCAAAACTATGCAGCTGACTGATGTTGCTGAAGTTTTTTTCATGATTCTGAGTGCAAAATTCAAGTAGATGAATTTTCTACTGGGGGAAAAAATAAAAAAAATGTTTTCCAAACTATTTTAAAATAATTTGACAGATTCCACATGTTAGCATGTCAGTCACAGAGGCAGACACATTTATATAAAATTTCCATGTCTTGAACAGATATATCCCACAGAATTAATACTGCAGAATCTTTGAGATATGGACTGTCTGTTTTTACATATACACCCTGTTAATGTATGAAACTCACGTACTGGGCCATTTGGGGTGCTTCTAAGCATCAATGGTAGTTTAACAAATGTAGCATTATTTTTAGTATCTTCCAAAATATTTTATGCTTTATGCGTTCATAGTTATGTAGCTTTTTACATTTTAACATCATTAATAACATACAGTGGAAAAATATTTTATTAATATTCATTTATTTTAAAAAATGTTTTTAGAAAAGATTCAGTCTCATTATGTACATAAGATCCTGAAACAAATTACCTAGGAAAACCTGTTTGATGCAAGATTGGGGCCTGAATTTGTCCCTGAATAGGGAACATGTAAGTGTTTTCATTCCACTTCTTAAAGACAACTGCTGATAACACCTACCCTAAATCGTGTTTTTCCTGCTAGTGTCTAAAAGGATATCAGTGGATTGATATGAATATTAAAGTTGACTTCTTAACTTTGGGTGTTGTCTCTGGGCCAAAGCTGTGTCATGTGTAGCAAGCAGCACCCTGTCACAATCTTTCATTGCCCTGCATCTTTTCTTACTTTTCCAGACTTTAAACTCAATCTGGCACTTCATTACAGGCAGATTCTCTCCTCTTTTGGGCTTCTTTCCAAAATAAGTAAGTGGTGTTAGACCAGAACTGGGCAAATGCTTAGATGCATATTTTTTGCCTACTGTCCATAGAAGTTTCTTGGTCTTGGTCCAAGTTGCATACAAACAGAAAGGTTTAGAGCCAAAAAATAAATGCATGTATTTGAGTACTTTGTTTTGTTTAATATACAGGGTTTATTCCTTAATTTTAATTAAACTTTTCCTGCTTATATGATGTTTGAAGTTCATACTAAGATAATGAATTTGTTCATCAAAAAAGAATATGTTGCTTGGAGAGTTTCTGGGTTTTGGGTTTGGAGGTTTTTTCTCCCTAGAAGTCTGTAATAAATTCACCCATATTCTGTTCTTTTGAGGATTTTTTTAAAATATGTATATACTTGTTCTGGCTACTTTTTTACTGGAAAATGTTTCCTGGAGTTTAAATAACACTTGGAAATATAATCACTTCTGATTTTCCAGACAGCGTAAAGCTGAACATCAGTTTTGTTGCATTGTTTCTTAGCTTGCAAATAAATCTGAATATACTCTGCATACTATTATCTCCCCTGGTGTATTTTTTTATCCTCTTTTAGCAATGCTACAGATTCAAATCAAAACATCTCTGAAGCCCTGATACTCAGGTTTTTGTACTCAGAATGTAATTGTTTTCCCTGGACAATCACCAAGAGATACAGTCTTTATTTGAGGGTTGCATTGCAAATCATCTTTGAACTTGTAGAGAAAACTAGAAGAAAGAATCTTAGTAGCATTTCATCTTCTCTTTGTTATTTTATTTTTTAATTTTTCTTACAATTTGGATTCCCCAACTGGGAAGTTTTAATTACTCTCTTTCCCTTTTGTTTAGATGTCTACTTCTGACTGTTGCATCCTTCAGCAATCTCTGCAAACACAGAAAAAGAAGGGAAAGAACATCAAAACGTAGCCAGATAGTGGAAGAGCAAAAAGGTATTTAGATTTGACATCTGATCCAAAATATATGCAGCAAAGACAAACCAGGAGACTGCAACTTGTGGGAGGGACAAGGGGCAGAGTACCACTGGTGCTATGGGAAACTGTATGAACAACAACAAGTGTGAGAGCAGCATCCATGGGATGCTGGGTGGTACCTGGTGGATACAGGGACAGAAAGAACTGCCGTGACTGGTGGGCAATTTCCATTCATTACAGTCTGTTTTGTCACTTGGTCAAGATAAATGGCAATAGTGCTATAGATAACTTTTGGCGGGAAAAATCTGTAGGATAGAACCAGATAAGATGTATGAATCCTATTCTCTCCAGTGGGAGAGAGAGGGTAGTGGGACAGTGGGAAAGAAGAAACTTGCTGACCCAGATTACTTGGCACAGACTTTTTAAAGAATTTGGCAACCAGATTTTCTTATTTCCTAACTACTGTAGGTTATGCAGATTATGGTGAAAATTTCCTAAAAAGCAAGTGGCAGAAAGGTGAATAACTCATACTGGAAAGAAAAAAATGAGGTAAGGTCTTATCTAACATTTGTTCTTTTAAAACTGTTTTCCTCTTGACTGGTTTCTTTCTCTTAAGGTCTACTTGTTAGGTACCTTGCAGCAATTACCAATATTATGTGGCAAGTGCTTTAACTGACTTGAGTTTCCTGTAGGAATCTCCTCTGTAGCAATCCTCTCCACTGGTTATTTTGCTGTCAGTAGCATGTCTCCGAGAAGAGTGTAAAGAAGGTCTTTCCCAAACCCCCAGTGAGGAGCTGAGTTTCTCAGAGCTGTGAATCTTCAATGGCATCTGGCAGGGAGACGCTGCAATTTAGTCCCTCTAACCTGTGGCAGATGAGAGGCTAGAGTCCTGCCTGTGTTATTTGTTTGTCTTAGGCAGGTCCATTAGTTCCTGAAAACTTCTGCCAAGTTAATAAACTGAAAGAAAAATTAGATAATAGCCAGGCAAGGCAATTTATAACATACCAATATCACAAGGAGCAAAAAACCAGACTCCTTCTTAAGCAATCCATATTCTGTCACAACTCCTTTGTCAAATTAACTGTAATCAAAGTTCTCTTAGGTCCTGTAGCTGTACTTGTGTGACATTTTTCTTAACTTTTGCATTACTGCTGAGCACAGGTGTTTATTGAAATCCTGTTTCTGTTAAAAGTTATGCAAAATTCTTGCTAATTTACACAAATTTTGGGTGATGTCTTTAATGAATGTGGATCAGATATTTTCCAGTGCCTAACATTTTGTAAATTCAGAAGAGAGGCAAGGTAATCAAATGGTGATGAGCCCTTAGGTGTCTTTATCATAGCTATTACATACTAGCTATGTTTCAAAAATTTTCTGTCTTTGAAGTTGCACAGGGCTGATGACACTGACTCAGATGTAGGAGTTGTTTCCTGTCTCCTTGCACTCACTTAGTGTTTCAGTAAGGAAAGGCAGGGAAGGATTTGCTCTTAGATATATAATTTTTTTTCTGTTAGTTTATACACTATTATTGGAAGAAGCAATAAATAGTTTAATTGCAGTCATAGTCATCTGCTTGACAACAGAATTAAGTGTAGGACCCATGGAGGGGATATATTATGCACAACAAAAGGAGGAGGAGGAGGTAGAAGAAGATGACTAATGACACGTGGGATCTGGGCAGATTTTTGGCTGATCACATCCAGTGGCCATTGTTATACACAGCTGCCCGCTGCTTTGAACCTGAGGGAATGGCAGGAAGATATGCCAGGGCAGGTTTAGGTTGGACATTAAGAAAGGTTCTTCACCCAGAGGGTGGTGGAGCACTGGAACAGGCTCCCCAGGGAGGTAGTCACGGCGCCAAGCCTGGCAATATTTAAGAAGCATTTGGACAACACCCTCAGACATATGGTGTGAATTTTGGGGTCCAGGAGCTGGACTCAATGATCCTTGTGAGTCCCTTCCAACTCAGGACATTTTATGATTCTATGATTCTTGTGCCATGGGGAACTTGAAACGGGTGCCTGGAGAGCTCAAGGTCAACCAAGCCCTAGGAGGCTGACCATATTGCCCTGGGGCAATCTCAGGGAGGTGGATATCATGCTCTGCAAGTGCGGCACCCTCAGAACAGGGGACAAGCTCCATGAGTGCAGACCAGGGCTCTGGCTGCTCTGGCGGCATCACCAGCATGAGGCTTAGGCATGAGCCAACGCAGAGCATCAGCTCCGAGAGCTAGAGGTGCAGCTAAGGCAGGCACAGGAGGAATGAACGTTCTGCACCTCCTCATCATCATTCAGAAACATCTCTTTCAAAGCACTGCACTCACACCAGCACAGCAGAAACAGAGATCCTGCCAGGATGAGGCCCCATCCCACCACCAGGATACATCATCACCCACCCAAAGTGGGTGTCACAAAGGCATCAAGAGCTGGAAAAGCTTTATTAAAAGCACACTTGCTGCCTAATCCGCTCTGTCCTTGCCTGTTTTTTTCATTTATGTTTTGTTTGGCTTGTTTAGACAATAAAACACGTGAAGCATATTATTCATATCTTTGTTTAGTGCCTACCACATAGTAAACATGGCCAGAATTTAAGATGAAGATTTTTCCTATACCTCCAGTAGAATCTTTTTACAAACAGGGTCTGTATTAAAACTGAGAGGAATATCATTTGTTTAGTATTATAAGCATACAGTAGTGCCTCAGTGTTCATACTGCAGTTACCTGTGAATATCAGTCCAGTAAACAGGATGACAACAATATTTTAAGTTTTATTGAGTTGCTACCATAATTCAGACATTTTAAACTACAAATAATTTATAAAATTGATCCCATTTAACTAAGAAATTTTAAATATAAACTAACTTCAGGGGAAGCAGTCTTTAATAAAGTTAATATCTGCAGCCCCACAGTCAGTCATTTTTTTTTTTTTTAACCATGGTTTGTCAATGTTTCTGAAGACCAATACAAATATTTTCTGGTTTATTTTCTCAAACCCTTTAAGACAATGCAGCATAATTTGAACTACTGTGCTGATAACATTTCCATTGATGGTTGAACAGATAAAGGTAATGATTGTTATTTAACCGCAATAACAGTTAAATAATAATTGTTTTTTAAAATGAAGATTTGCAGGCTCTGTCAAATAAAATTCAACGCTACAGTCTTGGGGAAGAGTGGCTGCAGAGCTGCTTGGTGGAAAAGGACCTAGGGGTGCTGTTTGACAGCTGGCTGAACATGAGCCTGCAGTGTACTCAAGGTGGCCAAGGCGGCCAATGGCATCCTGGCTTGTATCAGAAATAGTGTGGGCAGCAGGACCAGGGAGGTGATAGTGCCCCTCTACTCGGCACTGGTCAGGCCGCACCTCGAATACTGTGTTCAGTTTTGGGCCCCTCACTACAAGAAAGACATTGAGGTGCTGGAGAGTGTCCAAAGAAGGGCAAGGAAGCTGGTGAAGGGTCTAGAGCACAAGTCTTATGAGGAGCGGCTGAGGGAGCTGGGGTTGTTTAGCCTGGAGAAGAGGAGGCTGAGGGGAGACCTTATTGCTCTCCACAGCTACCTGAAAGGAAGTTGTGGTGAGGTGGGCCACAACTCACAGGTAGCAAGCAACTCTCACAGTTGTGAGAGGTTCTTCTCTCAGGTAGCAAGCGACAGGATGAGAGGAAATGGGCTCAAGTTGTGCCAGGGGAGATTTAGATTAGATATTAGGAAAAATTTCTTCATGGAGAGAGTGGTTCAGCATTAGAACAGACTGCCCAGGGAAGCGGTGCAATCAGAGTCCCTGGAAGTGTTCAGAAAATGTGTTGATGTGGTGCTTATGGACATGGTTTAGAGGTGGACTTGGCAGTTAGGTTAACGGGTAGACTCGATGATCTCAGAGGTCTTTTCCAACCTTAATGATTCTATGATTCTATGGAATGAGGAGAGGGAGGATCATGAGTAAAAACAAGTGAAGGGGTCAATTTGCAAGTTTGTCCAAAAGTGTGTGTTTTAGCATGACTAAACCACTTCCTATTATCTCTACAAATTAAGTGTAAAAGTAGGTAACTTGTCATATATTCCTTGCATTATTGGAAGGTCCCAACTGTACTTGTATAGTTACACTATTTATCATACAAGGTATAACAGGTATTCGTTTTTCCAAAATAGAGCTACAACCAGACTTCTGTGTGCTGTTGTTGTAGCCTCCTCTAAAGCCCCAGGCAGACTAGTGATGAATACTTCTGATCTGAAGTGGCAGAGTCATTAAAATCAAGGATATTTTGGTTGACTGCTTCCGCTCTGGAAATCAACTGTGTTTCTGTGTGTATCTATGTAAGTATGTATATGAGATACATATACATAATTTCCAATATACAAATCCCTATCCTGATAGTTTAAGGTAGCTGAGGAGCTAGATAACTGTGCTGGGAAAAGTCAGTGTTTAAAACAGATGGAGTAGTTTCCCAAATGCCTGCCCCCTTGGGCCAGTTTGTATCTACCTCTCCACAGGTAAAAATGAGAAATTTTGAGGCCAATTTAACACAAAATTCTCTTGATATATCACAATTATAGAAATATCTGTGCTAGAAAACATAGTGGAAATCCACTGGGAATTTTCATATGATTAAGTAGCTCTAAAATTTCCCATTTCTGTCTTGATCAGTTTAAAATATATAAAAAACGTTACATAAAAAATAAAAATGAAATCTCCAAACACATAAAAATTTGCATCTTTAACCAGAAAGATCAAGACATTTCTACTTTCTGAGTAAATACTATACATTAAACTAAAACAAATGTTCTTACATTGGGTTTTTAAGGAACATATTACAACAGCTATTGTACAGAAATTTGTTTAATATGTTGTCTTTCTACAGTTATGTCTGTTTCAAAGGTAGGTTTCGAGCAAAGAGAAGATAATGGTCATATGTTACAATATAAGAAATTTAAAACTATCACTCACTGAAAAGATATGCATCCCTAAAAATTATTTGATTTTCTGAACATTTTGTTTCAGAACTGAACATTCTTTCAATGTGGTTTATGAAGAAATAATTTTATTAATATCACTAACTATGCCATTTCTCACTGAAATGGTTTTCTAGGGAGCACTTCCAAGACTGGTGCCCAGGATTATGAGGCCCACGTGGCTCACATAAGCTTGCCCCACAGATCTCACCTGCCCTCTTATTAGGCAGTGGGATGGACACTTGTCTCTCCAGTATGTTTCACTAGCATACGAGTACTTGTACTGCATGAAGGTGGCCAGCAAGACCCATGGATGCAGGGGGTTCATGTAGCCTAAAGTGGGCTCCCACATGCCAGGTGAAGTTTTCTGCTGCAGAAGAGACCTGCTCAGCTGTCCTTGGAATCTCTGGAAAGTAAGTGATACAGTAACTTTGGTCTCAAACCCTGCCTCCAGGACACCCCTGAGTTACACAGTAGATGTAGACAATGTGAATAAGAGTCTTCATGAAGGAAGAAGAAAGGAATTAACAGATCTCTGGGCTGGGTTATCTATCGCAAAGTGGAACAGGCTCAGTTTCCAACAACTTATTTCGGGTCTATTGTACTTGGAAAGGTTGTACAATGGAGGGAGACTTAACAACAACATTACTGAGAGTTATGTCTGGAAATGTAATGGCAAGATTGCCAGCATCATCTGGAAATGAGAAAACTTTTTCAGGAATATTGAATTTGCTGTCTTCTCTGTGCCAATGTGGAAACTTATTTTATGAGTAAAATAAACCTATCAGTTTATGAAACTGATGAAGATAAACCTGACCTGTGCTGTCACAGTTAGTGTCTATAAATCCATGAGGATTTTTTCAAAGCTAAAAAAGTATTCTAAGTATTCTAGAATACAACATAATAAATCATTGTTATGTATATGATATAGTTACATCAGGAGAAAAAGAATAAAGTCTTAGTGCTTGACATAAACCAGTATGCAATGTGTATGTCCTTAAAGATCCAAAACAATGGTTAATTTGTTCTAGATGTTTATTTTCTAGAAAAAAAGCAACCCATAGCTTTGGTCCCTGAAAGTGATTTGACACAGTTTACCTTTGAAATATGTTCTTTTGCTGAAGTGTTTCACACAATATGAAAGCCTGATATATTGGCTAGATTTTTTTCTTTTTTTAAGCATTATTCAAAATGCCAGAATTTGCTAAAGATGGAAAGTCTTATTTTCATTATCTCTGCTTGCAGTGGAATGTTAGGTGCGAGAGAGAGTCAGGTTTTTATTTTTATGATAACTGAAAGGACTGTTTGCTGCAAGGGGTCTTTCAAAGAGGAGCTTGATTGGAGTGCAGTTATATAAATTATTGTATGTCTTATTATCATCAACCAAACTTTTGAGGAACCTTGACATTTCTGATGTAAGTGGGGTTTTTTTGAAGGTACAGAGAACAGATCATTAAGCAACAAAGAGAACTCGTATTCCTACCACCAAATCTGTCTTTGAGAAAATCAAGGATTGAGTATGATAAAAAGAAGAAAACTCCATTAAGTACAAAGGTGGGTAATAAAAAGCCATCACTACCAAAAATATAAGTGTATAAACAGTATTCTGTTTCCTAAATGTATATGCTTCTATGTATTAGCAGGATGGATGGATTTTACAGGTTGCAGTTCACAGCTAATTTTTTTGACAGGAGCAAAATTAACAGAGTCTGGTATTGGGGACCTGGTGTTATTCTTGGATCTGCCCCTCTATGAGCATTTGGCCAGTTTTTGTTCCATCACTGTCTCTCGGTTCCCTTTTTCTCTCTCTTCTTTACAGTTTGTAAGTTCTTTGGATCAGAAACTCTGTATTTCTTTGTGTGTGTTCAGTACCTATACTCAGGTCTTTGTCTGGACTCTTAAATGCACTTGTAACATGATAATTGAAACACAGTTGTCTGATAACCTCAGTGAACCATAGTGAATCCTGTGTAATATATGAAAGTAAAAGGTTTTGTGTAAATTACAATTACTGTTGTTAATAGAAAAAATGTTCTCTTTACACCAGCACATTTTGGTTTCACTTACAATAATTTTAATAATAATACTGCCACACACAATTTAGGAAAAATACTTCTCAACTGTCTGCAGGTAGTACCAGAACATATTCCCTAGTGATGGAGTCAATGGGACACCATGGATCTGTACAGATTGTAGTTTAAAGGTCTGAAAAAAGAAGCTACTACTAAATAGCTTTTTATAGGCAAGTACACTAAAACAAATGACATGTTTCAAACTCCAGACATTCTATTTTGGTCAATGCAATGCTATGCATGTATTTAATGAAGAAGTTGCAGAAGGTATAAAAACCCACAAATATATGTGCCTGAAGCAACTCAGTTGGGCAATTACAATTCTTTCATTTTAGATTGCTTTTCTTGCTTTGAAAACTGTAGCCATAATTCATCTTTCCACTAAGCTATTTTAGCTTTCCCTCTTTCAATGAAGCAATACTTGAGTTCTCTAACTGAAATCAGAATTTGTCTCACTGCCGCAGAGAAATAGGGGCAAAAATCTTGCCTGATATTGAAGAAAAACCTGTCCGAGCCTAACACATCATTGTCAAAATTGGTTAAGAACACTTCAGCCCTGTGAAAATAATTTTCGTGTATTACTCCTAATGCTGCTAAGGTAAGTGTTGTCTTGGGTCACTGCCATCTAATCACCAATCAGTTGTTCCAGTCTGAGTTAAAACCGTGCAAATGTATCAAGGAAGTAAAAAAAAATAAAAAGAGAGTATAAGAATTTTGGATTTTTTTTTTTTTTTTTTTACCTGCTAAGAGCATTAAATGCTTTCTATTGAAATCAAAATATGTGAATGCAGATTCTGGAAGACATTAGGCTCAGTCAAGTGCAGAGAAATTCTACTTATGTGTGATATGACTGGAGGATATTTTGTGTGGATCTCTGGCAGAATTTTTTGGTGTAGGTTTTCTGGACAGTGGCTGTAAACAGGACAGGAAGCAAATAACTTGTAGCTGTTTGAGTGGTAAAACTTACATCTGCCTTTATTGACTGAAATAATTTTTTAACTTCTGTGTGGAAACTAAAGTATAGCAATATTTCAGAAATAGAGTTAGAATAGCATTCAGTTACAAAAGGTCAGTTAAAATAGACAGCCACTCAGACCACTTCCTAAATTCATGATTTTGTGGAATTGTTTTCCTATTAGCTTTGAAAATCCCAAACTATAGATTTCACCATTTCTCACACTGAGAACACAGATGTTTAGGTCTTGACACATACATACTAGCAGAGTAATTTTATAAATTTTCTTCCGGTAAGATTTCAGGGAATATCAATATATGTACAGACAATGATTTGGAAAATTAATACAAAACTTTGAATGAATGTTCTAAGTTAATAAAGTGCCTTCCATCATGTGTTAATCTAGAAAACCTGAAATCTTGCTTATATGTAGAAAGCCTGACAACATTCCTTAATCTGCAATTGAACTAAGTTTGAATTAGAAAGGTTATACTACATAAGAACACCAATGAATTAATATACCTTTGGACCTTACTATATAGTTTAAGAAGGAATTTATCACTAGATTATTAATGAAATTTACTAAATTGGAACTAAATTTATTTTATCTTTTTGAAGTACCATGGCAGCTTTTTGTGACCTGCTACCATACAACCTCGCTGAAAGGGACCCGGGGATCCTGGTGGACAACAAGCTGAACATGCGTCAGCAGTGTGTTGCTGCAGCAACAAAGGCAAATCGGATCCTGGGTTGCATCCGCAGGGACGTTACTAGCAGACATTACTAGACGTGATCATCCTCCTCTATTCAGCACTTGTGAGGCCGTAGCTGGAGTAACATGTCCAGTTCTGGTTCCTACAATTCAAAAAAGACACGGACAGGCTGGAGAGGGTCCAAAGGAGAGCCACAAGGATGATGAAAGGGCTGGAGAGCCTGCCCCATGAGGAAAGACTGCAGGCATTAGGTCTTTTCACACTGGAGAACAGAAGGCTCAGCAGGACCTCATCACAGGCTTCCAGTACTTAAAGAGAGGCTACAAAGAGGACAGAGGCTCTCTCTTCACAAGGAACCACATGGAGAGGACAAGGGGCAATGGGTACAAGTTGCACCAGGATGGGTTTTAGCTTGATATAAGAAAGAAAGTTTTTACAATGAGAACAATCATTGACTGGAGCAACTTCTCCAGGGACATGGTGGAGTCCCCATCACTGGAGGTTTACAAGATGCGACTGGAGAGGCTTCTAGATAAGTGTCATGGTTTAACCCCAGCCAGCAACTAAGCACCACACAGCCACTCGCTCACTCCCCCCACCCCAGTGGGATGGGGGAGAAAATCGGAAGGGTGAAAGTCAGAAAACTCATGGGTTGAGATAAGAACAGTTTAATAATTGAAGTAAAATGAAATAGAATAGTAGTAATAGTAATAATGATAATAATAATACAATAATAATAATATAATAATATACCAAGCAAGTGATACACTATACAATTGGCTCACCAGGCACTGACCAATGCCCAGCACGTCCCTGAGTAGTGATCGCTGCCCCCCGGCCAACTCTCCCCAGTTTATATACCGAGCATGACGTCATACGGTATGGAACAGCCCTTTGGCCAGTCTGGGTCAGCTGTCCCGGCTGTGCCCCCTCCCAGCTTCTTGTGCACCAGGCAGAGCATGGGAAGCTGAAAAGTCCTTGACCAGTGTAAGCACTACTTAGCAACAACTAAAACATCACTGTGTTGTCAACATTGTTCTCATCCTAAATCCAAAACACAGCACTACACCAGCTACTAGGAAGAAAAATCAACGCTATCCCTACTGAAACCAGGACAATAAGCTCACCCAGGCTCCCTTTTCCATAAAAAGTTGGACCACATGGTCTTTTGAGGTCCCTTCCAACCTGGGCTGTTCTATGATTCTACGATTTTATGACTTGGGAAACTAACAAGAAACAATACCTTCATATATATTTTTTTATTTTTATGGGATCATTCTGAAAGAATAAGAAAATACAGGGCAGGGGATGGGGAGGAGCTGCTAAGGGGCAAAGAAGTCAATTGGCTGGAGAATAGCTGAGAATAAAAATGTGTAAAAGCAGCCTGGGTGCAATATTGTATCTTGATATTAAGAGAAACAGGAGGAAATAAGCCTGACTCCCTCTTCTCCCTTTTCCTTTCCTTCCTCAAGCCCAAACAGACTTTCCAGTCTCTAACAGTTTCCCAAAGCATTAGGAAAATGGCAGATAATAAACTACTTGCCTGAATTATGCAACGGAAGAAGATAGAAACAGTTGCAGTCTTTCCCAGGATTAAGGAATAAATATGGGGTTACTGAGTGGTGATACCTGACTGCAGAGCCATGGGCTAAGCCATGGGTGCAGATCTGAGATGCTGAAGATGAGAAGCTAAGATGAGGAGTAGATGTTCTGGAGCAATGATCAAAAACTTTGATGAGTCCTGTGTAGCAATTTGACTTCAAGACAGAGAAGCCTGGAATTGTTCTCCCATTGTGTCAACCTTTTGGCATGGGACAGGACTACAAAGCTACTGGACTAAGCCTAGGATCTGGATGAGGGTCTGGCACTGCAAGGACAACAGGTGATGCGCTACATCCTACAGTTCCAGCTGTGGAGCAAAAGCCCTGGCTTTTGTAAACAGTACTGCCCACAAATTCCTGTGCACATCCTCCACCTCTGGAGTTTTTCCTTTAAGTATTTGTAATCCTGCCCAGGTTATTATGTGGATTCTGTAGTAAAACCTATTTAGAAACAGAAGGTCTGGCTGTCTTACTTCACTACGACGATAGGAATTGCAGGAGCATTTATCCATGTTCACTGCATTTTGGACAGCACAAAGAGGGGCTGGCTTCACTGCTCCACAAGTCTCCGCACTGAATTTAGCTTTTGCCATGTTGCCTCTTCTTCAGCCAGAAAAAACAGATGTTTAGACTTCATGAGAGAAAATATGTCTCTCCTCTATACACGAGTGACAGAAGTCCTTGCTGCTCCCCTTGCTGTTTTGTTTTTTAATTTTTTGGTTTTTTGATGTACATGTTCTAGTGCCTGTTGATAATAGGAAGCCAGAGATATAGGGCTATGTATGCCATCTTTGTGCCAGTGGTTTTGTTTTGTACTTCATGTCCTGCCCCAGTTCATGTGTATCACTTATTTTCAGAACTTAATCAGTCTAAATTAAATTTATTTAAAGTAAGGTTAAACCACAAGAGAGATATTTATTGGAGATTTAATTTTACCAAACCAAAACCTTGGCTCAGTGATTTAACTTTAATCACTCCTTTCTAGAGGGGATTAAAATTAATGACTTCATAATAGCTAGATTTTATAATTCACAGATGTAGCTCCTATGCTATTCAGGAAGACTTGCAATAAAAAAACCAAGATGATATTAATGATCAAGTAGAAAGGACTTTTTAGACTAATCTTTGAAGTCCTTCATGAAAACAGCTTTTACTGTTGAATCCTTCCAATTTTAGATTCAATCACAAAACTCTCACAAGTTCATTAGGGTAGGTGTTCCTTGTAACGGGAATTTTTCATGCAGAAGGCTAATAGACCTGTTGGGTCCATCAGTCTAAAATGCAAACTTCAAACCAGTCATTTTTCCAAATCTGAAACATAAAAATGAACTAAACAATCTTCAAATTTGTTGCACTGTTGAGACACTGAATTAAGCTTCAGCAACAAGTGAGAAATTTAGAAAGGGATGCACCAATATATGTTCTCTTACAGAATATGAATCTCGTATAAGGAACACAAATATTAAGTCATTTTAAAAAAATGACAAGTAAAATGTGAATTGGGAAAACAGTGAAAAGCAACAGGCTAATAGTTTTTACAAAAAAGGCCTGATTCTGTATTTAAAAGAAAAGTGCTACCTATAGTGAGGATGCAGGATACTCAGGGCAATGAGATGGAGGCAACACCATATTCTCCACGCTCACTTTAGTGGGTGAAGAACTTTGTCATGGTTGAAGAAATCCAGGGTTTTGCAAAATGTGTGGGTGCAATGGCTCTGGAACTCTAAGAAAGACCAAATGACTGAATTCAGCTTAGTGCAGTGTACAACAAACAGTAGGTAAGGTATACTTTTAATTAATGAAAAGTGTTGTGAAGCTTCTTATGCTCTCTAATTTTATAAAGCAGTCAAAAATTTTATGGATAAAATCATAGAAGAAAGCACCAAGTGTTAATGAACAAGAAATTAGTTTCTATGTGCATTCTTATACCTCCTTTAACACCGTAACATCAAAGGATCTTCCACACATACATTAACCAATGTGCTTAACATAGTGATGCAGGGTTTGCGTTCTCTCTCTCAAGGGAATAAACTGTATGTACATGACATCTAAGGGTGTAGGCATGTTTGTTTGTTTGTTCTTGTATTAGAGAAGTCAGGTTAAAGAACTGTGTCTTGCATCTGGAACAGAAAACAATGTTCTTTAGATCATCTGCAAATTCCTTCTGTTGACAGAAATGGTGAAAAAGGGCTGTCTTCTGCAGTGACTGCCTTTAACTGAAACATTGCGTTCATATTTTATCTTCCTATATTTCTATTTCTGTAATATAATTTTACCCTCTTAGTATTTGTGTACCTTTCACCATTAAAAAATGTTAGGTAGCATTCTCCTTTTCTTTCACACCCAGGATAAAACACACTTTGTTAACATTACATATGCGTATGTCAGTTTTCTAACAAATAGCCCTGTTAGTGCAGCTAAATCTGGTGCCCAAAGTAAAATCTCTCCCGAAGTAAAATCTCTCCCGAAGTAAAATCTCTCCCAAAGTAAAATCACCAAAACAGGCAAATTTGAGCTCACAAAGTCAAATTGCTAAGATATAGACTTAACATGTGTGAATATATGTTGTTGTATTTAACATCTCCATGTAACCTGTAATATACACTCTTTTTTGCCTATGAAATTCATATACATATTTAATGGTGAATATAAAATAAGACATGACATCTGAATATAGTCACATTTGGGGAAAACTGATGGCTTAGCTTTATCTCTAAAAATAAATATGCATGATGTTTTTTTTAATATAACTTCATGGTGACACGAAAAGGCACATAAAGCTACCTGTTTCTAGATGTGAGGGATTAATTACAATTAAATGCACACTAAATATTCTACTTATAGTAAAAAAAATATATATACACATATACATATTTCTACACTGTATTGGTCAAAGAGTTTAGAATTAAATTTCTCATTCTTTATTATAGCTTTAATATTAAGGGTTGCCAGGAATATCTTGGCATGAGCTCCATTGGTGGTTATTTTGTCAGCATGAAACAGTGATTGCCCGTTCATATTTCACTGCAGAATTACTTATAATGTAGATGCAAATCCATTATATAAACAAACAAGTTGCTGAAACCCTTATCCACATGTTTTCCTCTGAATACTGTAGGAATTATTTACACATAAGAACTTATCCATCAAATTTAATGTTTGAATTCTCTGATAGCATGAGCTGTTAAAGCCATCTTGCATTTTAAATACTAATAAAGGGCATGTGTAAATATGAGTCAGAGGTGAGAGTTGTCTGCATTTTTCTTGTTGCATATGCAGCATATTAAGTGGGTAAAAATGCTTAATGTTCACACTGAAAGAATTCCAAGTTGTTCTGGGCACAGTTATTCTAGATTAGTTCCATTTGGAATCTATTTAAGGCAAGTACAGATGAATAAAGTAGATAGCACTGAGGGGAAAAAAAGACCAAACACTAACTATGCTTGTTCTTTGAAGGAAATTCTATGAAAAAATTTAAAAGGGAGCAGAAAATAAGTTACATATAACAGAACACAAATGGTAAAGCTAAGATAATGTAGCCACTACAATAGAAAGTTTTTGGTCTTTCTTTAATCTGTTGACCACTGCAGGGAAATTGATCTAAGACTAACTGTTAAGCACTGTAAAAGTGCTTTGTAAAGTGGAATATAGCAGCTTGTAAGGAATTCATGTAAAATTTTGGGCCACCTACTTTGGATGAAACAAGAAATAAAAAGTAAAAGTTCACCAAAATCAAAAGAGTTAATATTTTCTTTAAAACTAATGTTGCCAGCAAAGAAATTAGGATGTACTTCCAAATTAGAAAAAAGAAGGGCAAAGACAAGTCAATTTGAATGGACCTAGATAGGCTTGCTTTTTCCACAAAATATGATGGCACAAAAAAAAAAAAAAAAAAAAAAAAAAAAAAAAAAAAAGTACTAATGATCTGAATAAAAGCATTGCAGGACAAAGTCATGAAGCTTAAAATGGAAAGAATATTGTATAACATTTCATTAGTTTCTCTTGAGAAGTTCTACATATAAAATTATTAAGAAATAATTTAGGAAGGTCTGTGTGCCTATTCTTAAAAATATATGTTCCTACAGTATACATGCAGGCAAATTCATCTTATGTTGTAGTGGCATCCTGTTGCTTAAATGTTAAAATCAGTTATAAATTTACCATGGTGAAGTTAGCCATGGAAAAAAATACAGTAATTATTTACATTTTTGTTCAACGTTTACACACTTGGTAGCGCTTGTAGGAGCTAACTGGTTATAAGGACATGAAATATATTGAACTGGATGTTTCACTACACTGTAATGAATAGTCAGACTTTTCAAAATGATCACAGTTTACTGTCCAAAATGATCACAGTTTACTGTCATAGTAGTGTATTTATTTTTAAGTGATCTGTTTTGTCTTTGTTGTGAGATTCCATTGGCTTTGGCATTTCTTAGAACATGCATGTGAAAGGTTAATTTTTAGATGAAAAATAGTGAGTCCTTAGAGTACTCTCACATGACTTCGAAGAGCAGTCCCTAGCTCAATAGCACATTTTTCTTGTGACTAGCTACTTAAGTGCATCTACAATACAATTCCCCTTATGACTCTGAGGTCAGAATTTTGGCTTGACCATCATGTTTTGCAGCTAGGTTGTCTATAACAGTCTGTACACTGCAGTATATTCACACACTGTCTATATATGTCCATCTTGCAATGACTCAAAGCCTGTTCTGTAAAATGAAAAATAAAACTATAACCTCGTTATCTTTACCTCGCCCACTGTATCATATTTCTTTGGTGTCTTGTCTTTATTTTTCTTCAACTTTAAAAACATAGCAAGAATATACGCCTTCCACCAAAGAAAAATCAACACAGAAATAAGCATAAATATTCCAGAACACAGGACAAGTGCTTTGATCTGAATTTAAAAGAAGGAGGTAGGATCTGCCTTGATTGGAGAGTCAAACTGTTGCCCACAAATGAGAATAACTCCTACTACTTACACATTGCTTTATAAGCAGTGACAAATTAAAACTTTTCTTTAAGAGTGGCATGTTTTCTCTGTTGCAAATTGCAAAGAGAATTCCGTAGCAGCTACACTCACTGGGAAGCTGCCAGCTTTGCTCTGTACCTTAGAGAGTTGAAAGAACAAGAAAATGAAGTTGTTCCAGGCTTGATTTGGAGATGAGCTATTTATTTTACAGGGGAAAAAAAGCATTGAAGCCCAATTTACAAGTCTATCATTCTGTGAATGAAACCAGAGTCCAGTGGTAGGACTGCTTTGAGAGTCTTAAAATTGATTATATTAATTTTTTAATTGGATCCCAATAAAACACACAGTGAAAACTCCTAACGTCTTACTCCATGCTTGAGAAATGTCAAAGATGAAAAAAAAGAGGTAAAGGAGAATCTGAAAATGTGGCATATGAAAAATAAGAGAAGCAATTAAATACAAAAGTTAATAACCTGCTTGACTGGGAATACTGCTTTCAGTGGAAATACAGCCTTTTGCTCCTTTTTCTGCTCTACCTCCCTATGCAAGAGAATGTATTTTAATTTCTCTGTCCTGATAGCCAAAGCTTTCAGGTCAAAGCTGACAGTCAAAGACTGAAGGTAGTGAAGAGTGGGAGGAGGAGGGAAAAGAAACAAGCAGGGTGTAAGCACTGTGAGATTGCCTAGTGCTCAGAAAGGGCAAGTAAGAAGTTTGAAAATTATTTGTTTGGAAGACAGCTGTTTGTAGCAGCAAGGTATTTATTCTAAAGACATGTTCATTAGAATTACAGCAGTGGATGAGATAAAAAGAAGAACCAGAAGATACTGAAGTTTATGACAGTGTCCAGATCTCCAATGACAAACTACACAAGACACAGGTAAAGTGGTTACAAAATGTTAAATGGATGAGTTGGAGCATGGAAGTAGCTCTTTTTTGACTGTCTTTCTGACGTCAGTTTGGATTGACTGGAGAAGATGGAAACCACTCTGAAAAGAATCAAGCCAATAAAATTACTCTATTTTAGAGATGAAGATACTGAACCAGGTACTTTGTAAAGCACTTACGGATTAAGGCAAAGGATGTTCTAAAAGGGACTGAGTGCAAGAATTATTTGTAGGCCAGAAACGGTACAAGATCAGGTGGATGTTAGAGAGAGAATTAAGAGAGGGAGTAAATGAAACAAGAGTAGAAACATACAGGCTTCCTTCATGTTTGCCATATTTGTTACCTATGCAGTGATTTGTGCCTTTCGTATATCAACCCAGAATTTCATGAAGTAGAGGTTATGAGCGAAAGACCAGCTCATTATGAATAGAAACAAAAGAAAAAAATTAAAAAAGAAAACAGATCGAATCTGACTGCCTCTACACTGCGTTGAATATTGTGTACAAATGTGTCACTAAGATAAGGGAAAATGGCTGAAGACAAAATAAATGTACTTTTGTTTTGTGCACTTCCATGCACTGACAGACAGTAAGACAGTGTGAAGGAGATGGAAAATTCAGAGTAAAACTCATGTGAGATGATGTACCTGACAAATACATGTAAGGCAAATGTTTCTTGAAGTTCCCTGGGGAGTCAGGAAAATCAATGATCAGAGTTATTTGATGTTTAAGAGTCCTAGCATGATCAACCTGCCAGCAACCTCTGGTAGGTACATAGACACTGAACATCTGTGCACGCTGATTAAGCTGAAGGGGATCGTGGTTGCAGGGCAGCGGGCTGCCTGTAAGGATGCCAGGCCCATACAGAGCAAAATGCCAAGATGCGTACTCACAGTTTGACTGCTCCTACCGTCATTCAGAGTGAATGAGTTGAAACAACAAAGCAGAGTGGTCAAGGCCATTTAAGGGGCTACTTACAGGAGGATCACAGGGTGATATGTGCTCTCTGCTACTGGCTGAGTAAAGAAGCAAAGAAAAAGAGGGTGGCCTGTCACAAACAGGCACTGTTTGGCAGCCAGAATTTAAGCTTGGGAACAGACACAAATGGATGCTTTTTACACCTCCTTTTTCCAGATTTTCATGGTTTTGTAGGAGAGGAGACAAAAGGAGAGGATAAAATATCTGGATGAAGTCTGTTTTATACCAAATGATCATTTCCTAATCCATCATAACAATCACTTAGGTATTATAAATGCTTTGTTTATTCCAGCTAAAGAGAGTAACAAGCGTAGGCACAGCCTATTAGAACATCTGCTGCAGAAATCTGAGCAACCTGATGCTTCAGACAGGAAATGACTGAAGGGCTGCACAGGGGATGGTTTGGATGATTGTCAAGGTGATGTCACTCTGGTTCTCTAAACCTGTGCTTTTAAAAAGCAGTGGGATTGTTGGAATGGGTCTCTCTCTAGGTAGAACCCAATCTAATAAGAGGCTGCTTTTTTATCAGCTTTATAGCTGAAGGTCAGTCCATAGCATCTGCACTTCTAAGGTTACAGACTATGACTGGGGCAGGGTATGGAAACATTAAATTCAGAGAGATAATTGCTCCATTATGAGGACAGTAATATAAAGAAATATATGTGTTGGTGGTGAATCCTAAAAACAGTAACAATGAAAGCAAAAAAATTGAATAGTTTCAATGAATAGACAAAATCGATAATAACAGTCTCCAGATTTTCTAGGCTTTTGTTTCTTCTTAAATTGGTGTTGTGCTTGGTTTTGTTATGACTAAAATAGGGA
Organism: Platalea leucorodia; assembly: GCF_965183815.1. Classification (NCBI taxonomy): domain Eukaryota; kingdom Metazoa; phylum Chordata; class Aves; order Pelecaniformes; family Threskiornithidae; genus Platalea; species Platalea leucorodia. The sequence continues at coordinate 105,259,414 of NC_138824.1, forward strand.
AGGCTAAATTAAAGCTTTAGTATAGCTAAGGACATAAAAAGCAAGGTAGGATGCATTGTCTCATATATTAAGGCACTCTTGTATATGACTGAAGGATACTGTCTCCTTGTAAGCTTTACCTCAGAAACCTATTTATGGACTACCCTTTCATTTTTACTTTTCTTGATAGTAACCAGAATGTGATATATCTCTCTTGAAGGACAGGTTATATAGCTCAGGAGCTTTGCTCTGTATTAAGTATGGATTTCTCTGTTTTCATAAATGTGGCTCAGATATATGTAGCTCTATAATATGCTGCTGCTGGCAGTGGAAGTCAAGCTATGATATTCCTCTTTTCCTTATTTAATCATGTAATTTCCTTTCTATACTTCAGAGAAAGACAGCAAGGCATCCAGGAGCAAGAACCAGACAGAAGTGGGAAATCGATCAAACAATTTAATGAAATACTTAGTGGAGTTGGAAAAGTAAAATCCATAGATGTTTAGGAAATTGACCTTAATAACAGCCACCAGGGAGACATATGCCATATTTATATGCACATTAACAAGGCACTGTAAGTCCATTGGGGCACAGACCACATACAACTCCAGCAGTCTGGCAAAGCATCTGTTCTTTGAACACTGTGTCGTGTATTGTTTTGTACTGCCAGGGCTGATTGATGTGTGCTGACAAATATGACATATAACAAATGGGCCACAGCGCTACTTTAGGAAACAGAAGTGAGCTGGTCTGTGGATGGGGTGTGCACCCAGGAAGCCTTTCCCAGGAGTCAGATTCTCTGTATGGCAGACAGAGCCTATGCAGCAACAGCAGAAAGAGATGAGTTTTTATTAAATATCACTTTAAAATGAACACCAAGAAAAGTGTTTGGGAGGAGAATTTTTTTTGTATAATCCTGGGAAGTTCCACAGCATGAAAAATGCCTGTGGCTCATACACACTCTTAATAAGAGAATAATTATTGTGCCAATGTAAATATCATGTTAAATTAACTCTATACCACCTTCCTCTCCCAGCTCCAACCCAAACCCTGTTACCCCTCAAATCAACATTCAGCAACTGATGTTCAACTGTGACACCAGATCCATCTGACTGACTTTTATTTCTCACAGGTTACTGGTTGTGGACTAGTTGTCTCATTCATTGAGGCCAGAAGAAGTGGACCCCAATGTTAACAGGGGTCAGATAGGCAGACAAGTGCTCAGACCACCGAAGGTACTAGCAGTTGTGTTTTCCTCCAAGCCATGCAGGGTGTGATGGGCAGGTTCCCACAGGCAACACGTAGGCATGGGTATGCTGTCTCTGCCTCATCCTGCACTGTGGTGTAGCAAGCATTCCTGCACCACCTTCAGCAAGTAGGAACGAATAGGTTTTCCCTCTCAGTTTTCTACAAAGTAGGTGAAATTTATTTTTCATCTATTATTAGCTGCTTCTCTCTGTGCTATCACAGTTCTGTTCACACTGACTTTTTTTCAACTAACACAAATTCTTATGGAAAAAAAAGTGTTATGGTAGCTGTTTCACCATTGGCCTGTGCAATTTGTGTTAACAAGAAGTAAGCACAACTTGCTACCTGGTCCTATTAAGTATTTTAGATTTCATTTCCACTGCTCTAAATGATGATGCAGAATGCAGCAAAGCTGAACTGAGCAAATAGGAGAAATGAATGATGCATTTTAGTTACTCTTTCATTAAAAAAAAAAGTCAGCTGAGACAAGAGACATGACCTCCATTAATTAACAGATGTTTAACTCATTTTAATCTTTGGATTTCCACGATCATAGCTGGTTTTGCCCATCTGGGCATAAGGAAGATGCTCCTTATCTTTTCTACTGAAGCTGCACTGCTATCAGTAAAGAATTCAAGATTACGTTTGCAGTGCACAAAATAGCACCGTGTAGAGGTCCCTGCAGTGTCTTCTTGTAAGCTAGCTGTGGAGTGCAAAAATGATATAACTTCTTTATGGCTCTTCACGTGACCAGTGGTTAGCCCAGAGTTGGTGTCCCCCTCGTGCAGCTGTATTGTAGTCTCTGAGCTGTGCCACTGCCCTGTGGTTCATTTACTCTTCCAGACCCATACATAAAAGAATCATTTCTTACCAGTTTTTTTCCCTAAGCAGGCAGAAGAGGCTCACAGCCCAACCTCTTCAATTTCAGTCCTAAATAGTCTTCTCAGCTGTTAAAAATCATAAACTTGCAAATACAAGGAATAACTATTCCTTTGTCTCTCTGTAGACCTGCAAGTTTTGCTCCTCTCTTATCCGTACACATATGGGCATGTGTGCAAATGCAGATGTGTGCAAACACACACATGCACACACATACGCCCCCATCTCAGCTTATCTCCATGAAAAACACAAGTGCATCTCCATTCAAAACATTCAAATTTTCAAAGGACTATGGACTTATTTATTTGTTTTACTTGCTGACAAGACTTTTGGAAAAGTGTTCTTGCTGTATCTTCCCTTTTTGCCTTATCTGCCTCTGGAGTTATTTTCTATGACTTAGATGAATCTTTGTCCTGAGGATTTTATATACTGAAGGTTACACATCATCATAACTATATACAGTACTCTCAATGTTAGTGCATCCCTCCATAACAGATTTTAAAACGAGTCAGTGAGCCATCAGCAGGATTCTTCACCAGAATAGCTATAAACAATGCTAAACCAAAGTTATATCACATGAAATTATTCACCTGTGGGTGGGGAAAAACGTGGCATAAATTGAGAATAACTAAACAAATGTTTTCCATTGTGAATGGGTTAGAGCGTTTTTACAATCTGGAAGTTTTCAGCAAGTGCATGAGTTGCTTCCCATCAGTATGCTGTGACTAACCATGCAGAATAAAGTACATAAGCCATAAAATTTTATTTACTTAAAAACAACAATCTTTACATCTTTTAGTCTCAGTTCCAATTAGACTGAGAAAATATTTTTCTGGCAGTTTCGGATAAAGTTTAGTAAAGTGGCATTTCACAGCACAGTAAACATAGAAGCTCAGGAATTTGAAACAGGCAGGTGAAGCCAACTATTTATTTATATATGCCATATAATGCAAAACTACCCCAGAAAACATTGCAAATATTCAAGGCTAGATGTTCTTCAGCATCTTTGGGGTAATTTCAGTTACTGACTATCAAGGCTTTTGGATCAAGTCCTTCATTTTCATTACTCAGATTCCAGTGCAAACTGCATGACCTGAAACTTTATCATAACACTTTCATGTGTATTTTGAAGTATTTAATTAAGTTTTCAATTAATCATTATTTGAATGTTGGCCCTCCTGCTGCTGAAATATATTTGATTAAGAATTAGGCCATGTTGAAACCTACATTAGTAAACGTACATTAAGCTTTTAATAAAAGCAAACTCCACAAGCGTTGCATTCAGTCCCTGCACATGAGATGAAAAGGAATCCTCAGATTATGCATCTCTATTTAGGACAACTCCATTTCAATTTAGTTAAATTCAGTTATAGTTGTATTGAATCTAAGTGCATAATAATCCATGCAAAATGAGCTGAATTCAAGGAAGATTCTTTTTTCTTTGCATGCATTGTATATTTCTTCATATACATACTAAATTATATAGAATGAATGCTAATAAGGTATTGTTTTTAACAAAGACTAATCTACATGATTTACACCGAAGCTGTGATCTTTGCAGCTACAGTATCTCTTCTCTTATTATTGACAAGCTTTGCAATCAAATATCACACATGCATGGGAATGTCTTAAAATTTGAGGAGTTGATTATTTTAGTGTGTGCCAGTTTCCCTCTTTGAGAACATTCATAAAGAAGAGATACAAGAAAGGACAAAAACAATGCTCATTTTCAGATAGCACTTACAATAATGTGAGAATAATCGCCTGAACCTATTGCACCAAAAGCAATCACAGTTTTGCCAGTCAAGTAAGAAGGAAAAAGGATTAAATTAAAAAACATACTTCTGGTAGGGAAATTTCCAGAGCTGATCTAGAATGTTGTTAGTACCTGAAGATGAAAGCCAAAGATTTTTCTGGGTTTCATATAATTTTTGTGTTTTCCTACTCTTTTTTTTTTTCCTTATAGTGTCCTTTTTACAAAATTCCATATAATTAAAATTTAAATAAGAAAAACTGATTCAAATGTTGCCAAGCATCTAGCTGAGTGGAATTCTGAAAAAGCTAGTGTGGCCCTAGAAGAGCACAAAGACATATATATATATATACCCGCATGGATCCTCATCAGGCCTATATAGAGAGGGATGTACCCAAACTTACTAACCCTGGTGGCATTTGCAAAGCCGAGGGCAAGCAGTGTTTTGCAGACAAGTGATTAAAACCAGTTCCATTATGCTGTTTTCGACCAGTTTGGCACAAAATAAGTTTGAAGTGTTTCCCATATGAGAATAAGACCTGTTCTACTAAAACAGGCTGTTGGACTACCTGGGAAACAGTGCTGTAAAAGGAAAAAAAATTTACACAATGTATCATATGGAGTCATAGAATGATGTAGTCTGGAAGGGACTTCAGAAGGCCCTCTGATGCATCCCCCCTGCCCCAAGCTGGGCTGCTGTGATCTTCAAAAGAGGTTGCTCAGGGCCTTCTCCAGTTCAGTTCTGAAAATCTCCAAGGATGGAGACTCCAAAACCTGCCCAGGAGCCTGTGCCAGCATGTGGCCATTCTTGATGACTTTTTTCCTTATATCTAGTTGGGATTTCCCTTGCTGCAGCCTCATCCTTTCATTGTGAGCCTCTGAAAGGAGTTTGGCTCAGTCTTCCTTATCATCACCCATTAAGTAGTTGAAGACAGTTGTATCAAATGCAGTTCACAGTAAGGTACTCAGTAATTCACCATATTCATCAAGGATCTGAGCATTGCAGAGTATTGACATTGCTTATTAGAGTTTCCAATCTTACTGCTTACATATAAAGATACTTTAAGAAAAAGGAAAAAAGTGAAGAAAAAAATGTAATTCATTAATAAGGTAACTGGACAAAAATAAATTCTCTGTTTATATCTGCTCTAGCTCATCTTTTCATTCCCAAAGGCTTTTCTCATTGATTTAACATAGTTAATCAATTCAGGATACTAGCTAGACAAATTGTGAGTATGACTCTGACAAAATTGGAAAGACAGTGAGCAGTATGGCGAAGATGTGACTATTCTTATGTGAATATGAAAAAAAGTTGATCCTTTTTATCTTTTTTTTTTTTTTTTTAAATCTTCCAGAATATGTTTTTCAACACCACAAGATATTATTCTCAATTTTATGAAAAAGAAGAAATATGTCCAGGATGTTAAATGAACTACAAAGTAACTTTGGTACCTTTTAACTGGTGGTTCCTATGTTAATGTGCATTAATATTCATTTTCTGAAGAGTATCAGCATTCACCTTGGGCAAAGGAGTGGTAAGACTCCCAACACCCTTGTGTAAGCACTGGAAAATTAAACAATTTGAATTCTTAAAGATTTTGAATGTACTTCATGTTGCCACAGCCTAATGTCTGTAGGCAATTCATGATCACTTTGTTTGTTTGTTTGTTCATTTCGTAATATTTATGTTAATATGCAAGTGAGCATTCAAAGTGAAATCAGAATCCATTAGGTGAATGTATTTGAATGATGTCATGTTAAGATACCCACATAAACAAATGTAATGTGGGACTTTAGGATCTGATTATTTTCAGGATAGATAGTGCAGTTTTTTAATTCTCATTTAATCCTGATCATCCTTATAGCTCAAGGTGTTAGCTGTGCTGATTATAATAAATATATTCTTTTAGGTAGAAAAGTAATGCTTGAAGAAGAAAACTAAGTTATGAAATATTTATAGCTGTTAAGATATCTTCTGCACCCTGAAACACTTAAACGCAGATTCATAGAATAAGTATATAATGCTACATCTTGCTTTATTCATTCTTAAAGAGTGAAATTGTCCAAGATTTTCTGCATAATCCTTTCAACCCAAGTTCATTTTTTGTGCAGGGTATGAGATATAAGATGTGCCATCTTTGCTACTGGAAATCTTGGATCAGAAGAAATTTGAATTTTACATTATTTAGCATCTGTTTGTATTCTAGTAGTCAGACATGCTATGGTCAGAAGGATTGTGAATGATGGTCATTCTCCTCTCTGTCTTCTAAGAAGTGGAAGCGAATAAAGCCAAGATACTTTTTCCAGTGATGGCTAGACCACAGAGAGAACAAAATGGATAATTTCGTTAAAAAAAAATAAATTTGAATTTAATTTTATAATTTTATCGGTGACTGAAATAGCATGTGTGTAGTGAGAAATTGTCAGTGAAAATAGATCTGGGTTATCTATTAAGTTCCGTTGAACTGAAATTTATTAGATGAACAGTTTTGGCTTAGAAAAGAAAAATTTCACAAGGCTAAAGTTAGTACTGACCCATATCTCAGCTGGTCAGAATAAACAGTTTATTTTTGCCCAATTATCTTATTAAAAGATCACACATGTCTTAGTTTATTTTTTTTTTTAAAGTATCTTTAAATGTAGAACAATATTCCTACTCTTAGAAATTAGAAACAAAATGATAGTTCCTTTTCTGCCTGGTGGCATTTGAAGCTGAACCTACTTACTCTGTGTGTTCTGCTGACATTATTTGACCTTGTGTTAATCATTAAGCATCCTCTGAAGTAGTATCAGGATCCTAACCTTCCTCATTCATAGTCATTTTCATTCTGAATAATTTTCTATAAAATTAACAATGTCATATTGGGAAACTTTAAAGGCCTTGTTGGATATAATTTTATTTCATTTTTTTATAAATATGAAAAGACAGCACAGTGGAGTGTAAACCAGTACAGGCTGCACTACAACCTCCACATGGACATTTTCCTTCTCTTTTTTTTTCTACTGACCAGCAGGATGCAGGTCTGCTTGTTTGGCTGGTTTGTGGAAAGCGTCCTTGTTGCTTTTATAGGATTTTCTGAAGTGGCACTTGGCTGGTTCTAGCTCAGTTTTTGTTTGCCTATTTTTTAGTTTGATTGCTGAACTGAAAAAATAATTTACACAGTCGTTCTGATAGAATGACATATTCCCAGAGTTAGTTGCACATATCCCCCTAAAGCAATGCAAAACCAATCGTGATAATGAGATAAAAAATTGTTTCCTTATGTTTAAACACAATTTCCTGTATTTCAGTTTGAATTTCAGGAAATTTGTCCCCATTGCCTCCCATCCTGTCACTGGGAACTCCCCCCATCAGGTATTTATACAAATTCATAAGACTCCCCTGAGCCTTCTCTGCCCCAGGCTGAACAGTCCCGGCTCTCTCAGCCTTTCCTTACATGAGGGATGCTCCAGTCCCCTCATCATCTGAGTGGCCCTTCAGTAGACTCACTCTGGTACATCCCTCTCTCTCTTGTATTGGGGAGCTGACAACTGGACACGGTTAGACCACAGGTGGGGTCTGAAAGACTCACTTGTTCTTTTGTTTTTCCTACTAAAGGACTAAACAGATACCTGACGGTTGAACTAGAGACGTCAAAAAGCTGGGGGGGGCGGGCAGGAAGAGACGGGGAAATCCTACTTATAATGGCTAATCAGTGGGATTTTTTTGGATGACTTAACACTTTGCATGAAGTATATTTATCTATTCTTCCATAAACACACAGAAACATTCACATGCACATACTCCTACATTCGATTAAAGCTTGGATTAGCACTTTAATACAATGAAATGAATTAATGCAAAAGGTGAGCTTGTATAATATGACATAAAGTATTTCTAAGTCGTAGGTTTTCCCTCAGGAAAAAGTTGAAAGTACTGGATTATTTAAAAAGACACCCTGAGAGTCATGAAAGAGAATACAAAGAAAGATTTTGCTTAGCATAAGGCTGCAATTAATAGAGCAGTTGCAAATACAGGTGTCCGCTTTCTTCACCCAAATGACAGCTTATATTCCACTCTTTTACTCTTCAAAACTACTGATCAAACTGTGGAGTACTGAATTTGATCTGTCTGTAGGTTTCTGAATCTGCTGCGTTGGTTGTGCTGTATAGCAGGATACACATTGAGAATGCATAGGTGCAGATACTGTAGGTCAGATAGAAAATTATCTAAATATTAGATGTGTTTTAGTAACCAAAAGGTTTCCTTCTCAGCAGAGAAGCCTGCTGGATTACTAGTGTCTTCAGCAGCAGAGAACGTGCTTTCTTGCTGCGTATATACCAGCCGGTCTTCTGTGCTAGTGGTAGGTCCCCCAAACTCTTGCTATGAGAGGTTGTATTTCTATGTGTGATATCTGGGTTATGATGGGCTTCAGAGCCGCATCATCCACACCTTGAGTTTATGTGATCTGTCTTGCTTTCTGACAGAAATGCCAGGGGCTTAAGTCCAAATAAAAGGTGTGGTAAACAACAGTGTTTAGATGTTTCTACTTATGCTTTCTTTCTGCTAAAAGAGGCTTTTTATTTTATCTCAGTCTGTTGTTTGAGTCACAAATAAATGTGTGACAGTTGGCCAGAATGTATATACGTACAACTGTTCCATTTGCTGCAGGCCTCCTATAATATCAGTTTAATTTAGTGAACAGCTTGAGGCGTTTGATTATATGTCTGATACTTACTTTTCGGTTCACATGCCAGATAGCTGAAATTTTTAAGTGGGAATTCTAAGGTACTAGTATTAGTTACTGGGATACTATTGACTTGTAATGGGAGGTAAAACTCTACATAGGTGCTCTATGTTGTCATAAATGGCATAAACCATTTAGTCTTAAAGTTACTAAGAAAACAGCCAACTGATCAATTAACTGATGGTGATAGAAAATATTCCTTTGGAAATGTGGATGAGATGACAGACTTATGAAACAGATAGCTCTGCAAGAAAATAGAGAAGTGAACCAGTTTTATTTGTCATAGACAAAGGTTTCTCTTTCAGAGCTGGAGCACCATACAGTGATTGCAAGACCCTGGCTGGGCTACAGTATTTTAGATGACAGGATGAAGATGAGGGTTTTTCCAGTTGGAAGCACAGTTACAAAGGGGGGAAGTAGGGGAAACCAAGCTGTATATTCAGTCGTGCAGATGTACTGTGGAAGTCAGAAGATGGCAGTCTTCACTCACTGTTGAAATTGCTGCATTGCTAACCCTAATGATGTGAACACTTGAGAAGTGAAGAATAAAATGAATATGCATCTTCCTCTGTATTTTTAGTTGTTAAATTTTAATCTCAAGTGCATCTTGATAATGCAAAAATGACAGCTCTTTTTTTTTTTCAGAAATCATTCATGATGAGGGCAACTAAAACATTAGTTAATATTCTCTGATTAAAAAAAGAACAAAAAATATGTGCAAAGAAAGTTCTAAAAACTGTCTAAAACATCTAAAAAAAGGCATAGGCGAGCATAGACAAACATGTTCAAAAGGAGGATCGACAGAGGCTACTCAGCAATGTGTATGCCTGGAGGCACTTAAACCTCAGAATCTGATTGCATTCTCCTTCTGTTCATGTCAAAAATCTCCTCATGTAAGAGCAAAGAATTTAATATTTTTTCAAGCCACACTTGGAGCCAGGAATTAGAAAGAAATGGGTCACCATTCCCTGAAGGCTTGATCCAATAGGTGAATGTTGAACATGCCTGGTATGCACAGCAGAGTCTGTAATGTCAGCTGCCTGTTATATCCTACTGATCAGTGCATATCTGCTGGCAAATTTAGCCTTAAGTTGCCCTGACACCGAGGGGAACAGCTTTTATCTTACCCATCCCAGGATGCAAAGCAAGAAGGTGCAAGCAGCTCTATCCCTTCCTGGTTAAGGCACTCCATCATCTGTAGGAATTTTTCTTCTGGGATCCTCTCATAAGAAGCCAAAATGTCTCCCTTAGAAAGTTCTAATTGTGGTTAAGCAAAATGCATAAATTTCTTGCAACAAACTTTGGAAAGTAAGAAACCACCCTACCACCTGAGAGTCTTATCCAGTAGGACATAGACACATTCATTTTCTTACTCTCCTTCTGGCACAGAAATTTTGAATGCTTTCTTTGCAGGCAGCAAAGTAGTCCTGTTCTCAAGTAGTTGATAGTCTCTCCTATAATGCAAAAGATATGAATGGGAAGGGAGCAGAATTTGGATGTCTTGTATTTTGGGTGAGTTCCCTGACCATCAGGCCACTGTAGCCCCCTGTTTCCTCTTACCATCCCACCAAGCCCGTGTCAGCTATATATTAAAAAACTTCACTTTTTATGAAAGGGCTGAGAGTTTGAACACTCGGGAACTATGTGGGTCTCTTGCAGCAGACACACTGTGTGCCTGCACTAGTGATTTAGTGCTGGAGGGTTCCTTTTTGGCACAAATTCTTTTTGTGTATGTACTGGAAATCTCACAGTATCCTTTAGAGGACACCATGAGTGAGCTTCAAACAGCTTCCTTCCTGGGGAACCCAAGGCTGAAGGGATGCTTGACTTCATCAAGTACAGAGGGGACATTTCAGAGACCATTGCGTCCAACAGGAAAGCAAATCCCTTCTGCAGCCCTCCAAGCATGCACGACATGCTTAGGGCCATCAGTGCAAGGTTCACTGCTGGTTAAGATGTGACATGGCTGTGCAGTCCTGGGATCACAGTGAGCCACATCATATTCAACTTTGGTTCTTCCCTCTTGTGCCTCACCTGTCAGTAATATATAAGGACCTGTCCTCCTAAAAATGGTTGGTTTTCAGCTCTTTTTTTTAAAGTGTTTTTTTCTCAGCTAGCATGCTTCCTATCCATCATAGAGAAGATTTTATTTTCTCATTACTGACATACATAAGTGCAAGCAGACAGTGTACAGCCAAGCTCTTGGTTTTGTATTCCTATCTGGCGTCCAAGCATTTAAAAACTTAGGTTTAAAAGGGTCTAGATTTGAAAATATTGTTGATTCTGGTCCTAGTTTATATGAACCAAATAGCAATATCTCTGTTTTTAATTTGTAACTCCAGCTCTATAAAGACTTGATTAGGAGCTTAGCTTTAAATAACAGGAAGACTTCTTATGTGTTAAGTTAAATGGGCTATCTGAACTTGTTTAGCTAAACTTTTAGGCCTTCCTCAAGCTTACAGCCTCCAATTTGCACTTTTAGAAATAATACATCGGATGAATAGCTATTGAAATTCAGCTCTATTGACTTCAGAAGAGACACACTAATTTTAATCAACCAAAAATCCCAGATGTCAGATGATACAAGCTGTTTTGTTTTTTTTTTAATCAGTTTAATATTAAATATTAAGAAGTGTTCTATGTCTAACGTTGAGAAAATGAACAAGCACACTTATGGTAATATTTTGATTATTAAAAGTACCTGTGGTAACTTATAATAGCACTGTGGTTCTTATACAGACTTAGCTTTGCTTGCAAATGAAACTGGAAAGATAACTTTAGGTTTGAGCAAATTTGAAGTTAGGAAAGCAACACTTTCTTCACAATTCTGTTAAGGCTTAATATCAACATCAAAAACATTGTACCTAATATTCTGTTCAAAGAGAGTTACAGTATCTCACTCATAAAAATTTGGTAGCAGCATTATTCACATATTTTTTTAATCCATCTTACACACAAAGAATCCAGAAAAAAATTATAAAGGAACTCTCTTATTTGTCATGCAAATATTATTTTATAAAAATCTGAAGTCATTTAGCAGTGAAACACAAGTAGTTATAGGTAACATTTTAAACCAGAGAATTAGCAGCATAAAGGAAAAAAGGAATATCCAGTGGAAAATGTATGTTTATATATATTTTTTACTTTTATTTTTATGTTTTATTGTAAATAGAATATTTTCTATTTAAAAAAAAAAAAAACAATCAAACATTTAAGATTGATTTTAGCTACTACTCTGATTAAATATTTATCCCTTCACATGAGTGAACTAATGTTCCTGGACAAGTAGCTATTAGCCTCCGAAACTATTTTGTTCCATAAAAATGTTTCACTTCAGTATTTAAAACCCAGCCTTCTAATTCCTTATTTTGTATTAATTTTTCATAAAGTAAACAGATTGTCTAAACAAAAACTCACTTTGAACAGAAGAAGGAAAAGTTTCATTTAGGCAATTTGAGAACTTGAAAAGCCTTCCACTCTCCTTAACAAACAACCGAAACCTTTTCACATAAATTTTCCTTTGACAAAACATAATTCTGAAAAATTCTGAACAAAGCTCACACAGTGGAAATTATCATTCTTATGCAATTGCAGAATGTGTAGATAGATATCATATAGGTATTTAACTAAATTTTTATGTCGATGTCACGACATGCCTGAGGGACGGGATGCCATCCAGAGGGACCTGGACAAGCTTGACAAGTGGGCCTGTGTGAACCTTGTGAGGTTCAACAAAGACAAGTGCAAGGTCCTGCACTTGGGTCAGGGCAATCCCCAGTATCAGTACAGGCTGGGGGATGAAGGGATTGTGTGCAAGCCCTGCCGAGAAGGACTTGGGGTTACTGATTGATAGACAAAAAGCTGGACATGAGCTGGCAATGTGTTCTCGCAGCCCAGAAAGCCAGCTGTATCCTGGGCTGCAACAAAAGAAGCATGGCCAGTAGGTCAAGGGAGGTGATTCTGCCCCTCTCCTCTGCTCTGATGAGACCTCACCTCAGCAGAGGAAGGACATAGACCTGTTGGAGCAGGTCCAGAGGAGGGCCACAAAAGTGATCAAAGGGATGGAACGCCTCTCCTATGAGGAAAGGCTGAAAGAGCTGGGGCTGTTCAGCCTGCAGAAGAGAAGGCTGCGGGGAGACCTTATTGCAGCCTTCTAGTACTTAAAGAGGGCCTACAAGAAAGATGAGGATAGTCTTTTTAGCAAGGCCTGCTGCAACAGAACAAGGGGTAATGGTTTTAAACTAAAATAGGATAGATTTAGACTAGATATAAGAAAAAAAATTTTCACGATGAGGGTGGTGAAACACTGGAACAGGTTGCCCAGAGAGGTGGTAGATGCCCCATCCTTGGAAACATTCAAGGACAGGCTAGATGGGGCTCTGAGCAACCTGATCTAGTTGAAGATGTCCCTGGCAATTGCAGGGGCAATGGACTAGATGACCTTTAAAGGTCCCTTCCGTCCCAACGCATTCTATGATTTTATGATTCTATGACTTTATAATATAGATCTATGATGAGCTTTTTGAACATTGGATTGGTTGTTTCTGTGGTTTTTTGTGGTTTGTCTTTTATAGTTCAGCTATGCTTTTATGGTTCAACACTCACACATCTAGCTCATCACGTATCTAGTTCAAAAGGTCAGAGGTTTAAGTCTCATTCCTCTTAGGATGACCACTTTTGAGTGAAAGTATGTCTTCAAATACCAGGAATTGGCACCCTCAGACAAATAGTCTTTTCTGACCTCTGCCAGTGACTGTTTCATAATAGATGAACAGGCAGCCTTATTGACCTGCAGAGCTGAGTTAGCTGCTTTGCTAAGATAAAATGTTTTCCAACTTGTTCTTTTGCTCACCTCTAATACCAAAGTACACTTTTGAAGTAAGCTGGGTAAGTTTCATGAACTATTAATTCTCCAGTTTTGCCCTCTTATCATTGGCAAGAGTATATCTTCTTGTCTGATTCTGCTATTTGAAGCATCCTTGTTACACAGCTTGACTCAAGTATGTTGAGGAAGCTCGGAGAACCCTTAATTCAAGATAAGAGTGCAACTGTTGGTTAAAAGTGGTAAAATCATTCATGTGGCTGCCCATAGTAAAGCATTAAACACCCTGAAGACTATTTCTGCCACCAGCCACAAAAGGATGCTGTTTCAGGGTAAGAGAAAGATGTAGAAGGAATTGCTGAGTCACCTTTGAAGGTTTTTATAATATGGAGAAGAGTCGGATGATCACACAAAATCTTATGGGGAAGATATCTGTGAGGACCCTCCAAAAACCTGACATTCTTCATGTAGTGATACTTTACAGTGAGCATTATTCCTCTTGCTTTAATACTCTCTTGTTCAAAACAGCTAGTATATGTTTAAATAACTACTTTGAAGTGAAAAGATCCATGCCTGCTCATCTCACTCACAGAAACCTCAATTCAGAATACCTTGAAACTGGTAGTGCCATGCCCTGACAGACAGTTCCCCTTCCACTTTATGACTTTTTGGAATTAAACTTGAATTTGAAAACTTGCAACAAGTAATTTGAAGATTTTTTTTAAATTAATTTTTTATTAATTGGGTTTTAATTTAATTTTAAAATTAATTTTTTTAAATTAAAAAAAAATCTAAGATTATTTTAATTTTTTTTTTCCATGCCTAACATTTTCTGAATTTAATACCTCTGTTGTGTGACATATTTCTGGCTAGAAATTGTATTTCTGATTTGAATCAGTTATGAATATGGAACGTCACATTTTCAGAATTTGTTGTCTACAGTGATATCACAGTACTTTTAAGAGTTCATCTTATGTGACTGTGTTATCAAAGAATTTATTTATCAAAATGATCGCACAGATATTTACAAGAATTAAATTTATTGTATTTGGATTTTGTTATTGTTGAAAGTAAACTGCACCCGGATAAATGAATTAAGTAAGTCTTCCATTCAATATTTTTTTGTTGAGTGCTATATTCCACTAATAAATTCCCCATTAAACTGCCTGATTACGTAGTCTGTTACCATATCGATAAACAGTGCATAAACACAGTGATAGGTCTGAGATTAGGGAGACAGATTACCAGTTCATTGGTCAAGTTTTATACTGTGAAACTCTACTGATGTAATTCCCTTGTTTAGAAGTGGAGTGTGTATAGTATGTGTTCAAAAGATGTAAATTCCAAGGTTGTTACTTCCTTTTAATTATTAACTTATCCTTTGAAACCTCTCAGCACTCTCCACAAAATATTCTTGTCTAATTTCAGAGAATGCCAAAGTACAGAAATCTAATTTTAGAGAATGCCAGTTCTGTTTCTGGGTGAAACTCAACTGAAAGACTAGTCTGCCAAGGACTCTGACACTTTCCATGTCACTTAAGCCCACTGACTAAGTTGAGATGGAAACTGTGCAGAGGAACTGGTCTCAATTTCATGTAGTGAGAAGGGTTTTTTAGGTTGTCTGTGTATTTAACAGAAGAGGAAATGGGAGTTTTCTCTATGAAAGGTTATAACTGGGCTAATATTGTCCAGCAAGAGCCATGCTTTTCATCATTTTAAAGAATGCTTCATGAAAGCTGCTCTTGGAATTCTTTCCAAGCTTCTTTTAGCAGGCATTTTTTATAAATTTTCCAGAGTGAACTGGGGTTGTTTAGTCTGGAGAAAAGGAGGCTCAGGGGAGACCTTATTGCTCTCTACAGCTACCTGAAAGTATGTTGTAGCAAGCTGGGGGTCGGTCTCTTCTCCCAAGTAACAAGCAATAGGACGAGAGGAAACAGCCTCAAGTTGCACCAGGGCAGGTTTAGGTTGGATATTAGGAAAAACTTCTTCACTGAAAGGGTTATCAAGCACTGGAAAAGTCTGCCCAGGGAAGTGGTTGTGTCCACCCCTGGAGATATTTCAAAAAGACGTGTAGATGTGGTGCTTAGGGGCATGGTTTAGTGGTGGACTTGGCAGTGCTGGGTTAACGGTTGGACTCGATGATCTTAAAGGTCTTTTCCAACCTAAACAATTCTATGATTCTATATTTTTATGCACATTAATTTTAAACATCCCACTCACCCCAGTTCCTATTTGAGAGGGAAATTTTTGTCTGTGCATGCCTCCAGTGATAAATATAAGATGGCAGAGCAGACAGATGAAAAAGCACAGCTTTTCTTACTCATCTATATAAGAAATGGCTATATAATTCCTACAAGCTGATTTGCAGGTAAGTCCTAATTTGAGATGACCTGGTCCTACAAGGCAGATCCTAAATCTTTATTGTAAGTAAGTTTGTCCTACAGGAGTCACATAGACACAGAGTGGACAGGTGAGGGACTTCCGGAAGTGGTTCACAGGTTAATGATTTTCTGCAGTACCAGTGCCTGCATCAGTAAAATTCACATGCCATGTTACATGATGTAGGCACAAAAGCCATCCCTGAACCCTTTAGCGTTCAGAGTTGGGTCAAAAGACACATCTCTGAGTGAGAACAGCAGTGAAACTCCAAGCAGGAGAAGGGCACAGATTGCTGCTGTACTCAGCAGAAAAAATTGTTAAGGTCTAAGTAATATCTGACAAAAATTCTACCAATCAGCTCAGCCACCATACATAGGGAAAGAAAGGTCAATAGACTGACATAAAATTTGTCTTGTATTTGTGACAAAAGAGTAAAATACTAATTAAAATTGCAGTACCTTTGAATCAGTGTTTACAGATTTTTAGCTTGTTCCAATGAAAATAGCTTTGAAATTACCTGCCACTATGTAATATCTTCCTTGATTGCTTTTAATTTCACAATTTATATAACTTTTCCCCCCAAGTGATTTAGAACATGATTTAGAGGATTAAGCACAATTGTGTAGTAACTACAGAAAGTCCACAATTCTCCCATTCAGCTTTTCCTGTATTGTATTATATCTTGATAACTTTTAAATGCACTGGTGCTAAAACCACAGCAATGAAAATGCCTCTGTCTTTCAGAACAAATGGGATCCCCAAGGCAATGAGATTTCTGTCTTCAAGTGGCTGACCCACCTCTTGTCCATGCACTGAACTAGCTAAATTTAGTCACCATTTGCTGGCATGCCAAAAAGGAACTTGCCTTACCTGCTGCAGCTGGGAGGGTTGTAGATCTTTGTATAATAGATAAGAAACAATTTTTCCAATCCATCTCTCTTCTGAATATTTTAACTTCTCCTCCTTTCTGGTGCATTGGGGTGAAACTGAAAGTTGTTTAAAGTTGCTGTTTATAGAAGCTTTTTGTATCTTGGCAAGTTTAGCGAGGGCAGAGAGAGACAGTGAACAGTTGACTAGGCTTGTTTCTTACAGAGTGGTAAACAGCTTAATGGAGAGGTACCTCCTCCATGATGTGGTAGGTGTGCACCTAAATCTGTACACTGCCATTTCTTCACATCCTTAGCGACTACCTGAACCACCTAGCCATTGTCACTTAGTTGTGGGAAAGGGTTTTCCACTCTGTAGAAATAATTAAATCCCATTTGAAAGCAGGACATAAAGCTACATTTTCCTGCCACTTTGAAGTTCTCTACCCTCTTGGCCTATGGCATCATTCTCTTTCTGCCCTAGTAGGCATTTCATTGGTTACATAATACTGTCAAAAAACAGGCAATTTGAATCATGAAATATGTGCCCTACTACTAGGCCACTCTGGCCTTTTCATCAGTAGTTTCAGCATCTCAGTTTCCCCATGAATTGTCTTTTTAAGCTAAGAATCCCACAAAAAGTGGGAATCCCACAACAATTGTCATTTTCCACCCAAAAAAACCTACACCAAAAACCCCTCAATGCCTTTAAAAGTATGGCAAAAATATGTTCTTAGTCATATTAAATTTGAGAAATTCCACTCGTATAAGAAGTTCTATTCTCTAGATTCACACTGCAGAAACTCAGTATAAGTTTGTTAGCAATTTGCCTTTGCTGATTTGATTTTCTGGCTATTACACCTTTGTATAGCTAAATCATTGTTGTTTGCTTGCTTGCTTCTTGGTGTTAAATACTATGAAGTGTATGCCAGTAATATTGTGTAGCTGACAGGTACGTATATCATCTGTTCTCCAGTTAGATTAGTACACATGACACACAAGTGTTATGAAAGTGAGGCATACTTGCAAATAAAGTTCCCTTTCCAAAGCAAAGGCAAACTATCTAGGACGTGACATCCCTTATTCAAAAATATAATACAATCAACAAAGAAAAGTATGTCTTTTAGAATCATAGGCTAGTATTATTTAGTACTATGTAGTACAATTTAGTGCTATATAAAGCTTGGAAAAATTACTGACACAACCTCCCACCCCCATGTTTATCAAAGTAAGGAACATTTTATCTTGATTACTTTTAGACAGGTAACCAAACAAAATCCAAAAAGAAAAAAAATAGTTCATTTCAGAGTTGGTCCACTTAAAATAAATGAGACCTATTTGGAGACAACACACAATGTTGGGATCAACATTGCTACATGATGCTGAAACATGGAAGCCTGCTAAAATTATGACAAGAAATTATGAAGTTATGTGTATATGTACTTGCATATGTTTGTACATGTTTCATAAATAAAACATAACTATTGGCATAAAAGCATAAGCTAATAGTATGAGAATAACTTAAGATAAACATGCAAAAGAGGATATGTGGCAGTTCAGTCCGCTCACACTATCTAATTCTGGCTCTTCCATGCCTTGGTTTCTATAAAACTAAAGTCTTTATTAATGTGATCACCTGCTACTTCTAAAACAATGCAAGGCACAACACAGCCATTAACGAATAGACACTTATTCAAATATCAGCTGTTTTTTACTTAACCTCCTTTTATCAACTGTTCTGCAATGCTGAGCTGTGTAAAGGAAAGCAAAAGTAACATTTTTCTAGCTTTAAGAGTTATGACTACAAATGTAGGAGATGACCAGAGATTATTGGCCACATGATTTTTTTCTTTTACTATTCATGCACTATTGAATGTACTTTTATCTTTTTCCTTTTCTACTGACTATAATTTGTTGTTTGAAACAGAAAATCCAGCTATGTGATCAACATTTTTCTGGCACATTTTGCCTTAGTTTAGGGCATGTGAATTTAATCCTGTTATCGAGATAGATACAACAATACCCATTGACAATGTATTTGTTTAATATACTTCCAAAATATCTATCTGCTCACTGAAAAACTTCTATAGATATTGTGTTTATTCAAAGTGGTGCCAGAAGATGTGGTCACATTCCAAAGTCTGTAATGAAATAAGATACATGTAAATCTTTTGCAAAAACAGTCTTTGAAATTCTTCTACTGTATTGAGATAACATATACAAATATTTTCTTCAATAATAGAGAAAGATTCATCTTTGTAAAATAAAATTTTGTAGTTTATTCATTCCCAGTCTATCCTGTCTTTCACACATCAGCTATTTACAGCATTTTACAAGCTTAGGTGCTACTTCTTAAACCATAAAAGGAGAAGAAAGAACACTAGGATATATAAGCTGATTGAATTTCATGGATTTTTTAGGTGGCATTTTCAGTGCAGCTCTCTTTTGCTACTTAAATGATCAACAGCACTCCTGATGATGTGCAAAAACAAAGCTAATATTGTTATGCAGACCCTCCAAGTTTTTGGAACTTTCCGAATGTTAGTAAGACAAGCTCAGATGATTTTGTTTACTAGAGCATAGGAAGAAGTGTGAAGAAGATATAGTAGACAGACAGACAGACAAGCCGAGTAATAAGCCAACTCCAAGCTGCCTTCACTAGAAATGTATGTTGTCTTGCCAAAGCCTGATTTATAAAGGAAAAGGCTTAGATAAATGAAATACACTGATAACATTAAGCACAGACATTTTAAAAGATTATTTGAAATAATCTGTGAACCTTCTATGAAAATATGTAACTTTGAACACTGTATTATAGCACTAACTGATATCAATTATGCATTTCCTGAAAAAAGTCATGGAACATCCACACTTCCAAGGATAATAATGTATAAAAGCTGCTCAGCTGTTATTTATTTGCATACATCTTTCAGCCCTTGCATTAATGTGCAATGGCATATTTGATTAAGAAATTCTATGCCTTGTTCGTTCTTGCTAAATAGAGATGTTTGATTTTCTCAAAAAATATACTTTAATTTTTTATGCTATTCATCTCATCTGTTTAGTATTTGGTAGAAATGTGATATAAAAGTCAAGCTGTTTTGGTTAGGAATGTTTGGAGCCATGACTTCAACTAAGGAGGTCAGTTTAACTTCAAGAATAATCTCTAGTTTACATCTAAACTGTGCGTTTCAGTTGCAAAATAACTTTTTACCTGCAATGATCACTGTAGTATATGTTTCATTTTAGCACTGCTACCCAATAACATTCTTCATAGCATGAGATATAGTTAGGGACACCATTTTACTGGTGAAACTAAAATCTTCACTCTTTCAACTTTAAGGGACAAGAAGGCTTATCTTGCCTCATCAATATTCTTGTTCTCTCTGAAATTGTTAAGATAATGAGGCTGAACTAATAAAGACCCTATTTAACATCATGGTAATACTGTCTGCATTGCAAGTGAGTTAATGGTTGCTATTTATAAACATGTACATATGGTTTTCAGTGCCACCATGCTATTAAAACAATAACCTATAATACCAACATCTAAACAGCCTTTAAGTTGTATTTATTTGCATGTGTAATAATAGCAATAATAATACTATATGCTAGAATTATGCAAAAAACAGATTTTGAAAATGAAATTTTTGACAGCCCACTTTGAGTAATTTCATGCTGAACCTTCTATCTTGAAAGTTAATAGGAGTTTAAACATTAATGACATAATAGCGAGTTTGTTCTGCAAGCTCATTTAGCTCCATTTGCTATTCTACACATTAGATGAGGAAGTAGTGGGGAAATATAGAAGGAAGGTCTCCTGCACAAAGCAGAGACAGGTGAAAGTAAAGAAAAAGGGTACAAATGCCCACTCTGCATATGTCCAGAAAGGTTAAGAAAGAGCCATTCTCCTGCCCTCAGTTATTTGCAGAATGAGCTTCCCCTGTGTAAATTTGAGGCCCACAATGCTAGGTACGGTGGCAGGTTTTCCCACTCAAATGAAGACATCAACAACAAAAAAAAAATTAGTGCTTCCTGGACCCACCTGAGGAGTTGCAGTCTTTGAAGTGAATCATATTTGGCAATTTTCCTTCTCACTTCCTTCACCTAATAGTAAAAATTTGTCATGGAAATAGCTCCATAAATTAATATGACAAATCAATACTATTTCTCATGGCAATGTCAATCCACAATCAACATTCTGCAAATCTGTTCTCCGTAATGCTTTTAAGTGCATTTTAATTTCATCAGTCAATAGCAGAAGCAGCAGTTGTAAATGATACCACTGCTGAGTGCAGAGGCTGAAACTTTAAAGCTAATGACACTATTGAGGAGATACGAGTCAAAAATAGTATGGAAATGTTTTAAATTGGCTCACAATATGTTCTCTGTGCTAGCATTTGGGTATCTGCCCCAGTGCCAGGTCTCAGTCAAGATGCCTGCAATAGCAGCAGTGGGAATTGGAACTCCCTTGTTTTATCTCTTCTGCTAAAGTCATTCTCATTTCTTCATTTGTACATGGTCAGTGCTTTCTTTCTTGTTTTCTATTTACATACGCTTAATATGTACACAGTAAACTTAACATACTAGAATAGAATTCAGAAAAAAAATCACAAAAAAAAAAAAAAAACAGGGACGCAACTTCAGTTTGTATAAATTGATCAAAGCTTTTCTGAAGCTAAAGAAATTAAGACTATTGTAGGATTCTGTCTATCGTTCCACCAGTACATCCATCCATTCATCCATCCATCAATTTTCTGTCATCTATCCCAAAGTTTCTAAGCCTTTTCCTAGTAAAATCAACAATAAATTCCCCAGTGGAGTTTCAGGAGCATCTGACTTTTTTGGAGTCCTTTTCACTTTAGGAAGGATAAAGTAGTGAGGACAAACATTTGAATTCATGGCAAAAGATAGAAAAATGCATCCTTAAACTGAAGAAAAACACCTGTTTCCTGTCTAAAGTTGAAAAGTACAAATACCGTTGAATTTCTTAGGAAAAAAATAATTTTCAAGTTCCGCCTCCAGAACGGGACTTTTATTTCCAAGTATAAGCACTGAGGTGGAAAAAAGATTGCAATATCTCCACAAAAACTCCACTGTGAATGTTCCTAGCAGTGCTGTTGTTTCTCACTTCTCACTCAAAATGCAGATGTCTCCATTTCTTGCAGCTACATTTGTACAGGAGAAAGTCTCACCCTGTCCTTCATATTTTCCTTTTTTCTTGCACACCAAGGCCACCAAGATTTGACAGATGTATTTAAGTCCTGCTTTAAAAGGGAAGGATTTGTTCAGCTGCAATATTGGCTAACCCCAAAAGCACCGCTAATCTGATAAGAGAGATGTATTAACCTTGTCCCTTCTGTATGCTGGGACTAAAACAGGGGCAATGCAGAGGTAGCTGTCATAGAATCATAGAATTGTTTAGGTTGGAAAAGACCTTTAAGATCATCGAGTCCAACCGTTAACCCAGCACTGCCAAGTCCACCACTAAACCATGTCCCTAAGCACCACATCTACATGTCTTTGAAATATCTCCAGGCATGGGGACTTAACCACTTCCCTGGGCAGACTGTTCCAGTACCTGACTATCCTTTCAGTGAAGAAGTTTTTCCTAATATCCAACCTAAACTTCCCCTGGGGCAACTTGAGGCTGTTTCCTCTCGTTCTATCGCTTGTTACTAGGGAGAAGAGACCCACACCCACCTTGCTACAACATTCTTTCAGGTAGCTGTAGAGAGCAATAAGGTCTCCCCTGAGCCTCCTTTTCTCCAGACTAAACAACCTCAGCTCCCTCAGCTGCTCTTCATAAGTCTTGTGCTCTAGACCCTTCACCAGCTTCACTGCCCTTCTTTGGACACACTCCAGCACCTTGATACACTCATCCAGATTATTGATAAGGATATTGAGCAGAACCGGCCCCAATACTGAGCCCTGGGGAACACCACATGTGACCAGCTGCCAGCTGGATTTAACTCCATTCGCCACAACTCTTTGGATCCGGCCATCCAGCCAGTTTTTCACCCAGCGAAGATACACCCATCAAAGCCATGAGCAGCCAGTTTCTCCAGGAGAAGACAACATCCATAGCCTTTCCGTCATCCACTAAGCGGATCACCTTGTCACAGAAGGAGATCAGATCAGTCAAGCGGGACCTGCGTTTCATAAACCCGTGATGACTGGGCCTGATCACCTGGTTGTCCTGTACATGCTGAGGTCAAGGTACATGTCAAGCGCAGTTTCATGGATTGCTTGAAGTTAGAAAGAACAAGCAGAGAAACCACACATAAATGTTTAAAGATGGTGAGTCAAGTGGATAATCAGTATAACACATCTAAATTTGTTACAGTGGATTTTGAAGGCCTTGGGCAATGTTTGTGATCGTATTTGCCTAGAGAAGCATAAGGAGGTAACCCTTGGCTGACTGCATGCAAGCTAAGTATGACTCTTGGTCAAAGACTGTTAGCTTCAAAATAAAATTCTGCAGGAAATCAAATTCATTCAAAATCTGAGCAACTTTAGAAAATCTGGTTGCAAAAGATGTATTTTTAATACACACTTCTCAAGTTAACTGGAACAGACAGAAGAAGTTGGCTGAGGGACTGCATGAAATGTCAGAAAGAGAAGGGCTAGAGAATTCTGAAAATGTAAGACAACTCATTGCAAATGTAGTTTATGAAACATTATTGCAAGGGCATCACAGCAAAATATAAACTGGTAGAGTAAAGACTCTGAATCTGTTATATTTAGTGACTTCAGTGATAAATTCCTCACTATTTCTATAAAAGAATGTTTAAAACAAGCTGTACAGAAGAATTTCCATTGCAGAAATTTGATCATAATTGCTACAGTTCTAATGACTTGCTTAAAACTGAACACATAACAGGGAGTATTGCTAGAATGGAATAATAAATTGCAAGCAATACCAAAAGTTACAAATATGGCTTGCCGATCATCTCCAAAAACAAGTCAGAGCTGATTTCTGTGACTATATTAAAATAAAAATAAGGGCTATCCCCAAAATCTTCATTTATTTTGTTTCACATTAATTATCTGAAGATAGATTAACGTCTTTCCTCTCATTATGGCCTTTTTTGATCTTAAATTTGCTCTTATCTTCTTTTTTTCCTTTTTTTAAAGTAAAGCATATATTCCTATGTTTTTCAGTCTATGTGGAGTACTTCATTTTCTGTAATTTTTTTTTCTAATCCCTGATGCTTTTCTACTTGTCCTGATGTTTTCCACTGTCTTGCCCTCACACTTTTTGTCTCACAATTCCGATCCCATGCTTATTTCCCAGTTATTCAGAATGTATCCCAGAATAAATTCACAGACTACTTCTAAGGGATCTACAGCAGATGGTTTGAAGTAACAATTTATATCACAGTAAGAAGTCCAGAAAAAAGGCAAGTTAATCTGAAAGACATATCCTCGTCTCCTATGTCATGACTTTAATCTTTTAAGCTATTATTAGTTTTTCACAATTAATCAAAAAACCTTCTGCAAACACAGACTGAGAAAATCAAGACAGTCTAATGCTGACTGCAATACAGGTGAAGTGTTCAGATATGTAATAATTTCTGTTTTATTTTTGTAATAATACTTATGCATGTTTCTACCATGTACGTTTAATTTTAAATTTCAAAGGAAAAAGATGCATTAATAGAATAACAAGAGGAAGAATCCATTTATAAATGATCCCAGCAAGTAGCAAGCAACAGATTAAAATCATGGCAAGATGATTAACTGCTAAATGATTGTTGCAGCAAATGTACATGTCTAGATAATGTAATAAAGTGTAATTTACATTTTCATGCCAATTCATGTTTGAGCTTTATAGGTTATAACACTCTTCAGTCCAAGATATATTACTCAGGTATAAAATTATTATTTATTTTTAGGATGAATGGAGAGCTAAAGTGTGTAGATCCTTCGCTCTTGTATAAACAAACCCAAGATTTTGGATATCATACAGTAATCTCATCAAGAGCCCTTTGGGAAAGCCCCATTCTGATTCTTCCATTGATCCTATTGCTGTAACAACTTCCAGAAAATCATATATTTCTGAATATTTCAAGGTCATTGTAATAGTCATAAGGCCGGTTTCTCCTCTGCTAAACCATTGGCTTCCTTATCTTTAGCTATAATTAATTAGATGCCATACCTTATTAATGGTTGCATTATCTAGACATGGAAAATATTTATTCTCTTCAGGTCTGTTTTGCTACTACCTACATAACTTTTCTGGCTGTTTTTTTTACAATATGTCACCTATCAGTCTTGAAGCCTGACACATTCAGTCTCCTGCTGCGGTAGTTTGAACTGCGATTCATGTAGCAAACAGCACCGTGTGTGGCTGTGGGACCTCTGCCCCAGCGCTCCCACTCTGCTGGGGCAGTGAAGCATCGAAAGTTAGTGTGCGCTTGCACAGTGATATTACTCCTGTTCTGCGTCTGGAAGGAGGAGGAGAGCCTCAGTCTCATTTCTTCATTACATCTCATGATCTATGTGACATGGGCTTATGTGTCTGATAAAGCATGCACGATTGAGCATCTTCCTCTGTCTGCAAACTTTTGATGAGCAGGGAAGCTTATTTCTGTGTTGTGAGATGTAGAGACTTCCACTGCAAAGAAGTGTGTCTTGGTCTCCAGAAATGCCTCAGTTCTACAACCACCACCTTATTTTACCCTTTCCTTTTGTCACTAATATTTCTCACCATTTTTCTCACCTTATCTCTTGAAATTTTATGTTTACTAATGCCATTTCTTAGCTTTTATTTTGACATTCAAGGTCCTACATGCTAAATAAATCTATTTTTAGTATAGGGAGACACTTGTAAAATTTGCAGCACATGTCTGCATTCAGGTGAGATTCCAGTTGCCTTCAAAATCCTGTATAGCTTCTTTCTGTATGTTGTTCAGTTTTAGTGTCCTTCAGTTTGGCATATATAATAATACTTTAGAGTCAAATTACAGTTATCTACTCATATACAGAATATGTTTGTATTCTTAATGGTTTTTATGAAAAGGAGAATATTGCAAGAGAAAAGACAAGTGGGGATTGAAAATTTGGAAAAAATAACAAAATCCATTTAACCAATAAAAATCCAGATATTGTTTTCAAGTAAATGAAGAAAAAAGTTCTTTTTAATTAAGCATTCTCAAGAAAATTTATTAGGAAAGACTATTTCTTTTTTCCCCTTTTCATACAGACTTTTATTTTAGAGTAGAAAAGTCCTGTAGAGTATTCCAGAAAATAAAATATCGTATGTAACTGTGCAGCCACAATTTACAGTTTTAATTTACTGAAGATCGAAAGAAGCTTATCAGCTAAAAATCAATACTGAGCTGAATTTAAGCTTTTGTAACTTGGGACTTCTAAAGTATATTGAAGAAGTGCCATAAAAATGCGAACACTTGCTTAAATAATTTATCAGATAGCCGTTTCTTTATGTTCTTTTAAGTATGGATGGCTAAGCAGGACGAACAACTGCATTTTTATTATGCATTTTTAACACTTCTAAAACATATTTTGTACACAGCCCCAGATAAGACAAACAATACATATCCTTAACTTCGCTGACTAGTTCAAACCTTTTTGTATGCATGTGTCTTTTTAGAACCAGGTCTGAAGTTTAGAGCTAGAAAGTTCAGATTACAAAACTGAGCTGAATTTGAGACACATTTACAGCAAATTACTTGCCTTGACCCTGTTGAGCTTCAGGCTGAATGCCGATAGTGCTGTATCCATGGTCAAATGCATCTATATAATACCTCAACAATGTGAAGGGACTGTATACTGTGACAATACTCCATGAAGGGCACATAGTGCAAGTGTGTCAGCACCCTTGATCCTACATGCCAAAACATACATGTAGCAGAATAATATGTCAGACACCTTGGAGAGAAGATATGTGGAAGGCAGACTACCAAGAGAGGTAACACAGAAAGCTCAGAGCTTCCACCCACTCAGGGTAGGGCTAGGTTAGTCATACAATGGATTGTCAGCACAACCTGCTATAGTGAGTTTTCACAGCATCATTTCCTTCCACCGATGGAAATTTTGGTATGCAAGCACAACTTTGGTGCTGATCTCATGGCACATCTCAGCAATAGCAGCCATGTTCATGTTTCATCTGTTCCCTGGATGTGTGCAACACAAAAGCTGTTCCAGCTAATATTTTATCAGGAATCATGTTAGAAACTGCTATAGTCACAGTAGTTGTAAATAAAATTTAAGCTCAGTTCCAGGACTGAGTTAATTGCGGACTTCCCATGGATATCTATGGAGTCAGGAAATTATTCCAAAGGGTAAGGTGTTTTGGAAAGGTCCTTAGTTATGTTTTATTGTCCTCTTACGCAATATGCCTTGCAGAAGCACAAAACTGTTTTTCAGTTTTAACATTAGTGTTTAGAATTTATAGTCAGAAGACTGGCTGAATGAAGACTGCTCTTTGAAAGTTTTCTTTAATACTTATTAATTGTTCAAGAGTGTAATTTTTAGTCTGTCTAGAATGATTGTATGACAGTGGTTTATATGAGTGATGAAATGAGAGTAGAGCAAGAAATCTCATGAATACTTTATGCTGCTGAGCACAGACAGGAATTTCTTATATGCCTTTGAAAATCCTAGCTTTTTGATCAAATAGCTTGAATCATCTCTGTAATAGCACGTACTTTCTAACAATTTAGGTGATAAGCTTTTTGGTGAAGAGGCAATCTTTTCAACCTACATGTGTGCAGGACCTAGCACAATGAGGCCCTAAGCTTTAATTTATGCTAAGTTCTATTCAGAGCAAATAATTATTGAAATTATGTGCAGTTTACTTCCGTGAATTTGGATAGGAGAGAATAGTAAATGTCTAACATAAAAAAATTGCAATATGCTAAAAATGTTGTGTGTACTATCAAAGCAAAAAACCCTGACTTTTCTACATGTACTATGTACCCTACAGAGGTGTTACAGGTTTCGTTTTGTTGTGGGTATGATGTACTGCCTTTAAAGGGTCACAGTGATGCCAGAGAGGGAAAGAAATCTCTTTGCAGCTACTCACAGCCCTCAAGTGTAATGCCCAATATAGCCAACCTCCCACCCCTATGAGTACAGCAAGTATAGGAGACATAAAATAGGAGGTGCATTCACGCTCTGTGGCAGAGAGGTGTGGTGGCACAGCTCCTTCTGATACTATCTGTGAGAAAGGAAATGTTAGGGAATGAGTGTAGAAAGCCAAGGCTTGGCCAGTAGCTACACCGGCAAGGTAACAACATGAAAAATTGCAAGGTATTATGTGCTGGGTTGACTCTGGCTAGATGCCAAGTGCCCACCAAAGCCACTCTATCACTCCCCCTCCTCAGCTGGACAGGGGAGAGGAAATATGATGAAAGGCTTGTGGGTCAAGATAAGAACAGGGAGAGATCACTCACCAATTACCGTCACGGGCAAAACAGACTCAACTTGGGGAAATTAATTTAATTTATTACCAATCAAATCAGAGCAGGATAATGAGAAATAAAACCAAATCTTAAAACACCTTCCCCCCCCACACCTCCCTGCTTCGCAGGCTTGGCTTCACTCCTGAATTCTCTATTTCCACCCCCTGAGTGGCACAGGGGAACAGGGAACGGGGGTTGTGGTCAGTTCATCACACGTTGTCTCTGTCACTCCTTCCTTACACTCCTCCCCTGCTCCAGCGTGGGGTCCCTCCCACAGGAGACAATCCTCCATGAACTTCTCCAGTGTGAGCCTTTCCCACAGGCTGCAGTTCTTCATGAACTGCTCCAGCGTGGATCCCTTCCATGGGGTGCAGTCCTTCAGGAACAGACTGCTCCAGCATGGGTCTCTCACGGGGTCACAAGTCCTGCCAGCAAACCTGCTCCAGCATGGGCTCCTCTCTCCATGGGGTCACAGGTCCTGCCAGGAGCCTGCTCCAGCACAGGCTTCCCACAGGGTCACAGCCTCCTTCGGGTGTACCCACCTTCTCCAGCGTGGGGTCCTCCATGGGCTGCAGGTGGATATCTGCTCCACCATTAACCTCCTTGGGCTGCAGGGGGACAGCCTGCCTCACCATGATCTTTACAATGGTTTGCAGGGGAATCTCTGCTCTGGCGCCTGGAGCACCTCCTTCTTCACTGACCTTAGTGTCTGCCGAGTTGTTTCTCTGACATATTCTCACTCCTCTCATTGGCTGTAGTTGCACAGGGTTTCCCCCCCCACTTCTTAAATATGTTATCACAGAGGTGCTACCACCATTGCTGATTAGCTCAGCCTTGGCCAGCGATGGCTGTCTTGGAGCTGGCTGGCATTGGCTTTATCAGCTATAGGGGAAGCTTCTAGCAGCTTTACAATTACAATACACATTACAATACACATTACAAAGAGCAAAGAGGAGTAGTGCATATGCAGCAGCTGGCCAACCTTGACCAGTGACTTCACCAACAAGACAGCAACATGAGAAATGGCAGAAATGGGAAATGTAGATGATCACGCGATGGTGGGGCTCCAGATCCAAAGAGGACAGAGCAGGAGTATAAGGGGTAGCAAAACGCGGGATTGAGGCTGATCCTTGTTGGTGCTTGATCCCTTCAATCTGGAGGAACAATAAACCTGCTGCTTCCAAGAATCATGTCTTATGCCCACAGCCAGGAGGGATCTGGTGTGTTTTTCTATAATGAAGGAGTATTCAGAGAGTTCTTCCTAGCATCAACAGAGGACCACTTGGAAGGTACTACCTCACAGCACCACCCCATCTCTTCCCCTTCCAAAGAGAGACCTCCATTCATTTTTGATAGTTTCTGATTCTAATGGAACTATAAATGCATAAGGAGAACCTATTTTCTCTATGTTATTTCTAGACATAACTAAAATTTCTAGGATCACAGCGATCTTAGAGTTATGATCGATATCTTTAATGAATATTTGTTACTTAATTCCTCATCTTGTCAATGGCTGAAAAGAGCACAAAAATCCCCCCAAAATCTGAGGATAACATTTCAGCTACATTTATCAAGATCATTATATATATATATATGTGTATGTTTAAACCTCAAACATAATAATATTTATTTATATTAATGTTATTAATAATTATACACTACATTCTTATAGTGTTAGTTCTATTTTCTGATTTTGACACATTTTGGTAATAGCATAGGACTGTTATCCTAGAACATCACTAGAACTAGTACAGACAACTCTAGAAGCAGAACAAAAGATTTACCTGTCTGTGCTGAGTACAAGAACTTTATCTGTGTTGAGTGCATGCAGTCCTTGAGGTTGCCCGAATAAATGTTTTCTGACCACCAAACATCATATTTTGGTTCAGAGAAGTTTTGTTGCATATTAATTCAAAAAGATTCATACTGGAAAATACCTAGCAGTACTAATAAGAGGTATTTTTAGAGCAGGAGATTTTTTCCCTTTCTCCCTGCAGCATTAACACCAGAGACAGTTATGCTCCTCTCCTCAAACTTTACTTAAGATTTAGTTATGTTTTATGTCTCAGCTAATGACTACTGTATATTTGTCTTCAGGAAAGTTTTATAGAAGACTCTTCTTTAGTTTGCACCTACCAATCTAGATTAAAGAATATCTTTTCTGTGGTTAATTTAAAAAAAAAAAAAAAAAAGTTTTTGAAGTCTTCACGTTTGCTTAAGTTAAAATAGGAAATTTTCAGAATTATTTCTCTTCAGCTTGTATAAATCTTCTGTCTCTGTTCTGTTTCTCTTTTACTTTCTGTCTTCTCACAGCTTAGTTCAGTGATATTTTTAAGTATTTTATAGTTCTGAAAGAGATGCTTTTATTAACAAGTTGGTTTCAATCTATACACTTGTGCACTAATCTAAATACGTACAGTTTGGATCCTATTCAGAAAATTAAATTTCATAGTTCCATTAAATCATACTCCATTCAAATGAGATTGGAATTTTCATAGCAGCTTAATCTGGAAATATTGAAAGCAGCTAGCTGAGTGTTGGATAGGTTAACATGAGTTTCAAAAGTGTTTTCAAATATTCTTTTCTGGAGGTACATACTTCCTTTAGAATGGTGTGGACTGACTCACAGAACCTCGGCTAAGTTTTCATTAGGAAAATGAAACCTCATTTGGAGGTTTTGCCATCTTTTAGTTCACTGGATCTTTCATTTTGAGAGGGTTAACAAGCATTACAAGATATTATTTACATGTTACATTGTGATGGAAGCTATTATGCTATTCAATGGTATAAAAAAATCAGTGTTTACAGTATATAAATGTCCCTCATTTTAGTTTTACAGTTTTGTATTTCTGTTGGCCTTGGGAGAGTTGTTTATATTTTACAGTGCTGTGAACAAAACCAGAATGTGTCAACAGTTTAATCATAAATATACCAATTCATATTTCTTGGTGTAAGTATTGCCAGAGGCATATTGTGTGGCAGAAGAGCATAGTGTGTTTCCGCTTCACTGCCAAGAAGAGTCCAAGAGGCCAGGGAAGGACAAGAGATAGTGAGCAGGTAACATTTTTAATTGGAATTGCCTGGGAAAACATTTTCCCACAAAGTGATTTCATGAAGACAAGACTTGTCCTGTTATTTTACATTCTGTCAATAAGCAACCTGTTTTCCACAATTCAGTCATCCAGTAACAAATATTGTGGGTGTGGGGTTTTTTGTTTGGTTGGGTTTGGGATTTACGGGGGGAGGATATTGTGGGTTTTTTTCTTTTCTTTTTTTTTCTTTCAGTAAAACCAACCAGCAATGACCTACAAAGTTTCAGGTTTTGTTTTGTGAAACATTTCTGTCTTGTAGATTTTTCAACAAAAGTCTCATGTTTTTAAAAAAAAAAAAAAAAAAAAAAAAAAAAAAGAGCAGGTTCTTTAGAACCTTCGATTCCCACTTATATAAGATGCTGTATCTTGTCTCTCCAGCACATGGTCAAGTATCAGGACACAGAGAGCAAGCCTACAGAATCCAATTTCAAGGAAATTTTCAGCCAGGTTCATAGTTCCAAAATATATAGATGGAATGCTTTGGAGAAATCTTTCAAAGAAATTGCAGAGAAATTTAGCAGTGTAGAAGGAACTTATGCTATTTAATTTTTAAATGACCGTGGCATTTCCCTTGGTGAGCAAGAAATTGTTTTTTGAAAAAATCCTTGTTAATTATATTGACATGAAATTTTGTGTGTATTTTTTACATGGATTCTAACATAAGGAACAAAACCCAACTCCTTGTAGTTATTGTAACCTAAACACAAACACATCTTTTGTATTGCTAACATTACTTTTCCATGGGAATTTAGATTTTTTTTTTTTAATTGCTTTATCTTTTTTGATTTCAAATTCAGGAGTACATAGTAATGTTGGGGTTACATTCAGCATCCAGATTCATTTCTGCTGTCATGGTTATTTTGACATACTTATTGATCCTGGACACATAGGCAACAGGTGGGGTAAGTTATGCTAGTGACCTCATCTACTTATACATAACCATTCTCTTTTATTTTAATTTTGAAAGAGGGACCAGAAAGGGAAAATGTTTTGACAAAACATTATCAATTGAATATTTCTGTAAACCTTGCTGTATTTGTAAACTGTGAATTACCTTATCATAGTCTGAGTACAATTCTTAGCCTTGTGATTTTTAAATTGAGTATACAAACCTCTCTCCAGTTTAGTGGTTAATTTGAAAACCTCACAGCTGGAAGTTCTGGCTGCCTCAGCAGCCTCTATACCAGCATTTCTGTGCTTTTCAGCACAGATGGGATCTTTTCCTGGTTTCAGCTGGGATAGAGTTAATTTTCTTCCTAGTAGCTGGTATAGTGCTGTGTTTTGGATTTAGGATGAGAATAATGATGATGATACAGTGATGTTTTAGTTGTTGCTAAGTAGTGCTTACACTAGTAAAGGACTCTTCAGCTTCCCATGCTCTGCCAGGTGCACAAGAAGCTGAGAGGGAGCACAGCCAGGACAGCTGACCCAGACTGGCCAAAGGGCTATTCCATATCATGTGATGTCATGCTCCATATATAAACTGGGGGAGTCGGCTAGGGGGCAGTGATTGCTGCTCAGGGAATTGGTTGGCAGGTGGTGAGCAATTGTAGAGTGTATCACTTGCTTTGTATATTATTATTGTATATTATTACTACTACCATTGTATTTTATTTTACTTCAGTTATGGAACTGTTCTTATCTCAACCCACAAGTTTTCTCCCTTTTACCCTTCCGATTCTCTCCCCTATCCCACCGGGGGTGGGGAGTGGGTGAGCAGCTCTGTGGTGCTTAGTTGCTGGCTGGGGTTAAACCACGACAGATCCCCAAGACACTGATCAGACAAGGGATTACAAGGAACCTCATGAAATTTACAAAGAGTTGCACAGGGAAATGCCAGCAATGCATGGCTGAAAACCATCTGAAGTTTATTTTCTTTCCTTCTTGATATTTGGAAATTAAAGCAATATTAACAAGCAAGTAATGTGTAGGGTCTTACTTCATATAAAAATATGCCAGCTGCAGTTTATAAGTAAAAAGATGGAATTTTGAATCAGTACATGTAATTATTTATGGAATCAAAACAGCCTAGATAGATTGATTTTTCAATAATGTATTAACTTACCTGCGTGCCAAGAAGAGGAAATGGACCATTGTGCTGTGAAGAAAGCCTATATTCAGTAAGTCTTAAATATAACCTTTTATGTTACAGAATGCATTTTAATTAGTAACTTCCAAACATATTGTGTATGTGTATTTCATATAATATATGTGGAAATTAGAGGTACTTTTTTATGTTGAAGTTTTGGTTTTCTTTTTTCTCCAGTAACTGACAGCTCTAAAATTCATGAGATTGAAAACTCTACCTTATAGAATGTAGTTGTCAGATCATATTAATCAAGTTCACTAATGTAAAACTGTGCATTCATAATGCCACGTTTGAGCTTTATTTTTAGATCACCGTATGGTAATATAGAAAAAGAAAATAATCTCATCAATTATCCGTAGATTTATTTATGGATAACTTGAATCTTTTTAAGAGATGAGTTGTAGAAAAAAAATATGGATCCCAATATCCCAAGTATCCTAAACCAATTCTTGCATCCGTTAAATCATAAACAGCTTAATGCAGTGATAGAAAGGTGGCACACACTTCTAATTTTCATTCCTTATTCTGGAACATTATTTGAGTTTGCACAGTCTGCTGCAAAAATCTAATATGATGTGAGAACCTCCTTCTCTTTAGGTGTGCTAGGAGACCTCAGTCGCTTAAGACTCTGTTTGCCATAGATAAGCCTGTTTGTTGTGGTTTGAGAGGACTTCATTTCAAGGAATTTAGGCCTAGATTAGGCAGGTAGATTAGATCAGGGATATATCAGGTACCTGATTTCAGCTGAAGATGGTTGACCAGGTTACTTCTGTGGTTATTATACAAGAACACAAGGTCATTCCATTTTAAAATAAGTGCTCATGCTAGCTGGGATAATTTTTAATCTGAATTTGCCTTTTGCAGTACTAACAGTCAGCAAACTTTCAGATTATTAAAATTAAGCAAGAGATCTAGCTTCTTCCTGTTCACAGTTCCCTGAGATAAGAGAAAACATGGTTCTTCAGGGTCTAGTTATTTTCTTTGCCTTATTATTCATTAAAATGTTGTGATATAAGTAGCTTAGCTTGAAGAAATCTATTCTGGTTCTAGACTAAGCTTCCCCACTATCATTGTTTTTATTTAATTTTTTTTTATTTGTTGTATTGCAATGGGACTTATTAAAAAGAAATGTCTGTGCTGCCAACCTGGCATTAAGATCTGACAAATTTGCAGGTATCCCAATAGCCAAGCATAAGTCCCATGGATCTTGAGATATTCAGGAGAATTTAGGATTTATAAACAAAGCTGAGTTATCGTACTTTTTGTCTCTTTTCAGAATGCTCATTCTGATGCTGCAGTCTTCCAAAATGCTGCAGTCTTCCAAAATGCTGCAACCTCAAGCCATTCCTTTAGAATAAGAAATAGGTCACATTAAGGTTTCTTACAAGAGATTTCTGACAGGATCACCTTGGTCCTGTGGCACAATTCCATCCTCTTTTAATGACGTGTCAGAAGGGACATATGTTCATCTTCACTTATTCTCTGTGTGATAAATACCTGATCTTATCAGAGAAACCCAAAGTACAGAGTTTTAGGACATCATGTAAGATTATGGTAATTCTGGAAGCCATCTTACACATTTGTATACAAGGAAATAGGAAACAGAAAACTGAAGCTCTTGATTTGTTCTATAATGCATTGTGATTTTAATCACTGTAATTATATAATAGAAAGTATTATTTTGAAAAAATAGAAAGTATTATATTTGAAAAAAAATATTCAATGTTGTTCTTGAGGAAGAAAGTTACATGCCATTAAAAATTTAGATGACCTCTGCACAAGGAAAATTGACCAATTACTGATTGAGAGAAAAAAAAATTGTACAAACATTAGCATTTAATTTACCTATTTCGACAAACGGTGATAATAATGTCTTTGTACCTATAATCTAGCTGGCTATATTGCTTAGCTTTTAGTTTATATAACGTTTAAGTCCCTTGTTAGTTTTACTTGTTTAAAAAAACATTTTAAAACCTTATTATAAGATGTATGATGCCTTTTCATAAATAAATGGATATCTGAAATGTTGCTAGACAGTTTATAATATTTAATCTCTTGGATGAATTGTCAGTGACCTTCACACATGGTCTATTTTTCTGCACTTCAGCTTAAAATGAAAATGTCAAATTCTGGAGTACCTTCTGAGCTACTTCAGTCAGAGAATGTTAAGAAGCTGAATTGATTTATTTATAAACTACAGAAATATTGTTCATCAGAATGAGGAGTTATTTTGTCAACTATATATAGATTTGCTTTTCTAAGTTATTTTTAGCCTCTAATACTTTTCTAAATTAATTGACTCTCAAGAGCCCAAAGACAAGGTTGCATTTCAGATGTGCTGAAAAGGACGAAACAATATAGTATATGCAGGTTCTTGAGCTCTGTACTACCAGTACAATTAATATTGTCTTCAGTCTGCAATATGTTACTTACTGATGCTAAGGAAAATGATGCCTTTAAAACTTTTGTCCACTACATATGGCTAAATTGTCAATTTGTGGCTATGGCTGTCTAGTGATGGTAGAGAAACAATAATGACTACAGAGCACTTTGGAGAGAGTTGGTGTCTATTCATTACCATGATGATAAGATTCACATTTAAATAAAAAGAAATTAAAGTCACAGCACATTTCTAAAGATTCTTCACATATCTGGATGGTTTATCTATGGTGACCTGCAGTCAGCCTTTACTCTCAAACAGCTCTAATCCCGCAGGATTTGTTAGCTCAGGCATGTTGGTGAGTGAATGCATTTCTCTTTCAAGGACCAGCAGAGCAATGCTGCCACTTCCCAGCTGCACACACAAGTGAGGGTGTGCCTGGCTCTCAGCTATCTCCAGACAGCTTGTCTCTGTCCTACATTTTCTAGGGTTCTCACCTGAGAGGGTACATTTTGGGCAGTGGTGTTGAGTTGGGTTCACACTATGTCTATCGAGCTGGATGCCTTGCTGTGGTGTGTCCCAGCAGAGAGACTCTTGGAATCAAGCACTAGGGAGCATGAGTCATGAATCTTGATGTGACTCTGCAGGAGCCAGGCTGTGTCCAGCAAGACAGATGTCAAGCTGCTGCTGAACGGCAAATGTTGGCTCTCTAATTGCTTTGAGACTTGCTACTCTGTACTCTTGTACTGTGCTCCCTAGCATGCTCCACAGTGTCTGTAATATCCAGATTCACTCATTCATCATCTGGGATTCCACTATGTTTAATACCAGAGAGGTCTATAACGTTAATTTTGGAGTGAACAATTTGAGTTGTTCATCTTCTCAGACTCTTGGGTTTTTGGATTATGGACTTGGTCTACTAATATCTTCACAGAACATTATGCTTCCTCAACAATTACCAGGCAAGGCCAATTAGAAATACTTTGCTATGGCTATGTTCCTAATTTGAATGGTCATAGCTACAGACTGTTAAGATGACTACTAAGTGACTGTTAAGTGTAATGAGTGACTGTTAAGTCACTTCCATGCTCAGAGTGCTATTTTTGTCTTGTATTGTTCCTTACCTGTCTTTCATTAATACTGTTTACAAAGTTTGTATTTTTGTTATTAGAAAACCAATGTTACTGGATTTTTCAGGATAAACTTATTCAAGACTTTAGCCTCAAAATCCATCCTATGAACTAATACAATGATTCCAAATGTTTTAACCCATTATTATTATTAGTTCATTATCCAGAAATCTATGCTTATTAGTAAGCTAGTTGATAAACTTTTACTTTTCAAGTTACACTATTTCTGAAAAGATAGATTGATTTAAAAATCAGATAGATTTTTTTTTTTTTTTACTCACTGATGATTCTCTACCTTTACCAATTTCTGTTGTAAATGATTGTGAGGTGTTGCCCTGGGTTGGCTGCCGGAAGCCCACCCAGCTGCTCTCGCACTCCCCCTCCCCAACATGGCGAGGAGGGGAAAAAAAGATGGAAAAGACCATGGGCTAAGATAAAGAGAAGGTGATCAATTGCCAGTTACCTCCATGGGCAAAACAGACTCGACTTGGGGAAAAATAATTTAATTTATTGCCAATTAAAATAGATTTAGGTCATGAGAAACAAAGACAAATTGCAACAACACCTTCCTTCTTCCTCTCTTTTCCCAGGCTCAACTTCACTTCTTCATCCTGAACTCCCCCTACCTCCCCACTCTTGAGCAGTGCAGGGGGATGGGGAGTGTGGGATTGTGGTCAGTCCATGACAGCTCCTCTCTACTTCTCCTTCCTCCTCACACTTTCCCCCTGCTTCAGCATGAGTCATCTCCATGGGCTGCAGTCCTTCAGGATAAACCTGTTCCAGTGTAGTCTCTCCATGGGCTGCAGTTTCTTCATGACATATCCACGTGTTCTGTTGTGGAGTCCTCCATGGGCTGCAGGGAGACTACCTGCTTCACCATGGTCTCCTCCAGAGGCTGCAGGGGAATCACTGCTCGGGCACCTGGAACACGTCCACCCTTTCCTCCTTCTCTCACCTTGGTGCTCGCAGGGCTCTTTCTCACACTTTTTTCCTCACTGCTCACCGTTGGGCAGCATTTTGCCCTTTGTGTTACAGGCTTTCCCTGAGGGGCTGCCATCTTGGCTGCGGGGCTCAGCCGTGCCCTGCAGTGGGTCTGTTGGAGCCGGCTGGAACCGGCTGTGTCCAGCACAAGACAGCCCTGGCCTCTCATCACAGAGGCCGCCCTGTAGTCCCCCCGTGACAGCACCTGGGCACAGTAAAATGATAAATAAAGTAGAAAGCAGCATATTTATGTTATTTTATGCTGTTAAAATAAAATCAGTCATTGGAGGGGAAAGGCAGTTTTGCTGCTTAAGGAAGATAAATATAAGAAGTGTTACACAGAATTGGATGAGGACCTGACCAGGATGAACAAGACTCTTTCCTAGTGGTTGAAGTTTGACAGTGAATTAACAGTCATGACAGGCTGATGTTATGTCACCAATCATCTGTCTAGCAGTATAATTTTCTAATTCAGTTGCTTTTTCTGTGATACTGAAAAGAATCAAAATTTGTTCCAACTCTACTTACATTTGGGAAGTTTACAGTCAGAAGTGTATTGTAGAAAAATGCTTGAGCAACGTTTACCAGTTCAAAGTTCTGTGCCCATCTTAAAAATCATACAGGGATGGGAAGGAAAGTGACCTCAAGAGGTCATGTAGCCATGTTTCCTGCGTGTCAGCAAGGCCATAGGTGTCTGACTAACCTGGAGGGTCTCCAGTGGTGGAGGGCTACCTGACAAGTTCCCAAACTCTGTGACCTCCAGTTGAAAGGAGAAGTGTCCCTTCTCTCATGGCAGCACAGTGCCACCCATGAAACGGCAAGAGGCTGTCATCATCAGCTCATTGCCTTTGCCACAAACTAACTTGTCATATTCAAGGTTCATTCTGAGAGTAAGCTATTTTTCCTGCTTACAAACCATAAGACTCATATTTGGAAGTCACTACAGCTGCAGTATCTTGCCAGTTACACTGACATTTTTCTAAGAGTTAAAGGACTGTCTCATATTTCATTAATAAACAGACACTGAGGATAAACAAGGTGTAAGTGACTTAGCAATTTGACTTAATAGAGTGATGTTATACTGCAATTGTAGCCTTTGCATGAAATTAATGACTATGTAGGAAGAAAAAAAACTGTGCAGACATCTAGTGGCCTCCATCAAGCACTGACTAAATTTTAGTGTTCATACAATATGAGCAAGTTAGAGATTTTCAATCTGCAAAATTCAGAGCAGGATTACTTAGCATAATTCAAGTGCAATATTCTCCACTTTTATTTATTTGTTGTTTCCCTTTGCTGTATACTTTGTCCACTCTTTTTCTTGTCAGACTGATAAATTGTATCTTGATTTCCTCTCTCCATCTTTGCTTGAACCAGTTCCAAATGAATAAATCCCTAATCAGGCACCAACTATCAGCAGATTGATGTTCCTGCAACAGCCTACACAGAATAAAGTTCCTAGTCAAGGAATTACAGAAAGGTCTAACACAACTGTATACCAAAAGTAATATTGCTTGCATTGCCTGGTCTGAAAGCTGATTGTGCTTGACATGAATACAAGACAGTTGGCTAGAATTATAATGAAATATTTTAGCATAAACAAAGTTGCAATGGTCTTGTTATGGTACACTGAGATTATAGAACTGCTCTGACACATGCCAGAACAAATAAAATAGTGAAGTTCCTTTGGCTATTGGGAAAGTCCCACTCACAAATGGACACACCTGAATAATGCCATTAGAATGCTTTATCAGGAAAATGTAACATATCAGTTTGAGTAAAGTCTCCATTGTCTTTTACAGTGTGCATTTGTTTCTTCCTTTGATGAATGATGGTTTATGGATTGCAAATATGAATTCACACATTTTCTTATTGCATACTAATAACAAGGTATATAAAGGTCGCAATAAGATCAAAATGAGCTTATAATAACAGAGCAACTTGCAGGTCATGTAGATAATTATTAAAGGGGATAATCTTGAATATCTAAGGTAAAAACTGCTGCAAGTGTAAATGGTGACATTGCTATGCTAGGAAGAAACTGCATAAGGTCACAATCATTCTAGCATACACATTGTATGTATTGTTTAAGAATGAACTAAGTTCTTTTATCATGGATTATGATGCTTCTCAGTAAAGTGAGACCAAGATGACTGTTGATCTTTGTTTGACTGAGTTAATGAAAGTAAATCTGATAATGATTTGCTGAAATTATCCCCTGAAGGTAACACTGCTGTATTGCTTGCCCATTGGTAGCTCATATTGCCTCAGTGCTCTACAAGTTTTTATGGCTAATGATATAGCAAAGTTGTAGCTAAATTTATATTTATGTGAAGACCATCGCTGATATATATTATTATAATCATTTGGCATATGTATGAGATATAAGTACATTGGATAAAAAATATGTGCCTATTTTATTACAACTATTGGAACATAAATTGTGCATAAACTAGCTCACATCTTGGTTAATGGTAGTGTTATTGCACAATGTAACACAATGAAGAGAAGATGATAAGGGTCAATAGAAGTCTATGGCATTTCAGTGCCACTTACCACAGCAATATCTGGCAGGATTCCTTTAATATTATTTCACATGCTCTGTGCCTTTGCATATTACAATGCCTGACACATTCTATGCTCTTCAGCCGGTGAGAGAGGTAAGCTAGAGTTGAAAGAATAGGAATTTGATATCCCTTAATGGTTAGCAATAGTAACTAAAAATTGAAACTATTAAGACTAGTATGCAGACTGCCTCTTAATATAGCTTGTTGGAAGAAAAGTTTGTGAAGAATAGTTTGTGAGGCTTTCTACGAAAATGCAAATATCCTCTGGAAAAAAAAGGTCAAAAATGAAGATTTTGTTGGTAAAAGTGATCTTGAATTTTTAAATAAATGTTAAATTAAATGTGTTTAATAGTTAAGTGTGTGTGTTTGAGGAACTGGCTGTAAGAATGAGACTGAATATAGGGTAATGAAAAGTAATTGTAGGAAAAGAGTGACCTCACAAAGTGCCAGAAAGATTTCAGTGGTCATGGGGAAGAGCATAAGTGGCATAAAAGAAGAGCAATGAAGAACAAAAAGCTTGGAAAAAAAGTAGAATTTTTCTACTGTTGATCCAAATTGAATCCTCTAGGTTTCCTCAGCAGTAGGAATAGATACTTGAAAACAAAAATAAATGTATCACAGCCAGGATGAAGAGTGAAGCTAATATATCTCAAATCCCTTTTAATACCAACCCAATAAAAAATTAATTGTGAATTGCAGTAACAAAACTGATGAGGTTGACAGTTCTTTATCAAAACCAACAAATCTGATATGATTTGCAACAGGTAAATAATTTTCTTTAGAAACAGCTAAAAATGGTTTTGTTAAAAAAAAAACCAAAACATTTTTTCAGTACACTGCTCACAGGATTATTATGTCCCCTCTAG
This sequence comes from Platalea leucorodia, assembly GCF_965183815.1. NCBI lineage: Eukaryota > Metazoa > Chordata > Aves > Pelecaniformes > Threskiornithidae > Platalea > Platalea leucorodia. The sequence goes on from NC_138824.1 coordinate 105,300,601, forward strand.
TAAATCAGCGAAGGCAGTATTATTGTATAAGATTTTAAAAGGAAGGATTTCCTTCTCTTGATGTACCACACAAGAGTTTATAAAGTATAATTTTCCTCAGTCTTATTAATTATTTTCATATGTCTTCAGAGGACAAAGCAATTATAATAATAGATGGTGTAATTACATGTTCAGTGACTATATAATAAGATTGCAGCTTAGACAAATTTGAGCTATATACAGTTTCTACTGTACGAAGGCTATTAAATTGAGTTCCTCTTCTGCTGGAAATTCTTTTTCATGATTTGATGATTCCAAATGTATAAAGTGCTCAGATATGAATTCATCCTAAGCTATATTGATTATTGATATTGATATCAATAAGATATTAAATATTTTATTGTGTAATATTGGATAAATAGTCTTTTTAAGGTTGCACTCATGATTCTAATGTTAGACTGATGTTTGTATCTGTTACATATAACCACTAAGACTGTTGTAAGAAAAAAAGTAATTGGTCAACTCTGCTCCAGAATAGTATACATCAGGGTCTATATAAATTAAAAAAAAAAAAAAAAAAAGTAATGGCAAATCACAATATTAAAAATAAAACCCAAGAAAATATTCCAAAACCAGTTGTCATCTTTGATAAATCTGCATGTGTTAATTTTTATATATGTCTGAATGTTCCACAGATATTTCTTTCATATGTGAAATTCAATATTCTTTATATTGACATTTAAAATTCTAAAATCATTTTTTAAAGAAATAACCCAAACATGAATTGTTCACCAAATACTAGTATCAAAATGACTATCAGAAGTAATATCTCTGTTATTGTAAAACTATCTATGGAGATTTGTACATAAAGGCAAAGTAATGTCTCTGTCCTTAAAATCCACAATGATAGCCATGAGAAGCATGTTTTGCTTTGTTAAAAAATCATACAGATGCAATTACTGTTCTCCAGAGTCTAAATGATATTAAAAATAAATGAACTGTGCCAGCAAGAATCTTTATCTGTGAACAGACATTTTAGGAATATTCCAAAAGCCAGATGGAAACTTTAAGATCAGAGCATTCCCTCCAAAAATTTCCTCTTCTGTTGTATAAAGTAACTTAAATGTAGGTGTTTCTATGGGTTGACATCACTATTCTATTGTAAGAATTGTATATGTACTCTATTAATATTATACATCTTTAAATTACACTGTGAATTCTTCCCTTGATTTTGCAGGATCTCACATCAAAGTTCAATTCTCTTTTCAGCATCTTTACTTTAGAAAACTTTTCTCATAGCCAATCCCAAGTATGCAGTCCTTGAATGATAGCTGTAAATTGCACTAATAGCTCTCAGCTAAAACAACAGACAAAAGCTTAAATTATAAATAGGTAGGAGTAATGCATATTGTGCATTTTTCACCTTCCTTAATATACATTTACTGCTGTAAGTAGCTATTAACTTCAGTTCCTCATTTGTAAATGGGCTGTGCAGTCTGAACATGAGAAAAACATTTTCTAGGATATTTGTCTGTAAGCAAAAGTTCTATTGGGTGTACGTGTTTATTTTATTTAAACAATACACTAATAGCAGTTTCCTGGTCATGCAAAACAAAGGATATTTATTTTATTCTGGCAAAAATACATAAATGTATAAATAAATAAAAATAATGATTCCCAGACCTTTAGAGATGAGTTTTTATATGGTCCCAATTTCTGTATTCAGACTCTGAAATACAAAGTTGTCTCAAATACCAATATAGTGCACAAGCAGTAGATAAGGACACCCTGAAATACTAATTTATAATTACGAGGTTTAGTTTGCAATCATTTTGCAAAAATCAAAATGCCTCTTTCCTCTTTCAACTAATTTGGATCTCTAAGAGCGACAACAAAAATGGGCTCAACGGAAAGCATTCTACCTCCGTAGACTAACTATAACTTTTATGAAGTGCCTTATAATTTTAACTAGAGTGTTGTTTATCTGCAATTTGCTGTGCTTTAATGCAGCAGTATGGACATGTCTTCCAGTTTCATTTGTCTTCCAGTTTCATTTCTCATGTTATGAGTTTTCGTTGTAATACAGAGAATAAAGTGTGGCTGAGAGGTGCAAATGCTTCTAAATATCTGAGACATCCCTACAATGCCATCATAGTCATTGAAAGAAGGATAATACTCTAGGGTATGATCAACGGGATCAGCTGAAACTTAAAAAAAAAGCCTGATAAAATAAGGCTGGTGTTTAGAAAGCAAGAAATAACTCAGTGGAAAAGATGGTTTGCGTTATGTTGTCAATATTGGAAACATGAAACTGGAACTTTCTATTGCAAAACAGACACAAAGTAACAAAGTTGAAGCTCTTTCTTTGGCTACAAAACACTCCACCTTTTCACCCTTCTACTTTTTGACTAAAATAAAAATGCTGTGAGTGCAGATTAGGTATTGATTACTGAAATAGTTCAAGTTAAGATGTTTTATTTGCTGCTACAACAGCAAATTCAGGATTTTTTATTTCTCTAAAATTGTCTAGGTTAAGGTAGACTGTCTGGTCCTGAAGCATCTTGCCAAGTTGTACCATTACCTGTCTCTAACAAAAATGAAAACCCTAATTCATTTTCTTGTTGCTATTCTTTTAGAGCCAGAGAAAGTGAGATATTGAACAACCAGAACTCTTACTAAAGGCCCTAGGAGTAAAATACCTTGGCAGTACCTTTTAAGACTGGGTCAGTTATCTTATTTCATTGAAATTGCCTAACCTGATTGGCATTTAAAAATAATATAGCTCTTCATGATTGCTTTTGTTAGGTTTTAGTTTCCTTCAAGATATGTTTTAAATATCTTGTATGTGCCACCATTTATTTGCACTATAATGTAGGATCTATGAAGTGGACAGCAGAGGATTCTGAGTCATTTTCTCATTGAAAACAACTGCTTTTCACTTGCTTCATTCATCCAACAGTAAAGTAGGGAAACAGGATTAATATAAACAATGAGATGGCATTCTAAGATGTAAAATTAGGAGTGAAGAGCTATTTGTCATTCCCCTTCTTCCAGAATGATCCTGGGTTTTGGATGAGAAAGACAGGTATTGCAGTCCTTCCACCAAATGATAGAGACAGTAATGGCTGATTGGCACAGGTGCAAACAGCAGCAGACTTACTTAGAAGAGGACTTTATGGTGTCAGAGGTAGATATTCTTGGCAATCTGGATAGTACAGACATACAAAGAACGGTTGAGCTTGTGAAGTCTCTGCTGTCCTTTATTTCTCTTACTGGGATGGGTTTTACCTCCTTATTGACCTCATCTCATCCCCATGTGACTTGCAGTGACTGAGAGAAGATCCTTCACTTTGGTTCTTCATGACATTCTCATAAAGATCTCTCTGTTTAAATGAAAGGGATTGCAGGTATTGGTATTAATCTTAAGATATGGAGTACCAACCAGACAGCCTCACCTCTGTGCCTGGTAAGACCACAGAGCAGATCCTCCTGGAAGATGTGTCCAAACATATGGAAGACAGGGGGTGATTAGAGACAACCAACACGGCTTCACCAAGAGCAAATCGTTCCTGACTAATCTAGTGGTCTTCTACAATGGAGTAACTGCATCACTGGACAAAGGAAGAGCTGCAGATGTCATCTGCATTGACTTCTGTAAGGCCTTTGACACAGTCCCACACAATATTCTTGCTGCTAAATTGAAGAGATATGGGTTTGATGGATGAACTGTTAGATGGATAAGGAATTAGCTGGATGGCCTCATCCAAAGAGTGATAGTCAATGGCTCAATGTCTAAGTGGAAACCAGTAAAAAGTGGTGCCCTTTAAGGGTCCATACTGGGACCAATACTATTTAATATCTTCATCAGTGACATAGACAGTGCACACTCAACAAGTTTGTGGATGACACCAAGCTGAGTGGTGCAGCTGATTTGCTAGAGGGAAGGGGCACCATCCAGAGGGACCTTGACAGGTTTGAGGAGTGGGTGCATGCGAACCTCATGAAGTTCAACAAGGCCAAGTGCAAGTTCCTGAACCTGGGTTGGGGAACTCCCCAGTACCAATACAGACTGAGGCATGAATAGATTGAGAGTAGCCCTGTGAAGACGGACTTGGGGATACTGGTGAACAAAAAATTGGACAGGAGCCAGTGACGTGCACTTACAGCCCAGAAAGCGAATCGTATCCTGGGCTGCATAAAAAGAAGCATGCCCAGCAAGTTGAGAAAGGTGATTCTCCCCATCTACTCTACTCTCATGAGACCCCACCTGGAGTCCAGCTCTGGACTTAGCACAAGAAAGACCTGTTGGAACGGTTCCAGAGGAGGGCCACAAAAATGGTCAGAGGGCTGGAGCACCTCTCCTAGGAAGAAAGGCGGAGAGTGTTGGGGTTGTTCAGTCTGGAGAAGGGAAAGCTCTGGGGAGACCTTATTGCAGCCTTTCAATATTTAAAGGGGGCTTATAAGAAAGATGGAGAGAGACTTTTTACCAAAGCCTGTAGTGACAGGACAAGGGACAATGGTTTTAAACTGAAAGAGAGTAAGTTTAGATTGGACATTAGGAAGAAATTTTTTATGGTAAGGGTAGTGAGACACTGGAACGGATTGCCCGAAGTTGTGGATGCCCTATCCCTGGAAGTGTTCAAGGTCAGGTTGGATGGAGCAACCTGCTCTAGTGAAAGATGTCCCTGCCCATGGCAGGGGTGGTTGGAACTAGATGATCTTTGAGGATGACTTCCAACCCAAACCATTCTATGATTCTACAATTCTATGAATAGGAGTGTTAGGAAGTAGATGCTTCTTGCTTTGCTCTTTACAGAAGAAGAATTAAGTGGAATAGTTTCTTACCTGAGGAAATTTGTAAAACTCAACTTCTGGCTTCTGCTCACTGTGAAGCACTCTGCCCTATCCCAGTCTGAATCCTCCAACACTGCCATTCCTTTGACCAAAACAGTATCTATTTCCTGGGAATCTTAACTGTTCTCTGGGGAGAAGTCACCCTCTTGGCCAGCGAGGCCTCCTGATGGCTACTGTGAGCAGTAAAGCTGAAGAGGCCAAATTCAGGAAGTGGAGACCGGCACTTGTTGCACAAGTCACTTTCTTGACATATCTCACAAAAAGTCACCTCATGAGAGTTTTTCTCAAGTATTCTAGGCAGGATCCATTTTTGTATCTATAACTCATTGCAGATCGGTGTCTTTGACTCGTGCTAAGGAAGTCTCCTAGAAGGAGGTTTCACAGTGCATCAGTGCCAAAGAATCCCACAAAGCTGAGCTGAAGGAGAAGGATATGTGTCTGAGTGTCTGTCTCTCTGTGTAGATCTGCAAGGGCAGAAGTAATACATCAAAATTAGAAAAGCTGTTGTTTGATTTACAAATTCTTGTCTATCTTGTGTCCCTCACATTCATTGTTGACCCCTATTTTAACATTAAGTCTTGCAAGGTTTTGTCTTACCTTCATAACAAGTGGAAGTAGTGCAAACTGTTAAAAAGAAATACAGGGGAGTTAGATTTATAACAATGAGATGAGCTTAGCTGCTTTATTTGGAAAAGTGCTACAAAAAGATGTCATATCTGACACATTATGTATCAGTAGATAGGCTGATTGGTGCAAATTTCAAGTAAGATGGATTTTTACTTTTTGTATTATCTCAGATTATAATTGCATTTTTACTGACATAACTCAATGAATCTATCCCTGTACAGAATATTCAGGAATTTTGCTTTAGTAAGTCTCATCAGATAAAACCAGTTATGCATATGATTAAGAACCTGAGGGGCTAATTGGTCAAGAAGTTCTTATATTCTACTTTTTACAAATGAATGTCTTTTACAACACTTTTTTTTTTTACAGGAACTTTTTTTAAATTGAAATAATGTTAGAACTTTACACAGAGGTCTCATAATGAGGACTACCAGGTAATTAATGTGAAAGTTTTAATAAACAAATATATTTTCATGTGATATGTAGCACGCCAGTTCTCCTAAACTATTTTTATGGATAATAGTCGCTTCTTTCTGTCGGCAAAATAAGCTTCACATTTGTGTACACTTTAGAGGTATCAGTATCACTTTAACTTATTGACATTCACAACTAGTAACATGAGTATTGGGGAAAAAAACACAAAACTATGAGAATGTGGGAATTTAGTTTCACTGTTTTATAAACCAAGTCAAACTTATTAGCCTTGCATGACATTGTTCAAAGAAAACAGAAATACAAATAAATAAATGGGACAATGAGAAAGAAATTAACTAAAAACTATGTCACAGTAAACCAATTTAGACAACATAATTTGGAACCATTACCCAACATAATTGGTATGAAGGATAGGTGGTGTCAAAGACTGAGAATATCATGAAGATTTTTCAGTAAAGTAGTAATATTGTTAGTATACATTAAGCGGGAACTTATTTCATTTATGTTTCTTGTGTTGTGTAAAAGCAGTAGAACAAAGCCCTCAAAAAGCATGGCATGACAGGGAGTAGTTAACACTTTAACTAATCACCATACAAATTTTAACTTAAAGATATTCTGAAAAAATAGTCTTTAAAAATATCACGTTGCATAAAAGACTAGAAAATACCAGGCACTTAAATCCTATGTTTGACAATACTGAATAAATGAGATATTGAACATCTTATGGGTTCAGAAACATACATTCTAGTTTTGCTGTGCATCATTCTCAGAGTCTAGCCCCACTTTATCACATCTAAATTGAGATCTGGTAGTTTAAGCCCAAGTAACTGAAACTGATGATGGCAACATCGTTTCCTTGTGTGCTAGTGAACATGTCACGCTCATCTTCTGTCAGGCCACAGGGAACACACCATGTGTATGGAGCCAAGAATTCACTGCTAGTCCAAGTAATGTTTCAACTCTAACAGTCCTTCTTATTCCATTAAGAAAAGCTTCAGTAACAACACAGTTAAAATCACTACTGAGCCCCAGCAAATCTTCCCAGTACCTACACCTTGTCTCTGGTGTTGTGGTCCAATGTTCATGTGGCCTGAGGCTGAGGATGATGCTTCCATCTCCTACAGAAAGACCTGGGAGGGATGGGCACATCACCCCCAAGGCCACCACCCTGAGCTCTCACTGGAAGGAGTGTGATGGTGGAGGTGGGGTCCCTTCCTCCTCAGTCCTGGGGTCCTTTTGGCTTTCTTTTCATACATTTTCCTTTCATTTCACACATCCCTGCCTGCTCCCTTTCCCCTAGCTCCAAGGGAAGGGGTGAAAGCTGCCCCACTGCCCTTGAGGCCCCAGGGGCTGTGTGTCCAGCAGGGCCTGCCTGGAGCTGTCAGCCCCTTTCCTGGTGGCACTCACAGAGCTGGAGCTCAGACAGGCTGGGCAATGGGCACTTGGCCATGGGGCACCTGGTAAACCCAGCTGATCCCTGCTCAGGCCAAGGGCAGCCCAGCAGTGGCAAATAGAATCATATTTACTGGGCCACAACTATCAAAGCTGATATGACTTAACCTAATTAGACTTAGTGATATCTTTGATCTATGGAATTACTGAAGTTAAAATATTTGCAATTATCAACAGTATGTGTTTAGCTTGTTATAAATGATTTTAATTAGTCCAAACATTTGAAAATATATAAAGCTTTTGATTAATGGCAAATATTGCATATCTATTTTTATGTTTCTGTTGAGAGGAAGCTGGAAGATCAATTTACATATTCATATAGACTTGCAGCTTCACAGCCTCATTTAAATTTTTACTCAGAAATTACAGGTTGACCCCTATTTATTTCTTTCAAAGCATGTTTGAGGATGATGATAACAAGAGGGGAAAGGTACAAAAATGAAGCATCCAAATGGTGAAAGATGGATTTATTATTAATTACATCTCCTGGGACATGCACATGCAATGTAAATAAGGGTAGTTTAAGTATTTTATACACAACAGTTGCAAGTATAAGTATATTTTATTAATGATCCAGAATTCTTGCTCCAAGAGTTTTACCTAGGGTCAAACAAATTTTAATCTAGGTTTTATTCCTAAAAATATAGAGCATATGCATATATCTCTCAGTAGATCCTGACATTAAAGATTTTGAATCCACACTAGAGTTTTGCTTTCTTAATCTTCATATCAGCCAAACTTTTTTTTTATAGAATTTTGCACGGCATATGATTGAATTATTTGGAATGCTATCTTTCGAGGGTGAATTGGGTGAAAAAGGTATTTTAAGGGACTAACAAAAGGCAAATACTATAATTACGTATATGCTAGAACAGTATGTTTCCAGCTATGTTATGCTGTTACTGTGTGCCTTCTACGTTTTTGGTCGCATTTCTACTTCCATTAATTCAAATTATCACTTTTCTGCCTGCCTTGTTAATACTGCAGCTGCATGAAAGAAAAATGACGAAAAAAAAATTTGTTTTCTCTTACACCTTTTTGTTTGTTTCCAGACATTAGATAACAACTCGCTGGTAACAAAATGACTGCAGTATTTACAGACATTCAGAACAGATAGTAACAATTCTGGTCTCAGTCTGGAAAGCAATTAATTAAAAGGGAAATGCTAGCAGAGCTCTCCAAACATGGGTTTTTTTCCAAGTATGTTGCATCCCTGGAAATATTAGGGGGACATACTTGGTTGTCTTCTCTCAGATCTAAGGAGCACTAGAATTAGGAGAATGGCTATTTCCCTCCCAGCTCTTCTGTTTTTATTCTGGTGTTTAGTTGTTGTATTTTTTTTTTTTTTTCCTTAAACTGCGAAGAATAAGGCAACATTCATTTATTCATTAACTCTGTAGTCAGGAACCCACACAAGGTAGAGGTAGGATGAAATCACTTGCCTTTGCAGATTAGAAAGTCTCCTGGCCATTTGCCTTGTCCTGGTAGCTAACAGATGATGTCTGTAGAGATATTAAGACATGTTGATGGCAATAAACTTTCCCACTTGCAGCTGAGGACACACTGTGATGTCTGGAGAAATTGCAAAATGGATTGGTCTTCCCATCTTATTTCTCTTCTGATTCGATCCAGGTTAAAATAAGACTTAGATGGGCCAAAGAAAGGTGGAGTCAAGGCTTTTTCAATGTAGACTGTAGCTGATATATATTTTTTTGAAAAGTAGAACACTGTCTTCTGTGTTTCTATTTTTTTCAATGGACTTGTTTTCTCCGGTGCCTACAGTTCATCACTGGTTAGGTGGCTCTATTGTGCAAACCACATTCCCTCGCAGTGGTGAGATGGTAATCTGTCTTAATTGATATTTTTATGCACTTTCTCCACTTTTCACAAATGTGTTTACTTTACAGACAATTTCTGAATTTCTTATAGCATACTTGTCTCTGTACACACCTGTGGTATCCTAAATACTTGAGATTTGCCTCTTAAAGGAAGAAGAGGAAGTGCTCTCACAGTGGCAGGTAACATGAGCTGTTGTTCAGGTGATTTCTAAGGCACCCTGGCACACAGCCACAATCTTCCATCAGAGATACACAGAGGAAATGAGCTGGTGTTGGAACAGCTGTGGTGTCTGCAAACATGATCTATCTGAAATGGTTAGCTGGAGCATGTTCAGTACTCTTCTGCACAGTGAAAGTGAAGTAAAACAAGGCTGACCTGAGGATGCTTTACACTGGCAATGAGAAATTCTGGTCTCATCAGAGTCAAGATTGAGCTGTGTATCTAAAGTTCTGCCCACCACTGCTGCATCATGACAGGGTGGTATATTCAAAGCTTTTCATGCTGCTAAGTAGCTTAACCTCACTGAGTTGGTGAGCAACTCTGCTACACTCATGTTAATTATATATCCATATATTGATCCAATTTTAAAATGGTTATTACATTTTATTTGTCACTGTGCCATGAATTTGTCTTCAAATTGTTGTGCAAACTCCTAAAAAAAGCAAGTGACTATAACCTTTGCACAGTTCGATTAAAACAAAATACTGTATGCATGATAAATTTGATAATGTTTCTTGCTCTTGTGAGGAAAGGAGCTTCTGATACTTATTTACATCCATCACCATGAAAGGTTTGTGAACAGCTTTATTGCAGGAGAATTAAGATTATGGTCTGAATGTGCCTTTGCAGATAATCTGGGAAACTACATTTATCATTCTAAGGCATTTAGGATTATTAAGTCCATAGCAAAACCTATCCTATTCTTCCTTTTAGATATTTAATATTTATTTATTTACCCCACCCTTACTGTGACATCTGGGAGTAATGAAAAAGGAATAGCATATATTTCTTAAAATAGTCAGTGAATTACATAGTTTATTCAACACACAGAAAATGTTGCTTGACAGCTTTGTGTGTAAATGTTGTAGCTTTATGTGAAGAAACTGTATGAATTTAGACAAGTATTTATAGTTTATTTTCAAAACAACTCCATAACAGAAGGAACTACCAGTCATCTTCATTTTATAGATGGAAACTAAGGCACAGAGTGTTAGATAGAATAATAGTTGTTTATGATGTACTTTATACCAACAACTCACTGGACAAAAGCCATTTTTTGATCCAAGTTTATGATCATTCAGGGGAGCGTAACCACTGGGTTACAGAGCTGTGCACTTTCTGTTGCCCAATGTGTAGGAAATTATTTTTTATGATGTCTCACTAGTCTTGCAGTTAGGACACCTTCCATGGAACTGAGATACAGGGTTATCTGGAGGAACAAGCTGAACCCAGGCCCGCTACTTAGAACAGCCAACAAATACTTTTTGATTTTTCCAAAACCCAATATTTTTCAAAATCTCATTTCAAGAAAAAAACAAAAGAAAACCCACTAACTTTAATCTTAACATTTTCAAGTCTAGTATGTGATTTTCATGAAATCTAATTTGCTGATTAGGAAAGATGTTTTGGTCAAATGATTTTGTCTACATCTAGATCAGCAGGCACATACAGCCTACAAAATGAATAGTGATTGCCCCACCAAAGTCCCTTACAACTGACTTCACCAGGTGCTGGGTTTCATGCAAACATTGGCAATGTCTTAGGACTTTATATCTTGATTTAGATTCTTATATAACGATCACTTGAATTATTGGGTCTCTTAGGATTAATGATAATTAATTGGTTAAATGACAGCTCTTTCACCGAGTTCAGTATAAATCATAACATATTCTCAGGATCATTCAACTTCAGGCAAAACACTGGAAGCTTGATGTTGCCTTTAAAAATTTTGTCCCATTTGAATGCACTTATTTACTGTCTTCTCATTTTTATTGTCCTCTAACCCTGAATTCATCATCTCAGTGAGTACTCTCCTGCATTTTAAACTTCACTGGATCTGCAATATTTCCTTCCATCCATGTCAAAAATATTAGTTACACTTCCTGCTACAAGTCACACTTCCTCTGATTTAAATTCATTTTGGCACTTATCTCTTTTTTGTTTGGCCTGTAACACTTTTAAGTTGTTGTGCACGTTTTCATGTGAGGTTAAGTCTTGCCAGGCAACACTGGTGATTTAGTTTTTCATTCAGCATCGAGCCTTCTACTTTACTGTTGCAAATATTCAACCCTTTCTTATGAGTCAGAAGATTATAACACAAAAGCCATCTACTTGATGGATAAAATATTAGTATTTTTCTCAGCATTCAAACAAACTTTCATTCCATATACTAATGTATTATAATGAATAAATTGCAATTCTTGGAGATTTAGGTGGTGTTTGCAGTTTGGGGATAGGTTTTCCTCTAAATTTGTTTGAATAGGAATAGCATTTCTGTTCTATTGTTTCTTTTAACAGAGGTGACAATAGTTAACAGTCTTACTATTTGCATATAGATTATCTCATACCAGATACAAAAGCTGTTACAGAGAATAAGTTATCTTTCCCACAGTACAATATTCCTTGAACATCTACATTTATAATAGCCACACTCAGAGCACTTTATGTGCATGAAGAAGGAGGAGAAAGAAGTAAAGCCTGACAATTTGTATCAGTAAAACTGTTATGAAGAAGAAGATTGGTCTGCAAATTAAATGTCTGTATGCTTTCTTTCTAGTATAAAGAACTGGAAATAAACCTCCATCTGTTCCTCTTAATGATTATTATAAGAAAATAAGAAGATAGCAGAGAATTAAGATATTTAGAACAATTTTCTTGGTTTTATAGAAAGTACAATTTTTATAAACAATGTTTATGACACTCAACCCTTAAGATGGATCTTCTCTTTCCTACAATGCTGCCTCATCCAGGGCAGGAACATCAATATCAATGGGCTGTGGAACATTTTAATGTTGGGTTTTTAATACAGTTCACCTAAAGCCCTAAGTAGAAAAGCAATTCAGAATGTGCTTAAGCCCTACTGAGTTCAATGAGATTTATACATGACCTTTAAGAGAAGAACATGCCTAACTGCATAACTGACTCAGAGCTTCAGACCAAGTTAGGATTGCATGGGCTATACCTTTGCTGTCCTCCTCTGAGGGTGCCAAGACAGGACACAGCACAGTTTATCAAGAGTAGCAAATGCTATTTTTCACTACTATCAGGGCTGATTCCTATCAGCATTACTTACCTGGATATTGAATACCTTCTCATTCAAATTGTTCCTGGGAACTGGGCAAGTTCTCCCTGCCAGTCCAGGTACCCCCTACTCCTGTGGTTCAGTACCTCAGCATGCTCTAGAAGACATTCCAGGCTCTTCATCAAGAATAATCTGATCTTGTCTGCCTTTAGAGTAATCTTTAACTGGTCACTTAGTAGGAAGCTCAGACTGTAAGTGCATTAAGTCCACAATTTTTTCTTCCCACTAGCTAGCAGCAAAACTGTTAAATGCCAGGAGAGCACATCACCACTATCATTAATCTTTTTTCAAGATGTATTTTGAAAGGAAGCAGACAAAATTGCACGGTCGAAAGGCAAATTTGGTCACTTGGTAACCCAAGACTTAATCATCCATGTCACAGCAAGGACCACTTAAAGGATGCTAACTAGCATGTTAACTCCTAGGCCTGAAGTGGAGGCTGGATGGGAGAAAGAGGAGGGAAAGAGGTCTGCGCACTTCAGGTATGTGATTCTTATGCTTATGTGGTTCCCTGAGTAGCACAGTAAATTTAAAAAAACCCAAAACACTGCACGTATGGCCTTTCCTGCAAAAGTATACTCTCTTTTGTGTCATATTATTGTCAGGTTATAGCACATAGTTGTCTAGATGATGCCATGTGGCATCCTGGAAAGGCTGTCACCAGTCCCTGAGTGTGTTCTCCAGTACCTGTTGAGTTCAGTGTGTATGCAGCAATCCTGCGAGAACCTCCCAGGGTTGGGCATACTCAACAATGAACCTCTAGCATACCACTGCTTCCCAAGGAGTGTGTTTGGCTTTCAAAACATAAGTTTTTACTGTGAAATGATCTCCACTATGTAGTCAAGTGTGCTGGACCTTTTCCTCATAAATCCATCTTGTAAAATTACAGCTTCCTTTGAGTAACATGGTAGTATCATTTAGGTGCTGAGTACTCTCACTTCCTACCTACACAGACCCGCAGTATCAAGCGTCCTCAAGTTCAATCAGTTTCATCTGGTTTAAACATAATTATCTTCTTTTGGCTGCCCATATAACCACTTCACTAAACCTGTCAAATCAGTGTGGCTAGAAGGAAAATTATTTTTATCATCTGAAGATTTTCTTGTATCATTTGTCTGAGATATATGTTATGGGGAAAATGTTTTAATGGATAACAAATACCTTAATATAGCCTAATATCTTTGTACTACATGCTCTTGGACAAGCAAAATTAGAGCTATATGTCTCTAAGTCTCATCCATTGTAAGCATTTTTGTATTTTTTTTTTAGCTTATTTTGTCAGGTTGGAAGCTCTTTTTTAAAGCTGGCCAAGAGTTTTGAACTCTGGGCTTTTTGAAAAGAAATGTTATTTCCTACATGTTATTTCCTACCACAATTATTTGTAGGTAGTATGTTTACCTTGGATGACCTATGTTTACTTTATTGCTTAAGGCTACATTTTCTATCCAGATACTTTAATATTCATAAGCTAAAGGTATCAGGGCTATTCTCCTCATTGGGTAAGTTGTTCCATCTCAGACAGAGACATATACAACTTTCACTGAAGTTTGATGAGCCTGTATCCTTGCTGCCAATGATTTTGTTGGAAAATGTTTAAGAAGTCAGGTCAGCTCTGCAAAGTGAACTGAATAGGCACCAATTGCTCACTTCTGTAAGCAAAGTGAACTTTTATACCCCATTAGAAAACAGTAGTATTTGCACTCACGTAAGAAGTGCCCCTCTGCAATGCCTCTGCTTCTCTCTGGAGCCTTATGCCAGAGAGCTGAGAAAAGACAGGGTGGGTGAGCTTAGTCATGGCCAGCAGTTGTCCACAGCAAATGACATGCTAAGACACCTGCAGCCTTTGAACTTTTTGGTTTCAGCCTGGTCTGAGCTTTCAAAAGATTGCAGCGGGGTTTTTGCTAGTAGAAGGAACAGTGAATTGAGCCTGTGCCTCTCAACATATACAATCTGACACCACTTTTTCAGTACTTCTCTAGCTCTTCTGTGTAAGATGTGATTGACATCAGAGTCAGATGAGTAGTTGTGCAAGACAGCAATTTCTCTTCTTGCCGTTATAGCAACTTGTATACAACCATCATTATCAACATCAAGGGCAGCAGTAATTACAGTGTAATTATCTGTGCATCATTGTTTCAGGTGGCTCCAGTTGCCTGCCGAAAGTGTTCAAAAACCTTTTCTCTGTAACTTTTGCATAAATGACAATTCAAATATCACCATTACCTTCATGGTCGCAGTAGTGCACTATTTCTGACACAAAAAAAAAACCACAAAAAAAAAAACCAAAAAAAAAACCAACCAAAAAAACCAAGAAAATATGCAAAGTGATGATGATGAGTGTTCAAGCCTTCTTGAAGGTAAAATAATATTAATCACTAGAATAGTTCTCTTTCTTCAACAAGTTAATTATCATCGGTGAACAGGTAGATGAAAAATAATATAGAGGATGTTTTTAACACTAAATTTGGAAGAAGCCATAATGGGAGTGACTTTCTAGTTATCACTTTGTTTCTGTTATATTCCCATGCTGCTCTACATTTCAGTTTTCAAGGTTCATGCGTCATATGGTCATTAAAAAAGTTGGTTGCACTCCCATGCAAGTTATTCCTTTTCGAACTTTTCATAGAAAACATTGATTTACAGGAAGCATTTGTAATTATTCTCAGATATAAAGAGTATCCAGAGGCAAATTTACCTCTCTACCAACATAACATAACATAACATAACATAACATAACATAACATAACATAACATAACATAACATAACATAACATAACATAACAGTACCTCTTTCCCAAACCAAAATCCAGGTTTTATAGGAACCATTAAAAACAACAGGCAAAGAGCATTTTTAAAAATATTGCAGAATTAGGAGAGGAAATCAGTATACATGATATGTAAGGAACAAGAGAGAATTGAGTTGCAATATATTACTAAGAGAATTATATAATATAAAAGTTTATTTGGATGTTGGAGATTGGGAAGACAAATAGTTTCTGAAGTTAAAAAACTTAGTGGCATTATTTTAGAGAATAGAGAGGAGATTAATAGGACTTCATTTCCTATTTCAAATCATTATATAGCTACCAGCATCTTCACAGCAGTCAAGCACAGGAACAGCTTAAAATCTAAAATTAGCCAAATTGTCCTCAGAACAATGTGATGCTTTAAATAGCAGGATAATAACAGTAGTAGAAATAATTAATGGTTTTAAAGACGTAGCAGAGAGTAAAGCTGTTGGTCCAGATGGATTCTTCAAAGAAACTTTGAAGTCATTACCTCCAAACTATCCATACTTTTAAACCGGCTATTTAATATTTTGCTATCTAAAATTATATGATGTTAGTAAAATTATATGCAATAGGGAGGACTGTAGTGCTGACAAATAGGTCAGCCAGATACCTTTCTTGTCATTATGCAATTATTGTAAGGCTTCTAGTAAACCTAAAAAATGTTCATTTTTTAAATGTTTACATTCCTAAAGAGAATGAAAACAAAATAAAAAATACCTGCAAAAGTCTCTGCTGAAATTGCAATAAAGTCAAAAGGAACTTCAGAAATATCTTTTACTTGCCTCAAAAAAATCAGGAAATTAACTGATAGACTGAAACTATCTGTTGCTGCACCTGAAAATGTTTCTACTTCTGTGCAAGCAACCCTCAGGATATAACTTCCTCCCAGGAAATTGACATGCTGTTGCCCCATATTCTGGGAAATGGAATCACATATTTTCCCCTTAACCCATCTGCCTTCTACAACACTTGCATTTCACAACGAATGCAGAAAAAGGGCTCATTTGCTTATGTCTTTCTACTGATTTGTTTTCACCTACTCATTTTTTGTCCCATGATAGACTATTTTTTTAAGCAGAAACACACCTCAGTGTCATCCCTTATCTCAATTTTTCTCCTATGAATGTGACCAGAAACCCTCTAAATTTTTGTATAGTACTACAAAACTTTGGGTTCTCCTGTAGTTAAATTGTAACAAAGTGGAACATCCTAAGTGCCAGCAGTGATGGTGCTTTAAATAGATAGACATTTCTTTCTTTAAGCAATGTGGTGAAGCTCCTCAGTTGAATAAGTTTAAAGGATAAGGGCCTACATTTTCACTTCCAGGTGCCTAAACTCAGGTATTTAGTTTCATGTTTCAAAGTCTCTGAATGTAGCCTCTGACTGACTTCTTAGATCCCTAAATATAGTTTCTATACATATAAATGTACTCACACATTTAAGCATGTATATATATACAGATGCACATACACATACATATATGGACATATATATGCACATACATATCTATTTATGTTATATATATATTTCTACACACACATATATGCATGCATATGAATATTTCTGTGTTTTCAGTCCTAACATGTTTATGACGTATTAATAAACAGATCAGGGTAAGTTTTAGTACTGATTTTATATAAGAGAAGAGTTTTTTAATTTTAATAGCTTAACAATTTATGTGCTAGAAAAACTTGTAATAGTAATAATGACAACACTTATTTAACTTCCTCTTTGTTACCTTTATTTTCCTGTGGTTTCCCCCTGCCCCTGGAAAGTATGTGAGGTACTATAACCTGATAATTCTACGCAAACATGGTTTTTCACAATGATGTTTCTGCTGTGTCTCTCAGAGATTGAAGAAACCTTGTGTTCTTCTTCAATATGATATATATTTCAGAAAGAAAATAACAAGTAAAATAAAAGACCATTCCTAGGCATACTCTCATCCTTAACTTTCAGATGCCTCTTCAGATTAGACATCTTCAGATATCTTCATCAAGCATTGCATATTTTGAAGTTGTTCACAGAATCACAGAATGGTTGAGGTTGGAAGGGACCTCCGGAGGTCTTCTGGTCCAGCTCCCCTCCTCAAGCAGGGTCACCTAGAGCAGGTTGCCCAGGACCATGTTGAGATGGCTTTTAAATATCTCCAAGGATATTCCACAACCTCTGTGGCTGACTGGCCTGTATTTTACTGGGCCGTCCTTTCTGCACTTTTTTGAAGACAGGAGTAACATTTGCATTCCTCCAGTTCTCAGGCACCTCTCCCAGTCACCATGACTGTTCAAAGATTATAAAAAATGGTGTCACAATGACATCAGCCAACTCCCTCAGCACTTGTGGTTGCATCTCATCAGGCCCCTTGAACTTATGTACTTCCAGTGTCCTTAAGTATTCCCTGAACTGATCATCTTCCACAAATGGTACATGTTCCTTGCTCCAGACTTTCTCCCTGGTCCCTGGAGCCTGGGATTCCTGAAGGCTGATCTTGCTAGTAAAGACTGATATGAAGAGGCATTCAATACCTCAGCCTTTTCCATGCTGTGTCACCAAGTACCCTGCCTCATTCAGCAGTGGGCCCACATTTCTCCTAGTCTTCCCTTTGCCACCTACATACTTATAGAAGCCCTTCCTTTGCCTTTGACTTCCTTTGCCAGATTCAATCCCAGGTGGGCTTTGCCTTCCTAATCTTCTGTCTGCATGCTCCAACACTGTCTCTGTATTCCTCCCAGGTTACCTGATCATGCTTCCACCTGCCGTTTTTATGGTTGAGTTTGGCCAGGAGCTCCTTGTTTATCCATGCAGGCATCCTGGTGTTTTTGCCTGACTTCCTGCTTGTTGGCATGGACGATTCTTGAGCTTGGAAGAGGTGATCCTTGAATATTAAGCAGCTTTCTTGGGCTCCTCTTCCCTCCAGGGCCTTACTTGGTGGTACTCTTCCAAGCAGATCCTGGAAGAGGTCAAAGTTGTCTCTCCTGAAGTCAAGGGATGTCATCTTGATTTTTGCCTTTCTCTCTGCTCTCATGATCTTGAATTCCTCCATCTCATGGTCATTGCAGCCAAGGCAACAACCCCAACAAGCTTTTCTTTTCCTTGTTAGCTCCTTTGTCACCTGTGTCAAGAAGTTGTCATCAATATCCTCCTGAAACCTCATGGATTCCTTGTGCATTTCTGTGTTGCCCCTCCAGCAGATGTCAGGGTGATTCAAGTCACCCATGAGGTGAAAAGCCTGTAGAAGTGTGGCTTCTTCCAGTTGTCTGAAGAAGGCCTCATCTGCTTCTTCGTCCTAAACAGGCAGCCTATAGCAAACACCCACCACAGTGTCACCCACATTGATTTGCTCTCTAATCCTGACCCATCAGCTCTCAGATGTCTCATTGCCTGCCCCAAATCAGAACTCTATGAAATCCCACTGTTCTCTCACATAAAGGGCAACTTGCCCTCTCCACCTGGCCTGTCCTTCCTAAACAATCTGTAGCCATCCATAGCAGCAATCCAGTTATGTGAACTATCCCACCATGTCTCTGTAAACCCAATGGGATCATAGCCTTGTAGTTGCACACAGACTTCTGATTTCTTCTGTGTGTTCCCCGTGTTGCATCCACGAGCATACAGGCACTTCAGTGATGAACCCAGTTGTGTTGAATTCCTGGAAAAGTTCACTATTCTAGTTGCTCATGGTCATGGTTTTGCTGTATTAGCAATGTGCTTCATGGTAATTTTCAAAAATAATAAGTCTATCACAATTATTATGTTATTCAACAAGGGGCATATGTTGTTTCTCTGATACAAGGCATGGAAAGGGGATCACACCTACTATTCGATTTATGGTCTTAAGTGTCATATTTGTTTTGTTCTGTGTTGTTTTTCTTCATCTAATTTTTATTTCCCTTTCCTGTCAGTAGCAATATTTCTTGATGCAAACTAGATGAGACTAATAGGCATTCTCCTTCTTGGCATTGTCAGGGTTTGTGTTCTGGTAAAATGAAAAAGAGAAATGATATATAAGGGCAGTTTTCTGTCTACCAACAGAGCATTAGAAATAGATTTGCTCTAGTCCTCAGGGGACTAGAGGAATCATCCTTCTTTGCCTGTTAGCACTGCCAAGGTCAGCTCGTGTTCCTGATTGTGTGATGCAAAAGTTATGAAGATGTGTAGCCTCTTGCTCTCTCCCATCTGAACTGAGTTTCCTTCAGCCCTGAAGCAGCAACTTCTGAGCTAGTATCCCCTGAGCTAGTGCTAGAATGGTAAGTGTGGCTGTATGAATGCTCCAGCAACGTGGTAGTTTGCTAGGGGACAACTCAGGAGTTTCTGCACTGCAATCCATTGCTTAGTGTAAACAAGCAACTCGTCGCTTGCAGAACATGTGCATTCATTTTATTATTACCTCCAAACACCTCTATCTGCAGATTTGCATGAGCAGTCTCATTCACAAAAAGTTAGAAAGGGAGAAAAAAATCAGCTTAGTGCAGTAATACTGTGCATGTGCATTTGCTTAGATATCCTGAGTGTCTGAGAAAACCTGAAACTATCCTAGTTTTTTATAGCATTATAGCTCCCCTATTTTTAACTTGAAAAGGAAACACCCAGGTTTAATGAGATTAAAAAACAAACAAATCCAAACCACAAAATTTATTTTTTCTTCCTTTGTAAAGTGAAGAAATGGAAAGTATATTCATATAAGACAAAAAAGCTGTAATTAACTCCACCATCTCCCCACAAACATATTCCAATAATTCCAATACACAATTTCTCTGAGGGCTACAGAGCACTGAAATAGTAACTTTACACATTCAGGGCTTAACAGCCTAAAGTAAAAGACTGAACAATCTGTCAATTCATCTAATTAACACTGTTAATTCAGATTCAATTAGGATTTCCTGGGGGCAGGGGAGGTATTCCACAGGTTGCTTGAGTTCACTGTTCCTCACCTCTGATGCCTCTTCTTGATATAACAGCAGGAAAATGCCCTCCAAAAATAATTTGGATGGAAGTAAAGCCTGGATAGCAGTAGGTTTGTTGAATACCAAACTACATAAAACAATCAGTCTGCAATAACTGAATTTCTCAAAAAAAAATCCTAAAAGTTATCTTGACTACTGTTAGGATTGAAGGAATAGGAGTGGGTTAATGCACTGGTAAACTAGCATAATAAAAACCACCTCAAACAATCTTACATAAAATCTGAAGTTAATGTAAAATGTACAAGTTCACTTTGCTTTCTGTGTGACACTTAGGGTTTTGTATCTGGAGTAGTTATATCTTGGATAATAAATAGAGTTTACAGTGTTTAAAAACCTGTGTTTTTTTCTAATTTTACTGTTTCGTTCAGTTGGAGTGAAGGTTTTGAGCATCTCAGAGTTATGAACATGAAGGCTAAGTTTCTTCCAAATAATTTGGTTTGCATTTTTATGGTGTCATTTAGACCTTAAGATAAATCTGACAGACAAGAGTTATAATTATTAATCTGCAAAGAGTGTGATTCCTTTGAAGAGCAGATTCATGGCTTCTGATTCAATTAGAATAAATCATAATGAAAACATTGCACAAGCCCAGAGCATGAAGATTAAAAATACATCTTCTGGTTCATATGTAATTGTTCCCAAAAACCCTCACACTAGAATAAAATAAGTCAATCAAATGGAGAAAAACAAGAAAATATGTCACAAATTGGTATTTAACAGTTGACTATCACTGAGGGGAAAAAAAAAGAAACAATTTCACTTGACTCTCATACACATCTGTTTTCCTTTGACCTGTTCATGAGGTTAGAAAAAAAGATTTCAGAGGTAAGGAGGGCCTTTAAAAATCACTACTTTTTTCCTCATGAGAACAAAAATATGTTGCTTTTCTGTAAGTGGTATTTTGTATGACTCTGTTTTTCTTTATTGGCAGAGTTACACAACGCCATTGCTGAAATGAACGGTGGGGTGATGTTTTCTCGTTCCTGAAGTGGTGTAACAGATCAGAAATAACTACTAATTATAGAGCTTTTCCTTTTGAGTATGAATTTCTGTTTGGGATTCCAAAATGTCTATCCTGCAGCAAATTAGCAGTGTTGCGTTTTATACAGTATGGAAAAATCACCATCATCTCTACAGAGGAAACAGAACATGGATAGAATGCAGTCCCATTTTTGTCACATATATGAAAGATTCACTTAATTAAATTTTGTGAATTCTTCAAATGGCTAGTCAGCTTTTCATCAAGGTATTATTAGCTGCAAATGTGCCTGGAAATCTGTGCAGCTCAAGAATAAGTGCCTGAACAAGCACCAAACAGAAATTAGTTACAACGGCATGTAGACTGGGGGGATGGGTGGATATACTCATACACTAGAGTTATCTCACGAGATGACAGTTTTTGTAGAATTTTAAGGAAAAATGGGAAAATAGCATTTTTGGTAGAAAATTTCAGGGTATTATTCTTCAGGTGGATTTTTGTTTTGTTTTATGAATTCATTTCTAGGATGAGAATAAACATCCCCCGCCCCCAACATTCTTCTTTCCTCCTGAGCAGTAAAGAAAAAATCAAACAATATTCTTTTTCCTTTGTATTTCAACACATATGGGTAATAAATAATGAACACAAGCTTGCTTTATGCTAAAATTCTGCAATTCCACAAGTATGTAAATGTTCTGCAACATTTTCACTTTTTCCCTATGATTGCTACTGTAGATGGACACACTATACTGAAGAGGTGATTAGTCAGAAGCAGAATTGGTAGGTGCCAGACAACCCATTGATTTTTTTGTACTTTTGAATATGCCTACCTCACATGAGAAAATAATTTGCAGTCTTCATTTTATATGAGTAAAAGTGTATTTTAAATTTTTAGAGAAATATATCATACAATGAAACCTAAATCAGCCCATGTGGTTACAGCACAGGAACAACCAACAATTTATTGCTTGTGCCTAACCGGCAAAGGACATTAGGCTTATGAGGGCAGTGCACACTGCTAGGGTTAGTTGATTTATCTGCCATAGGTACATATTTAAAGGAAAACAATGTACAGGATTGGCATGGGTTTGCTTGTTTTGATGATAATGTATTAATGTGCAGGTGTGGAAAACAGCTATCTTTATCCCTCCACTCTCCACCACTTTACTCTTCAACTCAATAACTTATTTAAGCAAGCTGTCAGAAGTGTGTAGAGGTCTCATTGATATTGTTTCAACATGTTTTGAGTATAGAAGTGTCCCAAAAGAGATGATCCTGTATGTTGTCACATATTTGCCCAACTAAGGCAAAGCTTGTGGCAGGAATTCACTCTTTATGAGACTAGAAAGAATCCACACAAGCAGAGCTCTTTAATGTATCCCTGCTGCTAGGAAGTCATCAGTCAGGGCTCACAAATCAACCCTGAAACACAAATCTATAGGAAAGCAGGCTTCATTAGTTCTGGTGCTTGTGAAACTGCTTGGCTTGCAAAAGAGCTCTAATAAAGCCTGCTTGTATCTTCTGTCTTTTAATGAAGTTTCTTGCTGGATATATATATGTTCATAAACATAAAACATTAAAGAATTTTAACTATTGACAGACCATATTCACTATGATGTTATTGTTAGAACTAGCTAATTTTAACTATTTATCATCATGATCTGGTTTGTGTCATTTTACCTTTAAAAGCTTCACGTTGCTTGAATCTTCTTATCACAGTGCTGGCTGACTTTTTCTCATAACAGAACCCTAGTCACAGAAATGGTCCCACAGCTTCTTCACTTTATATGCTCATTAAAGTGTCAGAATCAAGTCTTCTCACATACATAAGGCTGAGTACACCCTAAAGTCTTTGAAAGATCGAGGTCATCATATTCCTAAATAAACATTGAAAATGTGATGTTGAGACAGGATAACATTCTCTATTTCAAATATTACCAATCTGAGAATTTGTTCTCAGACAACACAGTGCTTGCTTTTAACATAATACTTGCCACATCTTTAAAAAAAAATGAAGGAAAGATATTGACACAAGATTGGAAAAGAAACTAGGTTGCTTGTTGTTTGTCCAATGCCAAGGTTTTCCCATGACAGTTTTATCTTCTCACAGGCTGGCTGGATAAGTAAGTGCACATTGTAATCTCTACGTTAGTAAATTGATGAATCAGATTCCTGGATGGATCAATTTGTTGCCCTTGCCATTTGATCCATCTCAATTACTGATGAACAAGTTTCATTCTGTGTTTTAGAGAACAGATTAGTGAAATACAGCAGGAAGCACGGAAGAAATATTACCACAGGAAAAAAAAAAAAAAAAAATCCCAGCTGGTTCCTCCTCCCGCCTTAGAAAGGTGACCAAGAAGGGAGTGGTGTAAGTCCCTAAAAAATGAGCTGAAATGAAACAGCTGTTTGATAGCAGTGCTGAGGCTGCTGAAGTTGCACTATAACAAGGTGCCATTGATCTTGATTCTTCCAGCCTGAGCCTGCAAGTTGCGGGATCAAGGCCATTTTCTAAACTTCTTTGAGCTGCCCGAGCTTTGTAATGTTGTGCATAGTGTACTCAAAACACTCAGGGATTTCTACACTCGTGCGTTAAACACACTACTTATACATACTTGGAATAGGCTATAAAAGCCCATCTATGCATACAGGACTGCTTGTAAAGAAAAGTGATGAATCTGGGTGCAGAGGGTATACGAAACTGCAACCATCATGTTAAATGTGATATGCTTTTATTTTGTAAACGTTTCAGAAATTATTTAAACATCCTTTTTTAGTTAATAAAAATATGTAATACTAGTTACCTAGGCATTAAGGTCCTAGTTTGGGGCACTTCTGTGTTTTTATGTTGGACTCTAACACTACTGGCATTTGATGTGCCACATTGCCTTCAGTTTGCAGGCATCTCCATTTATTTTTAATAGTTAAGAAGAAAAATACCCAACTTTTAGATTCACTGCTACTCTATGCAGTGAAAACAAAACAATCTCAATTTCAATAGTCCAATAAAAGGGAAAAAAAAAAAACAAAACCAAAAACCAACAGCCCAAAGGACAATAAAATGTAAATTTGTAATCAGATTGGCACATCTTATGTGTCCCCAGCTGAACATATGTTGGGTTTTAAATTAAAGATGGGGTTTATTTGGGGCTTAATACCCTTAAATTAAGAAATCGTCCCCTTAATGCAATTCTAAAATGACACATTAAATCATTGAAAGTAAACATTTCTTTGCTCCTCCTGACTAGAACAAGGATTAGAAGATTTTAGATATAATCTTATCTAAAATAATTGGAACCTGATCAATACCTTCAGCATATTAAATGAAAGTATAAAAAAGCAAACCATCCTACTTCCAAGAATCCTGTGGAAACAAATGTGTTTCACATGGGTGGATTAATAAGGATGGCCTTCCGGACTGCCCTTTTGGTCTTTATCAGGCACATGGCCAGACCTGCAGTGGGAAGGCAGTAGGCTGCACATTCAAATAACCCCAAGGACACCCAAACCAGAGGAGGAAGAAACCCCCCCTAGGAATATCACTTGCCTCCCAGTGAAGAACTCAGAAAGCTGATGACTTGTAGACCTCCCCTTCCTATTTTTCTAAAAAGAAGACTGAAACTGTTGAGATTAGCATCCAAAGTGCTTTGGAAGAGTAAGCATAACACCAGAGAAAAGGGGTAGATGATAGGAAGGGATTTTTGTCTAACAGTTTTAGCCATACTACTAATGAGGCTTTTCTGCATTAATTAGATAATTTGGACTCTTAGACTGTTAAAACGATACCTGAACAAACAATGCGTTCTTTGCTCCCTATACATTGCATGTTCCCTTTTACCAATTACGAGACTTTGAGTAACAGGACCAGAATTTTACGCAGTGTTGAAGAAGTGTAGCAAGGCTTTATAGAGAAGCAAAATGACACCATCTGTCCTGCTCTCAATATCCTTCCTGATGATACTCAACATTCCGTTGGCTCTTTTGGCTGCCACTGAACACTGAGCACATTATTTCAGAAAACTGACAGATCACTTTCCAGAGCTGAGACTGCCAGTTCTGGGTTCAGCATCACATAGACATGGTTAGATTATTTTTGCTACATGTGTTACCTTACATTCATCTACACTGTAGCTCATTTGCCAACTTTTTGCTCCCATGTTCCATTCTGTGAGATCCTTCTGCCATTTGTCATCATTGGTTTGGCATTTGACTACCTGGAAGAGCTTAATCATCTGCAGACATAGTGATTACATTGTGTACTGCCTTGTCCTGGTCTTTTTATAAAGAGATTGAATAAAACCAGGTCCAGAACTAATCCACTGGTGATCCAACTCTGACTTGTACCTATTATAATATTTGATCATTAAGACTTTTCTTCCTATTCTTAAGGAATTTTCAATCTATGCAAAAGAGATATATATCTCCTACAAAGCAAGCAACTTTTGTCCAGTCCATGGTAGCTCAGTTTCCTGATGATTTTTAGTCTGGAACTTTGTTAAGGATTTTTGAAAATCCAAATGTATTTTGCCTACCTGATGCTCCTTATCCATATGTTTATTAAAGTCTCCTATGATGCCAGCAGGCTAGTGAGCCAGGATTTCCATTGGAAAAGCCAGACTGTCTGTTTCTCAACAAACTTTCTCCACAGCCTCAGTGATCATATTCCTGGTTACAAACCCTTCCATCCTACAAGAGATGGAAGTCAGATTCACCAGCTTGCAGTTCCCAGGATACTGTGTAGGATCCTACTCTATGGAGAACCTACCCCATGGAGATCCTATAGAGCATCTCAGTATCCTATAGAGTATCTCAGTATCCTACAGAGTTTTCCTCGTTTAAATGGGACTTATGAAGGCAGCCTAGCAGATCTCTGGCACCGTGACTGTGTGCAATGCAGTTGGCTGGAAATTCTCTAGTTCCGCTTTTTAACTTTTCCAGAGAGCATGTGTTAATGTCATCCATTCCTGCTGCTTTATTGAGATCTATCTTGCTTTTTGGGTTAATGATAATTATGAAAAATACAAATAAAAAAACCCTTTTGCAGAAACTATGATTTTACATTCTTAGTACATTATTCAGAAATGCTGTGGATGTTTAAATAAAGTTAAAATTTTAACTGTTATGATGTTGTTTATTCTGTTAAAAAAATTTGGAAAGCTATAGAAGCTTTGCGATATTTCTGTCCTACAGTATGTAGTTAATGCACCAAGAACGTTCAATTGCAGAAAGTAAGTTCTACAGATATTATTGCAATATTGGTTTTGAAATGATCTAAAAAAAATACATGTTGTGGTGTATGTAAAGAAAAATAACACTGTAAATTAGTCAGTTTTCTAGGACATGGTTTTCCATCTGAATATGCTAATTTGGAAGCAGCAAAACCTATCATGTGAATATATCAGTTTTGTAAAATCTTATTTTTCAATGTTTTAAAGGAAATAGCTAAAAATACCTTTAATATTATTTTCAGAACAACTTTCTGGTTTTGTAATGCAGTCTGTAACATGATTGGCAAAATAAAAGCCTAAAAAGACCAAAATACTTTCCTCTGAAAATTCCACTCTTTAGAAATTTCTGTAGGATTAACCTGAAATAATAGTTTCTAACATGAGGAAATCCAGATTCCTACACAGTTCAGCTACTAGGTAAATCGAAATATAGTGTTATTCTGCCCTTTTACTACAGTTTCTTCTCTTTTTTTCTCCATGCTTTATAAAAATATCCTGAGAGTGATTTCTTTCAAGGGTCATCAGCTCTGGACACTCTGTCATGGAACTTGTAACAATTTATTTCATATGAAGATCAGCATTACACCAGCCATTTGTTTCCTATTTGTGTAAGGCAATCCTATTGGATAACATGCTGTAAGGCTTGCAAAAAGTCTTCAAACTCAAACATTCAACAGAAAATGCTTTGGTGGCATCTACAGGAAACTGTGATTTGAATGACGCATCAATCATCAAAGTAGTTGAACTGCAAACATAGATTAATAAGCAAGTGAACAGGACGTTTTAATGTACAAATAACGGTATAACTCTAGTGGCAGGAGCATGATCGTAATAGCACAAAGGTCAGGGGTTCAAACTGCAGAACAAATACATGATGCATCTGTGTGATTAGCAATGCAGAAAAACAGGATTCTTACATCGTACAGGGTAAGAATCAATGAACACCCAAGAAAAGCACACATCTGATGAAAGGTCACATCTTTTATCTAGGAGACAGAAGAATAAACTGCGATCATGACTGGAAGCAAGCTTTTATTCTCCCTGCAGAATATTATTTGGTAGTATTGAGGAGAGACAGAATGAACCAAATCCAATGTATGTGAGGAAAATTTAATGAGGTCACCCTTCAGAAGGTTTTGGGTTTTTTTCATGGAGAAAACTGCTGGTGGTATAAAAGATTCTTTTTTCTGCCCTGTCGCTCCCAAGAGAAACTTAAGTATCAAATGCAAAGTTGGAACTGGTTAATGAGGCTTCAAAGCCTGTAATTTTTGAACATTCTCTAGTTTAGATTCTCTAGATTCACTAATTTCTCAGCTTCTAAAATAAAGCCAAGCATTTTTAATGTTCTACCTACTTCATAGATGGCCAAAGGGAAGAAGGGTGGATATTGCATTAAAAAAGAGGGAAAAGCAGGCATATTTGTTAGGGAGAAAGGTTTAAAGATAACTGCCCTACTTCTTGCCCCACTGAAAATGGCACTATCCCAAAAGTAGAACATAAGCTCCATGTAATGATGAAATACATTTCATGATGTCATCTTTGAATCTACCTTTAAATTAAAATAATAATTGGACCATCTTCCCCTTCTCTTTTTTCTAAGGAATACCTAACTAGGTAGATTATCAGCCCTTTACAACATGCAGGGAATTGAATGGGACATTAAGAATATGGTATGAGAAGTTATGTAAATCTATTAATCTGTGAACATTTTTTTTTACCTCTATACTACTATAGAAAAACAGTAGGAACAGGTCTTGAAATGTTTCCTCACTAAGGTTAATGGAGTTATGTGGGAAAATAATAATAATAATAATAAAATCTTTTAATACATTGTGCCCCAGAGTTCAGTGTGGCTCTGCATTGAACAAGAAAGAGTGGTAAGGTATTTGTCTGTCCTAAATGCCATTTTGGTGCTCATTAGCACTTGTGTATTACTGGTGAGAAAATATGAGAGGTTTGGATGTTTTGGTAAGTCACTTGGTAGTTAGTGTCACATGAAAAAATTTCATGTTTCCACTGTATCAACAGTATCAAAGAAGGTAAAGATTAGCTGAAGTTGTCTGCTAGAACTAAAGTAAAAGACTTTTTGTTTATGAGTGGTCTGTAGTTTGGTTGTGAGTTTGATAGTTCTTTTTAAAGAAAAGGTCATTTTTCTACTTTTATTCTGTACCCTAGAGAGCTGTAAATTGGCCCAGCAATGAGATTGGAAATCTTGATGTTCAAAGGCACGTGTATATAGCAGGAATGTGAAGATGAAATGAAGAAATATCAATTCTCTATTCTGAAATGTCTGACTCGGCTGAAGAACATATACAAGAGAAGTTATCAGAAGAACCAGTTTGCACATCCTTATTTAAAGTCTTCTTTTAAAAGCTTTACAGAAATCAATGTTTGATTGGTTGGCTATGAATCTTCAGCCTTAAAAAAATGTTAGATAACGACTTTGAAAAAGCATCTCACCAAAAGAATTGGTGTAGGGAGTTGCATCCTTTTGCATTTTCTCTGGCTTTCCCTTCTCTCCCTCCCCAGAAACACAGAAGTGATTTTCCTGTGGCATAAGTTGTGCTCTGATATTTTTGATTCCTAAATTGAGCAAATCAAATCAAGCTGTTAATTGCTTATTCAGATTCATGTACACTTTATCTAGAAATGCTTATGCATTTTTCTGATTGCATGTGTGTGATTTCAATGGGAATCCCAGTGAGTGAGACTTTTCCAGCTTCAGTTCCTACCTAAGTATTCTTTCTAATATGAGCATAACTGGGAGCTATTAAATGCATGCCATTTCCAATTTATTGTGTGTCTGAACATCTATTTGAATGAACAGGTTTTATTTTCAGTTTTGTTCCTGCAAGACCCTTTATATTACTGTATATGCACATTCATGTATTACAAATACTTACTTCATAAAATGGAGATAAGGATTATAAAACAACATATTATTCTCTTTTGCTAACATCATCTAAAGATCACTAATCACATCAAGATTTACTGAGACATTTAAAATCTCTCAGCAGCAACAAACAGCTGTAATTTAGGAAATTTCTTCCTGATTCTTTCCCCTTACAAAAAAGAAATAGCTGGCCTCAGAACAATTTATGCCCCAAACACAGAAGTGTTGAGACTCAAAAATTTTCCGGTAAGATGCACCTAATCAATTTCAGCAGGATAAGCACGATGTGGGCCACTTGGAAAAGGGAACACTTTGGAAGCTAATTGCTGCTGACTTTATCTTGTAAATCTTTCTCAAGAAAATTTCTTACAGGGATTAAAGAGTTTTAAAAGCTGAACATCATTGACTGGTTGCTTTATTGGCTTTTTAAACCCCTGAGAGATTTCCTTGCATTCTGCTAGGGTAAAAAAAAAAAAAAAAAGAATAGTGTGAAGAGGCAGGAAAGCAAAAATAAGGGAAGAAGATATGCATAATAATGTGAAACAAAAATACAAGCACAAATAGTCTTTAAGTAATTGAAATGGAGCAGGATTGCCCTATTTGCTTGCCAAATTTGTTCACTTCTTTTCATTTTAAGTGAGATTTGCTTTTTTTGCTCTTGCTATAATTTCCTTAGCATAAATACAAATTGAAGGGATAAATACCTTTGTGTCTGCTGTGCCGTGCTGGTTTTGACTGGGATAATTTTCTTCATAGTAGCTAGTATGGGGCTATGTTTCTGTTTTGTGATGAAAAGAGTGTTGATAACACAAGGATGTTTTAATTGCTGCTAAGCAGTGCTTGCAGAGAGTCAGGGTGTTTTCTGCTTCTCACACCACCCCACCAGCGAGTGGGCTGGGGGTGCACAAGAAGTGGGGAGGGGTCTCTAATGGCTGACCTCAACTTACCAAAGGGCTATTCCATACCATATAACATCTCGCTCAGTATACAAAGCTGGGGGAAGAAGAGAAGGAAGGGGGGACGTTCAGCGTGATGGCATTTGTATTCCCAAGTAACTGTTATGCGTGATGGAGCCCTGCTTTCCTGGGGATGGCTGAACACCTGCCTGCCCATGGGAAGTAGGGAATGAATTCCTTGGTTTGCTTTGCTTGCATGTGCCGCTTTTGCTTTACCTATTAACTGCTCTATTTTATTTTACTTCAATTATTAAACTGTCTTTATCTCAACCCAAGAGTTTTCTCCCTTTTACCCTTCCGATTCTCTCCCCCATCCCACCGGTGCGGGGGAGTGGGCGAGCGGCTGTATGGTGCTTAGTTGCTAGCTGGGGTTAAACCATGACAATGTCCCACAGTCATGAGTCATCAGAGTCACCCCAGAGCTCACATCCTCCTGGAGAATGTCATAGTTTGGTATTACTTAGAGAACTTTGGGTCAAAATGTACATGTGACTCAAAGTGAATAAATCTTGGCAGTTTAGGGGACCTAGTAAAGACATTACTTGCATTTGTGTTTATAGGAAAATAAATACATTTTGTTAGTGATGTGCAAGGTCAGATATAACCAGGGAAGAAAGGGGACCAGGCTCACGAAAGGAGATGGAGTCGTAGTTGGATATGCATCAGTTTGTATGTATGCATGTTTATGTATGTAGAAATCAGCCTTGGAAGGTCTGCATGCAGAGAGGAGATTTTACTGTTGTTTTCTTGTTTAAATTAAGTTTCTTTTTCAGGTTATTATTTAATACACACAAATTACTCATCTAGTAACTGGAAAAGGTGGAGTGATGAAGAACTGATTTGATTTCATGAAGTTCTAAGCAATGTCTCATTTGTTTTTTGTCTGGTTTCCAGTACAATTGGAAGCCTGGATTATCTAGAGCATATTTTACTTATTTTTTTGATATAACTTCTGCTCAGTCCTTCACTGTAACTAGAGACATCAAAGAAATCATGGTGACAAAAATATTTCCAATTTTTGGAAGTTATTTATTTTGCTTCTCTCTAAAACATATCCAGAAGAACTACCCATTTTGTACCATAACTAACTAGTATACTGTTTTGGGTGCTGTGTAGGCAAGGAAGATTTTATCACCTTAATGCAACATCTTAAGAAGAAAGTATACTTGCATCTAGTATGAACAACTTCTAGTTACTTTTTTTTATGTTGTTAAAGGAAATTATAAAATGAAACACTAGAATTTAAAAATGTGAAACTTATTTTTAAATTACTTATAATTTGTAAATAAATGCTTTCACATATTTTTCAGTTATATTTTTATATATTAAAATATTGGATTGTTCAGGTTTCAGCTGTTTGTTTAAGTTAAATTGCATAATTTGAAAAAAGCTCTCTATCTTTTTAAACATCAATACCATAGAAATTCTCATTATAAAGTATGAGGATATTTAAAATTATGAGGTCAGGAGGCTTATTCATGTCTTTTTGTTGTTAACTCTTACTAGGGAGTACTGCTTGGCCATCAGAAAACTCAGGATATATTACTTGACAACTTAAACTGACAGCAACCAACAGTTTCATGAATTAATGAAACCTGAAAATTAGTATTTTCTAACTAGATATTAAAGAAAGTGATATCCATGTCAACTACAAATAATTTTGATTTAAATAAGCAAATTATTTCAACTTCAATTTCCTTTTAACTTACTTTAGCAATAAATTCTCCTGAGAGAAATTAAATAGTAATTACTACATATGTTCTTATCCTGTCATAACATTACGAAATGAAAATGCATTTCACTGTCTGGCTTGATGATTTTCTTCAATGTCTTTATTCTCTGATGAAGAGATATGTTCTTATACTTTATTCACATTGATTATTAACTGCTACTGAAAATCTTCATTTCAAATGGAACAGCTTATTGAATGAATTACTAAGCAACCTAACAAGAAGGATATCACAACATTGCTGACAGTAAAAAGTGTTAAAATATATTTTACCATTTTTGCCAAACTCCTGTTTTGTTCTAAATGTTTTCAGTGTGACTTTTTGTACAGGCATGCCAAGTATTTCTTAGAATCATAGAATCATAGAAGCATTTTGGTTGGAAAAGACCCTTAAGATCATTGAGTCCAACCATAAACCTAACGCTGCCAGGGCCACCACTAAACCATGTCGCTAAGTGCCACATATACAAGTCTTTTAGATACCTCCAGGGATGGTGACTCAACCATCTTAGCCTAATGGGCTTCATTTACTTGGAATGAAAGTGATCCATAACATGAAATTACTTTCAGAGCTAAATACAGTTCTTGATATAGGGAGAAGCCATATTTTTCCAATAACAAAGGCAATTCATAATTTTCTTTTATATGAATCTGTTTTCCAGTTCTTTCAGTTAGTCAAATCATAACTCTTTAGCTAATTTTCTTAGGTCTTTAATTTAATTTCCCACCTGATGTTTGTCCTAGCTTGATTTTTTTTGAAAAATTAAAAAAAACAAACAAACAAACAAAAAAACCAACTCTTTCCAAAAATCAGATCAGAGGAACATATGCTGTTTTGCTCCTATTAAAAACTCTTATATCTATTTCACTGAGAATTTTTAACCTCTGTGATTTGAAGCAAGGATTTGTGATTTAATTGGAAGGTGGACAGGTGCCTTTTATTAGCTTTGCTCTGCCAAATTAGGTTTTTTGGAGGGTATTAGTGTCAATGGCTGGACATGGCATCTATAGTGTAAGTTAGGATGGATAGTAACAGACAGACTGAACAAGGCTAAAGAGCCATGAGGACTGGGAGAGGAAAATATTAATACTAGGAAAGAAGATCTTGTAGGAATGGATCCTGGGAGCAATAACAAGGAAGGAGGCGATGAGGTGGAAGATCAGTGGGAGAAGGTCAGCCTAAAGGGAGATACAGGCCAGTTGTTTCCAGTTACAAAAACAAACAAACAAGCAAAAACCCCAAAACCCCAAATGAAACAAAAAACACCCAAACAGAAATGAACTCTATAATTGCCATATGCCTGCTGACAGCAAACATCTGCGGAAGAGTCAACATACATCTTACCCTGCAGAATTTTGTCAGCTCAGAAACATGCTATCTATCACGCGTAATACCTTAAGTCCAGTTGGACAGGTGGCTTGTACCGTGCAGCTAAAACCTGATGCTAGTTGTTAGGTACTACAAGATACTTCTTAAGTTACATTTTAAGAATTTAAATATTACCAAAGAATAATTGCAAGACTATCTATTTAAGATTGCATTCATGCATTTTTCTAATTTCTGAGTGTCCCGATCCAATGTCGGGGGAGGTTTCGATACGATCCCAAGGACGAGATTAAGACTCTGAAATCGGTCAGATGTCGTACAACCTTGTACTTTTATTTGGGGGGGAGGGGAAAGAGAATGGAGGGATGAGGGAGGGCAAGGGAAGAGAGGAAAAGAATAGGAGAGAGAGAGAGAGAAGGAGTCTTTTGCCACCTTCCCAAGTCCGGGGGACTGGGGGGGAGGAGGCTGACGGTAGCAAAAAGGGAAAGAGCGGCCGCGCGCGCGCCACCGTGCGCCACGTGTGCTCCTTATATAGGGGTTCTCGCGCACGCGCAGATCGCAAATGCGTACGTGCGGTTTGTCACGGACGTGCTGTCCTCGCCTCGGCTCTTTTCGCGCCTTTTGTCCCTGCGCAGGCGCACGAGGTTGTTTCTCTCAAAACTGTGGAGAAGAGGGTTGTTCTCGAAGCGCGACGCTGGATGGCGCTACAGCGGCAATGTTGAGACAAAACCTCATTTGGTACCGGTTCTCTACACTGTTTGTCTTAGCACAGTTATCGCAGAATCATAGAATCATAGAATACCTTGAGTTGGAAGCGACCCATAAGGATCATCAAGGGCAACCCCCTGCTCCTTGCAGTACTGCCTAAAATTAAACCATATGACTAAAAGCATTGTCCAGATGCTCCTTGAACTCTGACAGGCTTGGTGCCGTGACCACTTCCCTGGGGAGCCTGTTCCAGTGACCAACCACCCTCTCGGTGAAGAATCTTTTCCTAATGTCCAATCTGAACTTTCCCTGATGCAGCTTCATTCCATTTCCTTGTGTCCCATCGTTGGTCACCAGAGAAGAGATCAGCACCTCCCCCTCCACTGCCCCCTTGAGGACGTCATAGACTGCCATAAGGTCAACCCTCAGCCTTCTTTTCTCCAAGCTGAACAAACCAAGTCACCTCAGCTGCTCCTTGTAAGTTTTGCTCTCAAGATTTTTCACTATATTTGTCACCCTCTTCTGGACACACTACTCCTTGTTTTTTTTCATATGTATTTATACTATAACACCACAGTTCATGTTTTAAAAATGAGCATCAGGAATCTTGAAAAAAGTGTATTTTCAGAAGAACTAAAGGTGAAGGTGGACAGAAGGCAGAAGGTAAGAATTTTTAAAGATAAAGTGTTAAACTGAGGGCAGAATAGTGAGGGAATGAAGAGGAAAAAAAAAAGGAAGAATAGACACAAGCTTGGGTATGCAAGAATTAAAAGGCGAGCACAATAACTGGACCCATCCTCAGTGCCTTTTAAACCAGATTTTAATCAGACAGGTGCAGAGCTGGAAACAAGTTTCAGAGCAGTTAGATTAGGTACCAGTACCCCATCTAGCCACGGCAGACTGGAAGACAGTGTGGGCTGCGGACTTGGCTGAGATGTCGACAAATTTCTTGTTGACAGGCCACATCAACAACACTGTATGTCTGTCTACTTTGCAATCCATCAGATGGACTTCTCATTAGCATATACCTATTTTCTGAGAAACACTAAGAGTAAGGTAATGTGACTGTATCATGGTGCTTAGAGCTGAAAGAAGAGAGTACTGTCATGTCTAATAATGCAATACGGAGAAATGGAGTATTCCACCTTTAGATGGAATATTAACCTAGCATTTATCTTTCTTAAGTCAAGAATAGCTGTCAAATTCATGCTTGATTTGTACATGTTGCCTTGAATGAATGAATGAAGTCTTGTATGAAATGTTTGGTGCTATATTACCTAAGAGGTCAAACGAAATATTCAGAAACGTTTCTTCCCCTGACACCTAGATCGCTATGGTAATTTGCAAGTGATGCTCAGATTAAACATTTGAGAAATACTTTTCTGGACTGGAGTACAGTTAGGCATAACATGGTTTGTTGTGTCCTCAGATTGACTGTTTTTTTCAGTCTTGTTTCCTCAAACTGAACCCAAGAACAGCACAGTAGTTTGAAATGAGACTCCATCTAGCCCAGTGTTCTGCCTCCATCTGTGGCCATCAGCAGACACTTAGAAAAGTCTGAAACAGATCAAGTATCTGCATCTACAGGTTGCATCTATGATACATTTTGGCAAGTTCCTCAAGGATGCTGCTACCTGTTCTGTGAAAAAACATCCTTGTATTTGTTTAGAAACTCAATTAACTTCTTTTCGTGGTCCTTTTTTCTTCTATTAGAAGAAGGAGTGAACGGTGGATTATTTTAGCTCTTCCTGATTTTGTAAAACTTGATTATATCCTTCCAAATCTTTTCTTTCCAAGCTGAGGAGCTTTGGATACTCAGTTTTTCTCATATGGAATCCATTTCATACTTGAGTTTTTGTCTGAACATATTACAGTTCTCATAAATCTCTTTTGAAATGAATTGCTGTGTTTTGTACCATTATTTTATATGTTACTTTATATATTCACCTTCAAACCTCACTGCTGAAGAAAAATTCAAAGTGTTTGCAGAGCATTACTGAATCTGAAAGCCTTGTGAGCAGATAGCAAGAAATGTAGGAGTTCTCTGTTTACAAGAATGCTCCTTTAAGAACACAAGGATCAATGTGCAATGTGCAAAGCTAGCAGGTCAGGTCAATACTCAGGGCGTATCAAAGCATTTTATTGCTAATGTTGATGGAAGGGGCACAGAATTCAGAGACTGTCAGAAGAGCATGGATCCAGTAAATCGAGTTGGAAAATTCCTGTTTATTTTAATGGATCCAAGATGCGTCCTCGCTTTTCAAGAGAAAAAAAAAAAAAGCCTTTGATTGACATTTTTGTTTTTCTGGTACGTTTGCAAAGATTTAAATTATTCCAGACACTATCAAATTTTGGTCTAGATAGAAAAATAAAAAATAATGTCAGTTTTTGCACTTAACTTCAAATTGTATCGGCGATATGAAGAAAGGCTGCAATTTCAGCTGTAAACAAAGAAAAAGGAAGGAAAAAAATAGAGTTTTTAACCCAATTGTTACAACATTAATAATTTTTCTTTTTTTCTTCTTCTGTATTTTACTAATCTTCAGTTTAATATCTTTCATTAATATATTCCCAGATTAGATCATACTTACCTGTATGAAGTAAGGAATGTATTTATTCAAAAATATTCCTTCCTATTTTCTTCTGGCATTCAGAATATAGCGGAACTTTTAATATTAAAAATTAATTTCCTGTTTACACCAAAACATAGCTTTGGCTAATCTTATTGTACCTTCTTATCAGATTCTAGTTTTTTTCTTTTGTCCACTTTGATTTCTTGAAATCTCCTTCACAGCTTAGAAAAATATAGAGGCATACGTAAGCTTCACTTTCAAGTTATTACACCTTTTTGTCTGACACTAAAAATAGTTTTTATGATTGTCTTTCCAAGATGGACAAATGTATGCATTTGACTGCCAGCACAATATTTCAGACTCAAGGATGACTTAATCATACCAAAGCATGGTCTTTATGTACTTTCATCCACGAAAAGCATGAATTAATGAATAGATGTTTGTTCTGCATGAAGTTAACCTTATAGTGAATATTTTAACTTTCAGAAAGCTTTCTCTACACAAATGACCGACTTAAACAATTATTCTCAGTTGTGCATAATCAATGTTAAAAGATAACTTATTTTATTTAGTTGAAAGCTCTACCTCTCCTTTGCTTTCAGGGGTAAAAAGGAAGAAGTTTTTCAAATAAATCCATCTAAACTTCATATGAGAAACTGAAGAACATCTGTAATTTGATTCTTCTTTAAAATCAAAACAAAAGAAAGTAATTTTTACTTGGCAACTTGAAACTGTCTTCATGTAGAAGACTGGGCCTGTTTAACTTCAGAGCAAAATGGTCTTACTGGAGCTATAGTTCATTTTACTTTGTTTTCTTGAATGCAGAAAAAGAATATTCCTTTTATCTGTCTTTGAATAGAGCTGTCTTCGTAGCACTCTGTTCCATTTTCAGAGAAGACTTATTGGTTGATGTCTCTGAGACACAATTTAAAAAAAAAATAACGTGTTTGTTGTTCTCTCTCACTTAGGGCATTATATTACAATGAAAATCACTTGCAGTAATCCAATGCAAGGTATCTCAAGAAAAAGCTCATATTTATTCAAAATGATATTTAGATTAAAATCCTGAAAATTATAACAGTGGGGCAGTGTATTAGCACTCATATAAAACAAAGCAAAGACTGTTCGACAGTGTTATTTATGAGCTGCCTAAAATGTCTTGTTAGAAATAACACATTTTGAACTTTAGGTACACTTTTAACGGCTTTGCTGATTTCAAGCTTTAGTGGAGATAATGAATTTGGTTATTGAAGACACAGTGGTTAATGTAATGGCAGGAGCAAAATCAAAGTTAGTGGAAAATATACAAGTGTTTACTATTAGCTGCAAAGATACCCCGACTTATAAGAGTTTAAGCAGCAGACCTGGATTGTCATAAAGTTTATTAAATTGAATTTTGTTTGGAACCCCAACATAAAATTTTTACATTTAATATAATAACCAGTTTTTAAATTTTCCTGTAATTCATTACCCAATAATCAGCCATGAGTTGATCAGCTCCTTATTGAACTACTTCTATACTGAGCAGTGGTAAACATGGAACTGATTAGATGAGAAGAAAAAAGTATACTAGTTGCAATTAAAAGGAGGTCTTCAATCCCCAGGTACAGAAATAACTATTTCTGAAAATATGAAAAAACATAAATATATCAACACAGAGTACTAGTTCAGGGTTTTCTGAAAGTATAATCCCATTACTGAAAGCATTCCTAGGTTTCTTTGTGTGTGTGGCAAATAAACAATAGGTTCATTACTAGGATTAGTCAATCAATAGAAAGAATATAAAATCCTATATAAAAATAAGGATTATGTCACAGTGCAGCCCATTGTACTCCTCACATAAAAGTGTATGGAATATCAGGAAGTGCAAGTCTGCTAATCAGGTTCAAAACGATTCTATAGCATTTGAATATTCACCACTTTTCCACACACTGGCTGTTTCATTTTGTATGATAAATGAGACATACTTTCATAATACCACAAAATTTTATTTCTAGTTCCTTGCACTTGTTGTTGAATTAAATGTAGAAAATTAGATTAAGCATAAACATACCTTGTCTAAACTTGGCAAAGTAATAGCAAGAGTGTTATTTTTGACCTTGGTGACTTTTTCAGAGGCAGTTCTGGTATTGACCAATCAGTTGCTAGTGATACACTGATGAATGACATAAAGAAAGTGAATGAGTGCATTAATTGTTTTTCATGGAAAAAGCAGATGGATCGGGAAACAATGTGTGAATTCTGCAATATAGGAAAGGAGCTGTTAGTCCTGGCACACATGCACATTGCTTCTTGATACTGAGTTTATATATGTGATTCCATATATATAGTATAGCTGTAGGCTAGCTCTTGCATTGCTGTTACCCAATTTTTTAATAAAAGCCAAGATTTCCAGTGGCTAAGAGAATACAGCACTGCAATACTCCTACAGCAGTGTGTCTGTCATTCCATTGTCTATTAGGCATTAAGGTTACATATCAGTTCCTGAGTCGCTTTTTATGGAAACTATTAAATATTTAAAAAATAAGTATGTAGAATTTAATTCATATCTGAAGTATAGTAAGAAACTCTTGGCATTGGTTTCAGTTTAATTTAGCCGGAATAGGGCTGTGAATACTTTCTTGTGTAACTCTGCCAGTATGAAGGATAAATTCAGTGTCATCTGGACACAGAAAACAGGATTTCCAAAATTATTCCTCTGTTCACTGACTTGTATCCCTGTCAAGTATTGTGGGTATCTGTCCATCATGTTCCTCCCCCATCCTCAGGTAAACCTGTCTGGTTAAGTGCCTATACTTGCAGGATAGTTCCATCTAAAGTAGCCCACTAGTGCTGAGAACAGAGGTGTCCCCTAAGTCCTGTTGCTTGCTAGCAGCTAGATACTATAAATAGGGAGAAAAGTTTTCCTGGTATGCAGTGGTCTGAACCCTTCAGGGCTCAGAAACTTGATCTTTTTTCTGAAGAACTGCAGAACAATCAGACTTTATTTTAAGACACAGCAAATTCCCATCCTACTCAATAACACACTGTGTGTAGCCCTCTCCAGCAGTATGGTAAATCTCAATAAATCCCTCTTGTCTCTTGGGAGAACTCTGTAGTCACTGAAGTAAAGACTAGACAGCTGTAGGCACACTCAGTTTCTATTACTGACACTGTTTTACGTGGCAGCAAATACCTAGGGATTCACTGGGATGAGAATTCACTGGGATTCATCGGCAGAGAACAACTCTCTCAAACATGAATTAGGGTAATCATAGGAGGAAGAGTCACTGTAGTTTCTAGTGCATGTCCAAAACACTATTGTGTGTTTTATCTGGGGAATGTTTCATATGAAGATTATTATAAAATATGCAAGTAGCTCTTGAAGGAGCAGAAACTTTTTTTACTTTTTTTTTAAGGCTAGTGCTGTAAAAATTTGATCCATTCTATTTTTAAGAATTCCAGATAAAGCATATACATGATATTCTAAAGACAGATATGAAGGATATTTTACTTAGTTAAACTTCTATGTAATACTTAAACCATGGCTTATAAAACTTTTAGCAGCTGTGAAAAAGAAGTTGTCATCCAGCTTCCTGTGTGGAACCAAAAACTTTACCAGAGTAAGGCAGACCCCGGTCATTCCCTTTGAGGATAGTGAGCAGAGACTTCTGTTAATAAACTGAGAAACTGGAAATAACAAATAGAGAAAATAAGTTTACA
Organism: Platalea leucorodia; assembly: GCF_965183815.1. Lineage (NCBI taxonomy): Eukaryota > Metazoa > Chordata > Aves > Pelecaniformes > Threskiornithidae > Platalea > Platalea leucorodia. The sequence continues at coordinate 105,340,939 of NC_138824.1, forward strand.
AGGAATATCTTCCTATAAGCACATGTAGTGCATGGCTGACTGACCAAATGTTTTGTCAAGATGTCTCTCCTTGTGAAAATCTAAACTGGAAGATATTTCAAGAAAAAAGACAGTCCTGGAAACCTGGATTGGGGGCTTGCATCAATTGCTCAAGTAAATAAAAACAGATCTTGCTGGTCTGTCTGCCTCAATGCTGGAGCTCCAAAGAACCAGTCAGGCCATCAACCTACTGATACTACAGGAAAATATTGGGTGGCATTTCAGATTTCCAATATAAGAACAATTGTCATCTGTCCTGATTCAGTAGGTGTCATTCTACCTAGCAGCAGCCCAAAATGATCTCATAGAACATTTGTGAAGCCAAGAGACAAGTGGATGTATATTCCATATAATCTGAAAAAGAACAAGTGCTACATTTCAAGATGAAACCTGCTGGCTTTTTTTGACTGAACAGTAAGATTTATTACTCTTTCTGTGATAGGTGTTAAAGAAACTCTCTTGAGACACCACACTCACTGTTTTTGCCATGAACAATGTGTATATGAATACACAGGGAACTTTACAGATGCACAAAATGTACCCATGTTGCTTAGAAGATACTACTTTAAGTGCAGAGGAAAAGGAGGAATTTAGAAAGTAAGGTCATACTGCCTTTGGGTTGACAGTATAGAAACAGGCAAGGATTACAAATGATCAGTTGTTTCTCCTCAGATGCCTGTGTCTAGGAAACATGTGCTGCTACAAAAATAATTTAACTTGAAGAAAGAAAGGAGCAATGTTTGTAGCATCAAAACCCAAAGTAGTAGCAGTAAAAATGAAATTAAAAAGTACTGGCAGAATGGTGTTTGTCTAGAAGAAATGAAATACAGCGTTCACAAACACTGATTCCTCAAAATGTAGAGTAACAAATTATATGGGCAAGTCTCTTTTCCAGATGCTAAGGAACTAAGTATTTTCAGCTGGAATAAAAATGTGTCAAGCAAAGAGTTTTTCTGTAGATATTGACTTTCCTTACTAGCAGAAAAATAGAGAAGCTCCCTCTTCTGCAAGGAAATTAAACCCAAGAAAGTAGGTTGCCGTTCCATTTTCTGCATGTGAAAAACAGCCTAAGCAATTCCGAGTCAGTCACAGAGGTACGTTTTATAGGCATCTGTTCTGACCTCTGCAGCATAGGGAGTATGGCTATGCTATCTTTGCTATCTGTACCTCAGTCTGGGCCTGAAACATTTATATATTCAAATGAAGTATCTGCTCTAGCTCACCTGTTTGCTTTAATTGTATCCATGCTTCACTTGAGCGGCATGCCCTGCTGACCCCTTGTCCCCACTATTGCACAGTTTTATTCCTAACTTGCGAGCACTCGTGCTTCACCCAGCACAGTTGACCTCATGCAGGGTCTGCTTTTGAACTGAAGTAATGAGGGTGAGATCACTGCCTTGAATTATGAGCAAGAGGCACTCTGTCCCTCTTATGAGGTGTTTGCAGAAATCATACATGCTCAAGCAAGTCACTCCCCTCTCTCTGCCACACCTGGACTATAAGTTTTCCTCTGGGTTGGCCAGCTCTAAATGGGTACATGTTATGAGTTCAGCACGCCTACATGAGCTCACAGCACTGACCGCTGAAGAGTCAGGATTCAGGTTTAAACCTGAGCCTCCACATTGACACTGGGCATGTCATTTATGTATTCCTTTGCACTAGAGTGAATTTTTGCCTTGAAGAAGAGTTTACTCTATTTATGGTACATTTTAATTAAGATATAGGTAGAGCAGCACCATAAGCAGAATAAATTACCTTACCTCCGGAAAATATTTAGGAAATACCATAAGAGAGATAGCAGGTGCTGAACTTCATTATTTTATTGCTTTCTCTGGTTGATCATGAGAGAGAGTTGGCAACTTTTGTGTGAGAAACATAACAAGGAAAATTTTTACTTATTTCCTGACTTGATTTTTTCTTTACCATAAAAGACAACACTTGCTGTTGAAGATGATAGAGTGATCTTGCTATCTCTCAGACACCAGAGTCCTCTGAATCTCTTGAATGGGGTGCAGCTAGTAACCACAATTGCTCTCACTACTGAAAACAGCTCACCCTATTTAAGAGAAGGTTCTTTCCATTCTGTAGTAAGACTCCAAACTAAAATGGTAGTTATGGATTTAGAGATGTGTTTTGTTTTGGAGCTGTGGAAAAGCAAGTACAATCAGCTGATTTTTAAAACTTTATTGGATATGCAGCAAACTATATCTAATTTAAATAGGCACTAATCTTACAGACATACATGCTTTAGAATTTGTCCTACAACTGTAGTTTTATAGTCAGTTTCTGTCCCATCTAAATAAAAGGGGTGAAAAAATAAAAAAATAAGAGTTTCTCTGATAACTGCGGGTACAACTCATGTATTTGTCACCAGGCTTTGAAGGACATATTTTTAAAAGGGTGCATAAGAATGCTTTCCTTGCTCTTAGGATTTTCGTTCTTCACTCCTGAAACAGTTAAAGATAAAAGAGAGGAGACAGAGAAGGAAAGAGACATACAGTAGTCTGATATTATGAAGGCTCTGTGTGCTTTTTTCTTGGCCGCAATACTGGGACACGGAAAGCACAATACCTCAGATCTATTTTTAAGAACACAGAGGACTTAGACAAAGCATCTCCTATGTGTGGTTACTTTGAATCTCTTTTGAAAGTTTGGTGCAGCTGTAAGGTGTAGTCTATGGCAGGGGACTTTCTGATACAATCATCGATTTCTTAATTGCCTTAGAAGTGCTAAGAAAATGTGATGTTTTGTGTATATCCCTTACTAGAATTGGAAAAGGTATACATGAGTTCTTTGACAAACTCTTGTTGGAGTTAACCCTTTTCTTATTTATTTAGCTACAAGGGACGTTGGCTTAAAAGATAGTCTTTAATCTCCTCATTCCGTGCTCACGCTCCTGGATGGGAACTTAAAAAAATCATTAATCACTACCTAGTTATGGTTTTATTTTTTTATTAAGGGTCCTGATATATCCTCCTTGGGGCAACCTTGGAAGACATTTCTCACTTATAATTACAGACAATGACTTTCTTCCCCAACAGGTGTCATAAATTCAAATACATTGAATGTGAGACATTTAGATAACATTATAATAAGTGCCATGCAACTATTTTAGGTAAGATGCTACTCCTATTATAGTTATTAAATATTGATTGAAAATTTAATAGCATCTTCATCATGATTTTCAGTCATCACTGCAGTCTTGAGTGTTGGAAGATGTGGTATTGCAATGTAGTACAAGAAATATCTTCAAAGCTCGTATAAAGGATTTGACATGTATTCACAAATATCTTCTTTAATCTAAGTCTTCAGCTTTCAGCAAGAAAATTTCAGCTGCAATTTCCCCATCATATTATTATTTATATTTTGCCATCTTTTGTTATATATTTTAATTTCCCACTGCAAGAATATAAGAAGTAATAACAACAAAACCTACACAACAGGAATGTCTGCTTAAGTGTACCTGAATGTGAGGTTCAAGACAGGGGGTTGTCTTTGAACATATTTGAATTGATGAGGTTTTTGTGGTTTTCTTTCTATCGTATGTAGAAAGTATGTAAAGAATTCTTCAGGAAAAGATTATATAGTCCCAACATAATCCTTACTGGGATTTTTGTGGTATTTCTGAAGTTTTATTCATGGCAGCAAATGGAACCTGAACCCCATTTCTTTTCATACAATAAAGCATATTATCTTCCACTATTTTTTTTTCAGGGGCGGGGGGAGGGGAGGGGCAGAAGGGAGGAGGAAAGGGGAGGGAGGGAATAATGCACAGGAGTTCAAGAAGTCTATAATTTATGTGGGGAAAAAAAACCAGTTGCTTCCAAACTTTATTTATGGAAAAATACTTGAGAATGCTAAATCTTGGAACCAGTTAAGGAATCACTTTACAAAAAAGATTTCATGTGGGTCCTTTAGGAATATCTCTAGGAAGGGTTTCAGTCATTCAGAACATTATTTTTAAATATGTTTCAACCCAAATGTTCTCAAATTCTCAGTGCTAATTTCTTTCTAATAAGCTAGGCGCTAGCTAGTTCCTGCATGGCTTAAAGAGGAAAGGGTATGACAGTCTTGGTATTTCTCTAGTCCTTTTCCTCAGACAATTTTAAATTCAAAACTTTTTTATGGAGCAGTACCTGGATAGAGGATCCATCTCGTCAGTGAAAATAAAGTATTCCATGCTCTTCAAATAATTTCTACCAAATTATTCAATATTTTAATTAAAATATATTGAATAATGAATATTAATATTGAACTGCTCCTAAGTACATCCATAGATTCAAAAAAGCTAGCAAAAAAACAGTAATAAATTTAACCAATAAAGAAACTTCAATGAAAAAGAAACCTTTTCTCAGGCATTCTCTGAGTAGAAAAACAAGTTAAATTAATTCAATAAGGTATTTCTCGATTTGTTAAATTCATTTGGAAGGCCGAAGTTTCTAAAAATTATTTGCTTTTTAGGTGATTCAGTCTGACAAACTTTTATCCCATGGAAGTGGTGTTCATTTTAATTTTATATCGTCAGTCCAGAAACTTAGTTAATGGAATATTAGTTGCATTTGCAAATCTTATCTGTCTCTCTAGGTTGTCAATCTATCTTTCATTACTGTACACTAATGAGAAGAAGAAAAGTCAGGTAATTAGTAGATTTTGGACATTATCCAAGAAGAAATGAAATATTTCCAAGCCAATACAATTGCGTTAATATAGGCTTATATATGTCTTCTTCAAAACAAAATGCAACAAGCAAACTCCCACCCTCAACTGGAAGGTATCAGGTAAAGCCCCTTATCATCCTAGGAGAAAGGCAAGCCTTCTCTTTTGTAGTGTGCAGCAAAAGATGTGATATAAATGCAAATTCTGTTACAATTCACAGATTAGGACTTTCTTTTTCTCCTTCGAGTGACTCACAATCAACAGGACAGATTCTTTCAGCTATTCCAGTTTCTGAGCTTGGTGTTTTAATGCAGGATAGGACACTCGCTGCACCAGAGCAGCTACAGCACAGTTCAAGGGTTTGTTTATTTGGTGAGAATCTCAGCTACAGCACTTATTGCCAGGTTTGTGATCTTGACAAAACTGAACAAAAAGACAACATTTGTTGGAGCTGCAGGTGCCAAAGGGAAATCAAATAAAAGTTAATAAGTGATGCACACTGCTGAAAAATATGATTACAGTTTGAAGATCTGCTGCTGTTCCTGCTGCTGCAATCAAATCTCAACCTAAAGGCAGTAAAAGCTACAAAGGGCAACTATTTGGGAATGCAGCTTCAGTACTTGGTAGATGGATACATGTAAGTCAATTAGTGCCATCTATTTGCAAGGCATTACCAAAACGTTTCTGTGCATAAAAATTGTATTGCACTGGAAGTACATCTATAAGAAACATTATGTTGCCTCAGCAAGACTGAATCATCAACGTGTTGTAGTGAAAGGGTATAAAATGCATGTATGCATGGTGTATGCATTTATACAGGAAAGACATCTTACATACTATAAATCTGTAAGCTAGGTTTTGCTTTTCACAGGTTTTTTTGGTTTCTGTTTCTGTCTGTAACTGTTTCTTCTTCATGAAATTAAAGATACATGCAAGTGTTTAAGCAGATGACATAAGCTGAGAGTTTGGTAAATAATGTTGTTCATTTACATCCTTTCCTTCTGATACTCACATTGCTTGTAAATTGATTCTAGTTTACCTTTGGAGGTTATGAGAGATTAAGTCTTACTTGTTGCTTTAATAATTCTCTAGATGTGTCATTATTGCTATGTCACTAACTGAACAAAGCTTTGAGATCTTCAGTATTAGCAAAAGTATCTTGGGAAATTGTAAGACACTAAGAAATTCAGTGCCTCTGGCACAATGTACAAATTCTGGTCTCTGTTTTTCAAAAGCCCATTGGTAGTAAACTCAGCGTACATTGGGAACTAGGCTGGAAGATATGCCATGGGAGGTTTAGGTTGGACATTAGGAAAAGGTTCTTCACCCAAAGGCCAGTGGAGCACTGGAACAAGCTCCCCCTGGAGGTAGTCATGGCACCAAGCCTGACAACATTCAAGAAGCGATTGGACAACGCCCTCAGACATATGGTGTGATTTTTGGGGTTGTCCTATGCAGGGACAGGAGTTGGACTCGATGATCCTTGTGAGTCCCTTCCAACTCAGGATATTCTAACTAATGGAAACAGTGGCCTTGACAGGAAAACAGTATATTGAAATAGAGAATGATATTGTTTTAGGAATATCTGGTAATATTGTTTTGTCATTTAAATAAAATATTTCCTCTGCTTTCATACTGTCCTAACTGGTCATGGAATTGCATAGCAATGGTTAAAATGCACTGACATATTTTGTGCTGAGTGAGAATATATTATTGATAAGCTTCATGACTAGAAGTGACTTCTTTTTTTTTTTCAAATTTTCCATCAACAGGTAGTTAAATGATAAGTCTAAAACATAATTTTCTTCATACTTTCAAGGAGTAAATGGTCACTTTACGCATATAACGGTATTCTTGCCTACAGTAATGGAAGTATTATAAGGAAAAAACATTGCCTTTAATAATGTCTCATGAAGAACTCTCACTTGCAATTGATACAAAATTATTATTATGCTGTTATTGACAGATTATTTTATATCTGTTGTGAGGTACTTCAATTTGCAGTGCTTAATAGAAAGATAAATGACTTAACAGAGCCATGAATTAGTAAGTTCTCTCTTCCAGAGAATTTGAAACACCAGCAGCTGACACACAGTGCCATAGCAATAGTAGGAATCATGCCTGTGTTAGCATCAAAAACACAGGTCTCACATTCATTTGCAGAAGCCATTTCTGAATGACATTGAAAAATGTGTCGAATTCAATATTTGGAGTTTATTTATATATTTACCTTTATATGAGATTCTTCATATAGATTTCATCAGTCTCTAAAGCATGAACGACGATTCTTCAACAAAATACCAAGAAAAGGACTACTATACTACGTTTTGAGTAAGGCTATTGAAAGAAAATATGCTCAACTGTTTCATGTGACAGTGATACAGCAGTCTGATCTTTCAAGTCAGATGTTTGAAGTAAGCAAAATTACTTTGTCACTCTCAATATTTTCATAACCAAAGTATATTTTGCAGTGTAATCTTGATGATAGTTCTTCCTTTATGACTATCACTAATTCTATTTTGCAAAACAAATGTTGACTCTCTCTTTGTAAGTCTTTGTTGTGGAATAATTATTATGTTTTTGTAGTTCACTTGACCAACTGCTCATTTGAAAATGTGATTTTTTAATTAGAATTTTAGTGCATTGTTTCACTCACAGTCATTAAGTGTATAAGCACATAAGAAATTTGGCCATTTCACCAGAAATCACAGAAAAACTTTTTCCTGTGAAAATGACAGCCTTTTTAATATCCTATACTTGATTTAAATTCCTTTTTTTGCTGAAGTCATTTTGTATAATTTTAACAATATAGGAAAGGAAAACAAGTTTAATATTTTCAAAGACCAACAATGCAATGAGTTTATTTCTGTCAAAAATATGTGCATTTTTACATTGAAATATTCTGCAATTTGGAGAAGTTGAATCACCGATGTTAACAGTGGTAGCTGATGAGTATCTAATAAGAAAACTTTCTAAGGTTTCAAAAGAATGCGCTGCAAACACTGGCACATGTTGTTATACCATCCATGTTGTGGCTATTGATTTTCCTAGCATGTCACTTTGACCATATTAATTTTGTTTCTTACTTTTACTTTACCAAACATACTGTGACTTCATTTTCAAAACACTTTATGGACTGTCCTCCAACAATCTGTCAAGTTATGGGTTAGTTAAGTTCAACAACCCAACACAACTTCAGTAGCTGTTTGGTTTTTAGCTCTTAAGACTATAATAAATGCAAACTTGGTATTATTTAAGCTCTTTGTTAAAGCACAATTTTAAGATCTGTAACAACAGAATCCACCTAATCATCCCATAAGAGTGGATATTATTCACCTGCTATGTTTTCAGCTTTCCCAGATATGTGATAGATAATGAAATATCTGTAGGGATTTGTGAATATTCTTCCTGAAATTCCTCCTTAGTCATGATGTCTGCAATTCATTAATAAACTAGTTGGTTGTTTCTGAGCCTACTATGTTCATCAGCAATTTTTGTTTCCCTGGAGTCCTGTGTGCATTTATCTTTTGAGTACCATTTTAAGTTTAGTTTTTCTGGTCTTAGAGTAAAGGACATATTTTACTATGATTATCTACAAAATCTGGACACATGGGAAATTCATGCACAGTCCAGTTCAGTGCAAGAGGTGTTGAAGGATTCTCTCCTTTCTTTAATAATAAAAATGGCGATGATAATTAATTAATAATTTATTTTGTTTGCATTAGTAGAATGGTTTATTTAATTTCAGTCACATCCCTGCAACATCATTGCTTTAAATAAATGTTCTTAAATAATGTTGACAAAATATAATAAGAGCATAATTTGGCTCATAGAAAACCATAGTAGCTTAGGTACTAAAAACCCAAGAACCTGAGCTTTTTAGGCTTTGCACTGGGCATGGATAAATGAGGAACTCCACACTGAACTTTATATATAGACACCGTTACAGTCTTTTAGGCTTCTTTTGCATAGCTCTTCATGTCCCTGTTAATTTATTCTCTATTCAGTATCAGCGATTTTTTGTGTTTCCCTTTTGAGGTAAACCAACTAACCATATGATGATTGCTAGAAGCAGAATATTTGTCTTCATACGAGGTAGATCTTAGAAAGAGTAATAACAGAGTTATGGAATAAATAGAAAACTTCAGACTTGTCAGTCTTAACTCACTCTCAAAATCTTGCAGTCTTTATAGCAGTGTTCTTTAAAATGCTGTTTTGAAGGGAAAAAACCATGTTTGGTTTCTTCCTGAAAAATATTGATTTGTAATAAAATAAATTGCTATTGCCTTGACAGATTTTGAAAGGCAAGCTTCAATAATATTGTCAGCAGTTTTGTGTGTCGGTGAGCTTCATGATTTGGGGATTGTTTGTTGATGGATGTTTTACTTTTATGATGAGTTGACTTTCTGCTCAAATTGAAGATCTCCACTTTTATACTAATAACACCTTGCCAATTAACTGTATTTTCTCCAGTCAATTCCAGTCAACTCAATTTTGCACAACTCCCATTTGAAGTTGTTTTGTGATAGCTTTTTTGAAATCTGCATTGCTACAGCAGCCAGTTTAGGATGGGCTGGTTCCAAAACACAGGAATATATGAGCTAACACAAGGCTTCATCTTTTAAGATATCTATTTCCAAACACACTTAATTTCTTGAGTTGTTTGCTGCTCTGGAAGTCTACAATAAAGCACAAATTGTATTTGCTGCCTTGCCACCACAGCACTGCAGGGATAGGGCAGGAAATCACAGATATCTTTGCTAAACATAGATGATTACTAGCTGGCCTTGAGTGAACTTATTTGGTGGGTCTCGTATGGCACCCTAAGTTTCTGAGGAAGGAAGAAGGCTGGCTTCTGTTTCAGACATTTCACTGAGGGCTTGTAGACAAACTATTGGGAAGTTATTTAATTTCTGCTGTGTGGTTCTGAACCTGCAGTGGCGAATTCAGCAGGAGTTTTGCCACTCATTTAGCAGAATCTCCATCTACTTTCAGTGTGCACACACACACAGAGACCACACATACTCTGGTCCCCAGCAGGTGATGTGGTTTGGCATATGTCACTGCTTTCTTCCTTTACATGAGCAGTGAACCTGCAGTGCAGAGAGAGCTACATCATTGCTTTGCAGAGATCTTAGTGTCACTGGTAGACAAAACCTATTTCTCTACCGTACAGTGTGTCACAGTGGTCTATACCTTTGTTGCTCTGAGGCACCTTGTACAAGGTTATCTGTTAAGGTGATCCCAAATCCTATTTGGGTCAACAGGAATTTTTCTCTCTTGGGGAGCTCAGTTATGAATAGCTGGATTTATTTTATGACTTCTGAGTTCCCAAAGAAATATTCTACAGTTCCTCTGTACCTAGGAACACTTTTATTTTACGTATATGTATGTATAAAAAAAACTTTAGAATGTAAATTTCATAGGGCATAAGGATGTGTCAGTAAATTGAAATTCACACCTACTTAATTCTTCAAATAAATCAGTAATAACTATAATAGTTCAAATATCTCCAGCCTTACAGAAAATTCACAAGTATTACTTTTGTAGGTTTGAAGTAGATTTTAAATTTGGTAAGTGCTTTATTCTGGTCTTTGAATTGCATGTTTAATGGTACCATTTTAGAGTAAATGGAAATTTTTATGCATCAAATAATTTCATTGAAGCTCTACTCATATGGCCTAGCCTGGGTTAATATAGTTTGATAGTCTCTTACTGTTGCTTCTGTTACAAAATTCAAGGAGAGCATTTTGTTTGGTTACTGGAAAGATTTTTTCAACATTGACATTGTTTCTGGAACATGTCTTAGACCTAACCTTCATTCAAGGTAAAGCAGATACGTACAATGAAATCATATTTGCAGGAAAAAAAAAGTGTATGCAGGGGGACAGATATTATCAAATCATTTTGGAAAAAAGAATAATTTGCTTCTCCATCCCTGATGATCTCAAATGGAGTTGGCTTAATCTTTTAGGTATGAGATATATTCCTTACTTCTTAACTGAAGTTCATCTCTGACTATTTCTTTCCCTATATGTGAAAGGTGGCATTGACTTGTTAACAAAAGTAAAAAATCTTTTAAATTTTAAGATACCCACAAATACTATTCCATATAATCTCTTTCAGCATGGACTATACTTGATTTTCAGAAAAAATGAATACACTGTAGATGGGGTTTGTGGGCAGAGTAATGGTCAACTAACAAAATGTGATTTAGTCCTGATTCCTAGGTCTCCTCTCATAATCAGACATCACCTAAATGCTGAATGAGAAATACGAAATTCAACAGTTCATAAACCAGATGCTGTGTGATATGAGTATTGCCAGCTTCATCTGTCGTCTCTCAGAAGCTGGAGAGGTGAAAATTGTTGGGCAGCCCCAGCTCTGATGAGCAAAATCAACATCAGCTGTGGGAAGAGGTTTACTGGCTGGACTCAAGAGCTGCACCTGGCATGCATGGCAGGAACAGCAGAGATGTTCTACTCTGCTTGAACCGTCTGGGGCAATGGTCACAGCCAGCCAAAAATAACCTTCCTGGAGCCCAGGGAAAAGCTGCAATGTGGGAGAGGAGTCCCACTGAATATCCTCCTGTCTTTCTGTACCAGAGGAGTTCTGCCAGTAACTTTTATATTTTTGCCGCAAGCTCCATGGTAAGGTATATGGAGCATGTCACTGCTCTCAGTGATTTAATACATTTGAAAGTGCCTCACCATTTGCAAAATAATCAGTAATTCAGATAACTTGGTTGGAAGTTAAAATATGTGTGATAATGTTCTAGCCTGAAGTATATACTAGTTTTTATTTTCTTTTTTCTCATAGTAGTTTTTATTCCCTCACATAGTGATAAGCAATGATAAAATCCAATTATTAAGTTGGAAGCACTATTGTAAGAAAAGATAAGAGTAGCTTGTTTCTAAATGTTTTGTCCTTTTACCAGTAAATTGAATTTTGACAGTGAAAAATTGACATTTTATGAAATTGAGGTTTAGCCAGATCTGATATGCTTACTGAATGAGATGGACGAAATGCATTTAATGCATTAACTGTTAGATAGTTTATTTTCATTTAATGTTTATCAACAAATACTTATTTAATTGTAAGAGGTGGGGGACTAGTTTTTTGGGGAGATTAACGTGTACTAAGGTTGCATTCTAAAGTTATATTGAAAATTACATTTAACATTTTGAAAATAAATGAAGTCCAAACATTCTATGTATGGATTAAAGCATGTATTACATATAACATAATATGATTAAAATTATGTATGTTGCATTCATGCTAAAAAGCTGCATATGCAGCTGTTAATTGTATAATTCACCAGTCTTTTAAAATGAAGGCAAATACCAGAACCTCGTTATGTAGCCTTTAGTGTTAAACAGTTTTATGGGATATTTAAAATTCATTATTCCATCTGGGACTCAAATGTGTTGTATAGTTACAGTCCACACAATACAACAAGACAAAACAAAATGTGGATTAAACTAGTGGTGGGGAAATCTCAAAAGCTTTGGCAATTCAGTTTAAACTATTAAAAAAAAAAAAAAAAAAAAAAAAAGTCTGAATAGCTTCCAGGATCCAGCTTGACTATTCAGACCTTCTGGGTCTGAAAATCTGGGCAGCAAATACTGTGAGAACTGCCTGTGGTGTTTTGGCATCTTGTGTCCAGTCTTAGCTGGATGATGGCAGAACCAAGACACAAAGCATTTACAGCATAAATAAAAATAAAGTGGAAAAATAATCTGGCATTTTCCAATTTACCAAGACAGAATAGTTTCCAAGTCAGTTCAAGTAGAGGGTGGAAAGAAAAATGTACCTTTGTTTTACCAGAATCATCTAATTAGCTCACATGAAGATAAATTTGGGTTCTAATGTCTGCTGATACATTGCCATTTTTAGCAAATGTCTACTTATGCCTATAGAAAAAGCAACAACACAGCAGTGGTATTGTTCTATATGTCTCAGAATCTGAATGCAGCAGAATGTCCAACAGCAGAGAAGCAATAATGGATTTTGCAATAGTTAAAATTTCAGCAAGTCAGTTCATAAATTTGTCATGTCCTGATAATTTTATTTCATACAGTTTGTAGACTATATAATACATATGCTTCAAAGCTAGGACATCTGTTGCAAATTTACAAATGTGAGGTAGTTTGCCAAACTACCCAACAGAGACAGGAGCACACCTGCTCAAACAAGTTGGAAGCATTACAAATGTATGAACTTGACCTAGGCTTTATGAAACAGCAATGCTGATTCTATAATGCTAAAAAAATAGACGAAATGTCAGCTACGTAATCTGCAATTTATTGATTGATGAACACATCTGCTGATTTAATATTCATAACTAATGCCAAGTAAATTATGCTTCTTTACAGAAGCCTATTTCCAAAAATTGAAAGTTTATAAAAAGTCCCTCATGTTTTGGGTTTCGAACAAAAATTCCAGTACTACATGGCACATCCCAATGAATTTGTTGAACAGGATGGTATTGTAGGAGAGAAAAATAGCGAGACAAGCTTAATGAACTAGAAAATATCAGCTGAAGCCAACAGGATTCAGTGCTGGCTGAATTCCCACTGGATCAAGCTCTGTGTGAAGGGACAGCCACAGTGGGAATAGGATCTCATGTCTAATCTAGTCTCTCATAATGGGACCTCTATTATCTGCTCTAATGAAAGATATGTCTATACAGTGTTTTGCAGGCAGATGTGAATTTGCCCTGCCAGTTTGCTAACCTCCTTGGAAGCTGTGTGTGTCAGACAATGAACCTTAGCTAATGCACATTGTTTCTCATCATAGCTTATTAGCTCAGATTTGACATTATCTAGTGTATCTACTTTGTTTCTGATTTGGAAGTGGCTGGCTTCCAACTGGCTTCAAGTGTGGGCTGTTGCCATCACTGTGTTCAACAGCATCTGAGCTTGAAATGCAGTGTAGACGTACCTTCTTTGAGAAAAAGAGATAGGTGTTGTTACCATGAAAAATAAAGTTTGATACCTTACTAGCAGACGATTCAAACAGAAAAATACACAAGAAATTTTATTTGGGTGATGAACACAACACGATAAGTACTTCCAGTGAAGAAAAGCTTTATGAAGGTAGATTCTCAAGGAGGAAAAAACAGAACTTCTAGCAATATTCTTTTAGATTTGGAAGTGAGATGACAGGCATAACAACATGTTATAAAAAAGAATGTTCTTTCTTAAGTAGAACGAAGACTTGTTTCACTGAATGCTAGCAGGCTGGGTCTCTGGATCTTCTGCATGAACTTGAAGGCTTGAAGATGGGGGTGGTATTAAAGGAAAATGCCTGATTCTCATGCGGAGCCCTGGAAAGATCATAGATTTTTCTCTACCAAATCAATTTCTATGACAAATGTAGAGGGTGTATGTAAGGACTCACAGCTGCACTTTGAAAATTCCTATTCATGAGCTAGGCTATGAGGATATGGCAATCTTGTGCACCATGCTGCTAAGGTAGCTCAAATCTCTGGGGAGGAATCCATGAGATGAGGCATTGGTGCAGCTTGGCTGGCACAACATCACAAAGAGACAGTACAATGGTTTTATTTAGCATGAAGTAAAAAATAATAAAATTAAGTAAAAATAAGTAAGGTAATGGCCCTGATAAGGCTTTGCAAAGCAGCAGAATAAATATAGCTCACCGTTCCTACTACTTGCTGTTTTTTCAATGTTGGTATGTGTGTGGGAATTTCAAGTAAAAGGAAACTCTCCTGTTCCAAGAGGATTGCACCCTGCCTTCTTGTGCATAGAGATAATGGCCAGTCATGCCACTCCTGAGTTCACAGATGCACCTGCACACACATGCACAAGAACCACAACCCTCCATTCTACAATCTGCAGCTGGCCCACATCACATACAAAATATCTTTTTAATTTCCCTTTTTACTTCAAAAACATCCCAGTCTCTTTCTGGAACAGAATGAGCAGATGGAATGATGCAGTACATAAAAGCAGTAGTAAACTCAGACAAAATAATCCAAGAAAATGATAAAAAGTTGAAGAGTATCATAACTCAGAGTTAGTCCTCAGGAGAACACTGGGGTTTATGGAAGCTAGGAAACTATAATATATGGTCAACTTAAAGGGAAAAAAAAATATTCACAATTAAGGTATTTCAGAAACCTTTTAAGAATTTCCTCATTTTTCTATTCTTGGTGCCCCTTTCATGAAAGATAAAATGTTCCAATCAGTTATCATAAAGTAACGTTGATTACTCCTCCTTTTACATTACCCAGTGGCCTCCCATCAGCCACTGGGTATAGGATGTACATATGAAAAAGAGGGAGGAATGGGGGGAATGTAGGAAGGAAAATGGACAAAAAGAAAAAAAAAAGTATATCGTTGTATACAAGCTTATGGTCATGGCAAGAAAGAAGGAACTAGAGCTTTTTGTTTCCTTTTTTATTAGAGGAAAAGATCATGTTAACAAGCAGAAAATATTGGAAGAAGAAATCTTTCTTCTGTCTGTGTCATGTGAATGCAGACTGGAATTCTTAGGGTGTGCAAATTTCTGCAGAAGAGGATAAAAATAGAGATTATTTTTCTTGTAATTCACAAAGTAGTAAGGAAGCAAGGTAGACAGCAGGTTCATCTATTTCCAAGGACAGCTAGCAGTATAAGGAATATTCCCTGACATTCATATTGTTGGTCATAAATACAGTTCTAGTTTACTGTAAAAAGTCTTCTAATATACCAGTCTGGCTATATATAATCTTTTTGTGCTTTTACATTCCCTCTAGGAAGCAACTTTTGGAAATGAGTGAATACTTTGTTTTTTGCCATTTCTGAAAATAAGTTCATAGTGATTTAAGAACTACATCTGTATCGTATGTCTGTGTCAGGTTTATTTTGCTTTCTTCGGTCTAATCAGGGTGTTATGATTGAAATATGAAAATCTCAAGAACACTGTCTTTATTGAACTAATGTTACTGCTCCCTTATCATTGGGATTTCTTGATTGTAAGCAGCTAGCCTTTTGTGACTCTATCAGTGTATTAGCACCATTCTTTTGTTTCCTGTTTTTCTCTTGCAGTTCTACCAATTTGATTTCTAAGGCTTTCAGTTTTTCAGGAAGTATTCACAAAGCCCATTAAAGACAAGATTTCAATAAGCTCCTTTAATATAGAAGTCAGTTTTTAAACATTTTTATTACTTCTCTCTGTTCTAAAATCTTTATGCTTTCCTTCCTGGCTTTTTAAATTGTGTCCTCCTTTTCTCAGACCCTCAAAGGAAACAACTATTTTTAAAGGGTTGAGTTTTTTCCCTACAGAAAAAAATTAAACAAGTGACTGCCTTGGAGTTCTATTCATAAATTTTGTCTGTTTTGCAAGTTACAACCTGGTTTTTTCTCATTTCTGATTCATCACAGTTTTCACTGTGATCAGTTGTAAATACTGTTGCTGCACTTACGTGATGCTGCTGCTCATCTGGGTTTTGATTTTCTGTGGTGATGGCTGCATAGAACCTTAGATCTGTTCAGTGCATGAATCTTATTTCTTGCTCTTAGTTTCAGTTAATGACTAAATGAGAGACTTTTAGCTATACTTTCATGCTCTTAGGACATCTGATGTGTGGCACAAGCTCAAAACAGATGACCCATTTCTTATTGCTAGGTGTTTAAATTATATGGGTAAGCTTCTTTTATTTTTTAAGTAATCCTGTCTTTTGAGGTGTAAAATGTGCTCTGACAGTGAAATATTAAATCAGTAATCAATTAATTCAAACAAGTCTCTTACCTGTGAGACAGCAATAAAGTATTTTTTGTGTATTGGCTGGACAACTATAACAATTTTATGCACTATATTTCACACAAAATATGTTCCTTTACACTTTGGCACTCTTAAGTAGTACAGCTACAAAATTTAATATAGCATACAAAGCTAAAAGTAGCTGAATGAGGAGGAGAAAAGAAGCTTTCAATTCAGAACTGAATATAAATTTGATTTTACTGTAGGGTTTACTCAGCTGAGAAGGAGGAGATGTTGAGGACTCCCCATCTCCTCTCTCCTTTTGTGTGGGGACAGTGATATTGCATTTCTTGGCGGCACCAGGTCTCCCCCTGGGCTGCAGAAACACCGCAAACATTACTGAGGAAAAGGAGAGCACTAAAGCATCTCCCCAACTGAGACATTGCTCCAAGCCACCCCAGCATGAGAGGCCCTTGCAGGGGGATGGAAAGAGATGATCCTATGTCCCATTATGTGGTGGATCCAAATCTGGAGTAGATGGGCATTCAATGAGCTGGTTGAAAGAAAGGCTCATAGTATGAGTGAAAAATATCTTACCCGGTAAAATGGCATCATAAAATTGAGAGGAAATATGACACAAGAATGAATGGCAGATAGGAAGATAACATGATGAAAATATCTTAAATTAGCATAACCCGTTTCCCAGATTGGTACTGTGCCCTGACTACAGTGATAAAAGATGAGCTGCAGCTCTTATTTTGTACCTATTGTGCTGACACTTGCATTTGTAGCCATTTTTGAGATAGCTGCTGGTGCAACGGCTAGGAGCCATCCCATTTCTTAGCCCTTAACTCCACACTGCTGATTCAGGCAGACTGAAGTTATCTTCATTAATGTTGTAAATATGTTCTGCTCTTCACAGCAGAGTAAGTACTAGACTGAAATACGAACTGAAGAGAGAAAAGTACACTCAGGACTCACCACAATGTCAAGGTAATCAAGTTTGCAGTCTTCCTCTGGTAAGAGAGCTAGTGAATGGAAAATAACTTTGGTGTGATCTAGACAATTTTTTTGTCAAGGCAGAGTCGTTCCCTGTTATCTAGTGATGTGTCCATGTACTAATAGGAGCAGAAGAGAAAAAAGCAGCCAAACAAATGATATGAGCCCTGTGCTTACCTGCACTGCAGATAGGCAATGCCCACTGAATATTATCAAAAAACACAGTACCCTGCAGTGCTGCTTTCTGGGTGTATTTCTGAAAAACAGGACACCTCTTGCTCTGTGGCATGGAGGACATGGAAAATATTTTATATCACTCAAGGCTTCTGAGCATCTTCAGATTTCTTATGGTGCTCGTCTTACATAGAAGTGGGTACTAAACCTGTGAAATACAGAGTGATGATGGCATAATTTACTTGTTTGACATACTTTTAGTTCAGTTTAAAGTTGTTTCTAAATTTAGTTTTTGAACATTTAAACAAGTCTTGTTAAAGGTATAAGATGCACTAATAAGCCTGAAATTTCAGCAGTGTCCTGATTTAATATCTAAATAGTCTAAGCATAGCATGGTATGAAGTGTACCTGATACATTTTTCTCTTTCCAGACACCTGCTGAGTTTGTTTAACCTTCAGTTTGAGAAAGAACAATTGTTTGGCACCTCATCTTATGATGTCAAAAATCTTCTGTTATTATCTCAGTCAGTTGTCTTCTCCATGTTAATGATTTCTGAGATGTATTTGTCCAGTCTTTTCTTTAAAAAGTGTGGTGCAATTGATCTTGGCCAGCTGCCAGACACCCACCCAGCCACCTTCTCACTCCCCTCCTCAACAGGACATGGGAGGAGAAAATAAGATGAAAAAGCCTGTGGACTGAGATAAAGACAGGGAGATCACTTACCTATTACCATCACAGGCAAAACAGACTCAACTTGGGGAAGATTAATTTATTTTTTGCCAATTAAAAATAGAGTAAATGGTGAGAAACAAATACAAAACTGAAACCACCTGCCCCCTCCCCCACACACCTTTTTCCCAGGCTCAAATTCACTCCTTCATCCCTGACTCCTCTACTCCCCCACTCTGCCCTGAGTGGTGCAGGGTGATGGGGTATGGGGATTGTGGATTGTGGTCAATCCATGTCAGTTCCTCTCTGCCACTCCTTCTTCACACCCTTCCCCTGTTCCTGCAGGGGTCCTTCCACGGCCTGCAGTCCTTCAGGATAAACCTACTCCATTGTGGGTCCTTTCCAGGGGTTGCAGTTCCTCAGGAAATCCAGTGGGTTTCTTTCCAAGGGCTGCAGCTTCCTTCAAGGAATAACCACCTGCTCTGGTGTGAGGTCCTCCATGGGCTGCAGTGTTGATATCTGCTGCAGCTAGGGCTCTTCCATGGGCTGCAAGAAAATATCTTCTCCAGTGTTTGTTTCTCCAGGAGGTGCAGGGGAATCTCCGCTCAAGTGCCTGGAACACCTCCTCCTCCTCTCACCTTGGTGCTCACAGGGCTGTTTCTCACAGTTTTTCCTCACTCCTGGGCAGCGTTTTTCCCTTTCTTACACACGCTTTCCCAGATGCACCACCATCTAATAAACTAATAAATATTAGTAAACTAATGTTTACTTAACTTAAACATGAGTTTTTTAACAGCTGATGGAGGGGCTTTATAAGCTCTATTGTTTATAATTTAAAGGGTCAAAAATTTCTTCCAAAGCTTCATTTGCTGGCTTGTGTTGAAAACAATTCAAGTTATATGAACATGGGAGCATTACTAGTCATTTGGTTATTGATCCCTAACCTTTTTTCCTTTTCTGTCTATATAATTTTTCTGTGATTATTTCAGCAAAGCTAGATGCTGAGATGACTTCACACAATTATCATTTCTTTGAGAACTTGCCATTGAGAACTTCAAAAACTAGATAGAGTGTTACCACTACTGCATATAAGAACAGGTATATTGTTACTGATGTCTGACCAATATTTTTGACAGTCACAGAAATTAGGTAAATATAAACTTCCCTCCAGAACTAATATTTTTAATACCATCACCTTAAGAATATTCCAGCATCCCATAAAGAAATATCATTAAAGACTTTGAACCAAGATGCCAACGTACCAGTTCAGACTAATGAATTACTTCTGTTTTTCAAAAGGCATCAAACATATCTTCTAGCTCACATTCACAAACTGCCATGTATGTTTGCTAACTTTGTTACTCAGAGTAATTTCTGCCTCCCAGAATGTGAACGCCTCCAACATCTCCCTCTGGAGGAATTACTTTCTCTCAAGGAAAAAGAAACTGATGTAAGATTTCTGTTTTTCTTTATATGTATGTTGTATCAGAGTATTTCACTACTTTGTTTTAGGCTGACATTTTTATAAGCAATTTTAAGAGCTATGTATTTTCAGTAATTTTTCGTGACTTATGTGTACATGAAAAATAATATTAATTAGAATATATATGTAACCTTTTCTCTCCCCAACTATCTATTCCTATCACTGAACAATGGTTGTGGATGTTCTCAAAGCATTGTCCAAATACAGCTGGCTTGGGATAGTGAACAGGTATAGTGAGTAGATTACAGTAAACACTGGCTACAGAACTATCAATCGCAAACATGCATGAGTCACAATATCAGATTATGAATTTCCTGTAACACCAGGATTCTTTTAAAATTACCACTTTGTAGACATAATGATGGAGTAAGAAAAGGCCAGACATTTAATCAAAGACTAAGTAGAGGACTGGAAAAAAAAATCATCAGCAGCTTGGTACACTAACAAAACATTGATTTTTGGCTTAATTATTGAAGAATTTACTACAACTCAGTAAATGTTAATCAAGTATCATTCAAATTTTTTTCTGATATGTATTTTAATCTAAATATTTTATTATACAATCATTCTAGTGTTGTTATTTAAGTAGCCCCAACGCATTTTTTCAAACTCTTTTATTTGTAATGTCCTCCTCCTATACCTTGCAGCTGCCTGTAGCTCACTTTGGGGGTTTTGTTTGTTTGTTTGTTTTCTCAGGCTAACTTGTTCCTGATTATCTCAGCAGTCGTTCCAAGAACTGAATCAAGACCATTCTAGTTCACAGTGTTCTCCTTCCTCTTTATGGATCCTTCTCTGTTTTTCTGTGTTCTGTCTTATTCTCATTTTCTCGCTGTGACTTTGAGTAGCCATGAGTAGCCATGAGTAGCCATTATGAATTTGACTGCTTGGAACTTACCCAGCAAGACTCTGACAAAGTTGTTTTGCTTTCAGAATCCCACCTTCCACAGGATCCTGACAGTAAAGGATTTTGTCATTATTTTTGTTATAGCTTCTTCAGTATACAACACTGGAGGCAAGGAATCCCCTGAACTACTCCCTACACTGTTGCCTGAAGTATGGCAGAATGAGGCACCAGTAGAGACTGATTCTGTTCTCAAGGAGTAAAGTGTTCATTTTGACTTGAACACATTTTCACTGAGAGAGCTGTCTAGAGCTCTGTCCAGCAGCTGTTAAAAAATGAATCATAGAATCATTAAGGTTGGAAAAGACCTCTGAGATCATTGAGTCTACCTGTTAACCTAACTGCCAGGTCCACCTCTAAACCATGTCCCTAAGCACCACATCCACATGTTTTTTCAACACTTCCAGGGACTGTGATTGCACTGCTTCCCTGGGCAGTCTATTCGAATGCCTAACTACTCTCTCCATGAAGAAATTTTTCCTAATATCTAATATAAATCTCCCCTGGCACAACTTGAGCTCAGTTCCTCTCGTCCTGTTGCTTGCTGCCTGGGAGAAGAGACCAACCCCCACCTCGCTACAACCTCCTTTCAGGTAGTTGTAAAGAGTGATAAGGCCTCCCCTCAGCCTCCTCTTCTCCAAACTAAACAACCCCAGCTCCCTCAGCCGCTCCTCATAGGACTTGTTCTCTAGACCCTTCACCAGCTTCCTTGCCCTTCTTTGGACACGCTCCAGCACCTCGATGTCCTTCTTGTAGTGAGGGGCCCAAAACTGAACACAGTACTCAAGGTGTGGCCTCACCAGTGCCGAGTACAGAGGCACTATCACCTCCCTGGTCCTGCTGGCCACACTATTTCTGATATAAGCCAGGATGCCATTGGCCCTCTTGGCCACCTGAGCCCATTTTATTTGTCCACAATGGAAAGGAATTATTTTGTCAGATGAAACACCAACAACTCCCAAGCATTCATTTAGAGAGATTTGTATGGATTTCTTATGAACATTTCTGTAATCTTGATAAATGTCATTCTCCAGATATTGTTTTATGCCTTTTTGCACAACTGCCACATGAACTGTGATAAATTCGTTTAAGGGAAAGTGCATTTTCTTACTGAATTAGATTGTTCCATCCACATGTTTAATTTAAATGATGGACACAGTAGATGGTAAAATATATTCCAACTTTTAGTCATAATAATGTGATAGCCAGCAGATGCCTCACATGTGAAACCGTTAGGGACGTGTCTCAACAGGGACATGTCTGTATACTTGTAAATTCACGTGCCAAGTTACTTCAACATTATGTTGATTTGGGATATTCTGGAGGGACTTCACTCCACTAAAGAAAAAAAAAAAAGAAAGCACACCTGGCAGTTCAGAACAGATGATTCAGATACCATATGCTTCATGCTATTTTAAAGAGAAATCACATCCATTTCCTTCAGACAATCACACTGAGATTTCACAAGCTAACAAGCACTTCCAAGGACATATAAATAGAAATATGCATGGTGAATTTCACTTATAGTAAATGCTGTGTATCAAAATTTAGCTTAGAGTCAGGCATAGAGAAACTTCCTAACTGCTTCACTGCAGTGCAGCACCAGACATTAGAACTGAAATGAGAGAATACAGTAATGTAATTTTTCAGTTCTTTGACTACAAATGAACACTCGTTTGGTAAAATTTCATAAAAACCTCTGACCTCATTTATGTTTAGTTTGAGGAGGAGAAGATGAAATAGTTAAGGTTTCAGAGAGACAAGTTAAGTAGTATGTAAACTCCAGTTGTACCCTAGGCTTTGAAATATTACTGAAATTCCATAACTCTATTCATTTAAGTATTTTAACTTATAAATTACAATTCTTCTGCATAAACAAGTGCATTTAAAATATGTTAATCTAATTTGTTTCTGAAGCTTATTCTATGAGACCTTGGAGACTGTTCTGGTCTTGCTGTGCATTAAGGAAAAGTCTCATTATGGTTCTACAGGTGCAAATTTACCTGATGCAAGGAAGTATTCCTCAATATGATGTAACTAGCTTTCCTGTCCGTGTCCTCCAGCATCCTTGAAATACAGAAGCTAAATGAAACATGTTTCATTAGAAGATTAGGCAAAGTAGGTTGCAGTCATCTCCCTTTGGCAAGTGGTCTTGGAAAGTCATAATCATAGAAACGTTGGTTGAAAGGGTTTTCTAGAGGCTATTTAGTCCAGCCTCCTGTCCAAAGAAAAATTATTGCCAACACTAGACTGGGTCAGCCACAGCTTTGTCTAGTCGAGTGCAAAAAACACCAAGGATGGAGATTTCTCAGTCCGTTGATGTAACCTGTTCCATTGCGGCACCACCCTCTTAGCGAAGAATCTTTGCCTAATCCCATGTGCACCTCTCCCATTTCAATTTGTGGCCACTTCCCCTGGTTATATGGGGTGTCACTTTGAAGAAGCATCTGGTTCCATCATCTTTGTGACCCCCTTCAGGTGGCTGTAGGCTGCCCTTAAATCAGTCTTTAACCTCCTCTTTGCTGCACTATACAAACCCTGCTCTCCCAGCTTCCATGCACCAGGCATGTGCTCTAGGCCTCCTAACATCTTGTTCAATGTTTTTACGCAGTGTTAAGAACTTCAGTGATCCTTTTAACTCCAGGTTTTACTATGCATATAATAGGTAAGTCCCACAGAAAAGTTATCAGGTTTATGCTAGTGTATTTATGCCACAGCGTGCCACAAAAAAGCCAGAGGCCATGAAAATTGCTGGGGCATTTAAAAAAAAAAAAATCTTACTGATCAATTTGTGAAAATAGTTATAAATTGTATACAGCAACATGGCAAAACATGAATTAATTTACCACTGAAAAGTTGTTCTTAACCAGTTAGATGAGCTCACAAACTGACTTATTGATACATCAGGCTATAACTGTATTAAAAAAAAACTACAATGAGTATTCAAAATGTTTATTGTTTGTGAATTAAAAAGGAAAAATTATGCAAGAGGTAAAATGATGAAAGGTCAAAAAAGGATATTTTTTCAAAGAATGATTTATAATCCATGTCTTCTATATTTCAGAAAATTAATAGTTTGGACTGATGATATGATTTGAATCAAATAAGTGGTTCTGAAGATTTTATGCATACTGTGCTAAAGAAAGCAAAGAAAATAATTGTATAGACACTTCAACAGGAGTATAGATTATAACTGTTTTCCTAGTTATATGATAGAGTTGTGATTTTAAGGTATTAACTGTTTTTAAGGATTATCATAGTTAATCAAATTAGAAAAAAAATAATAGTAAGCCAGCTCAGAGGTAGTTGCAGTTCTTAGGAGTCAAGCAGTCAAGTGTAAGTGATATGAAATCCTTTTCAGCTAATGGAATCAAAGTTTTAACAAATATTAACTCAGTCTTTTCCCTAAACTAGAGCTAGCTAAGCTATTTTGAAGAAATAACTTTGGACTAATTTCATCCACTTTCCTCTTTCTGATCAAATTGATTCCAATGAATGTAACTACTGTTCATAATGGCTTGAACAAACCTACTCTCGAATACAGATTGTCTGTTAATTCATTATTACTTCATTTCTTTTGTGTTTGATGTGTCGAAATCATGTGTCCCTGTTTATGCTTGGCAATTTGCTGAAACATTTGAAATGAGAATAAGTATTTATGAATACCAAATATCTCCATTTGCATATCAATGTGGTTATTTGCACAGAATAGAGCTATTCTCCATGTGCTTCGGACAAAAAACACTGTACCCATCAGTGTCTTGAGTATGCCTTCCAACTAATGAGGCATATAAACGACTCGGCAAGTACAGAAAACTGCATCACCCTTTAATTAACAACGGGTCTAGAAGAAGGATAAGGGTGCATGAGACTTCTCCTCCCCTCAGTTTCCTTTTCACCATCATTTCCATGTTTGAGACCGAGCAGGTCAAAGAGGAGCAGAAACAGCCTCCTCAGATCAGATCAGAAATGGGCATTTCTGAGCCTTTTTGCAGTTCCCCCATCTGCCCTGCTTAGCCATCTAAAATGTCCCTTCTTGAGGGTTGTGGGTAGGAGTGACAACCTGGGCTGTCTGTGGCAGTGAAAACCCTGGGATCAGGGCTGTGCTGCAGAGAAGCAAGAATAAAAACTGTCTGTGAACTGGCTGTTATTTTAACTTCGGTAGAACTGAACCAGCATTAACAGCTTCCAGCACAGCTTGCATATACAGAAATAGAATGAATATTCACAGGTGTGAAATAGTTTTTTTTGTTATACCTTACAAGTAGTGCATTTAAGGATTAGGTAAAATAACAAGCTGCAGCTGGTCCACACTTGGGAGCTGTTTTGCCTGCCGTCGTATTGGATAGCAATGAATATGATGCCTCACTGGGACAGAAAGACTGGCTCATTTGTGAGCTGCAGGCTACCTGAGGAAGAAGAAATTCTCATGATATTATCCTTGCCTCATTCTAGTCTGTAGCTAGAATGAGGCAAGGATAATCTTGCCAGAAAATCTTACCTCTTATTTTTGTAATATATCCCTTTCTAATGTCATATGTGCAAACATTTACAGGTGTGGTAGGTTGACCCTGGCTGGATGCCAAGTGCTCATCAAAGGCACTCTATCACTCCCCTCAGCTGGACAGCGGGGAGAAAATATAATGAAAAACTCATGGGTCGAGATAAAGACAGGGAGAGATCATTCACCAATTACCATCATGTGCAACACAGACTCGACTTCCGGAAATTATTTTAATTTATTACATATCAAATCAGAGTAGGGTAAAGAGAAATAAAACCTAAATCTTAAAACACCTTCCCCCCACCCCTCCCTTCTTCCTGGGCTTAACTTCTCTCCCGATTTTCTCTACCTCCTCCCCCCAAGCGGCACAGGGGGATGGGGAATGGAGGTTATGGTCAGTTCATCACACATTGTCTCTGCCACTCCTTCCTCCTCAGGGGGAGGAATCCTCACACTTGTCTCCTGCTCCAGCGTGGGGTCCCTCCCATGGCAGACTCCCTCCCATGGAGGACTCTCCATGAACTTCTCCAACGTGCGTCCTTCCCATGGGCTACAGTTCTTCACAAACTGCTCCAGTGTGGGTCCTTTCCATGGGGTGCGGTACTTCAGGAACAGACTGCTCCATTGTGGGTCCCCCATAGTGTCACAAATCCTTCCAGCAAACCTGCTCCAGCATGGGCTCCTCTGTCCACAGGTCCTGCCAGGAGCCTGCTCCACCACAGGCTTCCCACAGGGTCACAGCCTCCTTCGGGTGCATCCACCTGCTCCGGCGTGGGGTCTTCCACAGGCTGCAGGTGGATATCTGCTCCACCATTAACCTCCATGGGGTGCAGGGGGACAGCCTGCCTCACCATGGTCTTCACCAGGGGCTTCAGGGGAATCTCTGCTCTGGTGCCTGGAGCACCTCCTCCCCCTCCTTCTTCACTGTGCTTGGTGTCTCCAGAGTTGTTCCTCTCACACATTCTCGCTCCTCTCATTGGCTGCAGTTGCACAGGGTTCCCCCCCCTTCTTAAATATGCTATCAGAGAGGCGCTACCACCGTTGCTGATTGGCTTGGCCTTGGCCAGTGGGGGGTCTGTGTATTCAAAAAACCCTTTCTGTCCTTAGGTATATGTTGTCATATACCGGATAATGTAATTAAGATATATAAAGGAGAGACTAATGAACTTTGAATGTTCATATCTCTTTACAAAGATTGTACAATTTCAAATGATGTGGCCTTCAAAAGTTACAAATTAATACCAATGGGAAAATAAACTTAGCTGAAATAACACTTGCACTCTCACCTAAAAATCAATTTCATATTTAATAGGCTAAAATAGGACATATTACTTTAAAAATATGGTGTGAATAAAAGTATGTTAAGAGTAACTTTAAGTGCTTTTCAATTTACTCTGCAAATTGCCATGGTAAAGTTCATATGACATGTTCTCCTTCTAGTAACCTTTACTCCTAGTAAACCAGCCTAGAAATAAGAAAGCCTTCATACGGTTAATATGGATGCTTAGGATCTTGAAAAGCTTACTCCATAATTACTAAGCTTAGGAATCATGCAGTAGGTTGGCCTTCAATAGTACAGCTTTTTTATCATCGCTTTGAATAATGTCATATATTTTGTATTAAAAGCAATTTAGCTCTATAATATTACTAACGTACAAAAAGGAACAAACAGTATACATGTGCACATGTATACGTACACACACATGCACACTATGATATGTACGTAGCATATATACTAGTTATCAACCTTGTTTTCATTTCCAAATGCAACATTCAAGGAACTATAAGGCAAAACCAGTATGAATTCTAACAGTCTCTTTCACTAGCTGGAGACTGGACAAATACTTTAGAAAACGGAGAAAAACAGAAGCTGTGTAATAGTAGATTGGTTTTCTGGAGGACACTTCTGGAGGAACTTGGACTATGCATCCAATACATTTATCTCATCTTCAAAGACCTTAATAGTTTGAAGTCATTAGCTGGTTCTCCAGTTGAGTGCAGTTTATTTTTCTTTATACCCTTTCACAAGTGAAAGTCAACGCCAGTTTTAGAACTTATTTTTTCCCATTTAACACCTTTTCCCTTTATAGAAAAGCATCTTTTTATCTGACTATTTCTAGGCTGTTGGGGCTCTATTGGCCACCTAGTTTTTGAAGTTCTAACTTGGGAATTTTTGACATCTTCAGATCTCAATGTCTCACTTCTTGAACTATGTGATGCCACTTTTCTGGAAGATGGTCTCTCTTGCGTATTCTTTGTTCATCTTCAGTAGCTGCCTAGACACTTTCCCATGTTAGAAAGATGAATTCCTACCAGTGAAGCTTTAATTTCTGTTACATTGAAGGGGGTTTGCTCCTTTGCCCCAGCCAGATCTCGCTGGCACTGCAGAAAGCTGAGCTCTCTGTTGCACTGCTTGATTTCTTCTCTCGTTTCTTAAGCCCAAGTGTTATGGGGAGAGTTAACTGAAGACCAGCCTTACTTCTTCCATTTTTAAGGAGACAGAACACTGATGAAAACAATGAAACTCCTGTGATTCAAATGGACTGTGCAGGAATTAGTTTAAACCTGTGGGTGAAGAGTACAGAAGCACCATAGAGGGTTTAAAATAAAATATTTAATTACAGGAATAAGCTAAGAATGCATGCAGAGTCATTCATTGTAGCTTAGCTGACAAATGGATTTTGATTAGGGATATTTTGGTTTGGTGTCCATCATCTTGAGCTAAGTAAATATACAGAAATACACACATGGTTCAGCTGGTCTGGAAACACTCCTATTTTGAAGAAAGTGTGGTTCTTTTCTGTTTAGTTTCTGTAAATTGTTGTTAGTTATGAGTAAAGATATTTCTGAAAAAGTGATATTCTGGGACCGGGAGAGAAAAAATAAACTCATTTTTATACCAGAATGGGTGGATTCATCTGTACATTTACAGTATTTGTACAGTAATATTGAAGCTTTCCAGAGAAGCCAAGAATGTTGGGCAAAAAAAACAGAAAAATGGCTAAAATATGTAATCCTCTCTGTGGGAAAAAGCAATAGAAGAAGACGATGGGGGTGCTGGGAATCACTGCAAATGGTAGCAAAGACCCAGTTTGTACTACAGGAAAAAAAAGAAGTACAACAAAACTCCATTGAATTGTGACAAAATCATGACAAGAACATAAGTTGCAATATGCTACAAATACTGTAACAGGCAATCACCATATATAATAATTGCTAGTGTATTTTTTCTACTAAAAGTACAGATGAACTAGTGCAGTGATATCCAGCTACATAATGTTACAAATATCAAAAACAGTATATGAAGAGTGTGAGAATAATAATAAGTATTGCTTTGTAAGTAAATAAAATAAACCCACAGACAGGGTTACAAAAAATGATGTTCCATTTAGAAAGTTGTAAAAGGGAGGCAAATCAAATTTGCATACTGCACAGGGCCAAATGTTGATATGTTACGGTCATCTGTATGGAATGTGGTTAACATCAAAAACACATAGGAGAGCTTTAAAACATGCATTTGGACAGACGACTTTCTCTCTTCACAGGCACCACTTTGGAGAGACAAAAGCTGCACCATCTTTAATTCAATGCTTTTAGAAAGGGCAAGGGGAGAGGAACTAGTTTTCTAAACTGTGAGCAACAAAATTATTTCTGTAACCTATATCCTATTAATTTAAAAAAAATATATTTTTTAGTTTTCAGGGATGCACAGAATAATAGAAAATATATTCTGTCCAGCTGAGCATAGCAGAAGATCATTTAGGAATGACCAGCTCTGGTCCCATCACGCTATCTAAAATGTTTATAGAAGTAGAGCTAGTCAGAACACTGCTTTAATTTATACAATTAATAAATTTGAAAAATCTGCAGTTCTTTGAGAGACTTAAGGTAATTTGTTTTCTATACTTTACATAATATGGATTGTATGCTTCTATTTATCACCTATTATAAAACTGATCATGGCATACAAATATCAAAGAAGGCAAAGACTTTGTTTTCTTTAGATACATGGTAAATCTGGTTCTGTTCAATAGGTTTTGTATTTCTGATTTCAGAAGTATACCACTGGGTTTCGTTTCATTTTTTTTTATTCAAATCCTTCTTGTCATTCAACTGTTGCCGTTCCTACTTTCGAAATGTGTTGCTTCCTGCCCAGGTGTCTGGTAAACAAGAAATTTATCTTCCATCAATATATAATTAGATCTTGAAAAGCCTAACTTCTAGGTATGTAGGATGAGATTCTGAACTGACATCTTCAGTGCTTAAAAAGAAATTTAAAAGTCTTCAAGCTCTGAGATGGGGAGGCAAACACTTTCTGCAGCAAACATGATCTGGGAGGCACATAAAAATTTAATAGACGTGTACATGAGCAGTCTGAATCTTTCACAGAAATAAGAGCCAGCTTCAGAAAACAGTGGGGATTATGTCACAAGTGCTACTTGTCAAAAACTGGCACGCTTTTGTGTCACTTTGAGAAAAAAGAGAAACAATGAAGGTTCAGTACTACGTACAGTGACTTCCATGGATTGGACCAGTAGCCAGCCTCAGACAGCAGCACGCTGAATGGGGAAGTTCATGTATCATTTTCCACAGGTTTATAAGAACGCAAATAAGCCCAGTGGTTCTGGAAAGAATTTATTTGCAAGTATGGCAAAGTTTAAGTAAAATACAAAGTGATGCAGAGGACACTACTAAATTTTATTTGCAATTTTATTGTCTTATGCATTCATAAGAGGCATTGAATATGTACATCCAAAATTTTGGGCCTGTCTTAAAGATCTATTTATTACAGTCCATCTGCTTCAAAACTTGTACTGTACAGTAGAAACAGTGAACCCTTTAACAGATTTTCTATTTTTTCTAAGTAACAGAAAAGGCCTACTAGGAATAGCAGAAGAGATGGAGACATTACTTTATGAGAGGTGGTTGTTGTGCCTCTATAATGTAAGAGCAGAGCTGGCCAGCAGGCACAGCCGAGGCACACCTTGGCTTCCCAAGGCACCACCACTGTGCCTATCCAGCCCCAACAATGTTTCAGAAAGTTCCCCTGGGAGCCCATGCCAGGTTCAAAATGCTTGCAAATGCATTAGGGACCTTTGCTGTATAGACTTTTATGAGCAGTTTGCATGTTAAGCCTAGTAACATGAAGATGTAGAAGACATAACTCGTGTCAGACTGAGGGATTAACGCAACTGAGGGAAATGGGTTATATCTCATAAAGGACAAAAGGCACAAAAACAAATGTGTAAACATTGGCTATTGATAGTCAGGGTTGAAATCCATGAGAGAATTTCTGCAACAGCTTCACAGTTAGAGTCCTCTTTTCTGTCTCTCTCACAGCCACTGTAGGGAGACAGTCATATATAATAAGCCACTCTCTCCTTTCTACTGCACCTTTTGCCTCAGCAGGTATAGTCTTGATGTGCTTCACCATTCAATGGTACTATGTACTAGTGGACTTCCTGGTGGCTTACTGTCTTCAACTTGATTAGTCTAGAAAAGGCACTTTTACAAATCTGTTAAATGAACAAGAGAGAATTTAAGCTTTATTGACCTGGGAAAACCTTATTGACTTGGGAAGAACTGCTTACCTGTATTTTGATCAACTTATTTCTGACATAATTTTGCCAGTCAATGTGGTAAAGTACTCAGAACACTGAGTTTCAAAGGCCAGTGAGCTTCCTTTTATCAGCTGTTTCAAAACACATATGTTCTCAAATGGAGCAAGGAAGAAAAGCTTGTGTTCAGAAGTCTGATTTCTGCATTAAAAAAAGTCACTTTAACCCTCCAGATCAGCTTCAGATAGTTCAGGACTTCAGGCCTCACTACTATCCACTTAGGACCTCCTTAGATCAGTCATTGTCCTATCTCCCAGTAAATGAAGCTATCCATTTTGCTCATCCTGGTGCTGTCTACCTTAGCATTTCAGCACTTCTTTTCTTTCTCTCCCATGGAAAACCATTGCTTTTATCCTGTCCTGTCCTGACAAACAGCTTAATTCATTTACCAGCTCTTAAGAGAGCTTAGGCCCAACTCTTCATGCTGTCATTTCATGACTGATGGTGTCAGCAAATTCAGGCTGTTGATATCCCTGCCATACATCTTTGCCTTGAGGCACTGGGGCATTGTAACTTCACTAGGGGTTTTGAAGAAGTGGAGGTGAAAACAGGCGCAGGACTGGGACAAATACTTAGCTACTTTAAACTGGAGCTTTCAGGTGAACCACTTAAGAAAGTTATTACATGAAGTGATGATCTGTGATGTCAGGAAGCAGGGTTACACAGTCCTGTCTTTGCAGAGCTTTCTTTTTGTAGGGGAAAAACACAACAAGAACAAACAAACAAAAATCCCTAAAACAAAACCAGACCTGCAAACCTTCTTACAAAACTTTGTGATTATTTTTCCCCTCCTACACATTCTTTCATGTCTGTATGAAATTATGGGGAATATACCTAACTGTAATATAAATTTCATAGCTACACCTTCTTTTTTGCTATTTTCCAATTTGGAATGCATATTAAAGCTAACAGCTTCAGTTCTCTCCCTCTGAGCCGTTTTGCATCTAACATAAACTTGAACCTGAAAGTACAGGAAGATCTGTCAAATTTATTGTTTTTATTTTGCTCTGGCTTGTGCTCGTGTTACATATAAAATGAGAATTGCCCAGGCTAAATATAAAATGAGAATTAAGATCATTTAATTCAAGGAAAAAGTGCCAAGGAACTCATAACAGGCTATTTGCGTGGTCTAAGAAAATAGATTAGTTGAAGCACTTTCTTCTCTTTTACTTCCTAGTATTTTCAAAGACTAATTTGTCAGCAGTAAAGATCAATATACCCTAGTAAATGAATTTACTAATCCTTCTCATGATACTGATGTGGATGTCTGTGTTATATATGGTGGTATCTTTTAAAAAGTATCTATTTGTTTATCTTCTAGTGAAGTGAGAAGAGTTTTAGCTCTCTTTATCCTAGCTGATAGGTATATTCTGAATTATAACAAAGGGCTTTAAGTTGTTCTCAGTTATGATCTACAGTAATACCATAAATCTTCCCAATATTGATTAGTCTCACAGAGCTGGATTTAGCTTCAGTGGAAAAGTGAGCTCTAAAAGGAGTTAGGAGCAGTCTTCAAGATAATGCTGTAATTACTGTGTATATAATCAGATGCTGGATACTTTTCAAGTGTACTACAAAGAACCATATTAAAAAAGGGGACCGTATGGACAAGAGAGGCTATTTACTGTCTTAAGTAAAGGATGAACACAAATGTAATTGTTGCTACAAATAATACTATATACCTCCAACACAGCAGCCAAATACACATGTATAAATCTTCTTCAGTATATAGATCTTCAATGTAAAGTAAGTTATTTGCCTGTTTTGGCTGATATACTTTTTTTTTTTTTTTACTTCAGATTCTTTCTATGCAAATTAGATTATACCTGTACAGCATCCTAGTCAGAATTTCCAGAAATCTATGTCTGGAGAAAAATAACCTCTGCAATCTCACCTAAGAATATTGATCTAAATATATCTTGCTATTAGATTGCTTTCTTTGCCTTACAGGTTTTACATGCATTGCTGTCTATAATTAACCAAAGCCTGTCTAGTTTTTTAATTCTCAAGCTGAGAGTGAACTGAAATGTAGAATTCATCAGATACAAAAACATATTAAACTTCTTTGCAACCAGTTTGGTCCATACAGACAGCTGGAATCAACTCCCTACTTGCAGAAGTATATTAGGGTGCCCACATCTTCTGAGCAGATACTCTGTGGGTGAATGGGTGATGCTATATTTTTTTTTTATTTTCAAAGAGTGACTAAGGAAAAAAACAAGCGAAGATGGCTAGGGAGAGAAAGGAGCTGTTCATTTCTACTATAGGCCAGTTAGTGGATTCCAATGGGAAGTAAACCACAATCTTTTGTGGTTTAATGTAAAAAACTTGAATCACAGGGCAGCTGAGAGACAATGTTGTAATGCCTTCTCTTGCAAGTATGAGGCAGCACACTGTAAATGGCAATGTAGAAAACCCCGGTCTAGTTGTATACCACGAGTACTTTTCTATAATGTGAACACCTCCTGCTTGTTGAATATTAGAGCATTATCACCAATGCAATAAACATTCAAGTTGAATCCATCCTTTCAAATTGAAATATTAGATATGGCAGAACACAAGCACATGCTGTGCATTGTTGGCACTCAAAGACCTGGTGACCATATCAGGACTGGAACCCAAATGAGTGTGATAGAGCTTTGCAGGAAATAAAAAGAAAACAAAAAGCAGAAAAGAGACTAGGACATTTCAACAGTTCCTAAATGCTATTTTCACTTCTGTGGGACAATCATTCTAGCGGCTTCCAGGTTCTGGATACTTGTCCAAAAATCCTGCATTTTAATGGATACTCTGGAGGTCAGATCACAAGCTGGTCTTAAACAGCAGCCTTAAGGATGCATTTCTGTAGTAAAAGGTGGTATCCTTCAACAAAGAAACAAAACCTCCTGCTGCTATTCTATGGAACAGAAAAAAATTTGAGTAAAAGAGATTGTTCTGATGAACTATAAGAGACATTGTAGTCTTAATGCATGCATTTGTTAGGAGATGATTACCAGACTCTGTCAGTGTGTAGCTAAAAGGAGTAAATTTTTAACTAGATTTTAGTTCTTATAAAAGTATTCAAAACTGAATTATGATGGATTTTAAATATTTATTGGCTAGATTTATTTCTCTCTCGAGACAACAGTGCCCGAGTTTTACCTTTTTTATTAATTTATATATGATGATCTTTGTGAAGGACTTGAGTTTTCTCACTGTATTTGTACTCTGTCATGGAAAGAAGAGGGAGAAAATCAGCTAGATTATAACTTATGAGTTAGCCAATTCATCTCTGCCATTCTTAGAAATGAGGTCTGAAATTAATCCCTTTACAATTGGCTTTACTGAGATTTAGTCCCAGAAAACATATTCCTACCAAGACTGCTGTTTGCCTAAAGAGATATCATTCCCATATCTTCATTCTTCCATCAATAATCAGCTGTGCCCTGTACCGGACTCCTACCCACTCTATAACCTATTTTGAGGCCTTTGAATAAACTAGTTTTCAACTCCGTCATCACCTTTCAAAACAAGTCAGTTTAAAAGTTTCCTGGTTGTGACATCTGCTTCCCAGTTAATACATTCCTAAGTCCTCATTAGATTAATTCTATGCATGTCCCAAAAGGGGATTTCAGTGTTCATCTAGCCATAGCTTTTATCCTGCCTTTTCCTTTACCTGAAATCAGGTCTTCCTCTATTCAAATGAAGAACTTCTGCACTATTTAAATCTTTACCTTCTCAGGAAATAAATTAATTCTGATCTCTCCTCCTGCCTTTGAATTAGAGAACTGACAGCTTTTCTCAATTTTCACCAAGTCTCTGACGCACAGATACACATTTAAAGATAGTAAACTGAATTCCTCAATGTCACATAGCAAAGAATTATCAAAATGGAAATTTACTTCTGTGTCTGCTTGCATATATTAGTTTTTCTCTACAAGTGCACCACAGTGCCTCATGCACAGGACTGAATTTCCTTCCCTGAGAGTTTTTATTCCAACACATTAATTCATGGGAAACGGTCATAAAACCAATCTAAGTATTTGAAAGCTGCTTTTTTTCTATGACCACTAATCTTTACTGAACATTTTATCAAAAAAACTGGGAAAATATGGTGCTGCACTAATAAGTAATGAGGTCAAATGCAAATTTGGTCAATATTTGAAACAAGTATGTATTTCAGGTTACAAAGGAAAGCAAAATTCATTTTCTCTTTTCTTCGTGGCTAACTATGATCCTCCCTCATAGACATGCCTATTAGCCCAAGGATTGTTTAAGAACTTGTCATGGTTTAACCCCAGCCAGCAACTAAGCACCACACAGCTGCTTGCTCATTCCCCCCTCCCCGGTGGGATGGGGGAGACAATCAGAAGAGTAAAAGAGAAAAAAACTCGTGGGTTGAGATAAGAACTGTTTAATAATTAAAATAAAGGAAAGTAGTAGTAGTAGTAGTAGTAGTAGTAGTAGTAGTAGTAGTAATAATAATAATAATAATAACAATAATATAGCAAGTGATGCACAATGCAATTGCTCACCACCCACTGACCAATGCCCAGCCCGTCCCCGCCCCCCGGCCAAGTTCCCCCATTTTATATGCTGAGCATGATGTCATACGGTATGGAATAGCCCTTTGGCCAGTCTGGGTCAGCCCCCCCGGCTGTGCCCCCTCCCAGCTTCCCATGCACCCAGCAGAGCAGGGGAAGCTGAAAAGTCCTTGACTAGTATAAACATTACTTAGCAACAACTAAAACATCAGTGCGTTATCAACATCATTGTTCTCATCCTAAATCCAAAACACAGCACTATACCAGCTACTAGGAAGAAAATTAACTCTGTCCCAGCTGAAACCAGGACTAAACTGCTGCAGAGTTTACTATTTGCTTAGTTTGCTTATGGGTGACAGCCAAAGGTGTACAAGAGTTTCAGAATATGGCACTCAGAAACTATGCAGGTTTCATTCAAATGCAAACTTTAAATTAGGCATTTTTTCTTGTTATTTTAGCTAGAGATACTTTTTCTAAAGTGAAAGTTTTCAAGAGGTCACCATGGTTACGATGACACTGTTGCTAACACGGCTGGTGTATTGGGAGTTGTGTTGGGAATGCGTTTAAAAGAGAGACAGGGACTGTGTCAGGCTGGAATCTGAAAGGAGAGGAGTTAGGTTTTCTGGCACATTCATGAATCCCTGCTTTCACTTCGTGTATTACATTGCAATTGTTCTGTGTACTGGTGTGAAAAAAAAAAAAAAAAAGGTAAAATGAGCTGTTGAGCAGTTCTACGGCACTGAATGAGCACTAACAGCATGTCTACGTTACGCAATCCAGCACCATGTCAAAACTCTAGACTGCTTCTGAATATGCTGGCACAGCAACACAACACAACACACTACCAGTGCTGGTGGCAGAGTATCCGTACCAGCATGGCAGACCACATGCTTCTTAATACGTACTAATAGGCTCTGTCTGACAGAAAGATCTGTGCTGGCATGGCTTTCTTGCTTCCAGGACTAGTTTACCTTCCCTGGACCTAGCTCCACGGTGCTCTGTGGAAGACACATCCTAACAAACCTTCCCACCACTCTTAGAAGGCAGTTGCAACAACCATAACTGATGGCATATCATACTTCCAAATCTTGTACTTTTTCATCTTTTACATTCTTTACAAGGCCCTGAATTATAATTAAAATAGCACATACCAAACTGTACTTCAGAAGATAATATTTCTATATTCTTGCCACAAGTTCGTTCAGGTGATTGGGTTTTTTTCCTTACAAAACCCTCCTCAGTGAAAAAAACAGTTTACATCATTGTAGTTTGTGATAATCCTGTTTTTGTAGTCAGGTCTTAACAATGCCTACCAAAGGGCAGGCAAGAAAAGGCATGTCAACTTAAATATTCTTGGATAGTTTAGATGCAAGCTATATGTTGGGCAGCTTAGCCTTTTCAACACTGAGTGTCATGGTTTAACCCCAGCCAGCAACTAAGCTAGCTCGCTTAACACAGCTGCTCGCTCATTCTGCCCTCCCCTGGTGGAATGGGGGAGAGAATCGGAAGAGTAAAAGAGAGAAAAACTCGTGGGTTGAGATAAGAACAGTTTATTAATCGAAGTAAAATAAAATAGAACAGTTAAATAGGTAAAGCAAAAGCTGCGCACGCAAACAAAGCAAAATAAGGAATTAGTTCACTACTTCCCATCGGCAGGCTGGTGTTCAGCCATCCCCAGGAAAGCAGGGCTCGATTACGCCTAACGGTTACTTGGGAAGACAAACACCATCACACCCAATGTTCCCCCTCTCCCCCCTTCCTTCTTCTTCCCCCAGCTTATATACTGAGCATGACGTCATATGGTATGGAATAGCCCCTTGGCCAGTCTGGGTCAGCTGCTCTGGCTGTGCCTCCTCCCAGCTTCTTGTGCACCTGGCAGAGCATGGGAAGCTGAAAAGTCCTTGACCAGTGTAAGCACTACTTAGCAGCTATTTAGCAACAGCTTAGCACTACTTAGCAAGAACCAAAACATCAGTGTAGCAACATTATTCTCCTCCTAAACCCAAACCACAGCACTATACCAGCTACTAAGAAGAAAATTAACCCTATCCCAGCTGAAACCAGGACACTGAGGTATGTGTGGTTATATGCTTAACAAAGACTTCACCTTAGAAACCTTAATGTTGAAAACTGAAGCCATGTTTAATAATATGAAATGCTGTGCAATAATACTAGGTTTGGAGCATTACCTCCATAGTGGCTTCACTGCTCATTCCCATCCCTTCATTTTGCTCTTTCTTCACACGTTCCGTCACACACTGCCAACAGCATCTGAGAAATGATCTGAAGAAAATTAAACAGCCAGAAAAAACGCATTTTTTGTTCTTTTTTTTTCTTTTTAAGCTGTCATTTTTCTCTAATCAGATTCATAGCCCAGCTATACAAATAGCTGTGCTGGTGCAGTGGTGATGTGCAGTGCATAGATGGCAATGAACACTTGAGAAGAATGGGAGTTCTTTAAATCAGTCATGCTCCTGAACGCTTTGTGTGCTGAAGTCACAGCCTAGGGGAAATTTGCAGCTTGAAATCTCTGGATTTAGGTGGCTGAATCCATTTTGGGCCTTCTGTTTTCTGTATCCAACATGAGCAAACTACTTCCCATACAATCGCAGAGATGTTCTGTGTTATACAGAACTGTGATGTATCCAGCTTCAGTGATGATGTGGATCATATTATAGCTACCTGTGATAGGCTGGCTAAGGAAAAAAAAAAAAAAAAACAGAAAAAAAAACCACGAATAGTAAAACAAATAGTATTGATCATTCAGTCATTACTGATTTTCACTCTTCCCAGAAGACCATTGAAGTTGATAAGAATCAGACCATTTCTATTACAGGATGTTCCAAAGCAAGAGGCATGTTTGTCGGGGGGGCTATGCAGAAAAATGAAGGGATGAACTCACATGAACATGTCTCTGAAAAAAAAGAAAAAAATCAGAAGAAGAAATTCTGAATACGAATTACAAAAGCTGATACCAGATAAACTCATTGAAAGGAAGGAAGTTAAATATCTCTTACCTGCAACTCAAACTTTTTAAACAGATTAGGACAGGGGAAAAAAACCCCAAAATCTAAACACTTCACCAATTATTTTTTTTTTTTTTACTTCAGTGAGTTTGAAGCTCTCTCCCACCTCTTAGAAGTCTCCATCATACAGATATAGGGAAAAGGTCAAAAGAATTTAGACGCTGTGGCACTGTGGCACTTTCAATTTGCTTAGCATTCAGGTCAGTTTTTCCTCAGCATCAATCAAAGACAAAGAGACTTGGAAGCTGATGGAAGTGGAAAAATACTTTCTGGCCTTAGGCATTTGTTTACTAATCATATGGTGTTGCTCAGTGAAGTGATTCACTTTTAATGGGTTGCTTAGCTGTGTAGACCAAAGGAAAAGGAAAAAAAAATAAGAACAGTTTGGGTTATACTTATCCCAGTGGCTCCATGTGAAATACTCATAGACAGATCTTAAGCTGTTATAAATTGTAATAATTACACTGAAATCAAAGGAGTAATGTCCAATTACATCATTAGAGTATCTTATCCTATTATTATTTATCATTAATTTGGGGGAGTTCATAAATAGGTACTATTAGGGGTATGAGTACATGGTATCTACAGTGAATTACAGTTAAACCATTAAGATCAGAAAGGAAATTTTAATTTCTGGAGATTGTGAGTGAATAGAATAAATTGCTATGAGTGCCTTTCCAGATCAATACTCCTATTTTATGCTTTATATAGCATATTACTTTGATTAGCTTCTGATCTGGAGACGTAATGACCCATGACGAGCTTTAACTTCCACCTTTTCCTGTGTGGGCCCTGTAAAATTATCCCAGGGCTGCCCAGCTGGTGAGACCACCCAACAGCATGGCTTATGTGTAGCCTGCCTGATGGGGAGTTGAGCGGAGCAGGCCTGGCACCAAGAAACTGCTTTTGTGTGGACACACAGGTCATTCTGCACATGGACTAGTCCTGGGCTGGGCACAACTGAATTGTCTGGGTGGTGTGTGTCTAAGGGGGGGCTCACAGATCTTCCTAGCATTCAAGCCTCTTCCTGGTTATTTTAACTGAAGTATTTTAACCAATCAGTCTTTCCATCTTTTCGCTCTGCAGGGTATATACCCATCTTTGTCCTTTCTTGCCATAGTTATGGCTCATTATTATACAATTAAAGTAGCACCTCCCTGCCTTTTAAGCTACTACCTACCATGTCTATCTCTGAATTTTAGCTATCTTTGTCTATACAAAGAAGTACTATAGAGATTAGGCTGCGTAAATGAGAGTAGCATATTTTCTGAATGCTCTGACATCAGGTTAAGTGCAATATCTATTTCATGAGCCAACTAAACAGAAGCTCTGGGTGAGCTAAAAGTTCAGACTAATCACATCCACATGTAACACTGTGTACACTTATATTAATCAATATAATAGCACCCTGCACTTAAAGGACTGCAACATAATGCATAGCCATGATCTTGTTAAAAAAAATAATAAATCCTTTGATTCTCATTAACTGCCTCTCAGAGAGGGGAAAGTTATATACATTGTTATGTATAATTACTTTGTGTACATCATATATATAGTAAGCATCACAGTGTATGTTTTTAGGTCAGCAGAACTTTTTAAACACTTTTTTGAACTTTTAACAACTGTAAAGTTGTTAGATTATTGCTAAACAATTTCAGTTGAAAGTTTGCCATGACTTGACCATGATAAGATATATAAACTGATAAATGAAGGGCAATATCTCATTCAACAGACAACATAGAAATATTCATTTTACATTACCTTCCTCTTTTTCAGTCACAGAATACCTCCTTTCAACAGCTTTAGTTCTATTTTATTTCTGTTGGTTTTGTGATTAAATCAATGCCATCTGGAGAACACAGAGCTTTACATCTCTTGCTTTTTCTAAGGTGTAAGAACTTCCTTATTTCATGCAATTTTCTTAGGTGGATTGATGAAGTTCATATTTTCATAAGTGGCATCTCACACTTTTTTTTTTTTTTCTTAAGCTCTGGTATCAGTG
Source organism: Platalea leucorodia (assembly GCF_965183815.1). Taxonomy (NCBI): domain Eukaryota; kingdom Metazoa; phylum Chordata; class Aves; order Pelecaniformes; family Threskiornithidae; genus Platalea; species Platalea leucorodia. The sequence continues at coordinate 105,381,243 of NC_138824.1, forward strand.
AGTTTAATTTATGTTTTTTAATAGGCATTTATTTTTCTTCTTGGCCATTAGATAGTTGTACTGTCAACATTGGCTTCATCATGAATGCAACCGATTACATTTCATGGATAAAAAATGAAAGGTCATTATTCAGTAAATGTTCACTATTAATGGGATGTGCTGAATAGACCTTATAATGATTATAAGGGAGCTCAGTAACATCTCAGTATAGTGGTGCTTCTTTTATAGCTAGAGGAAACAGAAAAAAATATGAGAACTTAATCTTCTATGTGGAACAGAAGGTCAGTCTGTTTTTTTTCTCCGCAGAAAAAATGGATAATTGAATAAATGATTTTCCTTGAATTAAAAGTTTTTGCTTATAATAATACAGTATTATCAGAAGTCAGCAATTATGACCAAAATATCTTCCTTGTCTTCCTATGAAAAAAAAACAAACCAAAAGCAACTCCACAATATGGATTTTCTTCTTTTTTTCTTTTTTTTTTTCCTTAAGTCATTATATTTCACATATGTGTTTTGTTGATAGCTGCATGTAATTATCCAACAGTGTCTGAAAGCTACTGTACAGCTACTCTGTTATTTAGGATAAAAGTCTTCATATGGTGGGTACTGGTTTCTTTCAATTTTTGTTGCCTCTGAATGCAGGGTATAGTCTGAAATCCATTAAGATCATTTGGGGAATTTAATTATATAGATATAGATCTGTTTCTTATTACCATGAAATTTAATGGAACATGTACTGAAATTTGGAGAATGCTAAGTTTTAATGTAATGAGACCAATTATACTAAAAGTAGAAAATGAAAGAAAAAGAGGGTGTGTCAAAATGGAAACTTCCATAAGAAGCTGCAAATATTGAAAATGATCCTGTTATAAATAGTTCCTTTCTCTCTGTATAGCTGTGTAAGAGCAAAAAGCTGATATTTGCATTTTGGGAGCAAAACAGAAGAAAACTGATGGGAAAAATATCTGATTATATTTGAAATTTGCAGGTGCAACATGCTACATGTGGCAGAATTACATAAGCTGACTCTAGTATACACTATCTATCTCCCTAAATCCAAACATGTTTATTAACACTATACTGCCTAAATGCCAGAGAGATTCTTGTATTTGTTTAGATTCTCAGCATAAAGACTGCAATTTCTACTAATATCAACAAAAAATGCACACTGACTATAAATCATGTAATGTAAATAAATATTCAGATATTATGAGTGGAGGTTTTTTTAATGACTATTAGTAAATAGTGGCTTATTTAGTATACTGAATTATTATTTAGTATACTGAATTTGACTTATAGTCATTAATAAAATCCAATTTTTAGCACAATTTTATTTTAATCAATCTTTAGCTCTATTTTCTACAAAACTAGATTCTTTTTTAGGTTAGATTGCACAAAAATATTATGTACCTTTCTCATAACACTAAAAAGATTTTTGCATTGATAGCTGACATTCTGCTGTCTGTAGACTTAGTTCAGGAATATGATAATTCATATTCATATTAATGGAATGGCAGGAAGATATGCCAGGGGAAGTTTAGGTTCGAGATTAGGAAAAGGTTCTTCACCCAGAGGGTGGTCGAGCACTAGAAGAGGCTCCCCAGGAAGGCAGTCACGGCACCAGGCCTGACAATATTCAAGAAGCAACTGGATAACGCCCTCAGATATATGGTGTGAATTTTGGGGTTGTCCTATGCAGGGACAGGAGTTGGACTCGATGATCCTTGTGAGTCCCTTCCAGCTCAGGACATTCTATGATTCTGTGATTCTATGATTCTATGATAATTTGGTACTTTTGAAGCTAATGCACCAATAAAGAAAAAAAATGTGACAAGCAAGGTGGAAAATACTGATTATTGTAGAAATTCAATCTGAAAACTAGGTACCATAATATTGGTATTTAATGGCTTTAGAAGAACAGTTTTTGTTTCAGAGAGGAAGCTTTGGATGATTTATTGAGCATTATTAATATTATTGTCTTGTGAAAACAAAATGGTCATTTAAGTACAATACTTTCCCTCAAGGAGTACTTACAAAATGTTTTGTTACCTCAGATGATAAACGATCTTTATACTACATCCTATGAAAAAATGAGACAACCATATTCTGCCCTATATTGCCAAACTAATACAGGCATCTGTTTTGGAAGAACTGTAGAAAACATACACTTCAACAGAAGATTCATGATTGAATTTATATGAACAATTGAAACATTATAGAAAAAAACATTAGGACACTGAAAGTTTTTATTGTAAGGGATACAATGGATTTTTGAGATTCAGACATATTGTCCTAGCTAAAATAATCTAAAAATATTGGTCCTTATTAAAAAATACATTAATTGCACATGCTTGTAATGCTTGGACTTGCAGTGGGGAAGTACATTTTATGAGATTGTGCTTCTGTACAAAATGTTTGAAAAGAAAGATACTTTTTATCTAATGAAGAGTGAAATTTGCACCTGCTTAACAGTTTCTTTACAGTGTGTTTAACTTTCTGAATTGTTATTCCATTAACTTTAAGAATTGTTTAATTCAATAGTGTGTTTCTATGCTCCTAGCTTCAAAATTTTATTTAGGAGAGTTGGAACATATAAACTAATTTCTTCTGCTTTTCACTGTGAAGTTACAATCAGGTAAATCAGTTACTCTTGTTATTTATAGGGGGCACTGCAGTGAAGCTGCCATTTACTGATTTTAAGAATTGTTCACACTGTAGAAAGAAATGAAGCTAATTACTCCTATTTTCCTTGTCCCTGTGATTCAGGCACTGCAACACAGGCAGCCAGAGCACACGAAGCTACATACAATGGATTAGCATGTTTTCATGGTCTGGAAACAGGTATATGTAATACTGTATGACAACAAACCCCCAAAATGAGGGGCTTGAGAGTTCGTTATGAAATCACATGTTCAAGTTAGAATTAATGAACAAAACTTATTTAGAAGTTCAAATTATTTTATTTCAGTAAACTTTCAAAGCTGCATTTTCTATAGCAATGGATTGCTAGATCTTAATGCACAAGGATTATTCTTTCTTGGAGGGAAAGTGTATGTCTTTGGATACACTCCTTACAGAACTGTGATCCAATGTATGCCTTCCTTACTGCAGCTTCAGGTGACAATTAAGCACAATTAAAAAAAAAAAATCTCAAAAAATATTAGAATTGTGAAGTGAGACAACTGAATATTAGTAAATATCACACTCTATATTAAGGAAAACCTATGAAATACAAGAATTCACCCCCCCATGCATATCCATAATGACACATTCTCCAATTACACTCTCACATCCTTCATTTTCCACAGGACTCCCAAGCTATAGCAGACCGTATTTATTAGAGCTCCCTTCATTCCAGTCCACTAAGATGGAAAACAAGGATAATCCCTGCAGACATGAGCAAGCTGGTGTCCAACCAGCACAGACTGGGATACATACTGAGTTCTCCCTAGCAATCTCCAGTATTAGTGTAGTTAGAGCCTATGGTTATTTACACTGCATGTGTAGAAATATGGACTGATTCTTCCGTGTGAATGGCAGACAGAACAAACTTGTAAAAGTCCTGCTGAGCACCTGCAATCATTCATGTTCAGTGGCTTTGTCAAGACGGAAAATGTGCAGTGGTATAGTAAACTCTGACAAATATCTAATGATATAATAAAACTTGAAACTCTTTCCGCGAACATGTATCAGTGTAAGCCTAGATATGTATGAGTGTACATTTAGACATCTTTTAGCAGAAATGAAAAAGGCAAGCCTCTAGGAGCACTCAACAAGACTACTCGCAAAGTTCCAATATCATTGACAAAAAGTCTCACAGTTTCCAGTCATGTGTGTAAGATCTATTTATTGATTGATATGAACAAAGCAATGCATTTTTTCTAATCTTGTTTTGAAAAGAATGAATATATTGTCTGAAAATTAAAAAAAAAAAATCTTAGATGTCTGATATGGAAAACATCAGCTGAAGTGCTTTATGTTTTGTGTAATTGTAATCATCTGAAAACAAGAGTTTGTAATGGAAAGTGTCAAATAATCTTAACTGCCTTTTAAAGCATTATTATTTAACTGCCTACAAAACTCTATTATTTTGGGAGAATGCATAGCTCTTTTTAGAAGCAGCATTTGTTTGGAACACTGAAAAAGAAAAAATGAACACTTAAAGTGAAAAAACTTGTGTAATTAATGTCCTTTATTGTACATTGTAGATGTACATGTACACGTGGATCCTTGTAGTATTATTCAAAGCTGTTGTACAATCCCCAGATGACAAATATGCAGGAGATAGAAAGCCGACTTTTGATCACCTCCACAGTCTCAGTTTATCAGCCACATACCACCTAGTTTCAGGCAGGACCGAGAAAACCCCACTCTCCATCAAATGTTTGTACACTAGGAAAAGAATGTAACTGAGCAGACAGAAGTAAGAATGAAAAATCTACTATCCATGGAGAAAAGGTGGAAAATGTAAGATAATTTTTGAAGGATTGTATTACATACCTTGTGGCGTATCACCAAAAAAGAGTGGCTTACATTGAAGTCTCCTACCAAGGAAGAGAAAGGAAACTGAAAATTAGAGCTACAGGCCAAGAATGGGCACTCTTGGCAAGTTGCCTTGGCATCTGAAAATGTGGGTAGCAAAAAAGTTTGAGTGGGAGCTTACCAGACTCTCCTAAGTGAGAGACAATTCTAGTTACTCAGTACCTTAATAAGGTAGAGGGAAATCACTGGAGAGGGAGTCTTGTTGAAATTTTCTTTAATACAAAAAGTTTCATCGACATGGGATGGTCTGCATTGCACATCCTGTTTATTAGATAGGACTTGATAATATCGCAATCTATCTTTTGTAGGTTAATTATTTAATTTCTTAGATGACCAAAATTTAATTTTGTTGAGTCACTGTAAGTTGTATGAAATTTCCTAATCATACTGTTTTTTAACGAGGTCAGTTACACATTTTATTGATGAGGCATCATATTAGTTAACAGTAATTATTTCAAATGAATACTGATAATTCCATGTTTCCATAACTAAACATATTTTTTATAGCCATGAATATTCACAGCTGTTACTTTTTGCTGACAATTTCAATACCAATGGGTCCTGCATATTAACAACTGATTTACTTCTAAGTGCTGAAATACAGCACTTAATGCACTATGCACAAATACTTAGAAAGTAATTTGTTGAAAGCCAAGTGACATCTATTCCAGAGCTTTATATGCATTTTTGCAGTGGTGTATCATATGTATCTATATAGACACATACACATACATTTAAAACTTAGGCAACGACATTTTTATTACAAATATGAATTCTCTTATAATACTCAAGTACAACTAAAAGTAAACTTTGCAAGTTGTGCAATAATGTCAGGAAACTAAGTATAGCACATTTTTTCTGCACTGAAAAGCTAAACTTTAGAAAAAAGATATGATTTCTATGAAAAGCAGGAACTAGTATGTTTTCCGTTCTTACTCAGAATTCCTATTAAAGTCGATAGGAATAAAAAAAAGGTGAAAAGATGAGACAAAAAAGGTGATTAAAATAGAATACAGCTGAATGTATTACTGTGTTGTTGCTACTCGGCAAAAAGCAGCTTGTAGTTCTTCAAGCTCTTTTGTAACCTCTTAGGCTTGTCAAATTACTACAAAATAATTTTGCATTTAACTTACAAAAACACAAGCAGATATACTAACAAAGACTGTGTAATCAACTTTTGTAATGCTAGGTTATGCTCATGAATCCTGAAAAATGTAAATTTGCCAGACGCAGCAACAAATTCTTTTGGTGTTTGTTTTGTTTTTTTTTTTTCTGATGATACTGGTACCATAATTCTGCTATGTTCCTGGTGTGCTGTTGTTTCACTGGTTTGGAGTTCTTCTTTGAAAGGCATGCCAATGTAATGGAAACTGAAATAATTAATTACAGTACCTTTGCTTTGATTCACTGTTGAAGACACACAGTGGGTACTGCAATAGTGCAGGGTGTTCTATGTCTTACCTGAATGGTGCCACTCTACACAATCCATGGTGGACACAGGCTATGAAGGGGTGAGAGCCACCCCAAAGCACTGCCCAGATACAAGATTCCACAACTAACTAGATCTACCCAATTCTGACTGACTAGATCCATTTGGTATTAGCTAGAAAAAGAAGAAGCAACAGGCAAACACTAGGTAACCACTGTTAGCTTCAAGTTCTGCAGCACATTTGGGGTGGGAGAGCACACAGTGACAGGGTAACAACTGCTGACTGGCCCTAGATATAGCAAAAGTCATGAGACCCCAGAGCTTCTAGCCTGTACGTGTGGGACAGTGGTGCCACGCAGTCTGTATCAGCTTGGCAGACCTCAGCATGCCAGACTGGGCAGGAGATGAGCAGCTCAAAGGGCCTGTTGACCTTAAAACTTCAAGGACATCTGGCCTATGAGCCAGGGTAGCTTTCTTGGTACATTTGTCTTGAAAGGCCAAATGGACATAGATCGTGAGTGCTATTTTCACTGATTGTCTTTCTGAGAAGCACAGAATAGTTGCTAATTATCTTATTGGCGAGTGTATTAAATATTTGCTTTTATTTTGATGATTCTGCTTCAGATTTTGTGTTGCATTATAGCAGAAATTTTCACCATTTGGAAATAGCTGAATTTGTGCAGGCCTAAGCAGCTTACACATGAAAACTGTCCCACCAATATTGGTATTAACTGATGAGTCAGAATCACTCATCTATTAGTTTAATATTATCTTTGAATGAATCCAGTTTATTTATACACCACTTCTCAAATTTCCTGCTTTTGTTGATGAACCCAGGTAGTTCGTTTTCAAGTTGTGGAGCTAGGACCTAGGTTCAGGGCCTCTGGCATCACTACCTCACTCTTCATCTAAGCAACAGCCTCAAACCACTTCTTACCATTACTTCCAGTGTCCAGATAGGAAGTACAGACCATTTTGTGTATGAAGAAGGAATCACTTGAGGTACTCACGAGCTGTCCTCACCTCCTGTGAAACCAGGAAAAGCTTGATCCTGATAGCAAGACTACACTGACTACCAAGATCTTGCCAGCACAGAATCCTTGATGTCTTCCATAGATAACTTTGTTCAGCCAGTTGACGTATACAGGAGCACTATATAGTGCCATGTAATACCTACTTAGGAGCATACACTGTGCAGAGATATCATCTTCACAGACAACTGATGATCTTGATGCCTACTGCTACCCATCCGAGAAAGGACTGGAGAATATCCCAATTGGTGGCTTCTCTTCTCTAACATGTCCGTGAAGCAGCCCTTACATCTGCTCAGTGTGTCATTTGGATGACCCTGCAGTCCTGAATGTCCCTCCTGATTTCTTCTTCTACAGTCCTATTTCCTATCTCTTGAAGGAGATATTTAGTGCTTGTCCCTGTCTGCATGACCATGATCTTGCTTGTTGTACCTTCTGCCTTAGTTATCATCACACTGGATAGACCTCCTGAGTTCCTGATCTTCAGACTTCTGGACAAATTCATGATCTCTGAAAAAAATTTTTTCTCTCTAATCTTGACTGAACCTAGGGTTCCTCGGATTCCTGACTTCAGAATCTCCTTAGATTCCAACAAATGTTTATGTTATGCTGAGACCTAGTGAACCCGTACCTCAGCATGAGAGCAGGCCAGTGGATGTATAGAGGAAAGACTCCATGGTCCCCAACAACTTTTCTTGTGCCAACCAACTTCAAGAAGTTACCTGTGCAGCTTAAAAAAAAAAACCAAACAAACAACTGTTGGGGTTTTTTTGGTTGTTGTTGTTTCGTTGTTGTTTTTTTCTTTTTTTTTTATAGACATTGTTTTTCATACAGACCCACATATTCCAAGCAATTTAGCAGGCTTTGGACTACCTCCTCTGTGCAGGACTCCGAGAACCACATGGTGGCAGAATTAAGCCTACAAACTCTTATAAAAAGATCTATACAAGATTACTTATTTCCATGGGTTGATTGACGCCTTTAGTCCTAGTTTGCATCTGCTTGACTCCTGTCTTACCTATTTAGATTATTCTGGAATGTTATTAGCTATGTGACTTCGTGTATTTGTGCCTTGAACAAAAAGTACACAGTATTCTCTGAGGCCAGTATGCATTGCTGACAAAGAAATAATTCATAGTGACAGTCCAGAAAACCCAAAGTTATCCATCCTTTGTTGATATGGAAAAATGTTAACAGATACATTTTATAATATGCGACACTGGGAGCCAGGAATACAAGGAAAAGTATTTATATTTGCTTTAAAGTCATTTAAATAGGCAAATAATTAAAAGTGGAAAAAATATATTTTAATATACATAAACACCTGACAGATACACAGACAGTCCCTGGTTGAAAAGCTGATCTTTGTACTTCTGTATGTGTTGAGCTTGTTTTAAAAGTGCTACTCCTTTAAGTTAATACTCCTGTTTACCACAGCTTCTTTGTTATGGCAATTATGGCAAATCACCATGAATATCAGAAAAAAATTTTACATTCTGCCACAGCAAGATTAGAAATTAAAAAATACAACACTTTTTGTATGTTTTTTTTTTTTTTTTTTTGTGGTATGTTGCATCTTTTATCTTCAAATGAAAAAGGAATGCAGTTTATAGTGTTTCAGTATTAGCAATATTTTTTTTTGTAGTTATGAAATATTTCAGGTGTGCCCCAGCATAAAATGATCCTTAAAAATAATTCATAATATTTCTATATCTATCATCCCTTAAACAAAAACTGCCTGGGGATTGCTTCAGCTTGCACATCAAACTCATCTGTACTCTCTGTACTACAGATTGGAAATTTTGCATTCAAGTAACATTCTTGCTTACTTGAGTTATGTTGCTTAATTTCTCCTAATGTAATGACCCTTTGATTCCACATTCCCGGTTAATGAACTTTGCTTTAATATAAGTAACCCCTGACTGGAGTATTTATTATGTGGAACCATTAAAGACCATTAGCCCTTCCTTTGAGATTCAAAAGATGTTTGGTTTTAATTCGTTTTCCAAAGACTTTTATACATGGAAAAGAATATCTATACTTATACATAATGTGTATGTATTTATATACACAGCATATATAATATACTATACATACATGTATATACAATATAAACTGTATGATTAGATATTAATTACTCATAAGATCTAATGCTTTCCTCTTCCTTTCCAACCTCATCTTCTCCAACACAAATACACCCAGAATATTGTATGGGAGACAGTATCAGTATATTTAGAATGAAGTTACTTATGCACTTGTAATATCGAATCATAGAACCATAGAATCATTTATGTTGGAAAAGACCTTTAAGATCGAGTCCAACCATAAACATTGCCAAGACCACCACTAAAATATGTCCCTAAGAATCACGTCTACACGTCTTTTAAATACCTCCAGGGATGGGGACTCAACAACCTCCCTGGGCAGCCTGTTCTAATTCTTTACTACCCTTTCATTGAAGAAAATTTTCCTAATATCCAATCGAAACATCCCCTGGAGCAACTTGAGGTCATTTTCCCTCATCCTATCACTTGCTACTTTGGAGAGGAGACTGACACCCACCTCACTACAACCCCCTTTCAGGTAGTTGTAGAGAGCGACAAGGTCTCCCCTCAGCCTCCTTTTCTCCAGACTGAACAACCCCAGTTCCCTCAGCCGCTCCTCATAAGACTTGTGCTCTAGACCCTTCACCACATTTGTTGCTCTTCTTTGGTTGCACCAGCGTATATTAGTATATACTTTATACACATACAAATAAATATGATTATATACAAAATTATATACACTACTGATATATTTAGCCAGTAGCTTTTTTGAGGGCTAGAAGAGAACACCATGATTATATGATCTGATGTCTTTAATCAACTCTATTTGATATTATGTATATGAAAATTATAAGTTCTATGTGTACTTTAGCATTTTGCAAAGTGTGTGTTCAAAAGTAAAACAAATGATGAAAAAATGTGCTCTATCCTTAGCTAAGTAATTCCATTTGTTAATTTCTGTCCTTCTTAAATAACTGTATCCTATTTCTAAACAGATTTTTTTAGCAATAAATTCCAAATATTTATTCTCAGTATAGTCATGATTTTTTCGTAAGTAAAACACAGTGCCTCTCTTTTGGGCACTGAATTGACAAGAGAACCAAATTGCCAGGAGAGTGGAAAAGAAGCACTTAAATATCTTTAAAAATTGGAAATACTCATATTAACTGGATTTAACTAGGAAAATTAACAGACTTCCTTTAGGAGGTATGAGGGAAAGAACTGGACTTTTTTTGAGGCAGAGTTAGACAGTGTTTCTGAAGAAGAAATCACATGGCATGTGGACATGAGAAAGAGCTCACTAATCGTGAAATCCCTATTAGTCTTATTTTTTATGAAAGACTAGTCCATGTACGATTCAATAAAGAAGCAGTTAAAAAGCTGTTCCAGGCAGAAGTGGATTGTAGGTTTCTGAGCAAGTGCAAATTCTGTCCCATTTACAGACGTGCATCTAGGCTAATTATTAGATACTTTTGTCTCTAATCAAACTTTTGTTCACATCAGTGGCAAATCTACTTATTTTAGAAGAAATGCAGGCCTGGCTTGTTTGGAGGAAGAACTGCTGTGGAAAGCATGACAAAGCCATGGAGACCCATCAAAAGATAGACCAATATTTATGACGAATATTTATGAAACAAACCATCAAGATGCATTTGCTAAGCAATTACTGACTTATTCACTCAGAATTTAGGGTAAAGTGCTTTATAGATTGAAAGGGAAATGCTTTTACTCCTGCTAATCTCCTTCAGTGGAAGCCACTGAGCTTTGCCATTGACTTTCCATAGCAGCAAAACCCATCTCTCTAGGCATGTCTGATGCCTAACGTTGCAAAGATATAAATTAATAAATGAGCATTTATAAAAGCCTTCAGTTACTAAGTGCATTCATTGAAATGCTGAACGCCCTTTGACTGACAGGTATGTACCCAGAAAAAATGACCTCCTTATTAAACTTTAGAATATTTAATTAATTACTCTTACTTTCAAATGTTTCAAAATAAAGTGCAAAGTGCACTACACTATTAAAACAAGCATAAAAGCAACCGTATTGGGTTTAATGAGTTTAAAAGGCATTTTGTGAGGATGCAGGCAATCATTCATAACACCAAATCTAGAGAAAATCAACTTAATGGATTTAATGACCTGTGAATAAATTGCAAAGAAAAAAAGCTTGTAAGATTTGTCATACCTAATTTTGTTTTTAAAATAAGTTTTATTTTCAGATTCTGTATTGAAGATGTTACCACACATGGTTTTTTTTCTGAGGAGGATTTCACCATTTTGTGGCTCTAATACACAAGGGACAGAGGACTTTTAAACTTTTATATTTGAGTGCATGCCATCATCTTGCTTAGGCTTTAGGGCTAATGTAGCTCCCAATTCTTAATGGAACAGGAATAAAATGAGCATTGGAGCCCCTGCTGAGCAAGTCAGCAAAAGTTAAAGGTATCTGAAATTTTAAGTAGCTATGAAAAGTGATTGCAAGTTAAAAGCCTGCTGTTTTCTCTTAAAACACTGCAGTAATGTGTAAATTAAACTGTGTAAGAAATGGATAACTCTTAAGAAGCAGTTTGGGTTCCCTGTACATGGAGATGAATTGCTAAGCCATATTGGATAATTTTATATGGGAGAGAAAGGGGGAGAGAGAGACCAAAGGAGATGTCAATTGTTTTATAGTGTTAACTCATTAAAGGATTGTTTTGGCTGTAATTCCTTATCTGATGGAAATGTACATATTGTTGTTAAATAGGACACATAAGAGTAAAACCAGTAACAATATATATCCCAATATAAGCTGAATACGGGTTTTGGCTTTACTAGTTGCTTATAAGGATAGTCTGGAGGATTGGGAGTTTCCAGCCCTGTTTGACTAACTAACATATAAAACATCTATCAAAAATTCTCCACAAAAACTGTAATCTAGTAATATCTTTTTTATTTATATAGAGGTAACTTTTTTCAGTCACAGGTTATATTGATGTTGGCTCTCTAAGTCACTATGTTACTGTGGTCTATGAAGATTTGATCTAAGATGTTTCAGGATTCTATGTAGCTATGTAAATTGGAGCAGAAACAATTCTTCAGCAAAGATATTGATTTAACTGTTTTCCTTTCACTTTGATGTGGTTCATTCTTATTACCCTACTCCTGTATGATGTGGACTTTTGAGACTTGTTTTGTACAGCAGGTAAGCAAGTGCATAAGTGCAAGTAGTTTCACTGCGTTCTATTAAAAGAAAAAAAAAAAGAGATTAATTTTGATCTGTTCCGATTTAAACATTATATGCATATTTACTATAGCAACTACATTTGTTTTAACAGTCGATGTGCTACACATATTTATACTTGAATTTTGCACTTCATCTCAAGTACTAACATATTACATTATGTTGCTGACTAAAGCTCCCATGAAATCAAAGTACAAAAGCTCCCAATGCTATGTTTTACAGGTTAATATGGTTTGGCTGTCTTTGAGTGCACACAGAGTTCTGACAACAATGCCATACTGCCAAACCAGACATGTGGGATCTATACAGAGGAATTAAAACTGAGTTAGTTACATGGAAAGACACAGAAATGTGCTTGGTAAGATTTTAGTTGATTACACTGTGTATAAAAGGAAAGATTTTGTTAGGGTACACCCAAGGGTTCAGAAACCTAAACTGTCATGGTAGGATTTATTTCCAAGACTGCCTCTTAAGTTTTTTAAGAGAAACAAAAGGCACATAACTGTGGGAAATAAGGCTACAGAAAACTTGTGGGTAAAATCATAATACATTGAACCCAATGGTAGAACTCTCAATAACTTCCCTATTGCCAGAATTTTAACCTGTAAGTTTGACAACAAAAGAGAGGAAGGTATTAGGACTGTCTTTTCAAGCTTCCTTTGAATTCAGAATTTAAAAAGTCGCAAATGATACTTTTTAGTAGGTTAATACTTGCTGCAAGTATATCAAAAGTGAGTCTCATGTGAGCAAATGTTTTAAAGGAAATACTCTCATTTTTTATCCAAATCTTATGATAACTTTCTTTTATGCAGAAATTCTGTCTTTTGCTTAGTTATCCTGTTCAATCAAGTTCAGAATTACTGCAAGATTCTACACAAGCAGGTCACAGATGTGATTTATGTGGAAGAGACCTATGTTGGTCAGAATTATCCTTTTGTTCTTTTCCTATCAGAAAAAAAAAAAAGAACACTTAATGATGTTCAGAGGAACACTGTGAAACAAAAAAGGGATAAATATAAAATAGAGACCTGATACCCAGAGAAAGCAATTTACGTGATATTAAGAGTTTTTAAAACCTGACATTTCGCTTGTAATTCCGAACTGCCTACTTCGTATGTGGCTAAACAAATATTACCAAATCTAGATAAGTATTTGGAAGAGGGAACAGAAGGAAAGAATATGGTAAAATATAGAGGAGGTAGAGTAAAAATACCTCTTATCTCTCCTTAAGAAAAAAACACCAAAATCTAGGATTGAATAAAATGAGGAAAAAAGAATGAAAATGTGATTGAAATGACAGACAAGAAATTAGAAATAGGAAATGAGTGAATTAACATTGGAAAGAGTGATTAAAAAAAAAGTCAAGTGTTCCTTTAATAGTTTCATTGCAGAATGTGTACATATATATTTATTCATTTTTGTTTCGTTCTCATTAAGGGCTTGCTTTCAAGAATATCATTTATCATTATTTTATTTTCCCCTTGTCATAATTTTTTCTTCCTTTTTTCCTATCTTGAATCTTTTACAGAATTGCTATAATACTCCCCATTTTGGGAATCTGTATGCATAAAGCAATCGGTACAGCTAAGGCAGCTGCATGGGAACCTTTTCAAGAGATTGATGCAAAGCTTTTTGATTACTCAGGTGGGTTTTTAATCAGGTGTTCAAATTTAAAATCAATGATAGGAATTAGAACCGGGAAGACATGACTTTAAGTCCTATCCTACAGCCTCACTTCCTTTTTGTATCCTTAATTGCAACAGAAAATAAATTTCATAAGAGGACATAACATCAGATGTTCTCAACATCATGTATATTCAGTGCTGTTAAAGTAAAGCAATAATTAGTATAACTAAAGACTTAAACTAGGTAGAAGTATAAGGATTATTAAGGATACTATATAATTGAATCTGATAAGGTTCATTTATCTAAATACCTTGACATTAGTCTTCTTTTGGACATACATAACTATTGTGTTTGTTATCTATCCCTATTAAGTTTTAATTGAAATCTAAACAAGAAATTATCAAAGAAATGACTAATGTTCTTTTGGTGGGTTTTTTTCCTGTGATTTTTCTTCCTATACAACAAAAAAATTGGTATGATGGCAGTGCAATACCTCATCGTTTTTCTTTAATCAAGCTGATCGTGTTAAAATGGAATTTTGTTCATGAATAAATTTTCACATTTCATTGAACAGCTAGTCATATTGATGAAAACAAATACAATTTGATCCCTCTCTCAAACAAACCTGAAGAAAAATACCAATATTTTCACAGTTGTCTGTTGCCCTTAAAGGCTTCTCTTCATTGACAGTCTTGTACACTTTTTTTAATGGGTCGCTATGGCTGAGAATGTCTGTGGGGTAATCCAGCATTAGTCTGATAAGATGGTTAAAATATTGAAAAACAAAACTTTGAAAATGAGATTAGCAATGGAAATTTTTGCAAAGAAAAACAAAGAAAATTTCCAAAAATACTCAGTAATTTTTCATTTGTTTTTAAATCTATTACAGACTCTTATCCATATTTAATAGCAGAAATATCACAGTTGTTATTGAAAGAAAAGTGTCCAGGAGACAAAATGGAAATTCAGTTGCATGGATAACTGTTTCTAGAGAACCTTGCTCAAACATGCATGTGTGTCTGTGCTAGGTAAGGGTTAAACAACACCCTGAGCAACTCCACTAAGGAGAACATAGATTTTAATGCTTGCCGTAATCAGGGTTTCTTGTTAACCTGCCCCTGCTTCACCCTCTTCCCATTCTCCACTGAAAATGCCAACATTTTCATCTGGTTCTTCTGGTTCTTCCATTTTTCCAAGAATATTTGTATAAGTCTATGGTTAATGTATCATGGCCTCAGAAGCACATGTTAACACAGTGATTTATTTGATTTTCAAACAGGAACTGATTCCTGTGCAGATATTTGGTCCAGCTCTATGCTTCTCTAAATTTTACTGATATTCATCTAGTAGAACCACAGAAGGAACTGTAAAAGGTTTAGAGACACTTCTTTGAGAACTAATGGGCAATTCACCTCTGTCAGAGAAGGGAAGAAAGGGAGAAAATAATTGCAGCAAATTAAATGAATGTGAATTGAAAGGGGTCCTTGCCAGACATTAAATTGAGTAAATACAAATGAAAAAATAGAGATAAGTTTTTACCATCTCATTTTATTTTGCAGTACTTTTTTTAAGCTATGTATTTAAGCATGCAACACATAACATATTTGAAGAAGTAGTTTAAGAAGCTCTAAAAGGAAAAAATGTCATTGAGATAGTTTGTTAAAAAGTTAGGAAATATTTAAATGTGTAAGTGTCTAGGTAAGATAAGTAAGAGGAAAAGAAATCCGATTTAGCCCAAATCTAAATGCAATCATTCAGTCTCTAAGTTTGTTTTCAGGTAGTTGATTATAACAAAGCAAGTAGATAAGACTGATAGAATCAGTAGCTAAAATGTGTTTGCTGGTGTTTTGAATGATAATTCTGAAAAATATCAGTGTCCAAAAGAATACAAAATATTCTGTCAAATTTTTACTTGTCAGGCATGTGTTGTAATAGGGATCATGGGCCCTTCAACAGCTGAGAACAGTGTCTAGATGTAATTGCCATCTGGTAAAACTATATAAACTTTCCAATATAGAAATAAATATTTAGATCCTTGCCTCTCAAGGACAGTATGTCTGAAAACGGAGATGAATGACAATAAATCCAGAGATACAGGTGGCTGTAGAGGTTTCCTCTGAGAGCACTCGGAGGGTGTTGCTGCTAAATGCAAGGCAGGAGCAGACATGTAGAAATCTTTTGAACTGGGGCTAGTTTATTTGGTGGCAGGTGTGTGTTTTCTATTAACTGGGTACAGTTAACTCAATTTTTTAAACTGACAAGACACATTTAGAAATTTTACATCCGAGTGACTGTGGCACACGTTGTCCTGACTGGTAACAGGGCTACTAGTATCAATTAACACTGAATGGCACAGCTATCCATCCTTGGTTTTTTGTTGACAGAGAGGACCTTCATAAAATATCAGGTGGACTGAAGCTCTCAGGGTAGTAAGAATTACTGTTCTCTCTATGTAAGATAATAGTGCCCTTGAGTTCTGGGAGGAATGAGACCTAATTAACCTCTACTCATTGTTTCTTTGTCTTCTCTCAAGTAGCCATCTGTGTGACTAAAACTTGATTAGTTTATACCTTCCCGTACAAAAGTAAAGCTTAGTCTGGGTAGCACATTACTGGACCTTCTGACATTTATGTGCCTCTCACAGACAAGATTAATTTAGATGGAGTTTCTCATACATCTGTTTTCACTATAATACCTTCTAAAGACTGAGCTGCCAACTGTTAACATGAAAAACTAAAAGGAGATGATTGTCCCTAGCTGCTTCTTACAGCTTGGCTGCTCTTACGCTGCCCATGGCAGTGGGTATGATGAGGAAATAGTTGCTTAATTTATTTGCTTATGTATGCAGCTTCTGGGCGATGGTGCGCATCTGGCCATGGTACTTTTCTTATTTCATTTCTGCAAAGAACACAACACAGCCTTACTAGGTATGACAGAAGATAACTAAGAAGCATTTGTCATCTTCAGCCACATCAAGTATAAAGTGATAGCACAGTCTGGTACAGTTACAGGACAAGCAATCAACATCAATTAACCTGTAATGATGCATATATTTTTGAAACTGTAATTCTACAGATGTGAGCTACAGCACACTACTTTGTGAAGTGCTAAAGATGACTCTAGTCTACCTACCCGTGTAGCTCACTTGAACCATGTGTTCAAAGAAGGTAAGGAATAGACAGGAAATTTCTGGCACAGTAGCCAAATGAAAAGTTTCTCCTACAGCTTCTGGCTCCTGGAAAAGTACTTTTAAAGACACAGTAGCTATGCTTTGTGATTCCTAATGTATAGCAGTTCCTGCAAATAAGGAACCCATTATTTTAATATATATCTCCCTATATGTCCCTGCCAAGAGACATGCATATCAAAGATGGATGCTTATCCTGGCTGGAAATGGGTGTGTTGACTGAAGGTGCAACACACGAAACTGTTGATGACAGCTGTAGTGAAGGGCAAAAATTATTTTGAGTTTGGTGCAACTCTTTGTAAGAGTTGTTGACAGGGACTACAGATGGAGACTGCAAGATGTAACAGAGCACAATGCCTTTCCTCAGAAGACTCTCCTATGTGTGCCTTGGAGTGAAAAATTGTAGCCTCTTGTTGGTGTCCTCTCATCCAAATATTTAACTGAGATCACTGAAACGGGTTTGTGGTACTGCCATCATCAGTGATTGTAACTCAAAAGGATTGCTTTCAGCATCCTGAATTTGAACCAACAGTGGTCCCAAGTTGCCTGGCAGCATAAAGAAGATTCTCTGGCTCCTAAAGCTGCTATGAGGTGATTGCATCTCTGAGAAATGTTCAGTCCTTTAATGGGAAAGCTGCTTCCATAAGGCAGTCTGCTCAGAGACATAAGGTGCTCCTCTCTGGTACTGCCTCTGCGCTGGGATCTGGAATACGTCTACCAGAAAAAAAAAAAACATTTTAAAAATAAAAGCTAAGAATGAGTTAGGAGGTAAAAAAGGGCTTGTTAAAGGTTACAAGTAGATTACAGTTGTTTAGGAAATTTAAGAAAAGGTAATAGGCAAAGATGAAAAACTAGATGGTCAGAATGGCACAGAAATAGAGGTTTGTAAGGATCAAATAGAGGTTTGTAAGGATCTGAGAGCTGCATACAAAGGGAACATGCAACACTTGAACACTTCTGTAATATGAACCACCTGAAGGATTTGGGATCTCCTAAGGATCCCAAGGGCAGCTGGTGGTAAATGGGTGGTGTGGGGGTGCTGAGTACATGCTGTAGGGTTTTCTGGAACCCACAGAAGGTTTCCTCCAAAAGGAATTTAGATCAAATGCACCAAAACCATTTTGAGACCAAAGAAACAACAGAAGGCAACCAAAAGTCATAAGGAGTTTCTCATTAAAAACAATTATCACTCTGAGTTAAGTTGCTAAAATAAGTGTACTCTGAAAGAGATACGGACATGGAAGGAGAGCCCACAAAATGAATTGAAAATTTTGTTTAGAGTTCTAAAATAATTAGCTGAATTTTGAACTTATCTAAGTCACTAGCTATTAATTTAACAGGAACTAATCCATATGTAAAAATAAAATGAAATTAGGAAAACATCAAGTGTGGTAACTACTGTGTGAAATGAGAGACAGCAGCATGATCCAACACGGAGCTAAAAAAGCCCTAATACAACAAATCCTCTTCGAATAACTGATGCTTTCAAGGTGGGAAAGGAGATAAGGTTTTATGATTTGCATAAGAAAAGTTTATCTTCAAGATGAAAATAAGGGGAAATGAAAAATACAATAGACTGTTTATTATATCCCAAGAACTATGCCCCTTCCCCTCCTCAAGACACACCACCAGCATTTTTTTTTATTAACCAGCAAAAATTTTGTGATTTCTGAAACAAATATGTTCTATGAAAGCTAAAACTTGATTCCAAATAATCATTCTCTTTTTCTCTCTTGCTATATATGGGTGAAAAAGTATTTCTTTGCTAACTAGCAAGTAAGACATGAAACTAATTAGCTTCCAGCCAAAGTGAATAATTAAGAAACCTTGGTGACAATTAGTAACAATTGTTCATAATGAATAATTCTCCAGCTGTATTTCTTACTAATTAAACTTCATGAACAGAATATAAATATATAGCTGAAATAGTGTTCATGTTGCAACTATAGAAGGGGGCCTGTGTTCCCACTCATATTAAGGTAATTCATCTGATATACAATAGTTATTCTCGGTTTATATTGACATACCTGTGACATATTCAATATGGCTGTCAAAAAAGGTGAGGTACAAAAATATCATCATATGAATAGTATACATCAGTTCTGACATGCAAAGATAAAGTTGTACTTTCCACTTAGTAATGCTACCACAATCCAAATATGCTAATTTCACTCTGGTTTTCTTTCACCTTTTGCAGAATTTGAGGGTAGTCAGATTGTGAAGATGGATCGGGGGAGGTGGGGAGGAGAGAAATCCTATTACTTTGTTCCTGAAGAACCATCATATTTCTTTATTCAGCAGTATCTAGATCCAGCAAAACATCTGACTATCTGTAGGAGACAGAATTCCCTATTTTTGGGCTTTCTGCTCTGTGATTTGGATTCATAATATCTCACAGTTCTCTGCTGGGATATGGGGAAGCTAAGCAGTATGCATGTCTCAAATTTTTCCACCCTCTAGACAAAAAAACACATGAAGTGGCAGTTCACCAAATGAGCTGATATGAGATCTTTGGAAATATTAGCTTGGTCCTATAAGTTGGAGGAAGGAGGCACAAACAGGCTGAAGAATGAAGGTGACCTTGCTGTCCTGCTTCCTAGTCAGCTGTTAGTATTACTTCAGGGGTATGGCACTTCACATTGCAGTTCTGAAGCAAATCTTACATCTAGTCATGAATTATTTTAGGTTTAGGCACTCCTTCCACCTAATCCTTACTTTAGTTTCCAGAGTTTTTTATTGGAACTATTTCTGGATCTGTGTAGCTGGCTGGGTTACAATTATTGCTGCTAAGCTGAGCCTAATAGAGTTTACTGTGCACCTGTCACCCAGGAGAATCTTATGACTGGTTGCATGTAAAAAATGAACATATTACATTTTTCACACATTGACAAGATTTTAATTACCTTTTAAGTAATGTTAATGTCCATCAAATAAACACAGATTTCCTGAATGGCTTTAAAAATCAACCCCTTATAAATGTTAAAGCCTTTATAAAAATGTCAAGAATACTCTATTGAATCTTAGGATAGCATCTGTTTTCAAAAAGGATGACAGGAGAGAGTCACACAGTTAATGGGTACACTCGAAGTCATGAATTTATGTGGAAAAGCAAGTCAGCGAATACACAGCTAGAATTTAGAGGCTACGGATTTCATTCTGTTTATTCAAATGAAATTATCTTATTCTGTCTCCTTCAGGGGCAGAGGGGGAACTGTGAAGTACAGTTATTTAGAAATCCTTTCTTAAAAAATAATGCTGTATAAGGTAAATGTGCTTAAAAAGAACAAAGAGAAAACTAAGCAGATTACTGTTTCTCTCTGTCCCTGCAACTCAGAAGAAAGAACAAAAAAAGAAAATAAAAGTTAAAAGACAGTTTTATTAGACTGCAACTTCACTGACTTACTTACCCTATTTGAACATTACTTCCATAGTACACAATAGTATTGCTATCACTTACTTCCTGCTCTCATTTATACTGGACACAATTCTAGGTCCTATTCCTTCTATAGCTGGTTGTCTATGGAGGTCTTGGATTTTCTTGGGAGAAAGGCTGGCAAAAAATGTGTCTAATGCTGAAACTCCACTCTTCTTTCTCACTCTCATCACAGCTGTGGAATTGTTATTGATTCATTCTCTCTTCCTCATTCCAGGATTTATTATGCTGTCAACAAAACACAATATAACCTATATGAGTAAGAGTTATGCCAGAAATTAATTAATCTTTTGTAATTATAAATGTGAAGAAAAGATGGATTTTCATCTAAGACATAAGAATGACAATCTGGTTTCATTTCTGACTCTGGAATTATAGACATAGTAATTAGGATCACATATAGATAGATATTTAGGCACCTAATTCTGCAGCTGGGCACCAAGGCTTCAATCCTCAAAGATACTTAAATCCCACCTGAAGTTAGATGTAAGCATTTAAAAGTTTTTGAAGAGCTGGGCCATATTTATATAGAAATGAATGGAAATTTCTTCCAATTAACTCCTGAAATATCTTGTACCTTAACTAACAGCACCTTTGGCTTCCTAAAGATTCTTCAATTCTTAAATGTTTTGACTCAGCTCCTTTCTGAAGAATGAAGGCAATGGTCCTTTGATCCATCTCTCTTCTGTCAGCCTGTCGATTAGGATGTAGCTTCATATTGCACAAGTCCATAAGCTTTCTTTTTCACTCTGAAATATTTCTGCTTCTTCCTAATCTAGTGGGGTTTATATTGGATTAACGATAATAATTCTGAATTTTGGCATGTACGAAGTTAGACACTTGTACAGTAAAAAGAGGTATTATTAATAATATGAAAACATGAGAAATGCGAAGTTATACTGAAGCTGCAAAATGGTACTTGTTCAGTACTGAAATGTGCATGTGGATGTGTGTGCCATATTTGTTTGTCAATATTACTGTGGCAAATACAAATTACTTGTTACAAGGCTGCCCCAGTGCCCCCCAGCTGCCCTGTTCCTAGCTGGAGGGTGGGACGGGCCCTGGCTGCCCTAGCAGAGAGGGAGCCACTGGCCCTTGTGGCACCTTGACATTTTGTTTTTTCTTCTGCTTTTCTTGCTACAACTCAGAAAGGGATGGCAGGCAGGTAGTAGATTGGCTTCTTTCTTGGAGCACTAGGAAACAGTTGTGTGGCTGAGCACCTGCAATATAAATTTCTTCACCGGTCACTTTTTTGGCTCTCACAAGCACTTCCATTCACGTTCTCTCTTATGCATAAAGTGGATTTACTAAGCAAGTACACTACTCCTTGATTCCTGATGTCTGCAGCAATCACATCTGTAATAAACTGTTAACCAAAAGTAGCTAGGCATTTCCCTCACTTATTTCTCTAAATCTGTGTTATAAGCTTTTGTACCCAGGGTAATATGCAGTAAAATTTCCAGCTATCTGTATTCTCTATTTTCACTTCCTGCAAAAAACTCCATCAATATGCTCCACTGCTTGCAGTGTTTCATTTATTCACTTAGCAGTGTTTCTTAGTTGATATCTTCCTCTGTTCTTACAGTATGCAGAGCAAATATTAATCTTGGTAGGAACTCCTACTCTACTGTAATTGTCACAATAGATACTAATTTCATATTTCCTTCATACTGCATTGCACTTGCGGGGTCGGGGCAGGAAACTTTTTAAAAGTTGCTTCAGTTAGGGGGAAAAAAATATCATCAGTGAACAGAGTTTAAGCTGCAGTCCCATAATAGTCACTCTGAAATGCCAATAATAAAATTTCAAATTGACAATGAGCTTTCATTAAAGTCTGCACACTTCATTCCCAAGAACGTAGACTGGTTACAAGTCTGGTGAAACATGCATGGTTCATTTTCATTAGCTTATTTAACAGGCATTAAACAGAAACAAAGATAAAAGGACTACAGGCAACTGAGAAGAAAGTGAATAAATGTCCTCAAACCATATTCTTCTCAAATCTATTTAGGACTGCACCACAAATCTGAATGCACTCAGTGCACCTGAGTGCACGAAATGGTGACTGAGAAACAAGAACTCTGCATGCTGCCACAGTAGCACGCTGCTTTGCTTCTTTGCATCACATTAATGAAAAATATATGCTCTCAGTTTCTTCCTAGTCAATTGATTACAGGCTTCATGACTAGTGTGGTGGTAGTCTTCGCATGGAGCTGAGAATGGGTCAAAGTAATATTTTTAAATGTAAGAAAAATCAATGCTGATTTAGTCAATTCTGCTAGAATTTCTGCAAAGCTTCACCTGCAAAGAAGCAATCAAGTTTTAAATTAATTTGTGTGTGATCATAATTGCTTTGAACACAGAGAAATGTGCAGGCACAAAAAAAAAAAGACAAAGTTTTTAGATGACAGCACAATATCTAGACCAATGAAAAGCTGAAGGTATTAAAAGGATTGCTCACATAGTCTCATTTCTGTCATAACAGTCACTTTTAAGAAAGAGAACTACTTATGTGACAAAATGGAGGAACTGTATTGGACAAAAATTCATTGCTTTTTCGACAGGGTGTATGTTGATTAATTATTATCAGATTAAAAAGTTGAAGTGATCTTGTTCTTCAGTAATATGGTTCAGAATGGCCTTTATGCAATATGTCAAATCCAACATAAAAAGATACACTCCCTGACAAAAATACACCTGAGAGTGCCCTAAAGCTATTGCTGTAAACAGAATAGCAGAGGCAATACTATTGTTGCTTAGTTGTACCAATAATTTGCACTCCAGTTTACTGATATTGGCATGAAATGACATGATTTTCTGATAATACTTTAATATAATTCAGTTGAATGTTGTTGAGAGTTACATTTTCTTTACGCATTTTATGACTAATCATGCCAACAGCAATTCATGAATCACAAAATAAATAAAAAAAAAAAAAACAAAATCAAAACAAAATAGTGTGTGTAGTTCAGGGGACTCTGAAAAATGCTTAAAGTCGTTCTTTTTGAGAGCATGTTCAAAGGCAGACTCCCATCTATAAGCTGAGTTTTAGTTGATATCTACATGCTTTCTTTGTTGAGATTCAATATGTATTTGGTGCTTATGGTGCTTATCAGAGTATTCGTATCAGTACTTCTAAAGCAGTATCACCACTACTGTATCAGCTGGCTGATGTGAAGACCTCATGTGGCTCATGTCTGATACTGCAGGAGCATGGGTTTCACAGGAAACTTGGGAAATTTAGAACACTTATTTGGGAAAGGAACTTAGTATCTAGGTTGAGTATGGTAGGTATAGTGCCTAATGTTTTCACTATATTTTCTCCTTACACCTGAAGGTGGAAGCTTCCTCTTCACTTTCTAGGTATGATTCCAATTAACTAACTATAGTAGTAGGTTTATACACATATCCAGAGATAAACTTGGAGCCTTAAATAATTTTTACTTCCCTTTATATATTCTCCTTTAAGCTGTCATCACTGTTACTCTAAAACATTTCAAGTGATATGGTATATATATTTTCACGGCATTGGGAGGCTCTGTTTTAGAGATAAATGCATTTGGAAAAATTAACCTCAAACCCTTTACACTCTATCAGTAGTCAGTCAAGAGAAATATTATGCCAGGTGCTTTATTGCTGCTTTCTTTTTTTATTTTCCTAGTGTTGAACACAAGACATGGATCAGTAGTTTCAGGAAAAATGCGGCATCCTGTGTTCCACAAATTATATCGTAAACCTTGTGTCAAAAGGGAACATGGGGTCAGAGTCTCCTGTCCTCTTAGTGACTGTAAATTTGCTAATGCCATGGAAGAGAAAGGGAGAAGGAAACTACTTGGAGCAGATGCCACCAGAACTAGGATCTGCTGCGGGGAAGGCTTAGGAGAACAGGCTTAAAACCAGGACCCCTGCAGGAGCCTGTGGTAAGGCCTGAGGATGAGCGACAGGTGGGGAGAGAAGGAGACCAAGACTGCAACGGGCAGTCTTACCCCCACAAAAAGTCGAGTTGGAAAGCAAAAGGAAATGGGAAACTAGAATATATGGAGGATTAAAATTAGATGAGAGAAGCCAGGAGTAAAGGAGAGTCGGTTTTGACAAGAAATGGGTGTGGAAGGAAGACCGAGTTTGCCCTCCCAAAATGCTGAGGATGCACTGGAGTTTGTGTAAAGACTTGAGGTAGGAAGGCTGAAGCCCAGGGGCACGGGGGCAGAAGCCAGCGAGGGGAGGTTTAAGGGAAAACTGGATGTGACAAACGAGTTTCTTCTGAGGGGCAAATCATGCTGGAACAGAAAGCCAGGGGTGAGAGACAGCGACTGCAGAGACAGCAGGAGAGGCAGCTACTGGGACCCAGCCTCCTCTCCCCGACCTGTCCCACAGGCCAGGCAGCGGTCCGTGGGGAAGGCAGTCCTGCAGCTGGTGGGTGCAGCTGGCTGCAGGCAGCTGCGAGGGGGCGGGCGGGGAGAGGCCTCCCCTGGGCCTGCAGGCACAAAGGCTGCTGCCAGCTCCAGACTTGCTTTTGAGCCCAGCCATGCCACAGCCCTTGAATGCGGTAAGTACAGTTCTTTGAGCCAAATAAAAACGGAAAAAAATGTTCAAATGGTGATATTGACACATCAATGTCATTGCTTGCTAGCTTTGCAATACCATATGATTCTTCCAGCTCCTCTCCATTTTCCTCTTTTCTCCTCTCCCCCAAGAATTGGGTGATTAGGCTGTGTGCTAAGCATGAACCAACAATGTTGTTTCTCTGCAATTCTTATTATTTACTTAAAAATAAACATACTAATGTTATGCTTGTGGGAGAGAGAACTGAGAAGTTGGGATGACGAGAAGTGAATTTTGGGGCCTGGGGAAAGCATAATGGGTGAAATACAAAGTTGGAGACCTGGGCCCAAATGAACAACTGGTGGCTAAGAAGATCACATTAGTACTCTTACTTGGCTGTTTGTGCAGAGTCAGGAGCTGATTTATGGCAATACAATGGAAATATTACAGGATTTTTTTTTTTCCCCTAAGATATCTCTGCCATCACTCCACAGACAACAATATTTTTAAGAGGCTTAAAAAGTATAGACAGTTGCTATTTCTAGTTAACTTGCACAGTTATTGTTTAAAAGGTGTGTCAGTGTCCTCTTTCTTGTTTATTTGGCTGTTTTCTTGACTTTGTTTCTGCTACTGAAACCAAAGAAGGGCAATGAAGTCGGTGAAGGGTCTAGAGAACAAGTCCTATGAGGAGCAGCTGAAGGAACTGGGGTCGTTTAGTTTGGAGAAGAGGAGGCTGAGGGGAGACCTTATTGCTTTCTACAACTACCTTAAAGGAGGTCATAGCGAGGTGGGGATTGGTCTCTTCTCCCAAGTAACAAGCAATAGGACAAGAGGAAATGGGCTCCAAGTGTGCCAATGGATGTTTAGATTGGATGTTAGGAAAAATTTCTTCACCGAAAGGGTAGTAAAGAATTGGAACAGGCTGCCCAGGGAAGTGGTTGAGTCTCTGTCCCTGGACGTATTTAAAAGACATGTAGATGTGGTGCTTAGGGACATGGTTTAGTGGTGGACTTGGCAGTGCTGGATTAACGGTTGGACTTAATGATCTTAAAGGTGTTCTCCAATCTAAATGATTCTATGATTCTGTACTGAAGTGGCCAAAAGTTGGCGATATACTCTACTGTTTGGTTTTACTCGGGAAACTTTATATCTTGATTTCTATTTAAAAATTTGAATCCCCAGTTAGAAAGTAGTTACTGATTCTTCACAATTGTTCCTGAGACATACAGCTATGAAAAAAAAAAAAAAAAAAATCCTTTAATAACTAATGATTAGATTCCACAGAAATCAAGACTTAATCACTAAAGAGCTCAACTAAGAGCTCAAAATGACACTGTAGCTTGACCACAGAACAATTACAAAATTCGTGGTCAAATGATTCAGATTCAGCAAGGATACAAGAATATTTAAAAATTAAAAGATTAATTTCCCACAGTTTCGTATAAGCTAGAAAACATTTTACATACCTACAAATTCTAAGGAGTAATTAGCAAAGTTTGCCATGAATCATGTTCTCAGGTATGTTAATATTTTGATTAACTCAGGACATGACTCATAGCTAGATTCAGTAGATCATGTATAGGAAAATGAAAAATCATTAAGTTATAATTAGCTGATATTCAAGAGACTTAGGAATTCTGCAGAAGTTCTAAGACTATCAGAACAGAGACTTTTCAGGGTCCTCAACCTCTCTGCAGTTCAGCTATTTAGCTACCCAACTAAATTAGGGAGAAATCTAGACTAACACGTGAGAAAACATATCTGGAACGTGCATTTTGCAGAAAACTTATAATGGGACACGAAGTAAGAATCTAATAGTCATAACACTTAGGTATAATATATTCTCCAGACTTCCCTTATTGCTAGCTTAGCCAGTGCAATAGCTGCATTTTAATTAAAAGTAACTAAAAATTAGAAAATTCAGTGTATTTTTTTTTTCTCTGGTATATAAATGATAGACCTGATATACCTAATGTAGCCAAATTACAACTAGAACTACTTGTCCCTTAATTATGAAAAACACAGAATGAAATCCTAGCTATATGAAAGTCAGTAGGACTTGCAATTATCTTGCAAAGCTGCGAAATATTACAGAGCTAGTCTATGATAGTTCAGCTATAATGTTGATACCACAACTTTTCATTTCATGAATCCTCTAAATGTTTGGAAAACAGTAAACTAATATGTGAATAATGTGAAATGATCTTAAGTTAGACATCATGACTGTATAGGGCTGGACTCCTGATTTTAAATACTAGAAGCTGTTAGCATTACACAGTGAATTCCCTACTACAGAAAAGGTCAAAAAGCCTATTTTCAAATTGGTGTCAAAAGCTTTGTAGAACCCTTCGCATTTTCTACACTCCTGAACATATGTGCAGACCTAGGTGTTTTTCAGAAGTCTCTGCTTTAATTTAAGCATCTTTCTTTTTCTGGTCTAGAGTTCAGTAAGTCTGGCTTTCTCAGGCAATTTTCAGGTGCTTCCATCTTTTGTGCTACCAAGAGATTGAAACTTACAGAAGGTAAATTGAGAGTCCTTTCTGAGCACTGTCCTCAACAGGCAGCCCCACTTGACTTTCTCAAACTTCCCTGTGTCCTTCTTTTCAGCTTTTTATTCTTGCTCTCTTTAGGAGGGGCAAACACCCTAGAAACTTTTAACAGTCAAGTATTATTTGACAATTATTTCAGTCTAAAATATCTAAAAGTAGGGTAACTAAGGCAAGGAAGGCTGAGAAGAACCACAAATAAACAGTAATCCCTATGGGATGTACGCTTTATATACAAACACCACTTAAAATAATTTTTTGTGTGTTTCAAGATTAGGAAAAAATTCATGAAAAGAATTATTACTAATAACACGACTGAAGGGATTTACCCTATGGTATTGCTTTATGGTAAAACAATACATCAACAAACAGCCAATTTAATTGAACTCAGATGTACAAAGAGATGGCACAATATATTTTTTTGCCAATAACCAATGATTTATTCACTATATCAAAATGTTTTAGTCCTGGTAAATCTGTTTTTATTTTCCACATTGAATTTATAGCTAATATACTGAAGCTGGTCTTTCTCTAGAAGTGTGTCAAGTGTAACTATAATTTTTATTGAAATTTATTTACTATTTGTATTAAAATCCTAATTATGGGACAAGCTGCATGAATTCTCCTGGTAGCAAGAGTGTCTTGAAAACTAATTGGAAAAAAAAAAAATCTGTAATACAATTTTATTTCCATTGCTTCAAATTTAAAACCAGAATAACTATCCAATGTTCTGAACCACAGTCAAATTGCTTTTGGCATTTCAGCATGTCCAGAGGCAAATTCCTACATGGCCTCACTCAGCTTTTATTCAGCTCAAACCTCAAAAAAATTCTTAACTATCACAGCTGAAAAAATATGCATGTTTAATTTAATATTCTCCAGTGTTTGAATGACAGAAATGTTAGACTGTGGTGTTTCTATTATGATATATTTATTAACATCCCGGGTGTGCACACACGACTCTTTGGAAATAAACTGTTCAGGTTATTTTGCATCCCCGTAAATTTGCATTAAAGCACATAGTATTATATGTGGTTTAAGTTAGAATATCCAACATTTGAATAAGCATCTAAAGTTTCTTAAAAGTATATGTATGCATGTGTGTGTACATATGCAAACATATACACACATACATCTATGTATCTTTCTATCTATATGTATAGTATAGGTACTATCTCTTCTTTAACCACTTCCTTCCTGTCTAAGTGATAGCTTCAAGGAAAAAAAAAAATAAAACAACAACAACAAAAAAACCCACAAAACAGAATACATATTTTAGACAAGATTAAGGCTAAAATGTATACTTTTTCATATAATACTTTAGATCACTGCAAAACTTGGGATTCCATCTGTCTCATTAAGGAAAGGCAACATGGCAGGTCTTCAGATGTACAACTGAGATTAAATTAATGGACATATACTGATATAAACCTGAAAACTGGCCTAATACCTGTATAATAGCTTTAACAGATTGTAAGATATCAGACATAAAATTACCACTAGTCTAGCATTGAAGGTTATAGACATACAGCAGCTTTATCCAGTCATGGATATAGATGGCAAGAGCACAAAATATGAGTTTAAATGGTAAACCACACCTTTATTTAACCTATACAAATATTCTGAGAGAACTGGAAATATAAGTATCTTAGTAAATGAGAATGATCTTGAGGGCCCATTACTTTGAGTGGTGACCTGGGAAAGAACGGGTTTAATTCCCGAGGTGACTTTCTGCATAACCTTGAACAACTTGGTTTTGTCTCTCTGATCTCTATGAGCAGGAGTGCTTTGCCTTTACTAAGCCCAGAAACATCAGCTGACTCAGTAATGGCAGGAGGCCTTCTTATTGTCTTGTTCTTGGTTGAGTATACTGCATGACTACTCTAATCAGAGATTGCTGATCTAAGCAGCCAAGAAAGGAGAGGAAAAAAAACAACAAAAGAAGCAAAACAAAACCATAACATGTTGCAGAAGGTAAAATCATAGAATAATTTAGGTTAGAAAAGATCTCTAGAGATCATCTGTTTCATCCACCCACCCCAAACAGGTCCATTTTGAATATAGTTCACATTTCCACATTAGATCAGGTTACTTAAGGCCTTGTAGAGTTGTTTTTTGAGTAGCTCCAAGGATGGATGTCTCTCTGGGCACCGATTCAAGTGGTTGATGGTCCTCACTGTGAAGAATTTTTTTCCTTCTATTTAATCGGCAATTTCCCTTGCGGCAACATCGGTTCAATGTCACTTGTCCTATCACCGTGGACCTCCAGAAGAGTCTGGCTTCATCTTACTACAGCCCCTCACCAGGTAATTGAGGACAGCTATCTGATCCCCCTTTAGCCTTCTGCAGGCTGAACGAGCCCACCTCTATCAGGCTTTCCTTCTATGTCATGTGATCCAGCCCTATTAACTATTTTAGTGGCTTTCCACTAGACAGTACTCTAGATGTAGTCCTGTAAGTGTCATGTAGAGGAGAACAATCACTTCTCCCATTTTGCCAGCTCTTTTTCTCTTGATATATCCCAGTACCCCGTTTGCCTTCATCACTGTGAGAGTGCTAACTCACATTTAATTCATTGTCTCAAGATCTACAGGCTTTTTTTGCAAAGCAGCTCCCCAGACAGCAAGTCCCCATCCTGAATTGTCATTGCCTGGGGTTATTCTTTGAGGTGATGGACTTTGTGTTTGCATTTGTTGCACTTCATAAGGTTCCCGAGGAGCCCAGCTGCAAGCTGTCAAAGGTTCTCTGAATGCTAGATCTACCCTCCAGTGTATTCCACTTCCTCAAGTTTAGTGTCAGTTTTTGAGGGTTCATTCTCTCTCATTGTCCAGGTCATTAATAGAGATACTAAACAGTATTGGCACCAATATGAACCCTTAAGGGGTGCTACAAGTAATGAGCTGCCAACTGGACTTTGAACAATTGGCCACTTGTCCTACAACCCAGTGGTCCAGTCTATTTTCTGCCTAGAATTTTTAAAGCCTTGCTTAGTTCGAAGTAAATAACAACCATTGCTATCCTCTCATGCACAGAACTAGTCGTTTCACCACAGAAGATAGTCATGTTGATTAGGCCCAATATGTCCTTGGTGATTATGTGTTGTCTATTTCTAATCACCTTCTTGTCTGCCATTTATCTAGTTGTTTCCAGGAGAATTTGGTCCATAACCTTCCTGCAAACTAAGGTTAGGCTGGCTGTGGTTTGCCAGACCCTCATTCTTGCCTTTTGAAAATGGGCACATTTATCTTTTCTAGTCATCGAGGACTTCCCCCAATCACCAGGACTTATCAGAGATAATATAAATTGGTATTGCAATGAAATCAGCCAACTCTCTCCACATCCTTGTACACAGCCAAGCCAGTCCTGTGAACTTGAGTCTCTGAATTGCTTAAGTGGTTCTTACCTCGACCATCCTCTATCATGAGTAGTATTTCACTCACCCAGATTCTGACACTAGCCACAGACCATAACAGCTTGAGAGCAAACCCTGCCACTGTCCTTCCTTTTGCTGCTTCTACCTGTAGAAGACTTTCCTGTTTCTTTTTCCCGTCTGTAGGCCAGTAACTATGACTTTAGTCATAGGCTTTGTGTTGACCTGATAGTACAGGGTCTCAGGACTTGTGTGGACCTGTCTTAGCCTCTGATGATGTTAGGCTGTTTTATTTGTGCTAGCAATTACCCATCTGTCAGCTGACTATCGCCTAGTTTATTTTGGCTTAGCTCTGTGAATACTGTAAGGGTCTGACAAACCCATGTAGTCACTAAGTAATGAAAAAAGGTCTTTTTTATGAATTAAGCTAGAGGAGTCTGTTGTGTAGGTTTAACACCCAAGAGGTGAAGACAGTCATACTTTATCTGAGAACCAATAGAGAAAGAGCATTATACCCTAGTAAATATGAGTTTTGCCATTACTAGCAGAAGGACACAGGTTTGGGACTGCTCATTTCAGATTCCAGGGGGTGGCTGGGCTGTTCTTGGCCTGAGCAGGCCTGAGCTGGGTTTATCAGGTGCCTCATGGCCAAGTGCTTATTGCCTAGACTGTCTGAATTTCATCTCTGTGAGTGCCAGCAGGGAAAGGGGCTGACAGCCCCAGGCAGTCCCTGTGAGACAAACAGCTCCTGGGTGATACTGGGGAGCTGTGGGGAGCTTTCATCCCTTCCCTGGGAGCAGGCAATAGGGAGCAGGATGCAGTAAGGAAACATAAAACTAGCCTCAGGCAGACATCAAGACTGATGAGGAAGGGACACCTGCCATGAGCCTCATACTCTGGTAAATAGCTCAAGCTGCTGACAATTTTCTCACTCAGCCTTCTTGACGAAGGCTTAAACTGTCAGTGTTGGGAATCCGAGAGATACCAGAAGGGTGAGCATAGCATCAGAGAAAAGGAATAGACAGTAAGAAATCACTATAGAACAATTTTATCTGTATTAAGACTTCTCAATATTTAGATCGTTTGGATTATGGCACTTTGTATCATTATAAATAAAATAACAGTAACTATTTGCTTCATTTTTTAGACTCTTAAATTTGACTACCAATAAATTCTTAGCTCCACACATAAGGTGCTCTCCTTTTACCCATAACAAGAATTGGAGGGTAATACATCTGCCACCAGTTTCAACTTCTAATGCAGTCTCTCCACACACAGACAATGTTTCTATAACACTCCTTGACTCTAGCCTGTCCACACTTCCTCTTTTGGTACACTTCTTTTTGTTCACCGGTTCGATTAGGAGTTTCATCTTCAGTGGCACTGTCCACCTGCTAATGTTGTATTCTGCTGCACTTTGGAATGGATTATTATTAGTATTTGCAAAGACTGTCCTTCATGACCAGAAAGCTTTCCCTGCTCCTTTGCCCTGTACTGGTTCTTGCCTACCAGTTCCCTGAACAAGCTGAAGCCCACTCTGCTGGAATCCAGGGTTATTACTTTGTTGACTGTCCTCAGACAAGAGACTGCCATAAGGCTGCCTCGATTTGAAAATCAGGAAAATCATCCTTCTTGTCGTCAGTGGAGGGCTATAGTGTTAACGGATGATCCAGTCATCGAGCTACATATACATGCCCCAATACCATCTAATATATGAAGAAAGTCTGTTACATATTTCTGGTGCTTCTTCTCCTATATAAGATATAAACTTGTCATTGTGAATTGAGTTTTGAACAAGGGAAAGTTAGTAGATGCTAAAGGAATCATCATGCACCATGGAAATAAATGGGAGGTGGAATGCTATGTCACAAGTTTTATCAGAGTGAACATACTGCTGTAACCATGTGAACACTGCAAATATAGATGATACACATGAAATCCTATGTTTAAATATTTTATTATTATATTACTATTACAGGGTTTTTAAAGGTCGCCTTGGTAAAGGCTTCTTGTCTCCCAGCAGCTGATTCTTCTTTTCTTCAGTAGCTTTCCACTTATTTGGGGAACACTGGTAATATTGAGAAGTCTCTTTTACCTGGAATGTGATCTGCAAGTGAATGCATGTGCATTTTCTCCATCAAATTTTTGGGAATGTGAATAGCATTAGTGCAGCCTAGGAATAATGGCATTGATAAAGTTACATAGCAATACGTGTTAAATACATCTCAGATGAAGGTTTTTATTATAAGAACTACTTTATTTAAAACCCTTTTGGAGTTTGATGCTTGTCGCTGCATTGCAAGTTTTCTTGAAGCTTTGTTTTCCTTTATCAGATGGATACATCTTTCTGCTAAACTTCTGATTTATTTTTAGAGTAGTGAATATGGTCGTTTCTAGCAACAGACATACAATTATATAAGACGTTTATCCATAAGGTTCTAAACATATTCTGTTATCCACGTAGGAGTGCATGCCCTCTTGCTGTAATCCTGCAGAAAGATTACAGGGAGGTGAGGAAAAGTAATCATATTCACCTTCTAGAGACTCTGCATGATTCTTTTAGTCCAAAGAGGCAGATCAGAGAGAAAGAAAAAGTGACAATAGGCATAGTATTAGTATTGCATATACTGTAGAGGTCCAGTAAGAATGAAATTATTGTAGGCTGTGTCTAGATCTTCATTGTGACCTCCTTTCTATCCCATGCATGGATTTTTACTTTGTGTGAATAGACCTATGCAAGAGGGCATGATGGTGTAACTTGAACTCACCCCAATGTACTGTTGAAATACCCTTTGGGCACGTAGCCAGAATCAGAAACTCTTCATTTAGTGAAATTGATTTTGTCATAATGCAATGAAACTTCTTATGCTAAGACAGCTTCTTCCAGGTATGTGATGTCTCTGCAGTCTTTGATTGAATGTTGTGACAACCACGGCTTTGAGGTGAATCTGCCAAAAACACCTTCTTATACTGAGCAACCTTAAGAAGACTAAAGAGCTTTTAACTTCAAAGGAAGGAGGTTTTCTTAGAATATAGGCTATAATATTTAGCTATTTATAGAGATAAAAGTCAAAGAGAAAGTTCAAAACTGGGTCAGTTCATTCTGACTAGATCAGAGAAGAAATTAAAAAGAGGTTTATACAAGATCTCGTCCTGTGCATTGTGTCTTTGTGGAAAACCTTGGTTTCACTCAACTCAGTGCCTCTGAGAGCTGTTGCAAACCCTTTTCCAGTTCCTCTGGTTCATGAGAAGCTTTTCTTTCTGTAGCCCCGGAGGCTTGGTTGTGGATCTCCTTCCCTCTTTGTTTCAAAAGTTTCTCCATACTCAGATGGGCTCATCTCACAGCTACAGGCTCCCAGCTCCCTCCTGCAAATTTCCTTTACCTGCCACATGCTTCATTCTCTCCAAAATGTTATTTTCTTTGAGCAGGATCAAATGATGCTGAAAGGTAGGAGAAATCTCCCTCTCTCCTGCCAGTTTCACCTCATCCCATCAGTCTGTTGGTAGAAAAACTACCATGCAGACTGAGAAAACACAAATAAAACCAACCTTGATTGCCACGATGGTCATCTTTGAGTGAGGAAGGGAGAGGAGTGGAAAAAATTGCTACAAGAAGCAATGTTAGCATCTTTGTGAGTAACTACCTAGTATTCACCAGTATACTCTGTCCATGACCGCACACCTGGCAGGTAATGCAACTATTGACTAGCAAAAGGTTTGGCAAGGTAGAGGCTCGTGTAGTAGTAGATTTTAGTGTAGATCTAGCTAATAATAATTAGTTGAATTGTTTTTTTGTATTTCTGCTTATTTAGTGGGAGATCAATGGAGACCCACTGACAATGAAAGTAGGCAGGAAAATAGGCTTATATTTCTGTATCTGAGTTGTTTCACTTTTAAATACTTGCAGGTGGGAAGAGCAGAATGGAGACCACTACATACATATAATATTTTTCATGTAATCCATCACTGTTCCTCCTTTCAATTTCCTACAGTAGTTTGCTTCTGAAAAGGCTGTGCTAGGTGGTCAGTAACATCTAAGGGACATTTGGCATCTCCTTTTTTCTTTTTCTCTTTTGTTATTCGAAAGTTGCATAGGAGGACTAAAGAGAAAACAGTACACTGTTTTTTGACATTTCTCAGGAAAGGAAAGAATGGGTTGTTGCAGAAAAAGGTGGGTGAATATAAACAAAGTGAATTTGTAGTGGGAAATCAATTATCCACTCATTTCATAATGGAGAGGCAATGTTATTCCTTTAAGTGCACCTTTTTAACAGTAAACACATTCTAAAAAATGAAATATTTGACACTTTATTATTTTTTAATTGAGAGATACTTTTATAGATATAATGGAAGCAATATTAAGAGTTTTACCATATTCATTGCTGCTGATGTTTAACATATAGTTATCACAGAGGTAATTATTATGTTTATTATATTATAATTTAGAACTCCCATGTTATCTATATGGAATGTTATCTATAGATATGCACTGTGAAACTGTGTCACAGTCAGACAGTAGGTGTTCTTTAAGGAAGAAAAATAAAGAAATCTGTAATGTGCAAATGAGTACAGGAAATATTATGTACCGTTTTTATGTCAAGCCTGCAACATGAATTCACAGTGACAAATACTTTCTTATATAAAAAGTCCTAGCGTCTTTGGTGTGAGCAGTCATGTGAGTAAATGACCATGAATATGAAAGAGGGTTACATAAGCTACACTTCTGTGATTATATTGCTCAGCTTGAAAAAGGACAATCAGCTTTCACGAACAACTAGTTCCTTGACAGAAATACTAAAGGCGTATTCAGATCCATCAGTATCCAGAAGGGATGGATAGTATCTTAATCCATGTGTCATAAAAGTTGTAGGAAGCCTCTAATAGTTTTAATAAGGCAATGAGCCTCCTATGGATACGGCATATAGTGAGTCTAAAACTGACATAATATCTGTAGGTATATAAATACACACTTCTCACATTTCAATGCCTAACAGTAGATGCAATTTGGTTAACAGCATGGCACAAGGTAGAGAGAGACTAATTCGTCATACAACTGGTCTGCAGCATGTGGTCAGTTTCATATTCCAGTGTTTTGATTGCATTTTAATTCACAGTGATAAAGGTGAAAAATAAATCTAGATTTGTGTACAAAGTAAATTTTAGTTTAAAGTGAGGGCAATCAGTTGGTAGTCTTACAAGTGAGAGATGCCTACATAAACTTATTGAAAAATAAATTGGAGTAAACCGTATATACCAGTAATGAGAAAAATATTTCTTCTGTACATGTAATCTTAAATGAAAAAAATGTTGTTTATAAAACATACTATAGAAAGAAACAAAAAGAAAATAAACTTTATTAAGTTTGGGAGGTCTCTTATCAAAGTCACTAACTGCAAAGGTCACTAATAAAGTGACTGCAATACACTTTGTCTGAAAGATTGAATTGAGATTGTTGTCAGATACAATGCAAGGAAACTATGCACTTTGGTTTCTTCTTTCTCTCCTGAGAGAGATTCAAGAAGGCTTATTTATCTAGCATACTTCTAGATTTGCACTCGGTCTATCAGTCATGATGCCCCTGACTATGTTGTGCAATATTTTTTATGCTCTCCTTGATCCAATCTTTAGAATTATACTTCTTTGTCTCTATAACAACACCTGGAGACAGAGAGAGGAGGATGTGTCTTTATTCTTCTGAATTTAGCTTCAAATAAACATTCTGAAATAACAGTAAGGTCTAGAAACAGTGAAATTGTAATGACATAAGATTCCAAATCTAACAAGGCAATTTATAGTACATAGGGGGTTTCTATACTGTTCAGTAGAATTCTGGAAGGTGTTGAGCATCCTTAACATTCATTAAAGTAACTAGGATGTTTGAAGTATTCTCACTATTCTTCAGGAAATTATCATTGCAGCACCAAATTATTAGTGCTGTTAATAATGCACTAATTATTGTTTGCACAGTGCTTTGGAATTCCAGATGAAGGTCATTATGAGAAGGTAAGTGTTATAATGAAAATAGTGTGTAAAATATTTTATTTAAAAATAAAAATTCTAGCTGGATTTGTCCCAGTTTCATTCCTTAGAGTATTTTCCAAATGTAATGAAAAGGAAACTTGTGAGATTTGTTATAGCATTTTATCTTATTATTTTTTTTCCTTCTTGATTTTTGTTAGACATTTATATCACTAGATTCTATTTTGTGTGCGTTGCTATGAAAACATCAAAGAAATTTCAATTGAAAAGAAAAATTTCTAGATAAATTGTGAGGAACAGTACATGTCTAGGGTTTTGTCCATAGTTTTACTGAGAAAATTTTCCTTCAGGTATTCCAGTGCAAGATAATAGCCATCACATCCTAATCAGAGGCAAATCTCATTCTGGCATGTGATCTTTAGAAAAAAAAAATCATCAGGAGATATTTGAAAAACATTTGTATATGTCCTGATTTCAGCTGGGATAGAGTTAATTTTTTTTCCTAGTAGCTAGTATAGTGCTGTGTTTTGGATTTAGTGTAAGAATAATGTTGATAACACCTGATGTTTTAGTTGTTGTTAAGTAGTGCGTACACTAGTCAAGGACTTTTCAGCTTGTCATACCCTGCCAGTGAGAAGCTGAGAGAGGGCACAGCCAGGACAGCTGACCCAAACTGGCCAAAGGGCTATTCCATACCATATGACGTCA
The DNA here is from genome assembly GCF_965183815.1 of Platalea leucorodia. Lineage (NCBI taxonomy): Eukaryota > Metazoa > Chordata > Aves > Pelecaniformes > Threskiornithidae > Platalea > Platalea leucorodia. The sequence continues at coordinate 105,418,909 of NC_138824.1, forward strand.
TGCTCAGTATATAAACTGGAGGGAGTTGGCTGGGGGGTGGCGACCACTGCTCCGCAATTGGCTGGGCATCAGTCGATGGGTGGTGAGCAATTGCACTGTGCGTCACTTATTTTGTATAGTAGTAGTAGTAGTATTTCCCTTCCTTTTCTGTCCTATTAAACTGTCTTTATCTCAACTAATGAATATTACTTTTTTTCCCCTTTTTTTCCAGTGGGATGGGGGAGTGAGTGAACAGCTGTGTGGTGTTTAGCTGCCTGCCAGGTTAAACCACAACAGTATAGGTTGTATATATGTCATAAGAGAAAAGGATAAAAGAAGAATTTAATGAAAGTGAGGAAAATCAATAATATATACATCTGGTTGTTTCCCACCTCATCCCCTCTCTCATGGTACACACTAATATGGTGGTAGAACCCTGTTTCATTCAGTGCTTAAAAATTCCTTGTGTTTTAAATAAGGAACACCTTCTGCTTGGCCTGTTTTGTTGGCATTTCCTGTTTCTTGAAAGATCATTCAAGAATAAAACTCTTCTCCTCCATGCAAATTTCCAACATACTAGTAAAATACTCAAATAACTCTTAAATTTTATTATCCCAGAAAGACAAATTTGAGAACAACATTCTTTGTAGTTTCTTGAGCAGGTCTGTTGGCTGGAAAATGAGATTTTACTCTTCTTATGATCTAGAAATGATAGACCTGTATACATTTGTCTGCAGTTTCTTTTTCCATTCAGGTTAGAATCATAGGTCTTTACCAGTTTCTGTAGCAGTTCCAAATCACAGTAAAACTGATCAACTGAAATGGGAAAGTATTTTTAAGTTCCTTATGTTACTAGTACCTCTTTTGCTCAAATTGATAAACAGAAATATAACATCATATTGGTAATTATTAAACCCGGTTCTTTTATGAAGATATGCAAGTCTTTTTCTCCAGGTTCACTAGTAACACAGTCTGGAAAAGTTAACTTCAATATTTGTTAGGTAATCAAACAGTTTAAAATGTTGTCTTAAAAATAATCTTTTCAAAGATCAATTCATTTTTATACTTTTATCCCAGTCCATAATATAGTATTCTTTCAGCGCACTGAAGATATGTAGCAGTTTTAATACTAAGTACCTTTTACTTCCTTGCAATAAAACATCAGGCACATTATCTTACCTACCAAAAATATTGTGGCTCTTCTCCTGAATTTAAGTAGCAAATACTCCACCCTCACCCCCCAATATATTTAAATGATTATAAGTGTGATCCTATGCAAGTTATTCTGGAGTTGCATTACATTCTTATATGTCAATATAATGTAAAAATATAATAAATTATGATTTGCAATTAAGTTTGTGTGTGTGTTTATTGTATCACTATCATACCTCAAATGAGAGCAATGGCAATTTACCCAGGTAATAAAAAAAATTGCTTTCTGTAAGTCCTAAAAAACTATAAATCACTTCTCAGAAGTTTATATCAAATAATTTAACTGATTTAATTAACCTCAAAGTAAACACACTAATTAGGTACTAGTGAAAGAAAAATTGGGACATGCTGGGATAATGAAAAGAGTGGCAAAGAGAGATTGAATTATCTTTAATCTCATGTTTCAAGGGAATGATCATGAATAAATCTTGTATTTATGATTTTTTAAAAATACTTTAAGTAGCTGTCACTCCCAGTAGAAGTATCCATCTGGGTAATTATTACGCCTCCCTTCCCCCCCACAAGCCTCTCAAAACCCAGACAAAACAGAAAATAATAATTGACCAGTAATAATATAGAAGTCATGCCATGAAACATCAATTAATGGAAATGGCTTTGTTCTCTAAAAACATTTGAAACATTGCAAGCCTGTTGCATGACATTAATCAACACATTCTAGGAACTCCTGAGAATACAGACAAAATTACTGATGGTCTCACATGCACCCAGCACTGGTAAGCATACACTTTTTAGCAATGAATTAAAGATTTTACATCTTAGCTTGTAGGGAGTCAAGAAATTATGAAGGAGATTTCAGGTCAGCACCATGCATATCAGCATTATTGTCATCCCTGTTTAGCCCATCACCATAACTTAGTCATTCTTTCACCTTAACTAGAGGTTAATATTTCAAAGTTATTTTCCTGCCTGCCTGAAGCTCAAATACCTTTCAGAGAGGACAGATGTTTTAGTTTTCATGGTGATTGAGTTCAAAGTGAATAGTATCCACAATGAACCTATTTATTCATAGGCAGTTCAACAAACTCTTTGGCAAACTCTCTACCCAAGATGCAGAAGAATTTCTTGTTGGAGAATAAACACTACTGAACATTAAATGAGGGTTTATTTGTATATTCAGAAGTGTATGACATCTACTGAGCTATATCCTCATAAGAATAATACATTTCCACTAAACTTACATTGAAGCAATGCTGATTTACTATGATCAATTATCTTTAGCATTCTAGTTTCTTTGATCCTTTTTGTTCAAGATAATGAAACAGAAAAACTACCTCATGACAATGTATTTTTTTTTAATCTTTCAGTACAAAACTGAAACTATGGTAACAATTTGGGGAAAACATTCTCAGCACTCCCTGTGGTAATCCTCATTTGTGTATGTTTTTTTCAAAGGTTACTTTATTTTTTTTGAAGACAACATCTCTAGCTGACCTCTCTGACAGGAGATGCAGTGCCTGCATGGAGGTGCCATTTAATGCATATACATAAACAATCACATATTTTCTAAAGATCAACTTTAATAGCTGAAGGAAAAATCAACAAGATTAATTTTCGACCCACATGTTTTTTCCATATATTTTTGTCTTCTGTGAGATTCAGGTTTTAAACTGTAGATGTGGAAGTAGTAGATTGGCATGATTTGTTTAATTTCATTCACTGCCTTTTTGTGCTGAGGAAAAACAAAACCAAACAAACCAAACCTCCACCACATGAAAAAAAAACACAGTAACTCTGGAGATGCAGAGGTAAATAGTTTTTAGGTTAATTTAAATTGGTAAAATTGTATTTGAGTAAAAATATAAATAAAAGGAGAAAAAAATAATGAGGAATGAAAGTAAGGTGAAATAGCTTGCAATTTAAAGAAAATGTAGAAAGATGGTGCTTCAGTTCCTGCCCTTCCCTCGAGCCATGATGAAGGTAAAAGTTAAGTACTGTGGTAAAATTGCTGCAGAAACCAAATGAAAAACACTTTTAATGCTTAAAGACTGACTTTGTTGTCAATTTTAACTTCTATAGTGTAAAATAAATTTAATCTCAAGGTTTCAGACAATGTTGAACTAACTAGGAACTGAGCAACAAAGCAATTTAGGAAAATGGCTTAGAAACAAATTTTTTAAGCATATGCTAAGGTGACCTTGAAGGAAGAAGAAGAGACTTTGTTAGAAACTTTAAAAAGTTAAAAATTAAATTTAAAAACTGTCAGGTTTATCAGCTTTTTTCACGAAAAGGCATCTTCATTTCTAATTGTCAAGTAATCATGACTGTTGTTACTTTAAAAAGTAAGAGAGAGAGAACAGAGCATGTTGTTTAGCTTAAAGGGTGAGATTCATCCGGTGCAGAGATGCAGCATAGAGAATATGAAAAACCTCAAGTTTCATATAAGCACAAGTTCTTAAAAAACCTTGGTAGATCCTGCTTCAGAAGGTGAAATTAATCTCTGAAAAAATATACGTAACACTGCTTATATGACCAGATCTGTACCTGAAATAGTCATCCTGATACAGGTATTTAATTTGTCAAAACACATACATGTATAAGTAACCAAAAGATGACGGAAAGTAAATTGAAGTTCTTCACTGGATTTGGTTGCTGGATTTTGCTGCATATATATTACAAACAGATCCAAATGTTGCAAAGGTTTTGTTGTTCTCCATCTCAGCTTATGTTTTACCTAGCCTGACATTCGTCCCTATAATGAAAAGAAAATGCAATACACAACTACCTTGTACCTTTCATGCACTAAAAAAAAATAAAAAAAATCTGTAGTTTGTTTAAGAGCATCCATGCTTTAGATAGGGCTGCTATATGTCGTTGCAAGAAACAGCTATAGAGTAAAAGAAGGACCAAACAGACTGTAAATCTTTTTCCTTTACACTGATATGCTACTTAGTGCAAGGTTGTATAGATGTCACAGGTTTTCTTTACTGAAATATTTCTGGAAGCAGATGTGACCCAGTGCAGGTCTGCAGAGCAAACTGAATCAACAAGGATTGGTTTGTTTGAAAATCTGTTGAATTCAGAGTGAAAACATGCATTGTGATAGTAGTTGAAGGATGTTTTGCAGGGAAGTAGAAAAATAAGGAAGCTAATGTTTTCTTCATTCTTTCTTCATTACTTGTTGATTTTATAAATGAACTAAATATCCAACTGAACTTATCAAAACATCTTGAGGCTCTCAGTCTTCATAACTTTTAGACAAACATTCACATCGTCTTTCCATACAATCTCTTAGTGTACACAGAACCCAGCTTCAGCTCCTATTTCAATAATAAAACACTAGTATTCTCCTCCCCTGAGCCGCAAAACCCCTTAAGCCCCTACTCCTGAGAAACCCTTCCAAAACAATGTCAGGTTTGCAAGGACTAGCATCCAGAAGAAAAGAAACACCATACCAGTTGCATTATTATAGAGATCAAGTTTACATAGTCTCTTACCCAAAACCTTTTTCAGAACATGAAATAGAGAGTCTTTATTGAATGAGTGAATTTGTTATACTTTTTTAGCTTATCATTTTACATGGCTGCCTGCGTATTGTTCCTGGATTTAGGAAGCTCTGCACAGAATAATGATCTGTTATTTCCAAACAAGTTTTTCTCAGGTGATTTTTTTGTTTCTTCTTGGGGCTTTATTAACTGGCATTAATATATGTATTTCCGTAATAGGAAAAGTAGTGTCGTGGTTTAAACCCAGCCGGCAACTAAGCACCACACAGCCACTCGCTCACTTCCCTCATGGTGGGATGGGGGAGAGAATCAGAAGAGTAAAAGTGAGAAAACTCTTGGGCTGAGATAAAAACAGTTTAATAGGTAAAGCAAAAGCCGCACGTGCAAGCACAACGAAACAAGGAATTAATTCACTGCTTCCCATCGGCAGGCAGGTGTTCGGCCATCTCCAGGAAAGCAGGGCTCCATCACGCGTAATGGTTACTTGGGAAGACAAATGCCATCACTCCAAATGTCCCCCCTTCCATCTTCTTCCTCCAGCTTTGTATGCTGAGCATGACGTCATACGGTACGGAATAGCCCTTTGGCCAGTCTGGGTCAGCTGTCCTGGCTGTGCCCCCTCCCAGCTTCTTGTGCACCTGGCAGAGCATGGGAAGCTGAAAAGCCCTTGACCAGTGTAAACACTACTTAGCAACAACTAAAACATCAGTGTGTTATCAACATTGTTCTTATCCTAAATCCAAAACACAGCACTATACCAGCTACTAAAAATAAAATTAACTCTATCCCAGCTGAAACCAGGACAAGTAGTACTGATTTTCTTGAACAAATGTGAAGCACAGATTAAGGTCAGAACGTATCAGTTTATTGGTACGACCATTTCAAAAGAGTATAGCTGGATATTTTGAATAACTCAGTATTTTATAACACATGCTCAGAATACAATAATATTGTGTTAGTGGTGTGCTCAGAAAATCTGAAAATCAGACTCTGTCCTATATCAATCTGGGAACCAGGAAAGAAGAAATAGAGTGGATGCTTATGATTCTTTGTTTATCTTGTGAAGGATCGTCATCTTTAAAATTTCTCACATGAAGCAATTATACTGTACAGTCAACTAGAATTCAAACACTGATGGGACATGTCTTTCCATTGTTCTCTGCTCAATGTTTTCACAGCCCTTGTCACCTCCTGTTTCTTTCCTCCTGCTCTGGTTTCTCATCTTTCTTCTCCTATTTAAATTCATGTCCTTCTGCCTAACAATACAATCCCTCTTCCACAGTGTTTAGCTTTTTCCTTATCACTCTGCATTTAAGTGAAGAATCTCTTTTCAGTGCTGTCTGGTCCAGGGAATATTGAGAATCCAGAACAGATAGTTTCCTTGCTACATTTTCCAATATTTAGCACCATGGATGCTCACGATTTGTAAGACTATCTTGGAAATGGCTTTAAATTTACTTTGGATTTTTCAGGATATATGGGAGAAGTTTATGACAGAAAAAAAAAAAAGGCAGAAAAGATTAATATTTGGCACTGCTCTGAAGAATTACAGGTAACTTTTGTTATTTCTGTCAATCTATGTCCTGGTCTACTTTCCCAAATACTTTCTTGCCTCAAAGGGGGCTGGATTTTTTAATGGATGTGCATTTTACTCTTTAGGATTAAGATGTGTTTCAAGAAAAATGTGGGAGTGTGGACCAGCAGAGATGCTATGAAATTCAACACATTGCTAAATGGGAGAAGGGGAGAGAGTGCAGTGCAGGAACACCCTTAAATGTGTTCTGTGTAAACAAGCAAGCAAGAAAAAACATTTAAACAATTGCTTTGTTCTATCAGGATTTTATATTGGCTGGAAAAGCCATGTAAGGAATTCTTTGCCTTTGTCAAAGGAATTACCAACATAAATTTACATGGATTTCACAAGACTGATTTGTAATAACATTAGAAAAAGGATAGCTCTTATCTCAATTGAATGTTCAGTACAAGTGAATATATTATATATCCTATATATATATATATATATATCCTGTATTAAAAAATAACACCCAGTTGAATAAAATTCATACAACTTACACATTTTTTCAAGCCTCATTTAATCAGACCACATTACCAACATCAGGTAAATAAAGCCAAAAATGTTATGAAACTTTCTCTTAAAAGGAAGTAAGGACCAGATTCAGTCTATCTTTTTCTCTTTTTCACAGTATGTAATTTATAATTCCTCAAGTAAGTCTTCTGGTTTTGATGGGACTAGACATCAAGTAAGTACTACATGTAAAAAGAGCTGAAAGAATCTTGCTATATCTAATTTATCTCATTTTTACCCAGGCCTTGCAAAGTATTAAACAAAATTGGCATCCAGTCTAGTTGATGATGAAAAAATAGCTCATTTAATTCATTCTGAATTTATGAAATGCTATGGTCTATAAATGATGTTGTATCATTAGGTTAGCGTCTGCTCCAGGATTCATGGTATTTTGAAGAGGGATGATTAAGGACGTTATTAGTAAATCTACAAAGAACAGGACACACAGCATTTAAACATTACCCTATCATCTGTGCAACAAATGTTCAGCATCATTATGTTTCCACAATAGCAATTTGCTATTGCTCTGTGGGGTAAGCAATCAATACAGGCAGGCGATGCTTTTTATATCAATAGAAAGAGAGTACAGCTTAGTCTGTTCCAGCCTTTGCAAAATCAATAAGCATGTCTCTTTATATGGCAGACAATTAGTCTCAGTTGCAGATGAGAGTGACAAGGTATGGGCTATAATTAACACAGGAAAGCCTTACAAAATGTTCATCCCTCTGTTTGTAAAATGTCATTCAACTTTTTACTGAGCATTAAACGTAAATATTGTTTATATCAGTCCCAAATGCACAAAGAGCTGCCTAGAATCTTAATTCTTTCACAGCAAAATAACAGCCTTTAAAAATGACGTCAGAGTTTTTAGCAGAGTACACAAAGTGTGCTTAATACCTTTCTAGATCTGTGTATGGAGAATAACTTTATTTTTAAAACACAGAATAAATAGATTTCAAATCACACTCTGATCTCAATAAGACAAAGTGCATATGAACAGTTCTGCAGAGAGTGGTTGCCGTCAGAAACAGGTAATTTCTTTCTTCACATTGGCAAGTTGTACTTACTAATGCACTGAAGCTGTAGAGCCCACCTATTCCTTTCCCCATTCTGGCTGTCCTCTGGTCAGTTCTAAGGAATCAAAAAAGAAAGTCAATAGATCCATGAAGATCTTTTCAAAGCTGTTACCCATGAGTCATCACCCCCTGTAGCCTTATAAAACAAACCCTAAAATTTTCCTGAGTTTTCATTTAGAACTGCAATGTCAATAATGGTTAACTTGTAAAATACTAAAAATAGAATTTAATTGTCATATGCAGTGTAGTAATTTTGTCCTGGTTTCAGCTGGGATAGAGTTAATTTTCATCTTAGTAGCTGATATAGTGCTGTGTTTTGTGTTTAGGAGGAGAACAATGTCGATAACACACTGATGTCTTGGTTCTTGCCAAGTAGTGCTAGAGTAGTGCTGAGTTGTTGCTAAGTAGTTGCTAAGTAGTGCTTACCCTAGTCAAGGACTTTTCAGCTTCCCATGCTCTGCGAGGTGCACAAGAAGCTGGGAGGGGGCACAGCTGGGACAGCTGAACCAAACTGGCCAAAGGGCTGTTCCGTACTAAATGACATCATGCTCAGTATATAAGCTGGAGGAGTTGGCTGGGGGGTAGTGATTGCTGCTCAGGGACGTGCTGGGCATTGATTGGCGGGTGGTGAGCAATTGTATAATGTATCACTTGCTTTGTATTATTATTATTTGGTTTTATTATTGTTGTTATTATTATTACTACTATTTTATTTTACTTCAGTTATGGAACTGTTCTCATCTCAACCCACGAGTTTTCTCCCTTTTACCCTTCCGATTCTCTCCTCCATCCCACTGGTGGGGGGGAGCAAGCGAGCAGCTGTGTGGTGCTTAGTTGCTAGCTGAGGTTAAGCCACGACAGTTCTTTTTTCAGTCAGAAACATTAAATTGTGAATTTGAAAAAACAGGCAGTTAGATTTCTTTGTTGTTTGTTTGTTTGCTTTTTAGAATACTTAGGATTCAACACTTTTCTCAAGTCCTGGTATAAAGGGGTCATCCAGACCTTGTATGTAGACAAATAATGGTGAATTCAGTAAAATTTGTAATCTCACCACTATGTTCGGCTGACTTAATTAATGTTCAAGGTCTTTAAAACCTCTAAAAGATGGTTGGTATGGAAATACAAAGTACTTTGCTGAAACAAAACTTTATTGTTAATAACTCTACATTCTATGTGAGGGCGAAAAAAAAAGCACATCCAAGTACTCGCTTGTGCAACTTTACCCCAAGATACATTTAAATCAGTATTTGCATTTTTTTTCATTTTAAATACCACACTTAATGTTTAAATTTAATTTATTTTGAAATGTGAATCATGTTATAAGCAAGAACCTCAGAAGAGATGTTTTAAAAATCACTATTTTTAAAAAGAGAGAAAGGTCAGAAGTACAAACAAATTACTGACTGCATGTGTCCATGTATGGATCAATTGCTTCCGATTTTCTAGAAGTTTTGTCTTTAGACTCCTGACAACTATTGCACCTTATCAATGAGTAGTTAAGCAATAACATTTATGAGAGTACAGCTATCAACTAGCTCTATTTGAAGTTTTTGTGATGATTTTTCTAAACGTACCACTTTAATTGCTTTTGTAAACTAGGTTTTATCTTATCTTTCTAACATTTTTATCAACACTAAAGAAGTTATCATAACATTCTTTATCTCTTTCTCTTAGTCTTTTATCTTTTTGCTTCTAACATTTTCCTATTTCTAATACCTCACCCTCCACTCTTTTTCTTGATTTTTTTAAATGCTATTCAGTAATAACCTAACTGCTTGGGATGACATTCACTAAACATTAGTTCTCTTTTGAGCTTTAACAACAGTAGTACTTAGCCTATGAGTCCTTGTGTATCATGAACTGGAGTCTTTTGCCCTGATGGTGTTTCAGTTTGCATACTGATCCAGCAGGTGCTGCATTCAGAGAGATAAAAGGATGAAGTCCTCACAGACTCAGTTCCTTATAGCTACAGACCACTGCTTCCCTCCAACCCTTGAACTGGTCATAAGTCGTTAAAACATCTTTAACTCCTTCCAGTTTCCCTGTAAAAAATTGAAAAACCGGTGGCTTCAGGACTCTATGAAAAATGAAATGCCGAGGAATCCCACTGCTTTAATGGTACAGAACTAGTTGATGCATAAATGACATCTCACATCTCCTCCAGAAGCAATTTAGGAGAGTGCTCTTTACTGACTTTTAGCCTATGGCCGTGAAACATCAAAAGTCGCAGAAGATTTAATACATACTCATAGGTATAATCTTTTGAGCTCTGGTAATAATCTAGCTATTCACCTCTTCTAACAAGTATTTTAAAGATCTGTCTAATCGATGAAGAACAGCTTTGCTTTGCATTGTATTTCTTTCTTTTTCACCTTCCTGCGAAGGCAGGTTGGACAGTATTGTTTTCATGTGTGCTTCTGTCACGCTGTTGGACTGGTGGAGTCTTCAGACCACAGTCCACACCCATTCAGTCAAGACTGGACATGCATCACCCTTCCATTTCTCTTTTTTTTTTTTATTGTATGAGAAACCACTTCAATAGGAGAAGGCATCCCTTGATTCTAAGAGCCATAGATGTGGTTACCCTGTACCACAAGGAAAAGGGGATTTACAGTATTTATTCCGAAGAAAAAAGGAAGATGATAACCCATTTGGGAATTAATTAAAACACCCAAATCCTTTTGATGATGTGTGCCTGTGTCTCCCTCTAAAACATGGTCATATTGCTTGCATACTCCAAAGGGAAGTTGAGAATAAAAACTTAAATAGTGAAAACTTCAGATGCTACTATAGAGATAGATTCCTGCCATTAATATGATAAGCACTTCAGGCCAAGATAGGGTGTTATGTATTTTTAACAGACATTAAAACATATGATTTTAAAAAGAAGTCATTTCCAAGTTTTCTAATTAGGTGGTTTTGTTTTCTTCTATTTTGCTCTTTCCCTATCCCAAAGCATAACTGATTTTAAATTATGTGGGTTTTTTTTTTTCTATATATATTTAATAGACCTGATCTCATTCTATAGCTAAAGAACATGAAGTATAGCTCCAGCGCAGGAGACCCTGATCCTAAAGTTATAAAGAGTTTTGGTCTTTTTTCTATCTGCAAGCAGACCCAAGAGGTTGTTATGTCAGTAAGGGTTAGCCAGGCATAGAATCATAGAATAGAATCACTTAGGTTGGAAAAGACCTTTAAGATCATCAAGCTCAACTGTGAACCTGACACTGACAAGTCCACCACTAAACCATGTCCCTAAGCACCACATCTACACATCTTTTAAATACCTCCAGGGATGGGGACTCAGCCACTTCCCTGGGTAGCCTGTTCCAGTGCTTGACAACCCTTTTAGTGAAGAAATTTTTCCTCATATCCAATCTAAACCTCCCCTGGTGCAACTTGAGCCCATTTCCTCTCGTCCTATTGCTTGTTACCTGGGAGAAGAGACTGACACCGACCTCGCTGCAACCTCCTTTCAGGTAGCTGTAGAGAAAAATAAGGTCTCCCCTGAGCCTCCTCCAGGCTAAACAACCCCAGCTCCCTCAGCGGCTCTTCATAGGACTTGTGCTCCAGACCCTTCACCACCTTCATTGCCCTTCTTTGGACACGCTCCAGGACCTCAATGTCTTTCTTATAGTGAGGGGCCCAAAACTGAACACAGTACTCGAGGTGTGGCCTCACCACTGCCGAGTAGAGGGGGACAATCATGTCCCTAATCCTGCTGGCCTCACTATTCCTGATGCAAGCCAAGATGCTATTGGCCTTCTTGGCCACCTGGGCACACTGACAGCTTATATTCAGCTGGCTGTCGACCAACACCCACAGGTCCTTTTCTGCCAGGCAGCTCTCCAGCCACTCTTCCCCAGGCCTGTAGCGTTGCATGGGGTTGTTGTGACCCAAGTGCAGGACCGGGCACTGAGCCTTGTTGAACCTCATACAGTTGGCCGTGGCCCATTGATCCAGCCTGTTCAGATCCCTCTGTAGAGCCTTCCTACTCCAGCAGATCAACACTCCTGCCCAACTTGGTGTCGTCTGCAAACTTACTGAGGGTGCACTTGATCCCCTCATCCAGATCGTTGATAAAGATATTGAACAGAACTGGCCCCAGTACTGAGCCCAGGGGAACACCATTTGTCAGTGGTCGCCAACGGGATTTAACTCCATTTACCACAATTCTTTGGATCTGGCCATCCAGCCAATTTTTTTATCCAGCGAAGAGTATATTCTTCCAAGCCATGAGCAGTCAGTTTCTCCAGGAGAATGCTGTGGGAAGCGATGTCAAAAAGGGATAAGGAATTCAAGGCACGTGTCTTAAAATACTTTCAGACATGGAGTAGTCCAGAACTTCTGTGTGAGCTTATTGCCACTCCAGTAAATCTTTCTGTTTCATGAAGTCTGTGCTTCTTAGCTGAAATAATTACAGAGTTTATTTTGTGCTGCCAAAGTAGCTCAGAGCTATCTCAACCTGCAACAGAATCAGCCCCAATCCTTCTTCCTATTTCATTATTTGCTACTATAGCTGTCTCAACCTGCAACTGAATCAACCCCAATTCTTTTCCCCTATTTCATTATTTGCTACTTTATAATTTAAAATAGTACCAGCTGTGCATGTCACTTGAAAATGAAATGAACATGATCCAATTAAGTTTGCACTACTGGGTGAAAGAAAGCTAAACTGAAAGGTAGGTGTTAACTGCTGTCTCCAGATTTCAGACTGCTACTACTTGATGCTTATGACCTAATTCTTTTATGGATGACACTAATTTAAAGTGAGTGACCAAGCATCCCATTGTGATCAGAACAATTGCACAGACTAATCGAATGTGCTGCTACTCAAGAGATTTTTACTATCCAAAAGACAAGGCAGCTACCATGCACTTTTAAACAATATCAGTCTTCATCTGCAGAGAGACAGTCTGCAAAAGTTTTAAATGTTTCTCGATGGAGTATTTTAAGCTGTACTTTGATTAAAATAAAAGTATGCATTCATAACAATACTTGCTTAAATCTGGTAATATATCTCATTATATTAATTCAGATATCTTTGTAATGTCACTTTTAGGAAAAACAATCTGAAATTGTAATTTGGAATTTTTATAAGAGGAGTGTTTTAATTTTTTGCTTTTTAAAATAACCTCAGGAAGATGGTGGCTTTTCCCTCTTTTGATTTGTTCAGTGTGGTGTGATTTTGTATTCACAACTCGATTGAGAACCCACCCAAACAATGCTGTCTCTCTTTTTGAATCAATAAAAGAGACTGACTTGAACAAATTGTCTCTCAAATAATTCTAATAGATAAAAAAATTGACAGGATATTAAAATATGTGTCTATTTATAAGAACACGTTTAGTCCAATTAGAATTAGTAGATTGATTACATATTTAAAGATAGGAATGTATTTTCTAAATCAGGACCAAGTTTGTAAAATTAAATATATTCTAAGAATGTGTGAATCGTTGTCCCTAACACTTCAGTCTCTCAGGTGCTGTGGAAGTTATATTAGAAATGAGTCAGTTCAGAAAAGCCCTTAGGTGAGGGAGTTCAATTTTTCCCCAAAAATAATGGTGTTAAGAATACAACATATATTTGCTGGGTTTGTCAGGCTTGCTGACACAGATGAGCTTTATTACAATGTATATGTGTTAGAAGGGAGTAGGGAACTACAGAAATGTCTGTAAGAGTCTGAAGAAAATTAGAGCCTGAAATAGGTGATTTCACAATGTCACTGGAAAAGATCTAAATAGCTGTGAGAGATTACTGAAGGATTTCAAGGGCCAATGGAAAGACACACAGGATAAGAAACATTTACAGAACCACAGCATTCGAGTGGTCTGGGGCTCTGGAGCGATAGCAATGAACTGGAGAGCTTTGGAGAGTTTTTTGGGGAGAGAAAAAAAAAAATCATTAAAATTTTCTTAAAATTCTTTTAGGACCATGTCGTGGTTTAACCCCAGCCAGCAACTAAGCACCACGCAGCCGCTCGCTCACTCCCCACCCGTGGGATGGGGAGAGAATCAGAAGGGTAAAAGGGAGGAAACTCCTGGGTTGAGATAAAAACAGTTTAATAATTGAAGTAAAATAAATTAGAACAGTTAAATAGGCAAAGCAAAAACCGTGCACGCAAACAAAGCAAAGCAAGGAATTCATTCCCTACTTCCCATCGGCAGGCAGGTGCTCAGCCATCCCCAGGAAAGCAGGGCTCCATCACGCATAACGGTTACTTGGGAAGACAAACGCCATCATACCCAATGTCCCCCCTTCCTTCTTCTTCCCCCAGCTTATATATACTGAGCATGACGTCATACGGTATGGAATAGCCCTTGGGCCAGTCTGGGTCAGCACCCCCCCCGGCTGTGCCCCCTCCCAGCTTCTTGTGCCCCCGGCAGAGCAGGGGAAGCTGAAAAGTCTTTGACCAGTGTGAGCGCCACTTAACACCTATTTAGTGACAGCTTAGCACTACTTAGCAAGAACCAAAGCATCAGTGTATCATCGACATTGTTCTCATCCTAAACCCAAAACACAGCCCCATACCTGCTACCAAGACGAAAATTAACTCTATCCTAGCTGAAACCAGGACAGACCAGCTGTGGGAGAGCTATATGTTTCAAGTGGGATAACTGAAGGACAGAAGTCTTCAGTTACTGGAAGAGAAATGTGAAAATATTTTGTGATGTTTCCAAAACAAATTCAGACTTGAAGAGCAGAATATTTTTGGAAATGTGAAAAATCCACTGAAAAAGAAAATTATTTCCCATGACTCATTGTTTAATGTTCTCAATGCCTATTTTTGTCATTGTCTTGTATTTTACACCCAGTTTCTATTAGGCTAAGCTGGTACTTTCTATTAGGTCTGAAATGTCTCTATGGTGTCCCCAAAGCGAAATTCTCTATCTTCTGGAGACACTTTGAGAAAAGACTCGTTGACATGTCTCAGTTGTGGTCTTTCCAGCACTCTGCAGTGCACTTCCTAAAAAAATAATTGGATTACCCAGCTCCTCCTAGCACTCCCTGATGAGCTTCATTAGCCAGTCAATAAATACACTCTGAGAAAACATGGCAAAGAACACCCACATCTTTCAGGCATACTAAATATCAGAATCTCACCTTCACGCTGGCCAACACAGGCATCTGGGCCATCATATACTCCCATAAATAAGAGCAGGATGTTTCATAAGTCACTGGCATGCCAACACATTCCTCATTCCTTTAGTTTCCAAAAACATAAGGTACACTCACCTGAATTCCTTGTTCTCCTCTCTTCTATTAACCAGAGACTACAGTGCCCAAATCACGTAGATATGTCAAAGCCTAAGACAATATCAGTCAATTGCAGAAGACCTTATTGACCAGTATCGAATCTTTGCACAAGTCTGACAAATGTATAGAGAGAAGACCTTTGCCCATATATCTTTTGAAAAGCAAAAAAGAAGCCATTTGGTCATCTGCACCATTTCCCAGAATAGTCCTTTCATATTTAGCTGTGATCTTCAAAGGAGAGACAAGATTGTGCAGCTTCTCTGGACTTATACAGCCCTGACCATTTGCTGATGGAAGTGAATCATCCATGACAAGTAGATTGTGTACTTTACCTTCATATCATTACTTATGTGATTGCTAGCTCCCATTTTTTTTTCTTATGTGCTTTCAGAGTTTATATTTAAGAAGATGCTTGAAAAGGTATCCAGGAACAATGCACTGCCTTTCAGCCATGAGGTGCTCTTCCCTCTCAGGCTCTTTCTAAGCTGCTTCCAGCCAGTAAGTACAAAATTTTGGACCTATATCTCCAACAGTTTCCTGAGCTGCTGACTGTTTTGTGATTCTCATGCCCCTTTCTTATTATTGTTCTGCTGACTTCTGTACTAAA
Source organism: Platalea leucorodia (assembly GCF_965183815.1). Taxonomy (NCBI): domain Eukaryota; kingdom Metazoa; phylum Chordata; class Aves; order Pelecaniformes; family Threskiornithidae; genus Platalea; species Platalea leucorodia. The sequence goes on from NC_138824.1 coordinate 105,434,590, forward strand.
CTTACTCTATTATGCAGATGGAATGATTCAGATATTTTCCATGGTATTTCTTTTCCATGGAAAGAACAAAGATGATGAAAAATGATCAAACAAATTTAAAAAAAAAATTACAAAAACAAAATCATAGGTGCTAACACATTTTACGTTCCATCTATCCACCCAAACATCCGTCTCTCCTTTAACTCCCCAGTGATTTCAGGAAACAGCTAAAATACTTCCCCATCTGCTTCCGAAATGCCTATAGTTCATCTTTCACACTCTCTTTTCTACTTTCCTATTGTTCAGCCAATGTTTTCTCCTCTCTCCTTTTAACAGAGAGCTGGAGGTTAGACTGAAATGCACCTTATATTTCATTTGCTAATGGTCCAACCCACACACTGTCAAGCAGCAGAGATGCACTCTGACAAATGTGTCCTTCCAAAATAGAACTGACCCTGGATACAGCTGCTAATTCCCTTTTTATATACTCGATAAGTCACAATGAAAAATCAATCAAATGTCATCATTGCATCATTAAAAAATGAGATACAATATCTCTGAAGTCTGAGGGAAAAAAAGAGACTGAGGTTAAAATCACAAGCTGTGGCTATAATTTATGACTTAATTAAACTCTGCATTGATATCCTTATCTGACAATACCTTTTTTGCTCTTAAATTGTCGCAGTGGGAAAGAATCACATGGGGTATGATTAACTGAATCTCAAGAGGCAGTAACCAATTAGATAGGAAATGGGAACAGATGTATTGAAGATTTCTAATGTTCTCAATTCCTTCTCTTTTCAGCATCTTTGCAAGACAACATCTATCCCAAAGTTGCAGAGAGTTTTGAGAAAAGGTCATGTAAGGAGCCTAATTACTGATTTTTTTTTTTTTTTCTGTGAAATGAAAGAGTTATGACAGAGGTCATCATTCTTCCTTGTATGATTTGGAATATTTGTTTTTGATAGCAAAGTCTTTGTCCCTTACAGGAAGGAAGAGGAGTCCATATTATACAATAGTGCTACATACACATTTGAGACTGCAGCATTGTGCCCTGGCAAAGGTGAAATACTATACATATGAATTATCCAACTGTGACTATTTTAACTACAAAGGCCAATATAATATAATATCTTATATATATATAATGTATTTTATATTATATGTATATAAAAATATTTAGTTTGAGGTTATAACTGGTTTTAAGCCTTATTTTGTCTCTTTCTTGCTCCCAAAAGCAATGTTTAAAAAATGTGGGTGGAATAAAAAATACCCTTTTTGCCAATGATTGCTTCTTTTTAAGGGCAAACAAACTCAGTCATCTAGTTAATCTTAATATGACAGACAAATTAAGAAGAAAAAAATTGCCTAAATTAATTTTTAGTGCCTAAAGAATATGAAATGAGAGAGTTCTTCATCCCAAATTAAAAAATAGCTTGTGTTGGGTCAGTTAACTTTGGTACTAAATTACTAGAACTTCAGTTCTAGCTTTGCATGTCTATGTGTCTTAATAATTTTTACTCATATATGTTTTTATTTAGGACTCATTTTATCTGTGGAATACATTATACAAATACAAAATAGTAATACTGTAAATACGGCAGCAATGCTTCTATGTTGATATAGAAATTTAAAAATGTATGTACATTCTTTTCTTTGCTCTTACTGTTGTTATTCCAGTTTAATATAGAGAGCATTCCAGAATCCATGTCCTGCAGAGAAAGGCCCTCCACTGAGTTAAGAATACTATGTGGGTTATGTCTGGAGAATAAAAGGGGTTTTTGCATGAACTGGCCCCCAAATAGTAATTTTTAATCCCATTGGGAATGGATTGAATAGGATGCTGTCATAAATTTATCCAAGGCCTTACTTCCTAAAACTAATACACAAAAATAACCATTAGCCAAGACATGTTCTGATAACTACACTTCATTGACTGATGTATATTTCTTAGTATTAACTTCATGTTAACATTTTGTATTAATTATTATATAAGAAGAAAACTGTATGAGGCTACTAGATGTGGGTTTGTTGTGCATAAAAGTTATATGGCTTGGTATGGATTTTTAACAATATGCAGAAATGTAGTAAAAATATGTTGGTTAATTTTAAATGCTGGAAACCGTTTATGGTTTGAAATTTGGCTTGTACTAGAGAAATAAATAAAAGCAAATAAAAATACGGAAGATATGGCATGATTATCTGAATCTCTAATATGAAAAAGGCCATAAGCTGTCTTTTAGTCACATCTGTAATCATCTTCTTACACAACGCTTATACAATCTTTTTTAAGACTATCTTCATCCTGTTTTTCTGTTTTCTGTTTTTGCATTTTAGGAAGAGAAGCAGTGTCAAGCCTAAAGTGGCCATTTTGTAGCTGTGTCTTCTGGGCAGTATCTTCCTGCTCTCCCCCAGATAGCTGGTCTTTGGCTGGCTTCTCACGAGATCATATTCTTTATTTGCAGGGCAAAAACAATCAAATTACAAAGGAGCAGACCAAGTCATAGGCCTTATGTTTATGAAATAAAGTTTCAGGGGGTTGAATGAGATAATTCACCAAAAGTCTCTCATGATTGGAGTGGTTAAAGAATAACAAGCAAGAATGAGCTGCAAATGGTGTCATGGAAGGGCATTACATTATAGCAGCTGCTGGCTGAAATGGGGAGGAGGAGCAAATGCCTACAAAATACTGAAAACAGCCAATGCTCCAAAGTCATTCAGACCTTAAAACAGAGAGACTAATAAAAACATTAACAAGAGGTTTCCCTTTGCATGACTATGGAGCTTCATCCATCTGACATTTCCCTTTTAATTTGCTATAAAACGTAACTGAAGGATTGTGTATTTAACGCTGCTTTTTGGGCATTGCAGAATGTGTGAGAATTTACTGTAGTATTCAAAATGTGTAAAGGGAGCACAAGGGAATAAGATATTTCAATTTAATTCCATAAACAAGAACCCACAGGAGAAATGCCTTCATTAGAAAGAAGTGAAAAGATTTTATCAACTTTTGATACACCTAACATAAATGATTGCAGAAGTTTACAAAAAAGCATCTCAATCCCAGGTCAGCATTCCTTCAACTGGGAACAAAAGAAAGAAAACAAAATAATTTTTCATGAGAGACACTTCTTCCCAAAACACTTCCCTTTATTTCTTGGCTAGTACTACTTCTTAACAATTCGATGTATTACTTCCTTGGTAGGATGTTGCCAGTATTTGAAATCTAGCATTTTTGTTGTTTGTTTGCTTTGTTTCTTTTCTCTCTCTGGTCTTCCAAGTCATTTAACCTTGTTTTCTTATTTTTCTTCCCCAAAAACATTTATGCCTGAATTCCCCTGTTCTTTTAAACTGTTTCAATACCTGCAAAATCCATCTGCCTCAGACCTTTTTCTGCTACACTAGAGGATGAAAATTAAAATAACTTAATGACTCACTGCCTGTAAAATTATTTTCATTTTATCACGAATTGTAGTATAGTCCCGTAGTGAGTACAGCTTCAATGCAATCTTTGTGTTTTGTGCTCTGAATTTGGGATTTCAACTAAATTAAAGCCACCCCTTTAGTCAGAAAGTGTGTATTAATCTGTGGGAAGATTCATTTGTAGAATATAATACACTGCTGATCATTTGGAAAATTCTGGTCCTTGATCACTGCACCTCATGCCTGAAAACTGTAGATAAAAAAATAGTACCTGGCTTAGAGGTACTAAACTAATTTTTTAAACTAATTTATGCAAGTTGGGTTTTTTCTATTTTTTTCCATATACTCATTAAGAATTGTTTGGTTATTGCATTAGCAGGCTTTGGGAATCAACATGCAAATATAAATTTAAGAGTTACCTGTATTTAGGAACAGACCAGAATAACGCTATAATCCCATAAATTTTGGCAATATCAAACTAAAGGAGACATCAGCTTGAACAATGTGTGATATTTATATAAAAGCAGACTTTGTTTGCGTACAAAGCATCACATTTTAAAATCACTCATGTTTTTTCCCCATTTCTGTTACAAAGAAAGCCGTACCAAAAAAATAATTACTCACTTATTACATAGGGGAACACTGAACTGATCCTTCCTAATTTTTCGGTCTACCTTTAGAGACTATACAGTATTTCCTTACAATTTGCACCATCTTGAAAGACAAGGTGACCAAAACCTCACAAATTGCCCTTTTAGAAATTGAACGAGTGGGAATTATACCATGGAATCAGTTCTGGTAATAGGTTTTTCAAAGTTGCTCCTGATTTTGTCCACCTCTACTTGGCAAGATTATTTTTACCATCTCACTTATTACACTATAGAGGACAAAAAAACCCATCCCAGATGTCTTTGGTTTTGCAAAGAAGTACTTGAATAGCTGTTTTAATTTGGAGTAAGATTATTTGCTCCCATACTCAAATTTCATTTCCTGATTCATTCTGCATGAAGCCAATCTATTCATTGCATAAATTGAACATACTGCATAATAAGGCAATAATTGTGTTCAACTATAGATGTTCAGATGAAAATTGTTTAATATTAAAGCATTGATTTGTATCTGACTTTGCAATAGGATATTTTTTGTTTCAATGTTCTGTATCTAAAATAGCCTTAATAACCATTTTCCCCTTATTTCTTCAGTAAGATGAGGTCAGCTGTACTTTTCAATTTAATGATGCTGATCTTTATGTGTATCATTAATAAAAATTGCTATTGCTGTAAGGATTATTTTTCATCTAGCTTTAGCAAACAGAGAAGCAGCATTTTCTCAGCTCCTACAGTTTCAGCCAAACAGGCTGATACAAATAAAACTGTGCCTGTGAACATCCAAGCAAGTAAAGCTTAAAGTTTGATTGGGACAAAAAAAACCTGGAAAATTGTGCCTCCCAGGCTCACCATGTTGATAAACTCAACTAATTGACTTCTGTGCCTATTGAAATGTTTTGAACGCTATTCACAGTAGTTATGGCTGTGCCTAACTAAAAATTAGAATAAGGATAGTTACAATCAGTATTCTTTGACTCAATTTTTGTGGAAACCTGAAGGCTGAGTAAGGACAGGTCTGTGTTATGCTAGTCACTGTAGGTTTTTGAAGTGTATGAACGTGGTATTAATGACATTAAAATTATCTAAAGATTTTAGTCTGAACTTCAGTTTGAAGAGAATCCTGATTATTTAGACATGAGTTTCCTTCTGATGAGTGGAGCTGCACAGATTAATAAGAAAAGAAATTGGCGAATACGAGAATTTTCAAAGGGTTCATATTCTGATTAAGTAGTAGTAATATGTAGGGGAAATATCAAATGGAAAAGAGGAGAGATTTCTGTGGCAGCATTGAACAGCAGGTTTAGGCCTGTGGAGGTCGGTGGAGAACTCTCCTTTGAAGAGTTTTGATGAAAAAAATGCTTTTCACTTTAATAAATAAATAAATAAATAAATAAATAAATAAATACCAAAACAAGGGGAAAAAAAAAAAGGCAAACCAAAACCCCCAAAACCAAACACAAAACTTTCTGAATCAGTGGCTGTAAGAAGTTTTAATTCTATTTTTAATGCAAAATTTCAATGACCAGATCATAGAGCTGTCAACAAAGATACTCATGGTTTCCATGAAAGCATTTTGGTAAGGGTATCAGTAGGAGGAGAGAGGGTAGAGATGACAAGAGCAGTGACATCCAAAAGGAGTACAACTGAGATAGATAGAAATATTTCAACAGCAGAAAAGGTCTAAAACAGGAATCTTCAAGCTATGGTCTAGTTGAACACAATTGTTCAGTTTATCCTGATTACTTTAATCAATGAGACAATTTGAAACAAAAGGTGATTGCTACTTAGGGAGAAGAGGTGGATGACAAGAAAAGGTGATAAGGTCATGAGCCCTCATGGAAAAGAAAGAGAATGACAGGTAATTATTATCCACACACCAACAAGGAGTTTACTGGAAAGGTGTGGAAAACTATAACATGTTTAGATTCTTAGTGATACATTAGGATACTTAGTCCTCAGGAGTCAAAGCTTTCATTTTGGTTTTCCACACAGATTTGTTTTTAACATAGGTACCTAGAGAACACAACTGTTAGAACTTTCAAATGTTCTCATTTGTCTCTGACTGGTTCTAGTCTTCACAAGCATACAAGGTGAACAGTAATCTTAAGCAGATGTGGAAATGAAATTTTCTACACTGCAGAACCTTTTGAGATTTAACACTTTATTTTCCTTATGTTACCATTTTAGTTTACTTACTTCCTATCTATTATAAAATTCCTTGACTAGAGAGACCTATTCAGTCAGTCCAGCAAGATATGGGAGTTTCTATTCTTGTTTTTATTAAGTTGGCATTTTTTTCATGTTGTTGCCACGGTTTCCTTAACATTTTTCACTCTTGCAATCCTTGCTGATACTGTTCATAGTGAATTCCTGAATTCTGCTCTAGTCAATGATATTCAAACAAGGTCACCAGCACACACTGTGTTGTTAATATTCACTTCATTCATTCAAATGTCTCATTTGCAATGCTCTTGATTCTTCTGCAGATTGTTATACTTTCTGCATCTGTGTTGAATAGTTACAGCGATAAAGTATGCAGCCTTGGCATACATTTCTCTTGATGTTACACTGTTTAGCAGCTTCACAATCTGTTTGTATTGCTGCTTTCTCCCCAAGTACACATTTTTTTCCATTAGCTGCATATTTCATGTCACCATTACGTATTCAAAAATATGTATTAATCTGACATATTGGGTTTTATCAACAGTCTTTTCAAAATCAACAAAACATTAATGAGCTTTTCTTTGATCTTCTAATACATACATACACCATCATTTTGTTTCTTATGCCTAATTCTATGTACAATCCAAGCATACTTTATAATGCTTGTCTCAGTGTCTTGATAAACACATGTGCAGAGGAGTTTTAACAATACTTTTTTAGTAAATTTTATAGTTTGATGTTGTTTATAGTCTTTGGTGAAGGAATAAAGACCAATTATTTGAATAAGTTTGTATATATGTTTTCTAAATGTTTAAGGATATTTGTAGTTTACTTTGAGGGAGCAAAATTTTTCAAGTTTTTAATACCATCCTGCCAACATATTCTTTTTTGCTTGGTACTATCTAGCTTCTGCCTAGATTTTTTAAGTACAAGAGCTTCACATCTCTAGCTTTATCTTCAGATTTATAAGAATCACAAAAATCATTCAGATGCTGGCTACTCATCTAATAGCCCTTCATTTCAGAAGTTGTATAGGCGTAGAGTCCACATTTATGTCATTAAAGGATGGGTTATAATTAGATATTTCAACATTTTTTATTTTACTTTCCCCTTGTGCCTAGGCTGCTGTTGGATGTTATAAACTACTGATAATAGATGACAGTCAGTGTGGACATTAAGACTACAGGCAGTTTTAGGGTTAAAGTCACCTTCTGACATCGGTATCTCCACATAATGTGCACTGCTTTTCTGGACAAAATGAGCTGTATGAGTGTGATGGCATTTCACTTTAAATCAACCTGTGCTGGATTAGCTACTTTAAACTAAATAATTTGGTGCCAGAGACAGTGTGCAGGTGGAAATGATCATTGCAGTCATTGCTTTGTATAACTGTTGTGAAACAGAATGGCTTGGGTCATGCTTGCAGGTTCCTAGAAGTATTTATTACATGAGCTGCAGTTTAATTCGAGAACAGGCTATCAGGCTATCTGAAGAAACAGGTGTCTTTGGAATGAGTAGTCTTCTGGGACCCAAAACTCATAGTGACTTTCACTTTTCCACTGAGAATACTGTATGCTTTTGCTCTGTCCTTTTTAGAGACTCAGAAGGTCACAACAGTTGATTTTGCCTTCAATGCATATAGAATGTAAAAAAAAGAAAAAGATGTTTAGTAGATTAATTTGAATTTTTAAAATATTTTTCTCTGTGTGTACCTTCCATGTTTGCTTTTAGTGCATGTATTAGCAAGAAAGGTCACTGACAGATAACTGAAAGCACAAACTTTAGCCAGTTAGACTACAGTTAGGTACTGTATATGTTGTTTAAACATGTGTGCCAGGACTCTCTCAAAGAAACACTAATTCTGAATTGCTCAAAAAAAATTGCTCAGAGAAGTGGTGTGTTAAAATTATTATTTGCTACAAATGGCTTCATAATTTTCATCCATGTGGCCTTCACTTGGGAACAAAAAACTCTGGGTTATATTTTTACTTCAGGGTAATAAGAAGAAAAACTAATAGTTTTTTTAACATCGTGTGGAAAATTACCTTTGCAAGTTTCACCCTCTTCCTTCATGAAGGAAGAGTGAAGTAGAGCTATGTGGCATGCTCACATATCGGTTGATAATGATGCAGGCAAATGGCTAGGGCATGATTCCAACAAAGAATGTAAGGACTTCTTCAAACAGGACCAGAGAGAGAGGAAAAGGGTACTTATCCCAGGAATTGCTCTGAACCAGGGCCAAACAGATGAAAACAGGCCTGATCAGGTTTCTGCCACAGCTGCTATTGCTCCTCCTGGAAAAAAAAGATATCACTGCAGGTACTGGGAAATGAGTAGGAAAAGACAAAGGAGGACCAGTGATGAATGTCACAGGTGAGACAGAGTAAATGACAGACCAGAGTGGATCTGGATACTGGAGCTTATTTAAGAACAAGGGCAATGCGACCTTTTACCCTGCTTGATTATCTCACACATTCAGTCACTTGCTCCCCTGCAGCACTATGTTCCCTAGGTCTCGACATCCTTTCACCACAGGGAGGTCGCTGCTGGCCCAGGAAGGTCTCCAGAAAATTGGGTCTGTTCCTTCTGTGCTGCTGCTCATCATTACCTGTCTTGTGTGTTGCTGGCCAAGGTCCCTAGGCATCCCTTGGGTTTTGTCTCCATACAGCTCCCTCATTTCCAGGATTTTCCCCACTTCCAGAATGTCTCCTCCAACCAAGATCTTCACCTCTTCAGGATCATCTTCTTTCCCAGACCACTTCTTACAGGAATCCTTCTTTTCAGTGCAAGTCCTTCTTTCCAAATCCTCAATTCTCCTGTTTTCCCAATTTAAACAGTCTATATACTGAAATACAACACATGATCAGCCTTTTAATTAGTGGTTGTGTCTTATGTTTCTTTATTAATTGGAGGATTCAGGGCATGCCACTTTTGTTTAGTCCAGATGCCGACAAAATTTAGGAACAGCCCATATCTGTTGCTGCCAGCAAGTAGTGGGCTTCTGCTTGAGAGTTCAAAAGTTCAATTTTGGACATTCACCCACCCACGTACCCACACACCCACACATATATCCAATTATCTACTGTCTGTTGGTGTTCACAGTGTAAGCTGTTTTTTCACCTATGACAGCAGGTAAAAGATCATTTTGGTAGGGAGCAAACAAAAAGTATCCAAGCAGCCAAAACTTGTTGTTGTATGTCTGCCTATAAAAGTAGAAGAAAAAAAAAAATCACATGCCTTCAGAGTATTTCTCTGAAATGCATCTTGCCATTCTGCAGTAACATCACACATTATGTTGGTGATGATATAGCATTGCAATTATGAAATATTTTCAAAACCTTGCTTACTTTGATGGGAAGGTTTTTTTTCTTCAGCTTGTGAAAGGAGATTGAGTCACCAGGATATACCTGTCTTCTGTGTAGTTAAAATTGAACTTGCTTGTAGTCAAACTGGAATTAGTTTTGGAGGTCAAGACAGACAGACAAAAGTAGAGGAAAAGCAAAGAAGAGCTGGAGAAATTCAATGAACTCTAGCTCAGAATGTCAGCTCTGCCCTCTTTAGTCTCCATCCCACATAACTTTCCCTTAGACATCTGTCTATACTGCATCTCTCATAGTTGCTGACAAGCTGGTGGAGTCCTATTAACTCTTCAGGTCCACTGACATCTGTTGCTTTATTATCAACATTGCCAAGCATTTACAAGAAGAGTAAAAATTCTGTAGTTTAAAAATTCCAGGAAAGTTTCATGAAACAATCTCTTTCTCTCTCTCAGCTTTAGTCCTTTATAAGCCTTTAATACCAAAGTACAGTTTTTTTCAAGTGGAGTCATTATCACTACAGAAGATTCTTATAAAATCTTTGTTTTTCCTGGTGTATTTATTGAAGGAGAAAAAACATATGAATTGAAAGAATAAGGAAGAAATCAAGCAAGAAAGTAATTTTGTAAAACTATGTGAGTCAAAAGCATCGTTTTGTTATACAGTTGAAGGAATACCTTAGTCTTCACTTTGATATCGTAACAGTGTTTTCCAGAGTTGCATGATGACAGTTTTTTTTAGTTTTCCCCAAGGATCCTAACATATTGCTGAAGCTACTGCAATGTTAAAGGATAAGACACACATTTACAAAAAAAAAAAAAAAATTAATTTACTGAAACCATGGGTTTCTCAAAGATTTGAGCCTATACATGAGTACTTTTCTACTAATCTCAGAACATTCAGCAACACTGTTTAAATGGAGCCTGTATGAGGCTGTGTTTTGGATTTGTGACCAAAACAGTGTTGATAGCACATTGTTTTAGCTGTTGCTGAGCAGTGCTTACACAGCATCAAGGCCTTTTCTTTTTCCCACTCTGCCCCTCCCAGCAAGTAGGCTGGGGTGGGCAAGAGGCTGGGAGGGGACACAGCTGGGATAGCTGACCTCCACTGACCAAAGAGATTTTCACTACCATATGAACTTGTGCTCAGCAATAAAATCTCAAGGAAAGGAGAAAGGGTGGACATTTGAGGTTATGGCATTTGTCTTCCCAAGTAACTGTTACACTTGCTGAGGCCCTGCTCTCCTGGAAATGGCTGGACGTCTGCCTGCTGATAGAATGTAGTGAATGAATGCCTTATTTTGCTTTGCTTGTGCATGCAGCTTTGCTTCACTTATTAAGCTGTCTTTATCTTGACCCATGAGTTTTTATCACTTTTTCCCTTCTGATGCTCTCCCCCACCGTGCTGCAGGGAGAGAGAGCAAGTGGCTAGCCAAGGTCAACCCACCATGCAAATTAAGTAGCACAAACATGTCAAAAGATGGTTCTGATCCTCAAATTTTAGTGAGAAGACTTTCATGAGAGTCTTACACTGGATATGAATGCATAGAGCTTGATCCCGTCTCAACTAACTTTCACTCAATGGGATCAAGCCTTGGGCAGTTCAATCTTTTGGTTCAAAATATGCTCCATGTCTCTGTCGCTGCAGTAAATTTTGAGTTAGCACAACCAATCTTAGCGATATATCCTAATACGCACTTCTCATAGATCCTTGTTACCTTAGTCATAGGAAAAACTGAAAGGTGTCTATATTTTGTTCTTCCCTTATCCCCAGTTCTGTCAGGATTTAATTCCAACACTCTACACTGTGGTGTTTCCAGCTTTCTTAGGGACATCCCAAGTTAGAATGGTTAGTAGGTGGTGACAAAGCAGTCTGTGACAGCAGGGTCTTAATTCTGCTTCACTTCTGCCTTCAGCTAGGTGATGGAGGGGTGAAACACTATCCCATTAGCGTGATCTCACATATTTTGCATTAATTTTTCACAGATTGCAAAAGAGGAGAACAGAATGAGACCTCTTGAAATCCTCTTGTTCAAACATTAAATGATCTTGACAGCAACAGATTCTTAAAAACAGTAGCTATGTCTTAAAATGTCTGAGTCCTGGGTGCAAATGGATTCAGTACTCTTGCCTCAAATTTTATGTACATTTACACCGTATGTTACAGTAAATGTAATAATACAGACAATATGGAGACAATGCAGGATTCATGCTATACTATAGCAATTCTTTATGGTGTAAAACTATTCTGTCAAAGCACAAGAGAGTGGTTGTATAGGATTTATAGTGTAAACATCTCTGTCATTGTATTTTCACTAGTACAGTATCTCAAAGATGAACAGGATTTATTGCAAGATGGAGTTGATGATTGTACCTTAGGTGATGATTTTCTTCAATCATGAGTTTTTCACATCTGTCCACAACTAACCTGAACAGCAGTCTCCAAGTGTGGTGAGTTGACACTGGCTGGATGTCACCACCTACTAACTGCTACCAAAAGCTTGCCACGCAAACCCAATACACCAAGTTACAATTATATTGAAGATAATTAAAACTGAAAATTCACACAGGCTTTAGATATGGGTATGCTTATTGTATGTAACTATTTTTGATGGATATTATAATTGCATAGTAAAAATAGGTGTGAGTATACTATAAGGACTATATATTGGCCTGTAAAATAAAAGAATTATTTTCTGTTGTAGATAGTTTCAGTTGCATATTAACTTCATTATTATCTTGTATTTTAGTAATTAATAATCCAATTTATAATCAGAGGGTTTTTAGGTACTAGTCTTTAAACATTATTTAACATTTTTGCTTCTTTGTCCAATATAAAAATAATATTTGTCTAAAATTATCCCTCAGCATGTAGAAGTATTAGTTTCCATAGCATCTCTGAGTAGAATTTCAGGATTTCACTAGATTTCAGTCCTTCAAATAATATTTGGATGGGTGAAAAGTGTGAAGAAAATAAATTAATTGAAAGTATGATCTTTGTTTACCGTATAGGTTGACTAGTGCTCATCAGTTTTCAGCACTAAATTGTCTATTACATTCCAGTCAGTGCCATGAACACTTTGGTCATAATAGTTCTTTGGTATGACTACATTACAGGATTAACTCTTGATTGAAACTCAGATAAAAATTTCCGAGCTTCCTAAAAATATTTTTAATAGTCTCATTGCCTTCAGCTGTCTGATTCAGGTTTCAGTCTGAGAAGTAACTCTTGCCAACTGCAAAGATGAGCATACTCTGTGCTTACAGTTGGTCATTTCGGAACAAATGAAAATAACAAAACCAGGTTTGAAACTAAAAAATCTCAGTATGTCTGTTCTCCTTCATCACATGCACAGACTCAGCCGTCTTCTGCCACACACACATATGTGCATGAACATACACATTCCCAGGTTAAAAATAATCTTCAGGAAAAAAACAGAAATTTCTCTCATAGAGAACTATCTCTGTTCATTATGTATTTTACTCTTTTGTTTGAATGGTCACTATTTTGTTACCCACATGAAGCAAAAAGGGCCTTGACTGAGACAAGACTTTTGCCAGGACTAAAGTAGCTGGAGAATCACCTTTGAAGGTGTATTTTGCCCCTACATGGAGGGGTGGAAAAAAATTAAATTAATTAAATACAAAAAATAAATAAACTGGACTCTTAGTAGGACCCATCCATTTTTTGTTTCCCTCATTCAGGAAATCTTGCATTTTCTAGCACAGATTCTTGCTGTTGTCTTTTTATTAGGACTTACCTGTCTTGCCTGTCTCCAGTTTTGCATAGTTCTTGTGCTTGGCCTCATTTATCATCTTCTTTACCATGTTTCCACTTGGCTACACACTGTTGCATCAAATTCAGTGCTTCTCCCCTCAGTTAAACACAGTATTTTAAGATGCTTAACTGTGGAGATGGACCACAGTATGAATATTCTTAGAATAAGCCATAACACCTAGAGGGTTTTTACTCACAATATTTGTCACTGTCTATTTATGGATTTTGTTAAATGGGTGACAATATCAGAATACACTGTAATATTCTCTGATTCTCTCCCTATGACTTTTGAGAAGCACATTCTGGATCAAATCTTAATTTTTTTTTGAGAGCTCTCTCCCAACCCCATTCAAATATAGGCACTTCCCAATGATTAGTGTTATTGTAATTGGCATTTTACTGACACGTTCATGAATTTGCTCTTTTTTCCTCAGAGTTTGCCTTTTCTCCTTCACTAAGCAATGATAAACGGCAGTTTTGGAAAAGAACTTATATAACTTACTTACTTTCAGATTTATACCTTACTTGTAAATAGTCCTAAAAGAGCTGCTAATGGAAGAAATGGAGTCTAACAAATAACCTTTCTAGGGCAGAATTTATTGAAACATTTGATTTGTTTTAAATCCTGAGATAAGGGGGCAAACACATTCTCTGCCATACACCATTTGTGTGAAAACATTTTTCTGTGGAACTTGGTTTCCCATTTATAAAATGGTAAAAGTAGCTGACTACCTCATAGATATAAAAATATATATGTGAGACCTTGTGGTGATCAAATACTACAGTAATGATGTTCTGTGAAGAACTGACTGAAGTACAAGTTAGTATTTTCTGGATTGTATCATTAGGGTTTCAGAGACATTATAGTCTTTCTATTTCCTAAGTACTAGAATAAGTTTTTAAAAATGAAGTGTTCTATGATGATTATGGGAAAAGGAAGGTTAAGTGCCCATTTTAGACCCATTTCTATAATGAGGAAAACAAAAAGGAAGCTAACTTACCAGTAGGACCACTATATTTCCCTTTCTGTTCTACCTTTCAATTCACTTTTAAACACGTATTAAGTGAAAATCAATTGTATGCATGTGGGTAGGGAGACTAGACTCAAGTGTAGGGTGCACCTACACTTTCTTATATGTGTATGAATTTATAGATCTCAGATTGTACTCAAGAAAGACATTTTAGAAGTTGCCAGAAGAAATATGCATGAAAATTTCATCAGTAGTTCAAGTCAGCATATGGCACTCTGTCTGGCAGGTAAGTAATTTCCCATCATGATTCTGTGGCACTTTAATAATGCCCTTTCCTTTTCAATACAGCTAGTAATATTCAAAGCTGCTAGTACAGGTTCATAATTATTATGGTTCTGATAACAGTTAACAAATGTACAGTAAGTATGGTGATACATAATGAGCAAATCCGGTCTTTCCTCATCCACTGAATTAGCTTTCCCTTCACATGCCCTTTGCATAGTGTGCAGCACTATTTTGACTTTTGGGGGTATGTGTAATTTTTTGAGAGTGAAAAGGGTGTGATATCTCAAAGTTATTTTTACATTAGAGATTCAGTGGTAAAAGAAATCTGCCAATGAGTTATGATTTTCCCAGTGGGAAGGTGAGCCTGTTCTTTCCCAAGAAACTGCAGGTGCATTGTGAGATGGTGCAGTGTGGAATGTGGTCTGCATTACTTATTGGTGGTCTTCCTGAGCTGGAATTGTGCTGCGGTACCCAGATATAACCTGCTGTCTTTATGTGCTGCTTTCCAGTAAAGGTGATGGCTTTAGGGCATAAATTATCTCATACTTGATTTTTCAGATAAAACTCTGCTTCAAATCTAGCCTCTTGGAAGCACAGCTCCTTCCTCCAAGGAAGCAGTCCTTCTGTCTAACTACTGAATATGCTGCTGTCTCTCTTAAGTCCCCCCCTTCCAAGGGGGCCAGTTCTACCAAGGTAATTAAAAGATTTGTGATTTTTGGTCAGGAGAGAAGACATCCACCTATTCTGAGTCATGGTCCCCCATCTAATCTTGAACTGTTTTCTCTGCCTGTCATTCCTGATCCATTTAGGAGGGTGTCTCCATGAGTGCCTTTCTGATGACCCCTTGCTTAGCTGCCAGACTGGTCCTGTGGTGACCAGCAGCTCTCACAGTCTGCTATTTTGCCAATGGCCAAGATAATGGGGTTTGCAGTGTTATGGATTTCCTCATCTCCTGAGGCTTCAGCCCTGAATCACAGAATCACAGAATCATAGAATGTTTGGGTTGGAAGGGACCTTTAAAGGTCATCTAGTCCATCCCCCCTGCAATGAGCAGGGACATCTACAACTAGATCAGGTTGCTCAGAGCCCCGTCCAACCTGACCGTGAATGTTTCCATCTACCACCTCTCTGGGCAACCTGTTCCAGTGTTTCACCACCCTCATTGTGAAAAATTTGTTCCTTATATCTAGTCTGAACCTACCTTCTTTTAGTTTAAAGCCATGATCCCTTGTCCTATCACTACAGACCCTACTAAAAAGTCTGTCCCCATCCTTCTTATAAGTCCCCTTTAAGTATTGAAAGGCTGCAATAAGGTCTTCCCGCAGCCTTCTCTTCTCCAGCCTAAACAACCCCAGCTCTCTCAGCCTGTCCTCATAGGAGAGGTGTTCCATCCCTCTGATCATCTCTGTGGCCTTCCTCTGGACCCCCTCCAACAGGTCCATGTCTTTCCTGTACTGAGGACTCCAGAGCTGAACACAATATTCCAGGTGGTATCTCACCAGAGCAGAGTAGAGGGGCAGAATCAACTCTCTCGACCTGCTGGCCACACTTTTTTTGATGCAGCCCAAGATACGGCTGGCTTTCTGGGCTGCAAGTGCACATTGCTAGCTTATATCCAGCTTTTCATTTCACTAGTACCCCTAAGTCCTTCTCCACAGGACTGATCTCAATCCCTTCATCCCCCAGCCTGTACTGATACTGGAGGTTGCCCTGACTCAGGTGCAGGACCCTGCACTTGGTCTTGTTGAACCTCATGAGTTTCACATGGGCCCACCTCTCGAGCTTGTCCAGGTCCCTCTGAATGGCATCCGTCCCTCAGGCGTGTCAACCACACCACTCAGCTTGGTGTCATCTGCAAACATGCTGAGGGTGCACTCGATCCCACTGTTTATGTCTATTGATGAAGATATTAAACAGTACTGGTCCCAATGTGGACCCCTGAGGGATACTACTCGTCACTGATCTCCATCCAGACATCGAGCCACTACCCTCTGGATGCGACCATCCAACCTGATCCCCATCCACTGAACAGTCCACCCATCAAATCCATATCTCTCCAATTTAGAGAGAAGGACACTGTGGGGGGCAATGTCAAAGGCCTTACAGAAGTCCAGGTAATACTACACAGCTGACTTAAGAATTCTTAAGCTTCAGAATGATGACTCAAGATGCGCAATCACTCACCTAATAAGGCAAGGGCTCTCAACCTAGAGGAGTTACCTTGGGCAGTGTCCTGACCCAAGGGGAGAGTCCCCAGCTGCACACATGCTGCTCTGAGGAGGACCAACTCAATTTTCCTTCTGGAGGGACTCCGTTTATACCCTAGTCAAATCTGACCCGTGGTCAAGTATGGTCGTGTCAGTTCCTATTGGCTGAGGGCTCTATCTACCAGTGACTGCGTACAGGACAACAGCCACAATGGGGCAGTAAGGGCATGAAAAGTAAGGCACAAAAAGTAAAGGTGCGAAAAGTAAAGGTGTGAAAAGTAAGACTGTGCAGCGCCCGCTATGTTTCTACAGTCAGAAATCCCCAGTCTTTATCAGGGCAGGTGCATCTGCCACACATGGGGAGTAGCTTGGCAATTACATCAGGCAATTTCCTCAGGACTCTGGGGTGCATCTCGTCACATCCCGTAGTCTTATGTATGTTCAGGTTCCTCACGTGGTAACGAATCTGATCTCCTACAGTGGGAGGGGCTTTGCTCTACAGTCCTCATCTTGCTGTCCATCTACTCGAGAGGGGTGGGAAGAGAGGTTGCCAGTGAAGACTGAGGCAAAAATGTTGTTGAGTACCTCAGCCTTCTCCTTGTTCATTGTTACCAGTTTGCCAGTCTTGCTCATCAGGTGGGGTACGTTTTCTTTGACTTTCCTTTTCTGGCTGACATACCTGTAGAAGCTCTTTGTATTATTCTTTGTGTCCCTTGCCAAGTTCAGCTCCAGCTGTGCCTTGGCCTTCCTGACACAACTAGGCAGTGTCCCTATACTCTTTCCAGGATACCTGTCCCTGCTTCCACTGCCTGTGCATTTCCTTCTTGCCCTTCAGTTTGACCAACAGGTCATGGCTCAGCCATGCTGGTCTCTTGCCTTCCTTTCCTGATTTCTTACACCTGGGGATTGAGAGCTCTTGCACTTTATGGAAAGCGTCCTTAAAGATCTGCCAGCTCTGTTCTGCTTCCTTATCCCTGGGGGAAGTTTCCCAGGGTGTCCTATTGATTAACTCCTTGAACAGCTGGAATTTTCCTTTCCTAAAATTCAGGGTCCTGACTTTACTCTTCACCTGACCCATATCCCTCAGGACTGTGAACTCCACCAGTGCATGATCACTGCAGCCCAGGCTGCCTCCTGTCTTAACATCACCAATTAGCTCACTTGTGTTGGTGACTAACAGGTCCAGTATCGCATCCCCTCTGGTAGAAGATCCCCTCCTAGATTTCCTACAGCTCGCCATGCTACTTTTCCAGCAGATGTTGGGG
Source organism: Platalea leucorodia (assembly GCF_965183815.1). Taxonomy (NCBI): domain Eukaryota; kingdom Metazoa; phylum Chordata; class Aves; order Pelecaniformes; family Threskiornithidae; genus Platalea; species Platalea leucorodia. Next base: position 105,452,585 of record NC_138824.1, read on the forward strand.
TGGTTGAAGTCCCCCAGCAGGATGAGAGCCTGCAAGCATGATGCCTCCTGTAGCTGGAGTAAGAAGGCTTCGTCAATAGGCTGCCCTTGATTGGGTGGCCTGTAGTAAACACCAACAACAAGGTTCCTGTTGTTGCCTCGGTCTCTAATTCTTACCTATAAGCTTTCAGCCTGCTTGTGGCAATTCTTCAGAGACAGCTCTTCACACTCTATCCCTTTCTTGTTGTAGAGGGCAACTCCTCCACTTCTCCTTCTTTGCCTGTCCCTTCTGAACAGCCTGTAGCCATCCATAGCCGCACTCCAGTCATGGGATTCATCCCACCAAGTTTCAGTAATGGCAACTAGGTTGTAGCTTTCTAGCAGCACGGTGGCTTCCAACTCCTCCTGTTTGTTGCCCATGCTGCGTGCATTGGTGTAGAGGCACTTAAGCTGGGCTGTCGGCAGTGTCACCTTAATTCCTTTGAGATATTTCACTGGTGTTTCCCTGTTGGCTCCTATTACCTCAGGAGCCCCTGGCTCATCTCCATAAGACTTCAAGTGTGCTTCAGTGTACCCAGCATGTCTCAGAGCAACAGGCTGTGGGACCTCGCTATCACCCTGTCCCTCTAACCTTGGCGTGTCGTCCCACGGCTTGTCATGAGCAAGCCTGATATTATCCCTCTCCCCCTTCAAGTCTAGTTTACAGCTCTGTCAATCAGCCCCGCTAGCTCGTGGGCAAAGACCCTCTTCCCCTGTTGAGAAAGGCGAATCCCATCAGATGCCAGCAGGCCTGGTGCCATGTAGACCAGCCCATTATCAAAAACCCCCAAATTCTAGTGGTGACACCAACCATGGAGCCATGAGTCTACCCATTAGTAGACTGAGTCCATCTGTTTCTTCCAATATCACTGCCCACAACTGGAAGGATAGAGGAAAAAATTACCTGTGCTCCAGATTCCCTTACCAACCACCCCAAGGCCCTGAAGTCAGAGAATCATAGAATCATAGAATTGTTAAGGTTGGAAAAGACCCTTAAGATCATTGAGTCCAAACGTTAACCGTTAAGTCTTTTGATTGCCCTTGGACTATGCGTGGCTTCATCACTACCCACATGGAAGAGCAATAATGGGAAATAGTCCAAGGGCCATACCAGGCTAGTTTCCTAGTGATGTCCTTAACCCAGGCCCCAGGGAGGCAGCAGACTTCCCTAACAGGAGGGTCTGTCCGGCATATTGGACCCTCTGTTCCCCTCAGAAGGGAGTCACCTAAAACTATAACCTGTCTTTTCTTCCTCGTGAAGGTGGTCATGATATAGAGGGTAGGCCTTTTTGACCTTGGCAACACCTCTGGTGTAGCTGGACCGTCATCCACATCATCTATTGACTGACATTCCACATCCAGAGCCTCATACCTGTTGTACAGGGGCACCTGGAAAGGCAAGGTAGGCAAGGAGGGAGTTTGCCTGCCACCCCGAGTGTAGACTTGCCTCCATTCACAGGTCTCCTTTAAGTTACTGCCCTCTGTCTGGCAGGGGGAGAATACACTATCCCCTTGTGTTTTTTCTGGTGGATGTTCCTGTGTCTGCCTCAGGGAGGGCAGAACATGGTTCCACCAGTCTATCTTTCTCAGTCTCCCTGGTTGCAGCCCTACTGCTCAATAGCGCTTCCTGGGCTGCTTTCTATAAGCGTGAATATGCAGATGGGGTGGACTTCTCTTCCTGCTGCCCTTGTTTTCCCTCTTTCTAACAGGCTTTGTAAGAATTAGAGATGGTGTTATATCTTAGTCACTGTCAAGACGTGCTATAATTAACCTGATTTTAAAAAAGAAAGATTTGTAAAAATATACGTTTATATAAATTAATTGGATTTTCACGAGTATTATAATTACCCATACTTTTGTTTAAAGGTTTTAAATAGAGTGTAATTTTCATGATGAAACATTTGGAGCTTCCCTTCTTAATCATTAAACAGACACAGACCTTCTTTCTAAGTCTCATCCCAGTTGCTAGACTATTAATAAATCATCTTTGTAACAGAGCTGTTCAAACTAATGAATTTTGGATTTATACAAATATTCTGATAAAGCTGCAAATTACAGTCTTTAGTAAATAAAACCAGTCTTATTTAACAATGGTAATCTATTAATAAAGTGATTATAACAGCTTTGTTTGCCATGTTTGTTTTTTCCAAATTACTATTCAACAATTCTTTCAATTCTTCAGATCTGCCTATAACAGCTTCTCCATGTAACTCATTTTGTTTTGGAGGGCAAGACTTGGACAAAACGACAGGTCTTTTTGAATTAAGCATTCTCAACTAGTTTAATTTTTTATAGCATTGACTGTGAAGATTTTTTTCTAATTTATGCATCTCTTTACAATTACATTTCAAATCAAAGATTAAACAATGATGTGGCTGTCAGATGAATAGATATGCCTTTGATTTTATAAGGGGACTGTAAGACAGTCAATAAAATAAAATTTTTAATAATAACCTTTTAAGATGTTTTCATAAGTGCATTTGTACTGATACCACATTTTCCCATAATTTTTCAATTTAATTGCATTTGCTTTGACTGTGTTTACACCTTTCTCTCTGCTTGCTGCAAATAATGAGCAAATTAGTTCACTGGCATGAATGCTAATGTAAAATTTATTTTACCTGTGTATTGCCAAATATTTGTAGGAATATCATTCATATACAACATTAGTCACAGATGAGGTCTCATTATAAGATTTTGGTTCATTAAATAAAATAAATAGATTTTGTGACTGTGTTTAATCAAAACAGCTGGACTTACAAAATACAAATGTTTAAAATTAGTTGTACTTTAAAAGCTACTGATCAGGAGTTTGTGCACACAATTTGTCAGATGACAAGGTAATGGCTCATATGTGAACTGGAGACCCAGATGAGTTTTTTTGTTTTTTTTTAATGAAATTCAACCATGAAGTAAGCATTTATTTACAGGAAACACATAAACAGAATTAAACTATAATAATTTGTTATGAATTACTTGCCAACATATGACTTATATGTTGGGTCACGGTTTCAGTAGGAAACAGCTGCTCATTATTTACATAAAATCTGTGGTAGGTCTAAAGAGCAGCCTGTTATGTTGTGCCATGCATTTAAAAATAAAAATTCAAAACAAAAAAAAATAGATTGTGTCACCATATTTTGCAAACCTGTTACACTTAAAAATTTTTCTTAAAGCTCTGGCTTTAAGAATTAAATCATTAAATTAAATTGTCATTGATTTGAAGAAAAAAAATAATGATTTCGTTGCAAAAATAAAGCTCAGGTCATAATATAAACCCAAGAACAATAAAAATAAACAAGGTAAATAATTTTAAAATCTCATTTTCTAAACCTGGAGATAAATATATCTTGTCTTGACAAATGTTTCATCCTTGATCTGGTAATTTGTTTTAAATATAAGTTTTACTCAAAAACTTAGTCCACCTTACTATTTAGGACCTACAAGTGCGAGTAAAAGTTATTTGATATGTGTCCTATTATTACAACTGTTTTTAAAGAAAAGACTATTTCAACTTGCAGCCTTTAATCAGAGCATAGCAAAGGTCATTCTTTGCTTTAACAAGTACAGTGTGTGTGTGTGTGTGTGCACACGCGCGTGCATGCGTGCGTGTTTATTTTAAGGGGATTTCCTTAAAGAACACTTTATATTGCTGTAACAAGCTTCTGCTTACAGGTGCTGAGCATGAGTCTTAATGATTATTCCAGCTGAATGACTGGGGCATTTTCCTAGTTTGAGACAAAGCACAGAAGTTGACACAGTAATGACTGACAAAATGGTCACTTTATATGGTATTAACCATTCTAGTTTCTGTAACATTCTTTTTATGAGAAGTGGATAAACAGGGAAACAACAAAGAGGGAGAGAACAGGAATTATTCAGAATTATTTTTGATGCTGAACATCTGCAGAAAGCAGAGGAAGAAGCAAAGCTATTTAAATATAACTGGGAAAATAAAGTTGGCTAAGAAAATTTAACTGCTCTACAAAGATATTGTCCAGGACAGCTGCTGTCCTGATAAAAAACAAGAAAAGATATTTTCTCCAGGTATTTGGCAGCACATATGTATATCTAAGTCTAGCAACTGGTAACAAGCTTTTGCTTAGTCTGCAGGATGAATAGCTTAATTAGTTCTGTGTAATTAATGCTTGATAGTTAGTAGTTAATCAATCATTTAATTAATTAGCTCACAACAGCAACTCTCTGAGCCCGAAAACCTTCACACCTTTAATTGCAAGAAAGGTGGCGTAGAATCAAAGCCAGGGGTAGCAGAAACACTTTTTGGAGCTGTAAGGAACAAGCCTTCCCTTTGCAATGGCCATTGACCTGACCCAGCTTGTCTCTGTGGGTGCTGCTGCTGTTCAGCTATGGGAACACTACTGAAAACTGCAAAAGGTCAGGAAGATTGAAAAAGTTCATGCCCACAGCTGTTTGGGTATCTTGGAGGACATAGCTCTGTTTCAGAACATGGCAGGTTACAACTTCTAAGAAGAAAAAAACTGAGTTAAGATTTTCATCTTGTCTGGGTGGAATTTTGGTCATCAAAGACAGTTCTGCACAAAAAAAACCCTGCCAGTTACTGCTCCTAAATTTTTATCCCTTACTTGCTGTGGACCCAGCTCTGCAATAAGTTGTTCTAATTTATTCTAGCTGTTTTCCTTCCCTGAAGGCTGACAATTGCTGATTCAGTAAACTCCAGTGGAACCATATGCTGTCAAACCATGAAGTTTTGTCAGTTGAAATTCTTCATGAAATTGGCTCCTTTTAGGCAGAGTCTGTTTTGGGGAGGGGGGCAGGCGGTGAGGGGAGAGGAATTTCTGTTTTGACACTTTTACTTTGAAACTTCCTGAAGGCAAATGTAATTACTTTGTCTGAAAAATGAGGGTTTGGTCTTCTCTTAATCTGAAGTTGTAAAAAACCTTTTGGCTTTCTGAATAAATGTAAGGTAAAAGACAGTAAATACTGTCAGTCCCTTCCCCCACAATCATTTACTGTAACTCTTTTTCCAGCATGAGCATGACAGAACAACTGTGCAAGGTTTGGAGACAATTAATTTTTGTCTCATTTAATGAGTCCATTAACTAATATCAAATGATTCTGCAGCTAATGGTATCAAAACACAAGCTTTTTCTGTTGTTCTGCCTCTAGTTTAAATTAACTCTATCTGTATCTCTGTTAAAATTTAGTTTCAGTGATCTTTTCTGCATTTAAAGAGAAAGCACAGCACAACTGAATGCATGGGAAAGAGGCAGGTAGTGAGACAATTAAATTACCTCAGAAATGAAAAAAAATTATTAGTTTAACTTAAATGTGAACGGCTAGGTCAGCTGTACTGGAGAAATTAATCATTTTCCTAGAAATCACTACTTATCAGAGCTTTTTATTCACACTGCATAAGAATGATGCTAAACACTAATTTGTTAAAATGTCCTTTTTCATAAAAAATGAGAGGGCAGTAGTTAAGAAGGGTAAGTAATAATGATGACATGTATAAACAATTAATGATGAGCTATATAAACTATTAGATCTAAACTTAGAATGAACTCTCTGAATGAATAAGTCAATAAAAACAGCAGCTTGCACTTTCTGAAGTCATAGTTTAGGAGACAGAGAAGCTTTAGCAGAAACCAAATTAAGCCCTTTGAAACACACTACACTGGAAGAAAAGCAAGAAAGAAAGAGGTCCATTGCAGTTTGAAATCCTAACTCTTATTTTCCTTCCATCTTCTGCCCTGTCATCGTCTCTTCCTAGAAGGATTTCCATATGTAAAATACTTTGCCTTTAAGAATAATCTGAAGGCAACTTAACAGTTACATTCATATTGCAATTTCCACAAATGACTAATTAAAAATCCCAAACCCTGCTGTTGGAGACATTGCTGCAAGAGCCCTTCTTACTCCCAGGTGTTTGTTTAGACACAATCCAGTGTGTTTGTGGTTTTGGTTCATTCTTTATGCATGTTCCCTTACGTAATTCAGTTTGCTAGCTTAGAATTCTTCTTAAGATTCCACAAGGCTTCTGGTGTATGATATCATGCTTGTGTTGCTGGTGGGACAACCATGGTAATAAGCAACTGGCACTCAGATCATTAGCATGGGTTGCTGTTTTGGCTAGTGCCAGTAGCTTGGCTGGTAGCATGCAGAAAAGTCTTTGATTTTTACTGCTATAGTTATAAATAAAGATATGAATATATGAATATATATATATTAAATATTATTTTCATACAATATGAAAAAGATTTTTATAAGTAAAGTTACAAATAAGTCTTCAGTCTGAACAAAGTATATGATACAATTTTTGCAGACAGCCTGCTTAAAGAAAAAGTCAGAGGGTAGACTTAGGTCCTGGTTAGAGACTTTGTCATCATGAAGGTCCCTAGAGGCTTCTGCACAAATCTGTTTAAAGTGTTTGTTAATGACATGTTGAGGAGGGTCCTGAGCTGAAGTGGAGTGTTAGAGCTTTCATGGTTGAAAATAGAACAAGTTTGGGTTTCGGTTTGGTTTGGGTTTTGGGAGGGAGGGTTAGGGTGACTTTTTATTTTGGTTTGGTTTTTAGAACAGGTCCTTACTGGGTTATTTTAAGCATCTTTTCTACAGCAGCTCTTGATTTTGAGTCAATAATAAAGGAATCTGTATTTGCATTTTAATAATGATGGAATTTTCTACCTACAGAGACTGCACTAAGTCAAAGATTGTAGAACTGCTGGCCTGTGAACTACTCTTTGCTAATGATTGTATACAGACTGTAGACACAGTAGAGGATTTGCAGTACATTACTATTTTGATCCTGCTGCTAAGTAGTTTGGCCCAAACGTCAGCTTAAAAAACAGAGGTCTGGGTCCAGCCATATCCTAATGGAAACCTAGTCCAGACAGTTGCTTTTGTTGACAGTACAGCACTGGCTATTCTGCCCTCGTGGCAGCCTGCCATCTCAGAGTGTCATGATTGATGATGAAGTCCCATGGAGCAGAGGAAAAGCTTGAACAGCTTTTCAGAGATGAAAACAGCCTTTCAAGAAGGAAATAGGCATCTGAATCCAAACCAAAGTAAATGTGCACTATGCAGTTGTAATCCCCATTCTCTTGCGTGGCTGAAAAATGTTGACAATTTAGAGCTGTTCCAGTAAGCATTTTGGGCTCTTACACACACACTCTCTCTGTTCCCATGCGGTACAGTCTTTCAGAATAAGAACGAACTTAGTCATAGTCAAGTATTCAGCATTCAAGCAACACTCCTACAGAATCAGTTATATTGGACTGGCATCTGACGCACATGTCAAAGTAGAGTGCCTAAAACTATTTCAAGAGGTGGTAAAAATGAGTTGGATTTCCAGGAGGCAGACCAATGAATGCTTAAAAAAATGTGCTCAGGCAAATCATTAGCTATCTGATGTTAGTTTCACAACATGGGAAACTGTTATTATGGTCCATGTGTCGGTGGCAGAGATGCCAGGGCTGGTGGTAGTAGCGATGCTGTCAGCACCACTAAGCTAAACCAGCAGAACAAAAGGCAACAGAGGAAAACAGTCATAACAAACAGAAGAATCTGCATCTGTGATGCCTGTGGCAAAATTGGGCTAATTTCTTATCCAAGCCACGAAAGTACACTCATCCTTGCAGTCTGTAGAGACTATAAATTTAGGAGAAATCAACTCATGATTTTGCTTTTTGCACCAGCTTAATCCAGTGTTATCCATTTCACACATGAGATCCAAACACTTTCAAGTATTGTTATCCATTTCTATATCTACACAAGGGATAACGGGTATGTCATGTATGAAAGGAAAAACATCCAGTGATCCTGTTTTGGACACAATTTTAAGGTATGGTTTTATCTTCATATGGAGTTTTTGGGGTCAGTGGAATGGATTGTGCCTCAGGAAGTGTTCCCCATTTTGGAGCAGTAATGGTATTCTGTGTCACTATTCAGCGACTATATGGCTTTTAGAGCACTTAAGGGTCAACGTTTAAAGAGAGACAGTTTTTCAACCTTAAGTATAGTAGAATGGAACTCCATTATAATCAAAAGATTTGGAAGTTAACCTCAAAGGTTTGGCAGTTACCCCATGAAAGACATAGACAGTAAAACAGAAAATATAAAAATTATGTTTGCAAGATAAATCATTCTTAAGGACAGCGATGGGCTAAGAGTCATTTGTCAGTATAGTAAATTCTAAGCCCTCATTTGGACCTCTGCTCTATTTATCACATTTTATTAAACTAGACAGCATTGCTAGTGATGCAGTCTTTGACAGACGTGGTTCCTGTCAGACATGAGTACTGCTCTACCCTTTCCTTTTATATGAGAGCAAGGTTCTAGTTCTTCACCTGTTTTCAGAAAAGGCTTAATAAAGAAATGAGAAGAGTATAGATTATTGCCTACCAGCATTTATTCATAGGTGAAATTTCCTTTTTATGAGCTTGATTTTTCACTAATTATTATAGATTATTATTTATTTTCCTAACTATTTAGTTCTTATCTTCCTATTCTATTTACCAGTTTGTACTTCATCATTGTTTTCATAACTAATTTAGATAACATTCTTTTTTTCTTTGGAATACACGTACATAACCTGTATCTTAAGCCCGTTACTTTCAACTGTTTAAACAGTAGCCGCTACATCTGTAGATGGTAAGAATACTCTTCTCTTGTTGTCTTGTGTTACTATACTAGACACACCTAGGTTGCTGCATGAATAACCTCTGTAATCAAATGATATCACATCTGCATGACAGGAATAAAAATTATTATTCTTAGAAAAAGTTATCACACCTCCTTGAGTTTCTTTCAGTGTTTTCTACAAGTTCAGTAATACTCAGGTAAAATAGGTCTTTCATGAAAAATTATTGCTTTAACATCAAATAATTTAATTTCCTTAAAGGCCCAACTGATGTCCCCTTGTGGATTCTCTCGGAATTAAGAGGTATTCATAGAAATACCCATTCCACTGGAATACACTGTTCAGTTTGCAGAACTAGATGGAAGCCATCAGCCTCAGAGTGTCTGGATGTCTAACTAAGTACCTGCATTCATTCGATACAGCCATCTCTGTACCTTGCTAAAACCAAAAGTGTCAGAAACACAGCAACAAGTAGAAGAGATACTTTGTTGTTAAGTAGAAGAAAAAATTTATCCAGGCAAAAGAAAAAAAAAAACAAAACATGATTTACACTCAAATGTGTATACCTACAATATGCATATGCACACTTGCACACTCACATGGATATATAATAAGCAGATTTTGTGTGTGTGTGTGTATACAGAAAGAGAAGTACATACTACATGTATGTATAGAGATGCATATAAATGTTTCTAATCTCATTTTATGGGGGAAAAATAAGAATTGCTAACATGAGATTAGATCATTCAAAGTTATTCAAAAGATATAAACTATGTCCCCATGAAATGATGGTTGACAGGAAATAGTACAGTAAAATTTTGGTTCTGCAACCTGAAATGAGATAAAAAATTATATCTCTGGCAAAATTTAAAATTTCTTCAGGAAACACACTACTTTTATATTCCAGAGTTTCCAAAAATAAGAGCAAGCTACATGAAATCTGATTGTAAAGAAGCAAAATAAATTTCAGCAAACACATGAAAAGCTGCCAAGTGCCTAACTAAGCCATCAGTTAGACAGGAAAAAAAATGGAAGCCTTTATCCAAATCACAGTTCAAAATGGCCATATTCTTAGAAATATGCGTTGTATTAATTAGAACATGAAAAAATTTCTCTAAATTGTAGTTGGATGCTACAATTCTTCTCTAATATGGAAAATTCCTGTGCAGAGAAACTAAGAAACAGGACTATGTAAGCACTGCTATTAATGCGTGTGTGATATATTTGACAAGAAATGAATCCTGACCCCTGAAAACAGACAATTGCATAAAGATAATCCCTTATTAAAAGCATAAGATATTGATTTTTTCTCATCACAGATCCTTATCGCACAAGCACATCTGAAGACGTTCCTTTCATTTAAGAAAACAGTTAAAAAGACCGGCAGAAGAAACTAGTACAGCACACACAAAATATTTGTGAGATAAGCTCTCTTTGAAGTAAACATCTGGGATATTAATTTAGCAAAATTTCTACTTTAAAAGAAAGATGTCTTGAAACCATATATTCCAACTTCCTTGAAGTTTTAGATGATTAAACATAATACAGGATTAGTTCAATCATTTCTTCACTGAAGGTATGTATATGTTTCAGTTTTCCTTTCCTATGCCCACCAAAAAGGAAAATAAGTGTTTAGTTTATACTAATGGTCCTCTTCCTCTGCTTTTGTTGCTACATTGGCTAGCACCAAACAAATCAAATAGGCCTTAATAAGACAATTTAAAGTCTCATCAAATTTTATGTTATATAGAGTCGATTGAAACTATGTTTTTGGAAGCAAAGCAGTAACAATAATAATGAAAATAACAGTAGAATACTTGTTAGCTTAACTTGTTTCATCTGCATTTAACTTCGGGCAAATCAAATATAGTCACAGTATTCTTTAAACATTGCATTTGTTTTCTCAGTACTTCATGTAAACTATCACTATGGTGTAATCTCATCTGCCACACTTATTGCACATGCATTAAAACTATTTCAATCATTATTTCATATTACTTAAAAAAATTAGCTTTCTAGTAAAGTGTTTCTTTTTCTATTGTCAGCTATCAAAATCTGTAATCTCCGTCTATGCAAAGAACTTGTTGTGTAGCTGAAGGTTCATTCTGAGTTTTCTGTCCTACTCCTGGGGACAGTCAGAGAAAGACACATGCTGAAATGGATAACCCTTCTGGCTCATTATGGACATTTAAACAATTTTGTGCAGATGTAACTCTTCTTTTACTTCTACCCTTTGATTCCAACCTTGCATAGAATTTTTGCTCCCTTTGCTCTTGGCATTCTCTTCATTATCAGTGTTCATACATGTTTTATATTTTTTCTTGAAGTATTTAATTTAATGTATAATAATGACCTTGAAAATATAAATTTTCAATTTTAAATTTGCTCATAAAGTATTCCTCAAAATCACTTTGAGACCGAGAGACTGGCAGAAGACTTTCAGGCTCTATCTAAAGGTGAAAAGGAACATTGAAATAGTTCCTGCCACCTGGCAAGTTTAATTTGCATATTTATCACTTGGTTTCAATATCATTTTATAAACTGTTCAATTTTTTTGTATCAGAGGCTTTCCTAAGAGGATTTCTTTATAACCTTCTCTTAGGAATGACAGCGACAATGATATGTAGCTCAGTGTGCATAGGAAGGTTCAGTGAGCACACTTAAGGGAAAAAAATGTGTATCAAAGGTTCTCCTTTGAGTCCCTTAACAACTTCTTTCAAAAGGCGTCCTACTTCTTATAATCATGTGCATTTTAAAAGTTTAATTTATGATAGGATAATTTATTAATACTATGGATAGAAAGTTGGATGTCCTAGTCAAGTGGTCCCTTGGTTGCATTAGATAGTTCAACGTGGACAAAGATGAAGTGGAAATTCCTAAGGGTCTTGCTCAGTCCAGCAAATTACAACCTAGGTTGCTGAAATTCATTGAACAGTCTCAGATGCCACTGAAAATCACGACGTGGATGGGAATCTAGGTACCTGTTCACTGCATTCAACAGTCATGAATGTCAGATACTCTTTTTATTGTAATGATATGGCAACCGGAAAATGAGGTCTTCATTTAAACAACAGAAAACACTCGGATAATAAAAGATTTAGGATTTTACAAATATGTCCATAGGCAAATACTCACCTTTCAGGTAGCATAAGTTATAAGTATTGCTAGATATTTTTTTAAATCATTACTTTATAGAATTTTTTTTCCATTGGTAAATAACACTGAAAAATGTTTCAAACAATTATATTTTGACTATACACCTGGATAAGAGCTGCAAATTTGTACCAGACAACGGACTAAAATGCCAATGCACATAAATGGATTTTTCTGCTAAGAGGATATTTAACCATGTAATTGCAGCAGTAGCTCAGCAAAGACAGAGGATGTAATGGAAGGCAAACAGACCTTAAATTTTAAAGCTTTGGAAAAGAAACATATGAGGTTAGCGCTTCGCATCATTGAGTAAACAAGAATACTAGCAGTAGGTTATCTCCGATACAATCCTGAATTATACAAATTTTATATCTTCATTGAACCAGGTAGCCCTCCATTTACCTTCTAGTGTTATTTTATGCCTTTGCTGGTGTACTAAGGTGAAAAGTTTACTTAAGACTGTAAGGCCTCATACTGAAACAATCTGAAAGATCTATCATTTGAGCTGCAGCAATGCAGGTATACATTATTTCTTTAATTTTGGGGGGGAAAAAAAAAGCGAGGGGGAGATACTCTGTCGTTGAGATTTAATTTTTTTCCCCACAGTTAAAGTTGCAACATCCTAAGCCAATATCAGGATACAAAATGGAATGATAACATTCCAGAGCGCTGGCATCATGGCTCAGGTGAAGCCTGAGTTCACGCTGCCAGTATGAGCTCTGCAAGGCAGCACTGTGGTGTCTCAGAACCCAAGAGCTGCTTCCCTAGGTTAGAGGGCACAGCAAGAGCAGGGTGTGCCGGGGAGTGGGCTACCCTGTGCTGGCACCTCAGAAGTTTCATGGTGTTGCCTACATTATGGTAGGGAAGCGTGATTAAAATTAGGGGATGTGGAATAGCTAGCAGAGAAGTGAAGAACCAATAATAAATATTTTCTACTAAATATAACTTTTTTTTTTTTTTAACCTACTCTGGTGAATATTATGTGGTATAGCAAGATGTCTGTGGGATAGGAAGAACTGCTGGTAACACGTTGTAACTGTGCATATAAACATTCATGTTCATGTGTCAAGGCGGGGAGATAATTGCCAGTTAAATCTACTGGAAAAATCATTAATTATATTAAACTAAAGCTTTGAAAATAAAGTTGGTTTTAAATCTTTTAAAGATAATGTTGACTTTATAAATATTTTTACTTCAAAGATTTAAAAATCAATATTTTTTGTTCTGCTTCCTCCCCCTCCTCTCTGCTCCCCGTCCATTATCTCCTCCTCCTTCTTCTTCAGTTCAAGAAAAGATCTTGCAAGAAAGATGAGATGATGGTGCCTGTCTTGCATTTCTACCAGGGATTAATTTAAGAATAGCGCAATTATGCTACTCAGATAAGCACAACCTCATAAGAGCACCACCAGGTATCCTTTTTTAGGCATTACAAAGAACCTATAAGTTGTTATTGTTGAAAATAGTAGACAAAGTTGAACTGGTGACCATAATTTAACTAAGGCTAATATTAAAGTCTTTATAAATGAACTTGCAGCATAGAGCGCAACAGAGCAATAGAATCAAATTACTACTGATATACTATGCTGCAATTTTGTGTGGTCCATTTACATTTCAATGGAAAACTGGAAATAGGTATTCTAAAGGATGCAGTTAGATAAATTGCAAATGCACACATTTGTCTAAGGATTTTCTTTTGACAGCAAATTCTTTTCCTGCTTGAAAAAACAATAGAAATGAAACAACACAAAGTTACTCTGGCAAAGGGGTCTAGCAGATATTTCAGAGCTTCGTGATGATCAATCAAAGTTAAAAAGTAACTTTTGGGTATGGGATAAGTAACTATGCACACAAGAGTGGGGTGAGCAGGGTTTTTTTATTTTTGCTTTTTTTAACCTACTCATTAAGAATGACTGGTATAGCACCTTGTACATATCAAATGCAACAGTGAAACAGACTGTCCATCCTTAACAGAAATCAAGTACTCATATAGAAAAATCGGCATGAAACATGAAGCATTTGTTTTCCACGTGAATAAAGATAAGAGTTTATATCACTCTTTAACTCATTAGATCAGGCGGGGCCTACATTTATTTCCAATAGCTCAGTGATTCTCAGTGAGTAACCCCCTAGGACAGCAATTTCATGTGCCACTCTCAAGAATTTCCTTGGGAAAATAGCACATGCACTTCCAAAAGTAGAGAAACCCTTTCTTTATTCAGAGGTGTCAATGTAACTTCTGTTTAAGAGAGGGACACTCATACCCATTTATTCATTCCATCTAACCTCAGTGAAAGCAGGATTTTGGCAGACCAGAGACAAGTGAAAATTCAGGCTGTCTTATACTGCATTGCATACCAGGTATAGTATAAGATTCCTGTCTATAGTTGCCTCAGACATTCACATTAATCAGTCTTCCTCTGGCAGACTTTCTTGTCAATCATCTCATTTTTTGCCAGCTGAAGCAAAACTTCAGACATTAAATGTAGTTAGCAGACTGTCCTTTGCGGAAGAAAAGTCCTAGGTTAATGAGCACCTTATTGTACGCTGTAGGAAACCTAAGACGACACCCTCTTATTTTGAGTGGTTTTATACTTATTGCTGTCTTTAATAAAATGAACATTGCTTCCACATATTAGATGTTTTACAGCAGAGTGGTATGCAGACCTGCCCTTCATGGCCTTTAGACTGAGATGAAAAGCTTGGTAACTGAACATTCATATGACACATGTAATTATGAGAACCAGTTCTCCACTGTATTTTTAAGATGGGATTTAGTCATATATATGTGTGTGTACATTTATATATTTATGTAAATATACAAATTAAATTTCTCAATATATATATAATTGTTACATATCAGCTGACCTGTATGTTTCGGTTGCTCTGCTATGTCAACTATTTACAAAACTTCAAATGAAAATATCTTTATAACTTACATTTTTTGAGTAAAATATTATTTCAAACCATGACCCTGGAAGTTAATATCATTATTTGACTCTATCTTTAATAATGCATTTAACAGAATGCAGTATTTTTCTTGCATCTTAAATTAATCTCAAGTATACGCTAACATTTTCAGCTGCTGGAGAAAACCTCCATTATGTGAACCTATGAAAGAAAGAATCTGAAAAAGTAAAATACCTTTTCTTTTCTGATGGAAACCATTGCCTTTTAAGAGTTATAGAGGAGTTTAGTTTTGAAAGAATCTCTGAAGGTCAACTTCTCTTATCTTCTGCACAAGGCAGGACAGGCTTGGATGATTGCATTATGGCCCAGGTTTCTGCATGGGTCAAGGCCTCTAGCATGCCAGAAGCAGCCAATGCAACTAGTGCAGGGCAGCTACTATGGCATGTTACTGCCCTCCTGGTGCCAAAATTAGCAGTCATGTGCAGTCTTAAGTGACCCCTCTAGGCTCCTTTGCACACCATCTAGTTCCTTTGTTCATCCAGTTTGAAGCTCTCCTGATCACTGGCACTCCCTTCGTGTTAGTCAAGTAGGAAGTCAAACGTGAGCCTGCTCCACCTTCTCTATGCATCATGAGATCAGTTACTTAGAAGGCAACTTCTCACGCTGTCTTTTGGTTCCCAGTTGTGGCTTACTCATCTTGTAAATTATGGGTCAATTACATGCTCCTTCCACCCACATGTTTTAGATTTTAAAAAAACATCAATCTGCTCTGAGCATGGATTTGGACTAGCTGACCTCTGGAGGTCCCTGGCAACCTACATTATTCTGACTTCATATATTTTAAAAAAATAGTTTTCTTATTCATATACCATGAGCAGAGGACAGAAGGTTCTGTAGCAAAAAAGGTTCTGGGCATGGTATCATTCTATTGTTTGAAGGAAGACATAAAATTTACGGTGGCAAATGTTTCGTTGCAGAATTTTTGAACTCAAACAGGCTTTATTATGACACAGGTTTGTTTTAAAAGTAAAATAAAATCTTTGTTGTTATAAGATTTTAGGGTATTCCTGTCATGTTTTCTGCCTTCGTGGTAACTGCAAGTTTTATTGTGGTTTCTTTAATGTACTTATTGGTTTATTAGGGGAGCCATTATCGGTAAGTCTGGTGGTTTTCATTCTTTTCAGATGTGAAGCAACAAATGAAACACTATGATTCACTGTTATTGACATTTTCCAATGAGCATTTGTATCTGATTTAACTAAAGTCCAGATTTTCATGTCTGAGAATTGTGTGGATGTGTGGATTGGGACATGAAAAGGAAAAGCTTACTTTCAAAACATCCCTGGGCACAGAACTTGTGATCAGTGTTTCAGATCCAAACCTCTTTCCCTTTTGTCTTCCACTCTACTTTTATGAAATAATACAGCAAATAACATTAAGAACATTATTTTTCTCCTAGGCATAGAGGTCTTCCTCTCCTATAAGTAAGTGCATCCGATCGTTGAAGTAAAAAATGGTGAGCACAGATAATGTGAGAAAACAGACAAAAAGAAAAGTAACAGCTGATGATTGATTGATAGATAGATAGGTAGATAGATAGACAGTTCATTTAGAATGGGAAAGATTTTTTCAGATAACTATTTTGTCTCCTTTTGGACAGACTTTTCCACTAGATGGATGTGAATAACTTCTGTAACATTTTTGTTGCTGGGCAACAGCCTAGGAGATATAAAAAGATGAGCCAATAAAAGCAAAGTTATACTAGAAGCCAAACTAAAATTTGCATATTCCTTGTATAGTTCTTAAAAATACAGTGTAATTATGCAAATCTTCCTCATTCTGTTAGTTAAAATGTTTGTCAACCAATCAGAGTTAATGTGAGGAAGACAAAATATCCATATGGCATTTTTGTAAAGCATGATTATTTTAGTCAGAGTGTAGGGATCCCCTTTGTACAGCTCTGCCTGGAGCTGGAAATTGTCCTTCAGCTGTTTTCTCCTTGCAGCAGGGGCATATGCTTGTGCCTGCCAGAGGGGAAAGTCCTTCCTCAGACTTGGCATCATATCATACAAGGCCCAACACAAGGCATTCTTTAAAATCTGCACTCCTCAGAAACCGCTTGTAATACAAGCCATAAGCTGTACAGGAACTACCACCTTCATTGCCTCTGTAGAGATGACGCATTCTAACCTTGCTCACACCGCTTGATCTGCACCACGTAGACTTACTGTAAATGAAGACAGTACTTCTAAGCAAGCCTTAGGATACGGTACTTATTATGGGATTAGGTTAGACGTATTGAAAGAAAAACTGCTACCTTGGTCAAGCAGAAAAACTGGATCCCTTTCAAGTGATTTAGACTGTCTTATATAGTGTCCACTAGCCCTACATTTGAAATGTCTAAAGCCAGACCAGCAGCTGAACACAGCTCTGCAAGATAGGACTCATGTAAGCATGCCTTCTTGTCACCATTGAGCAACAGGTATATCCTATCCACCGACAGTGCCAGTCCGTGTAACATCAATCTGCCACACTGGACAAGAAATTGTAGAGCCTCCATGAGCTGATTTAGAAATGCTGTTAACTTTCTGGAAGTGTTTGTTTATATTTACTAGGCTAATTAATAAGGAGATATTTCTCTTCTCAAGCTTTTTTTCCCCTCAAAAAATATTTGAAAAGCTGCATCAATGTCACCTTTAAGAGATCTTATCCAGTTTTGCCATAACAGAGTTCCCCTACTAAAAAGTCTTTCACTGTACAGAATTAAAACCCAACTGTTATTAAAACAAAAGATTTAATCAGGCACCTCTCTTCCTAGCATTAGAAAAGATTATTGATTCCTGTCATTTTCTATTTGGGACGTTGTTTTGTTGAATTGTGCATATGTAGTCCATATCATTAAATTTTCACTGGCAGAAAATGAATTGAGCTTTCACTAACAGAACACATTTGGGCTAATGTGAAAATTCCTGTTTTCAGAGTAGGTATATTGGATAAGTTGTTATATATTTAGTATATATTTCTTAATCACCCTCATCCTTCTCTTTCTACTATCATTTAAAACAATGTAAAAAAAAAAAAATGCACACTGTGGCATTTTACCTTTCCTCCTTCAAAGAATGTCCCTTACTAATGGAATTGTTTCATGAGATTTTAAAAACAGTACCAAATCACAATAACCAATTTCTTTTTCTGCCTTCCTTATACAGTTTCTCTTCTCCAACCAATGCATGTCTACTGCCATTTTGGTCTACCAGTAAACATCCATAATTTAGAATGCTTGTTTTTTGCACAATGGCATTAGTATAGACGTATAGAGAGTATCTCTACAGGATAAAATGCTGAAGTTCAGACAAAAGAAGAACAGCAACAGCAACTGCACCTCCTAAAAGAAGTGAGGAGAAGGTTATGTTTGCCAGAATACAATCTTCGGGCAACATCATTGATAAAAGAGGAAACTTTTAATATGTTATACTGAAGTGCTGCTTAGGCATGCACACTTTGAAGAGAAAAACACCAGGAAGAATAATTTGAACCAGGCACTAAGGCTGTTTCTGTGACTGAAGGCAGTGTGCAAAACTGAAAGAGCTATGTGCTGGTTTTGGCTGGGACAGAGTTAATTTTCTTCATAGTAGCTCTTATGGGGCTACGTTTTGGATTTTTGCTGGACACAGTGCTGATAATACAGGGATGTTTTCATTATTGCTGAGCAGTGCTTACACAGAGTCAAGGCCTTTTCTGCTTCTCACACCACCCCACCAGCGAGTAGGCTGGGAGTGCACAAGAAGCTGGGAGGGGACACAGCTGGGACAGCTGACCCCAACTGACCAAAGGGATGTTCCATACCATATGACGTCATGGCCAGCATATAAAGCTGGGGGAAGAAGAAGGAAGGGGGGACATTTGGAGTGATGGCGTTTGTCTTCCCAGGTAACTGTTACGCGTGATGGAACCCTACTTTCCTGGAGATGGCTGAACACCTGCCTGCTGATGGGAAGTAGTGAGTGAATTCCTTGTTTTACTTTTCTGGCATGTGCAGCTTTTGCTTTACCTATTAAACTGTCTTTTTCTCAACCCATGAGTTTTCTCACTTTTACCCTTTTGATTCTCTCCCCCATCCCACCATGGAGGGAGCAAGCAAGTGGCTGTGTGGTGCTTAGTTGTTGGCTGGGGTTAAAGCATGACAAGCACGTAGACCTATGAGATATGACTTAGAAATCTGGATTTGCTTCTTGGCTCAGACATAGTGTTCTTGCATTGCGGTACTCAGAATTTAGGAGGGAAAGGGTTTCCGAATGCAATAGAGTTGGAGTTCAAAGTGTAAATTAAAGTTCAGTACTGTCCTGAAAGGTGGTCAAGAAGCCTGGGTGAGCATAGATATTATCCATTATATAATGCTTTGGGTAATTTTTCTTCATCTTAGTAGCAGTGATTTTCTGGTACAGAGAATTTAAAAACAGGTGAGTAGATTATTTTGATCACTAACTCAGAGTGTTAATTAAATTGACTGCATGTATAATAAATAAACAAATACCCCAATGGTCATAAGAATTTTATGTTCAAATTTAAGGACATTTTTGAATTCAGACTGCAGTTTCATTGCATTTGCATCCATTGCTACTTGGATGAGGAAGTTGCAAAAACTACCTCATTGGCAAGGTCCCAGCATTATATATCGTCTTGCTGATTCTTGCAGCTCTTTTCTGGTATAAGTTGTTATACTTATTTTAGGCATGTACAAGACTGCTAGTGCCTGGTCCTACAGTATTGTCATGTATGCTCTGGGATCCCCTCATTCAGTTATATATATTCCCTGTTCATCAAGAAACAGCAGCCAATATCTCAATTGCTCAGTTGAAGGAGATCAACCTTGGAAAACTACCTAGTAAGAGAACTGAAAAAAGGAATAATGATATGTCAGTTTGCTCTTTGATCTGTGGTCTCAGATCTATTTTAAATAGTCAGCAATGAAGCCAAGGTGGGCTGGGTGTTATAGCATATGACTGGAACACATTATCAAAACAGTCAAATCACACATTTACGTGATTCCATGAGCTTCAGTGGCAGTATGATTATACTTGAGGAAATAAAATACACAAGTGGGTTCATAGAAGGTGATGCATGTCTATGGACAGAGGATTTGATATCAAGCTGTATTGTATTAAAAAGGTATTTTGGTGGCAGTCTCACCAGGCACATGTGGTATAATGTGGAAGGATTATACACTGTATTGCTGATGGTAGGATCTGAAAAATAAAGAATCGAGCAGACTTTAACAACAGTCAAGGTCCAGATCACCTCAGGAATTGTCTCAAGTAGGCTTCAAGAGGCAGATTTGGGGAAAGAGGGTGGCGACCTCTGATTTTTAGTGGACGAGGTATCATTGCCTCTTACATTTTATGACTCCTAAATGAACCAAAGATTTTGGAGCCTTACTGCCATGAGAGTGTATGACAAGATGCATGCATCCAAACACTCAACATGTCTGGATATAGATTTAGTTATGAATCAAAATTTTATTATAAGACTACTATTCAATCCAGTTACTTTGACATGTGTCACCTTTTCAACCATGTCACCGCTGAGCATTTTCAGTTGTTCCCAGCTTACTATTAGGACACTTAACCAGAATGACAGTCTCTGGATTAGCTTCTGAGATAAATGTACAGTTTAACTACTGAAACATCTCACAAGATTCTAGATGGGATTTGTCTTTAAGAAGTTGAGAGAAATTAGCATGCAGCACAAATGATATATTGCTTGACAGAAGTTTTCAAAATCTAGCAGTAAAACAGCTGCCAGATTGTGTTTTAAACTGCAGGGCTTATTCTCTTGCTGTAGAGACTTACGGGTTTTACATAACTTTTATCTCATCTAATGTCAATCTAGTATGAGCTAGACTCCAGTAATTTTACTGGCAAATTCTCTTAGCTTGCAAGTATTTTTCAGTGTTTGTGTGTTAGTCCATTTGTAGGGTGGTGCTTAATAAGTACCATAATAAACTTCAGTTTATGTATGTTTCAGTCATGCTGGGAATGTATAAATAGGCAAAGGAAACATAACTCGCTGAAAACCACATTCTGCTTAATGTCAACAACTGCTTAGTAGGCTCCTTTATGAGCTTATTTAAATCATGTATTGCAAGGTACAACAGAATTTTTCTGTGAGCTAAGTGGAACTGTCTAATTACTCTTCCTAAGTGAGTGCAACAGAACTCCTTGGCATTCCTCGGAGTACTTTTTCTTTCCAGCATTTGCATTAGAGTTGCCATGGACAGCAGTGTATGCTTGCTACCAGTAGTTAATCATCTTAATTTTTTTAAGCCTGAGCAGCTGATTCTATACAAGCAGCTCCACTCTCAATCAGCTGGAATTTAAGGGCAAGCTACCAGGCAGTTTTAAAACAGAAAATAAAATACTTTGTTGTACCTTCTGCTTAACTGTGAATACTTCTGCTGCCTTGCAGTTTAGTTGGCCCATTTTCATAAATATCTCATGTTGATTGTAATCACTCGTCTTCATTTTTCCCATATGTATAGAATAAGAAGGGAAGAATTTAAACTGCAGATGCTCCTCCCCATTGTTATATGAGACCTTGTGGAAACATTGGAAAGCTTCTCAAAAAGGCACATGTAGTCTGTACGATCTCTCTCTCTCCCCTTCTCTTGCCTTACATATGCATGTTGTGTATATATGTGTGTATATATACCTAAACACTCCAGTATATTTTATATGTCCATCAAAAAGTAAATGTTCAGGTAACATAAGCTAGTCCTTAAATACCATAAATAAGTCTATTCTATGTAAATGAAGCCCATTAGTTGTAATGGCCTTAATGTTTTACACTGTGTGAAGTACTGTCCATCATTTAAGCAGCGAATTTATTTCTAAGAAAAGAGAAATGGGATTTTTTAATGGAATTTGACAATGACATAAGACTGTGTAAATTTTTTACTAAATATTTTTCAAAAGATTTTAAAACAGGTGTTCTTTTTCAAATAGAGTTTGTTTTTATTTATTGAAGGAAAAAAGAGGACATGATGTTTCTAACAATTTTTACTTTTCTAATACTTTTAACTTTTTAATTACTTGTGCTTTATTTTTTACCTACTAATTTTTAAGAGGAAAAAAAACCCCTGTTAGACAAAGGGATCCTCAGAGGATATAAATAGAAAGAAAGGAAAAGAAAGATTCACATCAGTCTTTTGGAAAAATGTTGTTTCAAAATTTCACTTCAGAAATAAATCCTCTTTCAAAAAAGGTGAAAGTTTTCACTTTTGCATCATGAAAACTGTTTTTCCATCTTCAACCAACAGTATTTAACCTATTCACAAAAATCAGTACTGTAATCCTGTACTGACAAGAAGCTGTGAGGATATTCTTTTTCATCAGTTTTAATGCTGTATTATACTGAGCACTTTACTTTTACTTTAAAAAGTCTTTAAAGAATATGCTTAAATCTAAGCTTCTGGTTTCAATTACAGCAATGAAGTGGTATTCGTTGATATTATAGCAGTATTTACTGAGGCACACAAACAGTGGCATGATGTCAGCGAACACTTCACTGCTGGAACTGAAATAAGTAACACTGCTTTACGTGCTTAATTTTAAGCACGTGCTTTAGTCAGAAAGCCCAGTGCCTGGGGATCATCTCTTGGGCCCCTCTGCTTGCTGTCTATACAATGTAAACCTGTAGCCCTGTAGCGCAGCATTGCCATTGCTAGCAATGGACCATAAGCACTGTACCGAGTTTGCAAGGCCTCAGCAGTGAGGTTTGTCAGTCCTACTCTGTATTAACTTTTCTTAACCCGCCTACAGTTTCACTTTTCTTGGTTTAGCTGTGACAGCAGTTTTTCTAATTGACCAGGTGTCCATGGATAGATCGGTTTACTTTTGTTTATATTTGTGTGATACAAGCACAATTTTAAATAATAGATAGCAGCAACAAGCAGTTACTCTGTGCAGAACAAGATATTTACAACTAACACAAAAACACAGTGAAGAGAAACACAGCCCTGATATGACAGCAGAGGCCTTGTCAAGTGGAGCACAGGACACTGTGCAGAGGTGCACAGGCGTGAGATGGTCAGAGATGTGAGGCAGGGTGGCCCTGGAGGCCCCAAGGCTGTACACAGATCACCCATGGTCCCTTACAGAAATGCAGATCTGGACAAAATGGGTTTTAGAAGTGACAAAGACAACACAGAAATAGTATTTATCATATGTAAAAGGCACCATATATGGTAAATTTGGCTGTAACATGGAACTGCAGACTAGTGAAGAAGCAGAAAGGTTTAAAGTATGTTACCAAACATATGAAAAATAACTCAAAGTGAATTCTAGACCAAGGAAGAAACACTGATCAACTTCAGCATTACAATCCTGCCATCGAAGGACTCCAGATGCTGAAGACTCTGCATAACACACACCCCCTCTCAGCACCAGCATGAGCCCCCCAACCTTAGGATCCAGAGGAGCAGTGGGAGGGTGACCATAGCTCCAGAAGAAGGAGTAGAAACTGAGACATTTGTATAACAGCTTTAACTGCATTATTTTTCTTTCTTTTTTCTGTAACAATTAGATCTAGACTCATAATTCTTGAATTACACTATTGAGATTTCAGTCATACTAACAATAAATTCTTGGCTTTATATACATATTTTTATATATTTATATTTATATATCTTTGCATGTAAACAAGATTTTGAGGATAACAGCAATGAAGCATTGGATTGTTTGTAGGAAATCTTGGTATTACCAGAACAAAAAAAGTAGTGCTTTGCTGGACTGAAGGTAGTACATTCTATGAGGCAGAATTGTCTCTTTAGAAGATGAATAACCTCAGGGCTATGTCAGCAAGCAAAATTCCTATTGATCTGTTCTTTTTTCTCAAGTGACAATAAAACTTAAAAGAAGCAACACTCTCAGACCAAATTTGCATTACAAACTTTTGTTGGAACAGTTTATTGGTCCGGAGTATATGATGAAGTATGATTAACTATCAAATTAATTATGCTAGGGAAAAAGATACTGATATAGAGTATACAGGGACAACTTTTTAACTTTTTTAATTTTTTAAAGATGGGATTCCAGCTAAGCCCTTTTCACATAGAGGAACATCTGTATATTGGATCCTGAAGATGATTTATCTTCTCCCTAGACCCTCCTGAGTGACAGGCTTCTCTACTTATCTTGTCAAAATGTTCCCAACCATCAAACTATTCCATTCTGGTACCTGTAATAGTCTTAGGTCCTTCCATCCTCCTTGGAGTCTACAAATCACCCTATCTCCTGCTTCTCTAAATGTGAGAAATATGGATATTTGTTAAGCATTTGGTACGTCAACAACATAGCTCCCTTTCAGGTTCTAGTTTCCATCTTCCACAGTTTTTTACTTTTTGCATGTTTTTTCTTTGCCTCTCTCACCTCATGTATTTATTCTATTCCCACTTCATTGTCTTATTTCTTTTTTTCTCATCTTCAGGATGAAAGCTTTTCCTACTCTGCCACTTTTGTTAGTCCTGCTTTTTTTTATGTTGGCAGATGTCTACACTTCTGGAGTTCCCTGTGCAGCTTCTGCTCTTTCCTGTTCCATCACGTCACTAAAAATTCTCCACGTTCAGACAGACCCACTCTGAAGTGTTATTCCAGCAAAATCTGACATGACTGCAACCTAAGCACTTTCTTGACTCATGGATTATCAAGGGAGATCAAATTAACTAGCTTTTGGAAAACCTGTCCATGAAATCATAGAATCATAGAATCATTTAGGTTGGAAAAGACCTTTAAGATCATCAAGTCCAACCGTTAACCTAGCACTGCCAAGTCCACCACTAAACCATGTCCCTAAGCACCACGTCTACCCGTCTTCTAAATACCTGCAGGGATGGGGAATCAACCACTTTCCTAGGCAGCCTGTTCCAATGCTTGACAACTCTTTCAGTGAAGAAATTTTTCCTCATATCCAGTTGAAACCTCCCCTGGCACAGCTTAAGGCTCTTTCCTCTCATCCTATCACT
This sequence comes from Platalea leucorodia, assembly GCF_965183815.1. NCBI lineage: Eukaryota > Metazoa > Chordata > Aves > Pelecaniformes > Threskiornithidae > Platalea > Platalea leucorodia. The sequence continues at coordinate 105,477,300 of NC_138824.1, forward strand.
TGCTACTTGGGAAAAGAGGCCAACACCCGCCTCACTACATCCTCCTTTCGGGTAGTTGTAGAGAGCAATAAGGTTTCCCCTCAGCCTCCTTTTCTCCAGGCTAAGCAACCCCAGCTCCCTCAGCCGCTCCTCATAAGACTTGTGCTCTACACCCTTCACCAACTTCGTTGCTCTTCTTTGGACACGCCTCAGCACCTCAATGTTTTTCTTGTAGTGAGAACTGAATGCAGTATTTGAGGTGTGGCCTCACTGCTGCCGAGTACAGGGGGATGATCGCTTCCCTGGTCCTGCTGGCCACACTATTCCTGATACAAGCCAGGATGCTATTGGCCTTCTTGGCCACCTGGGCACACTGCTGGCTCATATTCTGCCAGCTGTCAACCAACACCCACAGGTTCTTTTCAGCCAGGCAGCTCTCCAGCTACTCCTCCCCAAGCCTGTAGCGTTGTTGTGATCCAAATGCAGGACCTGGCACTTAGCCTTCTTGAACCTCATACAATTGGCCTCAGCCTCCAGCCTGTCCAGATCCCTCTGTAAAGCCTTTCTACTAATGATTAACTATATCAAATACTCAGATGGAAAATAAAGATCATATAACTGTGTAATATACTAGATGATAGATACATAATCTACTAAAGCCCATGGGATACTGTTCTTTCCTCCCACTCCTTAATTTTAATAAACCTTACATTGGTCTAAAAAAGAGGAATAAGTATCTTGTAGCAAACACATGATCACTTTGAGGATGTTGTGAGGGCACAGCTGGCCTTTATTGCTGTGAGTGTATTTACCTGGGACCCGGACCCACACTTCTATGAGCCCAGGAGACCCATTCATGCTCAAGACCTACAGGCCTGGCTTCTTCCAGGTTCGTTTCTAGTGGGTAGATCTCAGACCCAAGTTGTAGCTGTGTCCCCAGCCCCGTCTCCCTCTGCTCCTGACAGATCTCCCCCGATCTGTCCCCTTGCAGTGCCCAGGCTTCGAAGGGGCCCACTGCCTCCCACGGCTCTGCCCACCATGCTCAGGGGCTAGAGGCTAGAGGGTGAGGGCAGGGCCCCTCCCGCGCCTGAGTCAACCTGCCTGGGCTGGCGTCAAACGCATCCCGCCATGCTCCCTGGCAGAGGTGTTTCTGGTCAGGCCGGCTGTTAATAGGAAACACTATATTCTCCTTTTCTTGTGGTCCTGCCTGCTCAGTCACTTCTGTCTTTTTTCCTCTTCCTGTCTTTCATCAGATTAAACGGGCATATGGGGGAAAACTACTCCTGAAAATGAGTTCTAATATTGCTCTTAAAATGCTTGGAGAGTATGTGGATCCCCAGCTGAAGTCAAGATGGGGCGTAGCTCAATTTTCTCTGTTGTTTACCTCACAAATTAATATTTTATAAATGATATTTTTAGTAAAGCTTAACTCCAGTTATGGAGGAGATCATAACATTGTGGTAGGTTTTTTTAATAAAAAATAAGGAAAGTTTAAGTTACATAACCTGTATTTCTTCCTAACTTATTCCTAATATAAAAGTTTTTTTTAAACATGTGATATAAATTAAATATTCATCTAGTGTTTATAAATATTACTCCTCGAATGGATCAATATTTACTTTGGTTTTAATTACTGAAAAATCAAATATTAACTGGAATGTGTTAATCCGGGCTTGCTTCAAGGACCTGTGACTTCAAACTCTCAGCCTTTTGAAGCCTATTCCAAGATTTTCTATACTGTTTGTGCTGTACAAGCTCTTCTCCATGGGGTTTAAAATGTAACAAGGTATTTTAAGATCCAGAAGAGGATAGAGGAACTTACAATGCAAACCTGCATAAGAGCAAGTAAGCATCTACTTATGTGTGATGAAACAAGGAGCCCCATAGTTAAACACATTTTCATGTAAACTTTGTGGTCCAAGTACTCCAAGAATTCCTCAATTTAGGGTTTCTCTGCCAGTGAGCTTTCAGGATTTTTTGTCCACACAAAATACAGGCTTTTTTTTCTTGGTTTTGGTGTGTAGTTTTTTAGAGTTTGTTTGTTAGAGGGGAAGAGGGTGTCTAGATTTTGAAGACAGATAGTGTTTTTAATCCATGTAAAAATATTTCCAAAGTACCCAAACTTTATCACTTCCAAAACTGTAGGTCTGGACAACTGTAGGGAACCACTTTTTTCCTGAACATTCACTTACATTCTTGTATCATTGCAAAATTGTGAGAAGGCTAGAAATAACCTTCCTCTACTACAAGGTATCAATCTCGGCTACAGAGAAAGCCTCCCATGGAGCAGATACCTTGGTCAGTCAGTAAGATTGTTATTATATGGGGGTTTTTTTAATTTATTCCACATCAATAGAAAGCTTAAATGTTGGTGAGGAGGGATGTGTAATTCTAATTTTTATGCAAAACATCGCATAATTTCTTTGAAGTTAAGAGTTGCTAAGAAGATTAACAATGATGGTAAAAGGTCCTGCTAATGATGAAAGATTCAAGGTAGTATCCTGTTATGAGGTTTCACCATTTCAGACTCTTTTGATGCTTAAATACCAAACAAACTAAACTAATTTGAAGATAATTGTGGACTGTGCCTCAGGTGTGGATTTGGGAGACGGTAAACAGACTTGGAGAACTTCTACATGGGCTGGTTCTGGAGTTGGTTGTTCTGCTGCACACTGGCCAGAATAACTGGGACGGCAAAACAACACCTGCCATAAGAAGAAATGTGATCTAGTGCTAATTAAATAAATGAATGAAACATGCTATACTAAGCTATCTAGCTATAAAATAAAAATAGCACAGCAGTATTCTCTTCCTCACTCTTCTGTCATGCCATCGTATTATCAGCACCTAATTACTTCCAAATAGAGACACTATAAAGTATTATCCCAAAAAGCTGACAGATAAATACTCAGGTTTTATCTGTTATTTCTATTACAGCTGAATATTTTTTTCCTACTATTAATATGTTCTGTGAATTTGTCAATGAGTGTTCTCTTTATTGGTGATTCTATCACTTTTGCTTACAAAGGACAACCTGTCATTTTCTCAAAGAAGAGAGATTTAGACAGTAGCTTTTTTCTTACAAATTTACTGGGTAAGAATGGACTTTGAACAGCACATGGCATAAACAAAAAGAGGATCACAATTGCCTCTTGTTTTAGATAAATTTAGAAAGTAACCAAAACCCAATTGCTCGATCATACAAGATCTCTGAAAGAAGAAAAAGCTATATTTATTGTCTAGTTTCAGGTTTTTCCCCATCTATATGAAAGATACAAGAGCTCTGTGGGCCAAGGTTAGTAGTGATTTCACCTAACTGTGAGGATAGTTCAAATGCCACTGAGTAAGCCCTTGGGAGACTGTCCTCTATCAAAAAACTGTGTCTTTTCCTGCCTTTCCCCAGATGTAGCTAACTAAAGCAATAATACATACACAGAACTAATTTATGTATATAAATTATTGCTAGTGGTCACTTTTCATAATCATTAGAAAGAATAATTAACATCTGAAAGTGGAATAAAACCACAAATGGTCTATTGCTTTGTTATTCTTTGCTATTCCTACAAAATCTTTCCAAAATGATCTTGTGTGTGTAATGTGAGATCGTTTCTACTGGTAGTGTTAAAGATATACTGAAAAAAATAAATTCAAGAATAAAAACTACATTTAGTTAAAAACCCACTAATTTCCACTCAATAAAGCAAATAAATACAGAAGTGAAAGGGTTTGAAGTCACAGCATCATTGACCTGTGAGAGATCAAAAAGTCTGTTCCCCTGTCCTAGGGCATGATAACTTAGATTATAACCTTCTTGCCAGGGTCTTTTCTAGTTTGTTCTTGAAGTTTTCTATGGGTGAAGACCACTTCACTTACTTCCACAGTATAAAATTGTACATGGACATCCTGTCTTTATAGGTCTTCTTTCTTGCAGCAATCTTTTTAAGTCTTTGGAGATCTGTACCATGTCCATTCTCAGTATTCGTTTTTTTTGACTAAAAGATCGAAAGTAGGATATATTTAATTGATGACAATTCTTTTTTTTTTTTCTCACTTCTGCAAAACATCCGCTTGATGCATGGCATGTGGCTAAGTAGTCCAGGTAAGCGTAGTACAGATTTGTTTATTCACAACCCTTCCAATTGTGCCTCTCCTCAGCTTTCAACCATTTTGGTCATCTGTTGGTCACTAACTAACATTCTCTTTTAGGATATTAAGGTGTTCTTGATTCACTCTTAGTTTGCAATTCAATGATGCATCCTGATGCCTTTACTCGATAGCTGCTACCTACAAAGTTCTTGATTGTTACACGAATTTGCCTGAGTGGCAGCACCTTGCCCTTTCCTCTGTATAAAGAGCATCATGCATCTTTCATATCATATATCATCAATTTTGCAAGATCATTTTGAGTCCCAAATTCCTTTTCCTGTATTTGAAAATCTCTTTCAAAGTGATGAAATTTGTGAGTTGAATAAGCATATTTCATCATCCTGGTTTCTAATAAAAATACTGAAGACAACAAAAGTCTGATTCTGCTTGATAACCTTTCATTGTTAATAGCAAACCACTGAGAGTCATTTAGATTTCCAAGGAGTTCACAGCCCAGTACGTTATTTTCAGCTAGACCATGCTTCCTCATTTGCACGTAAGAATGTCACGTGTCAAAAGCCTTACTAGCATGAAAATATGACATTTGCTACTTCTTCTCTATCCACAAGTCTTATTGCCATGTCAGAGAAGGAAATTAAATTGGTCTGACAGAGCTTTTTTCTTGACAAATCTGTGTTAGCTGCTCCATACCTCTTGAAAGACATTTTTTCCACTCTGTTGTTCAGCTTCTGGTTTCTTAACTGAACTGTAACTGTCATGAGACCTCAGTTGTTTTCTAATTACCACAGAGCTTTTGGGGCAGAAAAGGTCTAGATATTGCTTATTTTTAAAAGTAAAATAATATTGTTATTTTTCTTCTAGGCTTTTTAGCAGTTAGAAAACAAATACGTAAGCAAACTGCCAGCTTATATCTTAGTGCTTTATTTGACTACTGTCTGCAACATACAGATGGTTGAACTTTAAAATAACATATTTAGATTTTTTTTATTATTTTAGTTTTGTTACACTTAACACTTAGCATTATCTATAAACACAATATATTTTAATATGTGATTATATTATGGGATATTCTGACATAAACAGCATGAGTAAAAATGTTTATTCCCATGAATTTGAATTCTAGGGCAAAGCCATGAATTTTCCATAGGTGCTATTCCCAAGTACAGAAATAACAATCAATTCTTAAAAGAAAAAAACAGAATAAAACTCCAAAAAGAAATTCTAAATGACAGCCCATTCTAATACGGTAATCAATGGCTATCTACTTTTGAGATGCTTTTTTGAAAATGCTGTTGAAAAAGCTGACCATTTCATTGATAAATGGTCTTTATTTATAAAATAAAGATGATTAGTCTTAATTTAGAAAATGAAAGTAAAAAGTATTTTGTCTCTTGTACATGCTGCACTAAATATCTGCATGTTATTATAGCCTCTTGTTTATGGGAGGGTCACTGTACCACAGATTGTGTAATGATACAGCTCACACTGGGCAAACTCAAAGTCTGATGGAAAAATAAATCCATAATATTCAACAATCAGAGGGGCAAAATGCCCTGAGAGCAAGGCATCTGATATTAATTTTATTTGTAGTTTGCAACAAGTCATGCTGAAATATAGAAGAGATTCAAGAACCTACTACAAAATGAAATTATGTGCTAAGGGGGTTTTCTCTTGTCCTTTGTTGAACATTTGTGCTAGTAAACTTAAAGTTTTACTGAAAGGTTTACCTGTGTATTCCAGGAATGTGAGAAAATTGCTGTTAAACAGGTGGCTTGGTCATTTGTGAGTATATTTAGTTAAAGCAGTCAGGTGGACTCTATTTTTGAATGTGAACCAGTTGATCAAGAGAGAGTCAGAAAATCTCAGATGTACTCTGAGACGACCTATTAGCTGTCTAACATTTGGCAAGTGACTTTTTTTTGGGGGGGAGGGGGGTTGCTTTCTTCACACTGCCTTCAAATATAAGATGGGAACATAAGAAGAGTCCAAAGATCCATCTAGTATTATGTTCTACTGACAGTGGTTAAAAGCAGATGGCTAGGGAAGAGTATAATAACAGGGCAAGCATATGATGACACTTCCCCAAACACTCCTTCAACTGCCAATAATTTATGGCTCAAAGGTTTTTTCTTCTCTCTGCCCAAAGATGTCACAAAGCATGGTTCTTGTTTCATAGTCACTTTCAGAAATCCTGTTGAAGTCAAATGAACAACCTTAGTTTTTGTGCTTCTATATCCTTCTTGTCCTTACCCTTATGTGAACAACATATAATTTCATTAATCAGTTCCACAACTTCTTTTTAACCCCACTTATTAGCATGCTGTGATCTCATTTATTAGCAGTGCCTAAGATGGATTTTGGATTTACAGATTTATCTTCTCTGACTCCAAACGCTACCTGCAAAAAGGTTGTATTCCAGAATTTATAGCCACTGATAGAACTGCAAATTTGAAATGTTGGGCTGCCAATAAGTTGTAGTGAACCACATTTTTTACAGATTGCAACTTACTTCATTAGGAAGTTGGACTGGTGCTCATACAATGCCTGATATCCCTATTGTAGATAAAACCTTAATTTTTAGATAAGATTGTAGTGCTAATCATTCCAGTCAGCCAATTCATGTTCTTTAACCTTTGTTTTGTTTTTTACCAGATGTGTTTTGAGCAATTTGGCTCTTTGGGTATAACCAAACAGATTTACAAAAAGCTGGAAAGGTAAGATAATTTTCACTGCACATTATGAAAGTAACTTTGAGAATATTTTAGCAATCAAAAGTATGGGCTAAATATGACAACAGTGTTCAGTCACCATTATTAAAGTTTTTACAGTATGGTAAGACATTGGCTGCCCTGCACTTTTTCACAATCATTTTCTTCTTTCCTTGTCAATTTTGAGGCCCCTTAAGGTAGCAGAATGCTTCAGTGGAGTTACAATAAATGTTCCCAGCTGATGATCTTCTGAGAAGAAAGAAGTCAAGAGCATGAAAAATCTCCTATAGTTCAACAAAAATTTATGACACAGAATTTTGTTTTTCAAAACACCTTTGTTGGTTTTGTTATTGACAATTTATGTTCACCTCCAACCACACATGCATATAGGAAGATTTTTTTTTAATTAAGATGTACAGTATGACTTCAAATTTTTGAAACAGCAGCAAATTACAGCGTACATTTTTGATTGCTATACATTTGAGGAGCAATGTGACAAAAGAAGGAGTTGGTATTGATTAAGAGTAATCAGTTCTGGTGGGAGAATCAGTTAATATATAACATTTTCAAAAGTCAGTTTTAAGCTAACAGTGGCTGGAAGGAGAGGGCAGAATATAATTACAGTATAAATGCTCAAATTTGATTTTCATCTAAGCTATTAATAAAGCATTTAGAATTCATTTCTTGTTGATTACATTCTCTTCTTTTTATAATCCAATTCGATGGCAGCTTTAGGCCTTTCAGACATGGATACGTGACATCTGAGTGTCAGGTAAATGCCAATGAAATCAATCTTCTATCTTTCCTATTAAAACTGTCTGATGTTGGCAGTTTGTAGGCCTAATATTCAGTCAATAAATAAATAAAGACCCAACAGCTATAGACAGTGTTGTAAACACAAAGCCTTCTAGTAATACAAATCAGGACCCTTGGATAAAAAAAAATTAAAAGAGACTTTAGAATAATTAACTAAAATGCATTTTTTGTACTTTTCACATGCATTGGAAGAGTTAGGATTCACTTTTTTAAAGTATTTTTCTCTTTAACCTTGAGGACTGGAAATGTCAGGAAGTGTTTTTTTGTGTAATCAAATGACTGGAGCACCTAACTACAAATTAAGAGTGGTAGAACATGTGGAAAGCAGATGTTAACCATCCAAAAATATAAAATTGATTAATTTTCTGCACACAGTGTCTTTCTTCTAAGCAAAAGACTTTGAGAATGGGCAACTAGAATTGATGAATAAACAGACTGTAAAATTCTTGTGTTACTTGCCCAGTTTGGATTTATAGGGAGTAGAGTCCTTTACATTTATGAGCTGTTTGGGCAGAGATGGAAAATTATTTAAGAATGGTTATTTATTTTTGAGAAAATAAGTGCTGAAACTGATCGTCTCTTCCTCTTCTCACTGATGCTCTTCCCTTAACTATTAATGTTCCAAATGAAATTTAACATTCTGAGTTTCTGTCCAGCTCCGAGCACAAAGCAGGCAGTGACTCATAGGAAGATGTGACATGAGTCCAACAGGGTCCAGAGTCTGCGGAGGAATATGCTCATAACATAGAGGAGATGAATATGACAGTCAGACTTGGGAATGTGTGGCTTGTTGTGAAATAAGTCTTATCAAGTAGTTTGAATATTAGTAGCAAATGGCAACCTAGACCTTTCTGACACATAGATTAGTTTGCATTTGGGTTTGTACTTAATCCTTTGACATATACAGAAGGTGGAAGCAGGAAGAAAATATATAGAAGGTGGAAGCATGGACAGGTAATCTAGGAGGAATACAGAGACAGTGTCTGAGCATGCAGACAGGGGATTAGGAAAGGCAAATCCCAACTGGAGTTGAATCTGGCAAGGGAAGTCAAAGGCAACAAGAATGGCTTATATAAGTACACAGGTGATAAAAGGAAGACTAGGGAAAATGGGGGTACACAGTAAATAAGGCAGGAGACCTGGTTACACAGAACATGGTAAAGGCTGAGGTCCTCAATATCTTCTTCGCATCAGTCTTTACTAGCAAGACCAGCCTTCAGGAATCCCAGGCCTCAGAGACCAGGGGGGAAATCTGGACCAAGGAATACATACCCTTGATGCGAGAGGATCAAGTTACAGAATACTTAAGCAAACTGGACATACATTAGTCCAAGGGCCCTGATGGGATGAGTGCTGAGGGAGCTGGTTGATGTCATTGCAAAGCGATTCTTGATAATCTTTGAATGATCCTGACAATTGGGAAAGGTGCCTGAAGACTGGAGGAAAGCAAATGTTACTCCTATCTTTAAAAAGGGCAGAAAGGAGGGCTTGGGGAACTACAGACCATTCAGCCTAACCTCGATACCTGGGAAGGTGATGGAGCAACTAATCCTGGGAACCATTTCTAGGCTTGTGAAAGACAAGTCCGTCAGGAGTAGTCGGCATGGATTCACCAAGGGAAAGTCATGCTTGACCAAATGAGTAACCTTCAACAATGAAATTACTAGCTTGGTAGATGAGAGGAGAGCTATGGATATTGTCTACCTTGACTTTGGTAAGACTTTTACATTGTCTCCCTTAAGATTCTCACAGAGAAGCTGGTGAAGTATGAGCTGGATGAGCAGACAGTGGAGGTGGATTGAAAACTGGCTGAACGGCCAGGCCCAGAGGGTGGTGATCAGTGGCGTGAAGTCTAGTCAGAAGCCAGTAACCAGAGTTGTATCCCAGTGGTCAATGCTAGGTCAGGTCCTGTTTAACATATTCATTAATGTTCTGGATGTTGGGTCAGAGTTTACCCTCAACAACTTTGCTGATGATGCAAAACAGAGAAGAGTGGCTAATACATCAGAAAGCCATGCTGCCACCCAGAGGGACCTTGGCTGGCTGGAAAAATGGGCTGACAGGAATCTCATGAAGTTCAACAAGGGGGAATCACAGAGTCCTGCACCTGGGGAGGAACAACCCCATGTACCAGTATATGTTGGGACCACCCTGCTGGAAAGCAGCTCTACAGAAAAAAACCTGGGGGTACTGGTGGACACCAGGTTGAAAATGAGCCAGTGATGTGCCCTTGAGGCAAAGAAGGCTAATGGTATCCTGGTCTGCATTAGGAGGAGTGTTGCCAGCAGGTTGAGGGAGGTGATCCTTCCTCTATACTTAGCACTGGTGAGACCACACTTGGAGTGCTATGTCTAGTTCTAGGCTCCCCAATACGAGAGACACAGAGCTTCGGGAGTGAGTCAGGTGAAGGGCCACTAAAGTGACTAGGGTACTAGAGCATCTCTCCTATGAAGAAAGGCTGAGAGAGCTGTGAGACCTCCGGGGGGCATCTTATCAATGTATTTAAAAACAGGAAAAGCAGGTCTAGAAGCAGCCAGGCTCCTTTCACTTGTTTCCAGTGACAGGACAAGAGGCAATGAACATAAACTGAAACACAGAAGCCTTTGTCTGAACATAAGGAAGCATGTTTTTTTACTGTGAGGCTGACTGAGCATTGGAGCTGATTTCCGAGAAATCCCTGAGGGAGGTTGTGGAATATCCTTAGAGGTATTCAAAAACTATTTGGACATACTCCTGGGCAACCTGGTCTAGGTGACCCTTCTAAAGCAAGATGATTGGACGAAATGACCTCCAGAGGTCGCTTCCAACTTCAGCCATTCTGTGATTCTGTGACTGACATGCAGATAATCACAGAGAGAGAAAAAAACCAGCTCCTCCTTTGAGTATTATGGATTAGGCAAGATAAAAGAGACTCACATTTCCTTTCCTCATGAGATAGAGAAATGGGACACTGAAGAAATTACTCAGCTAGTATCTGAGTCCGCCTTCCATGTAGATGGAGATTAAGATCTGGAGGCAGGTACCTGATGGTTTCCTTTGTCTCTCAGCCATAATACTGACTTTACCCAGGGGTTACTCTCTGAAATCCTTGCACAAGGGATACAGCCCTATTACCTTTCAGAGCAGTAAGAGCAGATTTTTTTTAAGTGTATATATATATATACATTACTGTTATTATTATTAAATCATGTTTACTACAACAGTGCCGAAGCACCTGTCAAGACTGAATTCTCATCATTCTAAGTAATATAAGTGCAGACCTATAGCCAATCCCTGGTGTGAGCAATTTATAATTTACACAGCACAGTTGTAAAATTTATACCTACAAAGGGTAGTACACCTTTCTCCCTTTCTCTTCACAAAGAATAACGAAGTTTTCAAATGTATGCAGAGAAAAATAAAAAATTTAGCTCCCCGAATCACAGAAATTAAAGCATTTAAGATTACATAGCACAGTATTACACTGCTGTGCTTTCTGAATGAATATTGAATTTCATGTTATCCTGGACTCAGCTGTGGTGGAATACATACAGTACCTCATTTGTGAATCTATGACTACCTTAGTTTTTCCCATACTAAGCAATACAAACTATCTTTTATTAATGGGCGAAATATTCAGTTCCAAATCCTTGAGTTGCAAGGTTCAAGCAATCTCATTTGAGCACAGAAAGAAGTCTGATTTGATAAAACCAAGAAGAAATTATATTGAGGTCTTTTGTTGGAAAACTGTAAAGGTCATCTCTTCAAAATTTGAGAAAACAGCTCTCTATCTTATAATTTGATATTTATCCCATGAATCACAGAGGTGTACTTATTTGACAAAGAACAAATTATACGGACTAAAGGAAATGAGAATATGATTTTATTAATTTTTTTTTTTCTTTCATTTAGATGTCACTCTTCCCATCCCATCTTATGCTAAAGAAGTCTTTCCGCTGTGAAGAATCTAGTAAACTGTGGAGTGGCATGACAAAGATTTCAGGGAAAATTAAATCTTAAAACTGCATATAAGCTTGAGTCATATAAAGTCAAACAGGATTAGCACTGATTTCTGTGGAAACTGGTGCAAACATTGTATTTACTTAGAAAATATTACTGAAAATATTCAGAGAAATGCATGCAAACTTTTTTTTTTCCAAGTCTAGACACCAATGTTTCCCATAAAATAACGTAATATTGTCCTGGTTTCAGCTAGGATAGAGTTATTTTTCTGCCTAGTAGCTGGTATAGTGCTATGGTTTTGATTTTGTATTAGAATAATGTTGATAGCACACTGATGCTTTAGTTATTGCTAAGTAGTGCTTACACCAGTCAAGGACTTTTCAGCTTTCCAGGTGCTCTGCCTGGTGCACAAGAAGCTGGGAAGGGGCACAGCTGGGACAGCTGACCCAGACTGGCCAAAGGGCTATTCCATACCATATGACGTCATGCTCAGTATATAAACTCGGAGGAGCTGGCCAGGGGGTGGTGATTGCTGCTTGGGAACTGGCTGGGCATCTGTTGGTGGGTGGTAAGCAATTACGTTGTCCCTCACTTGTTTTGTATATTCTTTTATAATTTTTTTTCTCTTCCTCTGCTGTCCTATTAAACTGTCTTTATCTCAACCTGCGGGTTTTGTCTTTGTTTTCTGATTCTCTCCCCCATCCCACCAGGGGCGGGGTGGGTGAGTGAGCAGCTGTGTGGTGCTTAGTGGCTGACTGGGGTTAAACTATGACAAATGTATAAAAGAAACCCTGTTTTTTTCTTATAAAGCTTTGTCACTATTGGTAAATAATCCCTGAGAATTTACATCAAGAACTATTATACTGTAAACTAGATTTAACTGATTCAGTATTTTGGGCCACAGGTGGACACTTAGGGTTCAATTTTCATTTTTCCAATAACTCCTGTTCATGCCTGCATCATTCCCATGGGGAACACAAGTCAAACTGTCTCTTTTTAATTCTCCTGCCGGCAGCTAATAGAGAAATTAGAAGCCTGGCTTGTGAATGTTGTCAACCATGATCTCCATTCTTACTCTTAATTACAAAATTAATGTAGTACAAAAATCATGACATTAAGATTTAAATTATTATAAGTAGCTAACCTACCATAGAACTAAAAAAAAAAAACCAAAAAACAAACACCAAACCAAACCAAAAAAAAAAAAAAAAAAAAAAAAAAATTTTGGGAAACACAGTGATAGTAAATATTTTGTACAAAACCATACTGAGAGTTAATATTTTGTATGACTTAACAGTGATAGTCCTGAACAATAATTCTTTTCATTCTTACAATGAGGTCAGGAGGTTACAATAAAGAGGTTTATCAGTGACTCAATGAAAGAGCTGCAATAGAAACTGGATCTCTTGAAACACCATTTTATATTTACATCCTCCTGAAGCTGCAGTTTCCTGACTGATGATGAAAATATGGGCTGCAGCATGAACATTTGAATACAGGAGAAAACTTCTTGTATTTTGTGTGTATGTGAAGCATAACTCCATATAAGACAGACAGCATATCACGTATGAGAAACAGTGAACTTTGCATTACTCCGATCAGATTGTAATATTGCAAAGTTCAATACTCTTAGAGGTAAATCCACACACAACTCAATCTCTGCTCAACTATCAACCTATGGACTAAAGATACTTTATTGACACTGAAACAGGCACCCAAAGTTCTGCTTTTGTCCTTGCCTCTGTAATTCTTACTGTCTCATCTGAACTCCACCAGAACTGAGGAGGGATCAGGCTGGTATGCATGGCTAGAAGCTCCGTTTTTTGTAGGAGCATGATGTAACCCTCAATTGAAAGTGAGTTCCAGGGATGGTACTGCAGAAGCAATACACTTTGCCTGGAATAACAGAAAACAAGGGAAGGTTGTTTTAACATCTGGGCAGATGATTAGGGTACAGGGTCTCTCCTATGACAGAAGAGACTGAATTCCAGCCTTTACTACACTGACTGCTTAATAAAAATAGTGCAAACGTCAGAGCAACAGGATAAGCCTTTCAGTATAGACCCTTAATTGAATACTTCTACAATGTATGCATAACTGCCTCTACTGCACATTATAAACATCTCAGATTTTCATGACTATATGATGTCAGGCTCCAACCTGGAAGTGTCTTCATGAAGAACTCTATTACAAGTTGGAATTATTCACTGTGGAATTACTGGGAAATATGCAGTGGAGGCAACAGTGGAAAATTACTGGCCTAATAGTAAAGGCCAGCAAATGATCCATATTCTCCTGGATCATTTCTTTAGTATCCTTCTTATCTAATATGTTCTCTAAAATACCTTAGCTAGCACCAATGCTTTGCATTTTCATTAGGCTTTTTTTCATTCACAGAAGAATTCAAAATATTTTCAGAGACTTTTCAATTCTCTTGAGCCAGCACTTACACATTGCAATGTTTATGCAAATCAGGAAGCAAGCAATCTTCTGTATAAATGACATCACTCTCTTCTGTTCCTTGTGTTGTCTTAAATGCTTGCAGATACATTGCATTTTTTTCTACATATGGATATATGTATAAGCTGAGCTGAATGCCTGGTGGCTTCAAGGAGCAGTAACAGAACCCAACTGGAAAAGTGAAATCAATGATTTGACTCCTGGTGCATAAAGTTAAGCACATGCATAAGAGTTTGTAGGACTGGGGCTCAATATAAAAAACATTGATGAAGTGCAAATTATGAACACTGGCTTCATGTGAAGCATTTTAAAATAAAAGGTATTTTAAGTTTTGTATCTTTCCTTAACATTGTAAAAAAAAAAAAAAAAAGTTGTGTTTCTCAGCAAAGTTTGTTGAATAATTTATCAGTCAGGACAATAGGTGAGGTCTGAAAGAGACAATTGACATTTCAACTCATTATGCTACTTAAAGGGAACTCCCAGGATTATGTACTACACTTTGTGGGGTTTAATTATTGTCTCAGAATAATCACCAAATAAGAATATATTTTATGTCCTGAAGTCTAGTATTCTTAGGGAGAACTACTACTTTTCATTACTGTTATGGGAAAACCATTACAACTATTTTGTTTTATAAGATTCCAGACTTAAAGGAAAGAAAACAGACAAATCAGGTATTCCTAGATTCTGGGATAGGCACTATGGGTTGTATGCATGCTATTAAAAAGCGGTATTCACAAAGGCCACTTCAATAGAGCATTCCACCCCACTCTCCTGCTTCCAGCCTTGTGTTCATGCTCAGCTTTATGCTTTCTTACCTTTCTCCTGGAACACTCATTCCAATCACAGTCAATCACAGTCATCTGCAATTACATTATTTCCTTCCTTGTTCATCACCAGGCTTTCACAGAGTGCTGCTGTGGTACAGTAGTGTTCCTGTTGTCCTGATCTGTTGTTTATCCAGAGTGGCAACACGTCAGACATTGTGTCTCTCGTATTAGTCACACCTGATTTTTCTATGCTAAATATATGGTGAAACAGGGATCACCTGGTTCAAGAAAAGAAAGGTATGCCTGGATTTTGCTACATATACAGAGATGAGGTAGCTGAGGAAGACTCCTGAACACACAAACAAAAAACACACAGGCATACTTACATGTATATGTATTTACAAGGACAGTGACTTTATCTCTGACAATATTTCAAGTTGACTTTATCTATGACAATGTTTCAATAACTAGTCTCTTGAAGAGGCCTTTTCTTCTCCTACTTCCATTACAGAACCTCAAACATTTTGTAAAACTCTAAACAAACTTCTCCTAAGCTGTATTTGAGAGTTTATGCTTATCCTGTTTCATTCCACACAGCTGAATCTCTCTTTTCTGTATTAGATACAAAATGCTAGCCAGATTCAAATGAAATATGAGCAGAATCATATTAATTTTATTTGGACTTCACATATGAGGGAAGAAGATTTTCATTTTCAGTTCCCATTGCAGCAATATTTATTACAAAAGGTGTGGGTGAGTATGGTGATATTTATGCTATTTGTTGGATACACTGTAAAAATGTGGTCCGGTACCAAGGGTAAAGTAGGTATTTCAGGAAGCTGCACACAAAGAGTCACAGCTTTGAGGAATGAAAAAAGTCTGAAGCTTTCTGAATTTTCTCAAACTTAGTCTATTAATGCTCTTCAGATTTACACTCCCCTCCTCTTCTTGTATCTTCTAGTTTCTTTAGCAATAGCTTGTTAAAATTGATAGAAGCAGCTAAGGTCAACTGTTAATGTTTAATAGCCTTAGACCATTAGATTTTCTTTTAAATGACACCATTTATCTTTCTAAATTCAGTCTACAAACTTTAGTGATAATAATGCTAAGTGGTTAGATACCACAGCAGCTTTGTTTTCATTAATCATCATCCTCTGATAAACTATTAACTGTTATCCCCAATATTGCTTTGGAGATGCAGAAACAAAGTCCAATGACTTGTCCAAGGCCTATGAGGTGGTAAGTCTCTCATATGAACTTTAGTGTCAAATAACCTCATTCAAATTTATCTTTCTACTTATCTCTTGCTAGCCCACATTATTTAGCACATGAATTTATTTACAATAAAATGCAATTACTTGAAATACTATGTCATTCTTTAGCTATTCTGATTCACATAGCTGTGAATCACAGAGATGTAGATACACCTTTATCATTATTGTGCAAAACTCCTAATTAATGTATCCACTTGCTATTATTCCTACAGTGATAATGGCTTCTGAATACAGCAGCACAGTGTGAGAATCCACAGCCAAGCAGTACAACTTAAATGTCCTGCTAGTAAGAAAACAAAGCTTGTCACTGCTGTAGAGATGGCTTATATTTACAAGTCTTCCATTTGTGACACCTTATTTTGGAGAAAAATAAATACTGAGAAACATATCTATATTAAGCAGTAAGTTGAAGAACCTAAAGTGGCAACAGTTTGGGGTACTGGTTTTGACAGGAAGCTAAGCAGGCTGAGGGTCAATGAGACAAATGGAACTGAACTGGAGGTGAGGCTATAAAATTGTTCAGAAGGCCCATTCAGTGACTGCACCTGACATTGCAGGAGGATCTACACCAGCAGTGTTGCTAAATCTTGCAGTTTACTGCCTGCTCCATTATACTTTGAATCTTCTCAAAGACAACTGTGAGTTACATTGTTACAGCAGAATCTCTATTTTCTTACCTTTATTCAACTGAACAAAAAATAGAAAATATGAAACCTATACCAAAATACCCATAAAAACACAAACAACAGCAACAAAATCTCAAAGATATAAAACTTCTCCTAAGCTTAGATACACGTCATCATATTTAAATTTGGTCATACTGGTACTGCCATGCTTGTGTTTCAACACAAGAATTCAATTTGCAAGAAGAGCTCTGGAACTGATCCTGTAATCAAAAAAGATATAAATACAGGTGAATTTATAATAAAGTTGGTATTGTAATACAGGGGTGATTTTTGTACCTCTTTGCTGCCTGCCTTGAACAGCACACAAACAGGAAAGTACACTGACAGTTAGTGAAAAAGAACAACATCATTTGGAGGCATATGAATATATGTATATATGGATTTGATTCAGGTCTTCTGAGTGATTATAAGGAATTTGATGTATGCTGGTTGTTCACCAGTAAAACAGAGCAGACAAAGCATCACAGTAAATGGGAACAGGCTGCAAAGACTATTTAATCTAGGTGCATACTACACATGGACAGAAGCTTTTTATTTTAGTACTTTCATTCAATGACAGTATTGTTACACAGAGAAAGGTAAAGATTAATAATCTGACCTTTTCCTCCCTTCGGTGCTGTGGCAATTTACATACCTTTTAAAATATGTTATAGGGTCAACGTTGGTTTTATACTTCAGCCCTAATTATATATCTTCTACCTTAGGATTATAAATTCATTTGAGTACTAAGGAATTTGGGCTCCCCTTTCTCTTATCCTGCTTTCACTGTTTTGGATTTGGGACTTTTTTAGTGCAGATCTCTATCTTTGGTAATGAGCTTTAAATGTAACAAGCCTGTGCAATTCTAATGAAGTGTTTCTTTTGACCTTTCAGTAAAACAAGTAACCACATAAACTAACGTATTGCAAAAGTTTAACTGGAGCATGTTCTCGTGATATTTGTGGCCCTCAAAGAAATTCTCAGTCAAACCATTATTCTACATCAATGCATAGTTGGCAAACGCATTATTTACTCCCTATATTCTGATGAGTCCTTTGGGCACATTATGCTTTGTCAGTGACTATATTCAATTCAATTCAAGGTCTTAATATTTTATTGCTAAAAACAGGAGATTAAAAAGTACTCTAAAAAAAACCCCACACAGCTGCTACTACTTCATTACAGGCTCTACATAAATCTCTTTTAGATCAAGGATCATTGACCTGATAAACTGCAATAGAGTTGATTGTACTTGCTTTTCATGTCGATGTCATGAAGGTGCATTAATTAAGTAAATGCATTAAAGCTGCATTTCTCTGTTGAAGGGTAGATGGTTAGTGTGGGCCTGACAAAATAAGACTATTCATATTATTGTTAGGATTAAAATGAAGTAATTCAGGAGATCATTCCTTGAATGACACAGCTGAAGGTGTTCTGCTCACAAGGGTACAAGTCCTGTGACCAAAAAGGTAGTCCTACTGAAGTTTGCACAAGCTATAGAGCTGGATGTCTAGCTCTGAATTAACAGGATAGAAACAGGACAACATTGAGCCCAATCATGAATGCAGACATTGTTCTGGTTGGTGCTCATATTGTTTGTTAAACTTTGATTGTGATTTCCCCCATTTATGTTCTTCAGATTTGAGGGAGGAAGATGGTTATCACCAAGATCCTAGCCCCCTCTCCATGAGTCATTCACTCAGGGATCCAGTTTCTTCCATATGACAGACTGTGGGCTACAGGCATAGCACACAGAAATTGTCTTGCCATTGCTGCCCTTGGCATGTTCAACAGTAGAGAGCCAGGAGCAGTAGCAGTGGTTTGTGGAGAAAGCAGTAACAGCCAACAGCTCTGTAGCCTTAGAGGACTTTCCTGGACCCACCCACCACAATAATACTCCTGCCTGGAGAAATTTTTACCTCTCCAAGACTGAACTTGAAGCTAGGAGCATAGCCAACCCAATATCTATGATTAGTCCACTATTTATTGCAAGTGAAGGAGCTTGCTCTTATGACTGTATATTTTCATCTGTTAAAGTAAGTAAGTTAAAGCTTTGTTTGAGTTTACCAAAGCAAATGGAGTGATTTTCAGGGAGACTTGAACACTTCAAATACAGAATAAGGATTATATAAGGCCAAATTCTAAATAACAGTACTTGAAGAAGGTAACATAATTCTTTTCCATAGAAACAAACAAGACTTAATCTAAACCAAAACAAAATTACAAGGCAAACTTAAAATAAGAGTTTAAAATATAGTTGTTCAAATGAAATCCTGAATTCTTCATTTCTTTTCCATCAATTTCTCATCCAATGATCTGTTAGCAAATTAATTTTGGCATAATTTTAATGAATAATTATTTACATAGAAGTTGTTTAAAACAGTGAAGGTTAATTTGGAGTGGTGGGAAGGAACCCTCGAATTTACATGAAATGCAGAATAGTCCACACCTAGTAAAAGTTTAATCAACCCTGTATTTAGCACAAGCACATTGATTTGGTCTAGACATCAAAACAGGGCTGAAAGAGCAAATAGTAAAAATACTGTTACTAAGAAAACAAAGATACCAAATAAGTGCAAGCTGTGGTCACGACTGTGCTACTTTTCACTATCTACTTAAAGGATCTCAGTCCTTTAAATCTGAACACAATTAAATAAGCCTGAAAATAATAACACCTGCTATTAAAAGTATCTTTCCCGCAAAAGCAAAGGTCATACCAAGTATGTAGAGCAGTTGTAGTTGGGAGTCTGGGCTGAAAATAGACTAGTTTAGCTTATTGCACAAAAAATCATATATATAAAGTTTTAGTAAGTAACATTTTGGAGTGAATGTAACAATGGAATATTTAATTGTATTTTTTCTTGTAAAATATAACATGGAATTTTAACATCCAAATCTGATCATGGTCACCATAAAGTGTATCTTGGATGCAAAAAGGGACAGACATTTTGGTCAATTATAGATAGGGGAGATTCATGGTAATAAATAATAATGAAGAAGCTTAGACAGAGCACTGAGATATTTCCCATGATAATTCACAAAAGGCAACAAAAAGTCAGCTAAAGCAGATAAAGAATGTTCGGCTTCAGAAAGCAAGATATTAGGACAAGGGGTGAGTATACCATTGAAGAAACAATTACAATAGATGCAGAGGCCAGTATGTGTAGCCTTATAAACATGAATTGTATGGAATAAAAGAAAGTTGCATTTTATTAAGCATTGAGAAGAGAGTAAGGTCCAGCAGCAATGTTTTGCCTTACATGAGTATTTTAAATAAAAAGAAAAATCTTGCTTGGCCTGCTCAGTGAAAAGGGGATGCAGTACAAGTGATTGCTATATAAAAACTATGCTCTTAATTAAAAGAAATAATTACAGTATTCATTATTTTAGGCAACTCAAGTGTTGTGAGTGACATCTGAAATGAACTGAGAAAGACAAATAGGAGATAGTAATGGGGTCAAAGACTAATGGAGAATAACTGCTGAAAAAGGCCAACATTCATTAATTATACAGTTCTGAGCCTGGGAAACTCTCAGGTGCTTTCCTGACAGTGTTATGACGTCCAGGCTCCTGTTCTGACTGTGTAGACAGCAGGCAGTCTGTCCTACAGCAGTGTACCCCAGAGCACACAGACACACTCACTTCCCCTGTCTGCATATTTTGCATACAACAGGTCAAGATCTCCGTTTTAGGCTCTCACATGCCATCGAGACTTTAAATGTGCTTTCCTTGAGATGGGCCCTGTGAATGTTTGTGCTGTTGCCCCTTTCTAGCTCCAAGGCCGTGGGACTCTGAGGTTTATGGGACCTATTGGTATCAATGCATCTAGCTTCATACTCAGAGTAACAATTTAGAGGCACTTGTCTTTCTCCATTTACTATGTAGGGATTTTATGTATTGTCTTGCTCCCAAGTTAGATGCTTGTTGCAATCTTAAATAAATTGTGTCACCAGTCTTATAAATTATACTAGATTTGTCCATGTTTTACCAGTCCCATGAACATGTTCCAGTGCTTTCTGTGCCATCATTTAGACTATTAATACTGATATGCTGGTTTACATAGATTTCTACTATCAGTGCATGTATTTGCCTTTCTTTTGGAATGAAGTGTATTATTTATACAACATATTTCAATGTTGCCCATAGAAATTAAAAACATTTTTCAAAGAGAAGATTAAAGTAATAATGAAAGGTGATTTCTCTTTGGGTTTCAAACTCTCTATTGTATAATAAATACCATTAAATTCTGTAAAATAAATAGCAGGAAAGAGTAGGGAAAAGGGTAAGAGAAGATGCTGGTAATCAAAGGACGGTCTTCACAACATAATTCAGTGTCCACTGAAGACAGCAGCAGGATTGCAGACAGTAGAATTAAATTTTTCATGTTTATAGCTATATATCTTAGGAGTCATTCATATGTGTTTAATTGTTTTATTTATTTCTCTTAAGAATAGTGTGTTCAGATATGTATCTATTCCTTTCTAACAAGTTAAGGTACATAACAGATTATAAACTCAGAAAGCTCGTGGCATTATTTATTAACTTTTACTAGTTCTTTTTAATATTTTTGGAACTATAATTCAAGTCACTGGAATATTTTACTTCAAAGATGGCTTTTCATTATGTGGACCTGGTGGATCTTCATTTGTCCTTTAAGAACTTCTCTTTACTTTTTTCTAATTAACTTGATTTATTCTTGCAGCATTGAAGCAAGCTTGTTAAGTCCTTCGAAATTGAAAAAAGAAATAAATTTTTCCTTTCTTTTTCTTTTTTCCCCCCTGTATTAAAAAGTTGGCTGCTGTGAATATCTTGCTACTCTAGAAAGGCTTCACTTGAAGCCATGAAAGAAAACTCTTCAGGCTTGAAAGACTAACAGTCACAGCTATTATGCCTGATCTGTCAAAGCAATATCTCAATGGCGTAAAAACTTCCACCTGCATCAGAAATCCATTAGTCAGTGAACTTTAATGGCAGAATGAGCATAATGGGTGGATGAGTTTCTGTACTGCTTTTCCTGTTTTCTTTACTTCTTATTATGTACATGATGGTTAAAAATACTGACAAACCATGAATGTGCACTTTCAAGAGTATATCCTGTAAAATTTTGGACCAAATCAACACACAATGCCAAATGTTTTGATACATTACTAATGGTAACTTCAATTAAAAGACATTAAAAAAAAAAAATTAAGAAGGGTTCCTCTTCCCCTCCTCCCCCCCAAGCACAATGATGACTCATGCCTCCCTGGAACTCTTCCAGGCTTGATTCTTGAGTGCTCTGATGAGTAATCTGGATCATCTATAAGACTGGGAAGATTTTTCCCTTCAATGCAGAATGAAACAAACTGGTTTGTCCTAAAACCTTCCTGTCTCCTTGTCACCTTTCTAAGGAACTTAGTCGTCTTAGGATGCCTACTTCCCCTCTTTAACTGTATAAGATGCAGGGAACATGAAAACGACTCCTAGAAAATATCATGGAAGCACAAAAGCAATGTACTTAGCATGTGAAACCTTAAAATTAAGGTTCCATACTTCGCTGCTAATGACTATGCATCAGGAACTGTTCATTGATAACTGAATGCTTTGACAGATTATGTAAATATTAAATATCGGATGATGAGTGGACTGGAAGCAGAAGAAGAGGAAGTAGGCTTCCTCTTTGCTCTTCCCCTGAAGACTTGGATTCTAGAGATTGTCACAGAAAAAAGGAATAAAGAAAACTGCAGGATTTTAGTTCTGCCCACAATGCTCTTCTTTTTTCTTAAAAAAACCCAAAACCTAGTTGTCTTAATTAGTCTAAAATAGTCTTATTCTTGAAAATCCTTAAATTAATTGTTTCCTTTTTTTGTTTTCACACAAATATCAACTTATATTCAAAATTGTTAAAAGTATATGACATTCACCATTGCTGCTGAATATATCTATCTTTGTACTGAAAAAAGGCATTAGGACAGTGACATTAAATTCCATTAAGATGGGCAAGGATAAATAGTAGATGAAGTTTTACTCCCCAGTCCCTTTCGCCTATGGATTGTTAGGATATTTACAGGTGCAATGACAAATTTCAGGGCCTACACTTTCAATAAGTGCCATGTTAATCCATCAGGTTTCAAGAGGCATATTGCACAAAACCTTAGCCACCAGAAAAGCCATGGCAAGACTCTTATTGCCTTAAAAGCAGCCAAGATTTTGTCCCTCGGTATCTGTCAGTGACACAGAGACACAGGTGCCCCACATTGGTGGAATCCTGTTGAATCAGCACTGTACTGATATCTGTTGAGCTGCACGGACATATTTGGCAATCAAGGATAACATACCGGGTCTGGGACTCAAGTCACAAATTAATTAAAGAAGAAGTTTCATCCCCATTTTGCTTGTAGGAATGTTTTTTATTACCTATTTTCTTGGCATGTAATATCAATATGATTTTATTTATGCAATATTTGTGTGTCCCAAGGGATACATGTTCCAAGAGTTTCCACTATTTCATTGGTAATTCAGGGCAAACAGAGAATATAGGGCTGAATTACTTGTTAGTATTTTTAAATAAATGCAAAGGAAAAAAAAGGATAGAGATAAAAGAGATAAGTGACATCAACAGGATAATACAGTAAAACTCTACATAGTTATTATGCCTACGTCTGGCTCTATTAAGGAGAACATAATCTTATTTTTATTTAACTTAGAAGGTGCATTACTATTCTAGCGCGTCCGCCTGTCAGAATTTTTCCCTCATGTGAAAAATAGTTTTAGAAGCTTTCATTGTATTTACATGGAATTTAGTAGATTATTGTATACATATCAAAAATTTAGACATGCCATAGTGCTGTGGTTTAACCCGGCAGGCAGCTAAACACCATACAGATGTTTGCTCACTCCCCCACTCCCCCAGTGGGATGGGGGAGAGAATCAGGGAAAAAAAGTAATATTCATGGGTTGAGGTAAAGACAGTTTAATAGGACAGAAAAGGAAGGGAAAATACTAATACTAATACTAACAGTGATAAAAGAATATACAAAATAAGTGATGCACAATACAATTGCTCACCACCCACCAACAGATACCCAGCCAGTCCCCGAGCAGTGGTTGCCGCCCCCCAGCCAACTCCCCCAGTTTATATACTGAGCATGACGTCATATGGTATGGGCTAGCCCTTTGGCCAGTCTGGGTCAGCTGTCCTGGCTGTGCCCCCTCCCAGCTTCTTGTGCACCTGGCAGGGCATGAGAAGCTGAAAAGTCCTTGACTAGTATAAACACTACTTAACAACAACTAAAACATCAGTGTGTTATCAACATTGTTCTCATCCTAAATCCAAAACACAGCACTATACCAGCTACTAGGGAAAAAAACCCAAACCCTCTCTCCCAGATGAAACCAGGACACAGAGCTAGCTGGTTTTAAGGTAAATGGAAATAGTGTCTATCGGTAGCTGCAGTATTGCTCCATGTCAGAAAAATCTAAGGTAAAACTTGTCTGGATTTCAAAAGGAAATATAATTTTGGATTATATTAAAGATGCAATTACACCCAGTGCATAATCTAGCTGTCAAATTTTCTTTGATGTATTGCAAGTAAACAGTGGTTGCTACAAACTTTTGTATTTATATCCACTAGACTTTGATATAATTTGTACAAATTTTACCCCACATTTTTCTCTCCTGCACACTGATCTGGCATTTTGTCCTTGTAATTTGTAAAATGTGACAGATCACTGATGTCACATATCGGTTTTTCTTCTTTCCTGATGGGGTGAAACCTTTAAAATGAGGATGAGTCACTCTTCCTTTTTGCAAATTATTAATGGATTTTTCTTATGAATAACAAAAAATTGGTTATAGTATAGAACTTTTCCTTCTATAATGACCTTACTTTGCCAAAATAAGCTTTTTTTTTTTTTTTTTACAGACATCATTTTATTATGTTTTCCGTATGTATTTCAGCATGTCAAATGGGATGTAGGTTTTAACTTTGACACAAGGGTTATATTATGGTTTCAGCATTACAAAAGAGATAACTCATTTTAGAACTAAAAGAACAACCACAAGACTTTTAAGCATGCTCTATGTAAAGCTCTTCATTAGTAATGATTGTTGCGTAAGATCTCTTCCACAAGTTATCCTGAAAATGTCTGCTTTGCTAGGAAATTGGGGAAAATGCCTTTACTGTATATTTGTTTTATTTGCTTTGCCTATAAAAATCAGTGAATTTTAAAATATTCCATTCTCATTTCTGTAACTCTAAAGTTTGATTATGAAAATATTTGAAACATCAGTGTATTTTTATCAATGTCCCTAAGTACCATGCTTTGCATATAAACAAATACACTTGTATGCACATGCACCACTGGTGCACCTGAACACATATTTATATACGTAGGACAAAACTGTTAAGGTTACAAATAAAGTTATCTTTCAAAGTCTGACTTTTAATTGATTGCCATTTAAAACATTCTTTTCCTCATTAAATGTCGTAGAACAGCTATAGCCTAACTCTGTTTCAGTCTATGGAAAAAATCATGTCACTTTTAGTCATTATTAAAAATATATTTTGTACAGAAAATCAGGCATTCTCTCCTGTGTAATGAAAATGCCAGATTCAGAGTTGTGGATAATGCATATTTTGTATTCTGATTGTGATGAACAAATAAAACATATAATTTGGTCATTAGCTTTTCATGTCAATGGTTTTGTGGTTTCTATCAGTTACATTGTTAGTACAGTAATTACAGCTGGTTTAAAAATATAATTATTATGTATTTTACATAATTTAGCTGTTTGCATAGTGTATATACCTCCTAAAAACATACATGGCAAGAGGTAAACCATGGCTGTTTTGCACAACTAGAACTTTTCAGACTGTATAGAAATGGACCATGGAAGGGTAGTCCACTAGGTTTTATGCCACTTGCAACGCCAAGGCAAAACAAAGCAAGCTGGACTCTGCCACTGCATCAATCTAATTCTAACAGACATACATTGTGTGGTTAAATATTTGAATGCTGGAAAAGTATTGAAAGTATAGTTAAATATGCAGGTTGTTTTATTCAGGAGCTGTCACTAGAAGGACTGACATTTCATAGACACTAGAGTGAAGAGAGCAAGTACCGATCCATAAAATTAGAGCAAATGAATTGAAATTGATGGACTCCAAAAGGTTCAGTGCTTCTGCCTTAGCTCTTTCCAATGACTTTTGGCTTAAAAAGTGCATTGACTTTAATACCTACTGTAAGTATGGCTGGATTTAAATTTTAATCATTCTATCCATTTCATAGTTTCATGTTGTCAAATTCTGTTAGTAGAGCTGATGATAAATCTAAACCATTACTTTCTTGCTTTCAGAGCTACCTTCAAAGTCAATGGTTACTTATAAGCAGAAGGGACAAGACTGAGGTGTGCAAGGTTATCTTTTAGAGTGCTTAAAAAGCTGAAAACTTCCCACGGGACACACTTGAAATGAAATCTCCAACACTGAAATTAGTGACTCCCATTCCCTTACCTGAGTATCAAATTCTGACATCAGTAAGGGATACATAGCATGTCCAAAAAAGAGTAACAAAGCTGGTGAAGGGTCTAAAGAACAAGTCTTATGAGGAGAAGCTGAGGGAACTGTGGTTGTTTAGTCTGGAGAAAAGGGGGCTGAGGGGAGACCTTATCACTCTCTACAATTACCTGAAAGGAGGTGGTAGTGAGGTGGGGTTAGTCTCTTCTCCCAAGTAGCAAGTGATAGGATGAGAGGAAAGAGCCTTAAGCTGTGCCAGGGGAGGTTTAGATTGGATATTAGGAAAAATTTCTTCACTGAAAGGGTAGTAAAGCATTGGAACAGTCTGCCCAGGGAAGTGGCTGAGTCCCCATCCCTGGAGGTATTTAAAAGATGGGTAGATGTGGTGCTTAGGGACATGGTTTAGTGGTGGACTTGGCAGCATTAGGTTTGCGATTGGACTCGATGATCTTAAAGGTCTTTTCCAACCTAAATGATTCTATGATTCTATGCTATATGCAGCAGATATCAGTGTATGTATATATGTATATAAGTGCGTACATATATGTGTGTGTGTGTGTAAGTTTTACCAGACGATACAGTTGAAAACATATGTGCTTTGAGTCAAACTAGAGTTTGGTCAGGACAGTGTGAAAAGGTTCATTCAATCAAAGTTCTTCAGTTTAGTTAACCTTTAATAATACTGAAGTACATTTCTAAGAGAAACATTTAATTCAGGAAATGCGAAAATGAAATGTCCTTTGTTTTTTCCCAGTGAAACCACTTAACGGAAAGTTTCATTGAATCTGAATGTATCTTTCTCAACCTGAATCTGTATTTTTCATGGAAAACAGGCTTTCCAAAATGTGTACAAAGCTCTACTCTAAACCTCTAAGACTTCACAGCCTCTCATACATTGGATCAAATTTCTCTTCACATGTAGAACCCTGGAAACAAAATTACGTCAGTGAGGCATAAATAGTTGAATCACAGAATAGCCCAAATTGGAAAGGAACCTTGAATGATCATCTGGTCCAACTTTTTGTGGGAAAGGGAGCCTAGATGAGATTGTCCAGCACCCTCTCCAATCACATCTTGAAAACCTCCAGTGATGGGGACTCTGTTCCTGGGGATGTTGTTCCGGTGAATGATTGATCTTACTGTAAAAAATTTCTTTCTTATATTGAGATGAAACCTCTCCCAGTGCAACTTATACCCCTTGCCCCTTGTCTTCTCCATGTGATCCTTGTGAAGAGGTAGCCTCCATCCTCTTTGTAGTCACCTTTTAACTACTGACATACTGTGATGAGGTCCCCTCTGAGTCTTCTCCAGAGAGAAAAGACATACCTCCTTCAATCTTTCCTCACAGAGTAAGTTCCCCAGCCCTTTGATCACCTTCATGGCCTTCATCGACCGTCTCCTGTCAAAATTAAATTATTACTGTTAGTTAAACTAACCTTTCTAAACCTCTAAAGCTTCTGAAATGAAGATAAGGAAGAAAAATCTGTCTGTCTGAGAAAAAATAAATGTCTGTTTTATTTTAATTAAACTTAAAATGGGGTACCTTGCAAAGAATTTTAATGAGCTAAGAGAAAGTTTTTCTAGTAAAATTGGGAAATTTGCAAAATAAATCCCTTAATAAAATGTTTCTTTTCCCAAATTCACTGTTTTCTGGTTAAAAAATATTTTTATAAATCCCTTATTATATCTAATTTATAATTAAAAAAAAAAAGACTAAAACAGAACTTCAAATTCATATAAATGACTAGGGAAAAAAGAAATATTACTACTCCTTTTTACATTAAAAGGAATAAATGCACTTAAAGATAAATTGATTGTGCAGTGTCCCATGAGAAGCCCAAGCAAAACAAGAATTGAACATGCATTTTAGTCTATGACCTTAACTGTAAAAATATGCATTCTTGAAACTGTATAATTATTAATAGAAATGACAAGTTAATTACAACTATGCTCTTCTCACTACAGTCATCCTTTTGTTTCTCCATTGAGAGGAAAAAAGCTAGTAGAGTCTCTCTGAGAATGTCATTCACTTTTATGAACTGTTATTTCCTCTGTGCCTTTTAAATCTAATTGTCAAACAGCTCAGAGTCTCTTTTGTTGACAACCTCAAAAGCAGTTTGAATGACACTATCAAGGGCAGCAACAGTTTAGCTGTTGGAGTCTATACTGTGCTGCACCCTCATGACTGGAGACTAGACTGAGAAAACAAAGTATATTCTCTTTCAGATGAACTTGACTTTGATTTTACAAGTAATTTCTTTCTTCTTTCAGATACAGAAAACACAATTACACAATGAGATTTAATTGCTACACATGGTTTTGCTTTTAGTTGAGTTGGTTTAACAGAGTGCTGTGGATTACTTTGGGTAGAATGACCACAATGTTGGGAAAAAGATATAGCCAGCATTACAGTGTGTCTAGAGAACACATTACAGAGCACCATGAGTAATAAGAAGTGACAAGAACAAGTACATATTCCTGTAACTTCCATGATGGCTGACTCCAGTTGTTCTTTCTCTAGTGTATATGATGTTCCGTACCTATTATATACTGGATGAGCACACTTAGCACCAAGGGGAGCACTTGATGACATTGCTGTACTGTGCAGAAATGGCTCAATACAATACATTTCAAAAGACTAAGAGTATTAAATGGTTAGGTTTCTGAAAGTCAGAATTCAACCAGTGCTCACTGCCTTATGGCTTCTATTTCTTCTCCTGCATGTTTACCCCTCTTACGGCAGGATTGCTGTCTTGGAGAAAAGGCACCAGAGATGTTTCATGTGCCTGAGTGATGCTGGAGTCTATCATCCAGTTTTCAACTGCAGTAGTTCTTCCTTAAGGTAAGGAGCAAATATGTATCTATCTTCTGGATCCCCAAAGGAAATCCTGTGAAAGAAACTGACGCTTCCAAAATTAGTTTTGGGAAGAACTTGCAAGCAGAACACAATCAGAACTGGAAGAGTTTGCACTGAAGCAAATGGAGTCAGAAAGTCTACTGCTCAGAGGATGGAGAGAAAGACAGACAAAAATATTTTGGAGGGATTGTCTGAAGTTCAAAGACTTGGATTATTTCAGGTTAACCTCTATAGAAAATGAAAGCAGTCTACATTAACTCCCTGAAACCTTAGGCATGAAATCCTATCTGTTTGGCTTCAGCCGTGGTTTGACTTTTGGTCTTTGTCTCACACTCCAATACAAAATTTTTACACACATTACTAGTGCTTGTTCTATTATGGTCAATGTTTTGACTACATTCTTTGTGATTTTAGTAGCAGTACTAGCTATATCACATGTGAAAAAGGTTGCAGAAAGTGGCTGCTGGAAAGAAACTTTCTTCAGTGAGGAAACTTCTTTAAATCAGCCTCTGTGTCTGTGGCTTTCGGTATAAATTATTATCACCACAATCGAAGCAGTCTTGCACTTTAGATATTTTTCAAAAGCCATTTTCTTTTGACTCCTTAATTTCTTAAATAATCTGATAGGGTGTTAGGAAGATTCATCTTTGTATCTTTAAAGAAAAACTAAACCGCATAAAGTGCTCCATTTTGCATTTGCTATTCAGGCAATATTCAGTTGGTTATCAGAATAAATACTAAAGGATATGCAAAATAATTTAAAAAAAAAACATCAAAAATGAACAGTAGGGTGTTTTTTGTTGTTGTTGTTATTATTATTATTCCCATGTCTGTTTATATTTAATATTAACAGAACTATACAAATTTTGTTCAGATTTCATGAGATAATAAAAAATTTGTTATCCCATTTTTTATAGATATGAATTTGTTCTAGATTACGAATCTGCTCTGTAAATTATTTTTCATTTGTTTCTGAGATTCTTGTAAAAGCACACAGAAGATATACTATAAAGAAAAGTGGATTTGCTAGCTTTTAAAATCTATACTCTTTTCCTCACTCTGTTTTAAATAATATTGTGCTGTCTATTTAAACCTCTCCGTAAGATATAAGAAGAAATCATAAAAAGTAAAGCACTTTATTTCCATAGCATTTTTGATTCATCAGAGCAAAACACTGATACACCTTATTGCAGCCATAAACACATTGGGACTGGCAAAACATTTACCCAAACTATCACACAATGTATACAAGTTTTAACACAGCAATTAGTGTAGTCATTCCTATATCAATATAATATTACATTCTCATATTAATATAAATTTTCCATTCCAGACATATGAAATCTACCTTTATAAACTGACCATCTTATGTGATTTATAACTATAATTACGTAAGCCTAAATAAATATATTTTCAGTTGAATTTAATTCCTTTGCCAAAATCCAATCCAATAACTGAGGGCAGAGGGGATGGTTTATGGCTTTGTTTATTTGTTTAGAAGCTAGTTTTTGTTTCTTCATTTTAAGGGAAAGGGTAGGTTTTTAATATTTCTTATTTATTTCACTATGTTATTGACCAGAGGCTAATACCATTGTGGTTTTGCACTACTTTTTTAGTATTTTAAAAATAGAAATTCCGGTCTGCTGAGATAACTAGTCATAATTAAAAATGTTGCTTTACTTCCTAAAAGGCTATATGACCCATTTTCTTTTCCCCAGATAACTTTGAAGTGGTTTGGTTTTTTTTTAATTTTTAGCATCTGATACCATCCATCAAGCAATAATATAGGTTATCAGTTTGAGATTACATTCTAAAATAAACCTTCAGAAATTTAAAATAAAAGCAGTCCCCTAATCCTTCCTCATGTTCCTTAACTTTTCCCCTCCATTTTAATTTGCAATGTAAATATTCTGACCAGAACAAGCCAGCACCGCTGGAGAAAGTAATCTCTTAACTACTGACTCACAGCCTGGTAAAAATAATATTATTAAAAGGTGGAATCTGACACTTTGAAAATATTTTAGAGTTATGAAACCTTTGAATGGCCAATTTAACTTAAATCTTACTGTTTCTGATTTATTTGACTATACAATCTACCCACAAAAATATTTAACTTGCATTCACTCAGAAGACAGACAGAAGTACCTAAAATTTTGTTTGCTTGCTCTTGAATAAAAAGTATTAGAAGAGGTATTCTACTTTGCCACAAAACAAAGTAACTTTTCAACTTTTCTGGCCTGATGTTTGTTGGCAGACAGTTTGAATCCAGTTAATGTAATTGTACTATGCAATATAATGGAGTATAATATAAAAGGGTATTTCTGCTATTTCATTTGGTTCAACACATAGTTTTGGCAATAAAGTATTATCCGTTCAGAGAAATAGAGCATGGAAAAATAGTATCAAAGGGAAAGATTTAGAAAATAAAAAATAAATAGATATATATTTTGCTACATATGGGAAATATGTAGATTCACTATTTTTTTTTAGGAGATATGAAATGTATCTGCAAAAAATAAACACACCGTAGAATGGAAAACTGTTTAGAAAATATGATTTCTTATTTCTTCTGTTTGCAGAATGAATGACGTGTTTTTGTTATCCTTCTCTGGACATTGCAGAGGTCTGCTTCTGCATATGCCTGCATGTGACTTCATCTTGACATTTAGCAGCTGGGATTTCTTAGCTAGTTTAGGCCTGTATAGGAGCCAGATTTTTCATAATAAATATGAACTCACCTGAACACTTTGACCTGGGAACACACTTAATACACAGGATACAGATTTAACATTTCACAAAATGCATTTTGTTGCTGGTTTCATCAGACAAGCAGAAACAGAAGTTTCCCACATCCTTTCACAGAACTGACTCACAATCCCAAAACTTAGCCATAAGAGACAGGTGCATGCTCATCACCTTGCAGTAGAAGAATAAAACCTCACAGTTTTCATATATTACAATATATTACAATCACCAGTAATTTATTCTGCATGGAAAGATAAAGGATGCCCTTTTAATGACGAGATATGACTACTGACCCAACCTGGATGAAAAGTGTGTAAACGTCACTTTGTAGGCAAGCAGTGAGGGTTGGGCCAGATTCTCATCCTGGCTTGCTGGATTGTTGCTGTTGACAGTATCATGTAAAATACACTAACAGTTTTTGGAGTAAAATCCTGAACTAAGGACTGGTGTCTCCCATGTACTTCCCAAGATAATATGCTAATGTTAGGTGTTTGTGAGAAAGCTGGATACCATAACTGCAACATCATTTTTTCTTCCTTTCCTCTTCATTATCCTTCTTATTCCACATTTTATAATGAAAGGTATTTTAAGTTTTATAAGTAACTTTTAAAGGAGGAATATTAAAGCCCAACAGACCAACCAACCAACCAACCAACCAACCAACTAACCAACCAACCAACCAACCAACCAGAGGGGCTGGGCTACAGTACCTGAGGACAAGACCTTCAGACAGGAGCACAGCTGAAAACACAGTTTGTTACTTACCTGCTTCATATGTTGTATGAGGACTTAAGGCATCCCTCTACTCAATGTCTGGTCATGTAGCATCTCAGCCTAGGAATCTAACTTTTTAACATGTAAATGTTGTTTCAGCTTTTGTATTCACCTCAAAACACCTTTTGGGTGGGGTGACAGCCCCCGGCTGCTGAGGTATTGGTTACCTTGGGGTGTTTGTATGCACATCTGCTAAAATTGTTCCATTTATGAAGTTTCTACTGAAGGCTTATCCGAAATAACTCTTAACTCAATCTTAAACAGAGTTTAAATGGTACAAAAGGACTTGTACAATGGCTGCTGTTGTACAAGGGTAGATATTTATGGATTCAGACATAGTTTGTTCTGTGACAAGACTGTATACAAACCATGAGAGAAAATAGTTTAATGAGAATTGTATTTAATTTAAGAACATTTCTAAAGTTATCTCTGAAATGGATTAATTTTTTTAAAACACTGCATGTGATGTATTTTGTACTGTTTTTCATTGCTGTTCTATTTCCATTATGCTTCTCACATCGTGCATTTTCACCTTACCTTCTGGACTAAAGTGTCCTCATCAGAACAAACTTGAACCTTTACCTCACAATACACAACTTTGTCCTTTTCCTCATTATTAATGATCATTGCTACTTCCAGTAAGTAGATGTCCAACAATTGTATTTCTGCAGTTCAAACATCTCAGTTGAATATTTTATTAATATTAATAGTAGTATTTTAAGTTACTGTCTGCTGTCCTCAGGGACTAGACAAATCTAATGTAATAATGATTCTATTAATTTGAAGTAAATTTTGTTCAGCTCTAAAATTTGTTCTAATTAAAAATTTTATATCGACAAGCAGAACACTCTTGCTAAGTATTGGCAAGTAATAAATCTATAAGTCACGTTTCCTAAAAATCTGATAAATGTCTCTTGCAGGGATGGGAAACTTTAGTAGTCCAGAGGGAGAATAAATTAAAGACCATGCAGATACAATATGCCAAAGGATTTAAACACACCTGTTTTCAAAAGACCTAGCAAGATGACAGTGAAAAACAGTAGGTACTGAAATTGCTAAGACAAAAATGATATGGCAATATTCTGTCTATTCAAGAATACAAAATAGCTGCTTTCAGCCTTTCATCTAAGATAGTTTCCACATGAAGAAACTTTAAGGAAAGGTTTACAGTCAGACAATAATTTCTTCAGTGAAGACCTATCTCCTCTGTCTGACAGTCCTGTCATTATATTGTATCAATGTTAGTGAAATAACAACACATTAGTCTTTTCTCTCTTCTATTAAAATCTATGTCAGTTTGAAATTAAGCAAGAATTTTCTTCACTCTTGAGTAGTTCATCATCTGAGCTAAATCAGTTCAGTATATTAGCCAGCTATTTAAAACCTCTAATATAATCAAGGTCTTCAAGGAATCTGAGAATCATTGTGACCAAAGGGATGAGTAGAAACAGAAAATTTGAATAGCCCAAAAGGCAAAGCAGGAAAAATAAGTGAAAATAAATAAATATGTAGCCTAAGGTCCATCAAACATGAAATATTGCCCTTTTTGAGCCAGACATTTAGGGAAAAAAATAAGGTGTGTTGTCTTACAGGAAGAAATGAAACATTAAGAATAGTCTGAAGGAAAAAGTCATAAACTAGGAATTTGCTCTTCAATGCTCTTTTCGGATTAGAAATAAGTAATAATTTCTGAGAGAGAAGTAATTTTCTCTCTAAAAATATTCTGAAAGAGAATAATGAGGAAATAAAGTATAACCAAAGTTGCTAACTAAAAGGTCTTTTTTTTTTTTTTTTTAACATTATGTTAAAAAAAAAAAGTTTAGGAACTTGAATTGGTAAGTATAGGAGGAGAGAATGGGAGAAGACGACTCTGAGTTCAAAAGGCTGACATTTCAAAATAAGCCCCTTTGAACCATGGACCCTTCCTCTCTTCTTTCTTTATCCCTCGCCATATGTGTGTGGGTAAGCAAGGCAGTTGGGAAATGGAAAGAAGAAAGGACAAAGGGAGGAGGGACAGAAGAGCATCTTAGAAATACTTTAAAGAAATTGTGATTAAGAAGACGTTTCCAGAGTTAGGGAAAAAATTAGTGGTGTCTAAAATCTGATCAATAAGTTTCTTCCCTGGTTTTGTGAAGTGAAATACTTCCTTTAGATTCTTTTATTGAATAGATCCATATATGTATGCTTTCATGAACTCTTCCTCCTTTAACATCATATAGTGATTTTAAAATGAAAGTTCTGAATGTTTTAACTATCACATTCCTTATTTTGAGGTCAGATAGTATATGTATCCATTCTTGTACATTTTATAGAATTCTTTATCTGTGTTACCCTTTTCTGTGAGGCCTCTTGCTTTCAATTACTTTCATTATGGTCTATTATTCATTAATCTGAATTCATCATTTACTTTTGTATTCATCAAAGATGTTAGGCCAGCTGTCCAACTGTACCTTTCATCCTCTACCTAACTCCTTTTTCCACCTGTATGGTGGTTATATTAATACAACATCCCACAAGGGATTTCTGAAGCTCAAAAATGTGATTGGAAGTGCAGCTGAATTCCTCAAAAAGGTGCTATAGTTATACATGCTAGTGTTATACTTTGAAGGTGCAGGTCACTTTGAAACAAAATTATTCTTGGCCTTTTATGCATGTGAAAGTTCAGATGACACTTTTCCCTTTGTTTCTTTTCTTCTTTATGTCCATTGGGCTCAGTGGAATCAGCTGGTAGAGACCTCTGAGCTCAGCATTTGTTGTGTGATAGAAACAATGCAAGAGTTTGAGCCATTGATCAAATCTCCTCCAACAAACTGTAATTTTACAATTCATCAAATTGTTCTATTTTAAATCTACCTGATACATAATAAAATCAGCTTGGAAGCCCCCTAAATTAAGAACTTATCGCAAATCAGCATATGACCCCTTTGCTTCCTGAAGACACCGCTCCAGACTTGCAGAATCCAGGAAACAGTTACTTTTCTTTAGACATTGCATAGCTCATGTGCACGCTTCTTTCTTTTGTTTTCTCATGGGAGTAGTCCTGTTAATAAAATAAATGTAGTACATAGTTAGGTTCTATAGTCACTATAGGACCTATTTATTTTTTGAATGATGCAGTGAAATTAGTAGGACTGCATTCAATTAGAGAGCTCTCCATGATGAAATGCCACTACAGAACACAGTTAACCCAACCAGGCTAATTGCTTACTCCATTCTAGCAGTTTCTTCACTTTTCTGGGGGGAAAAGGAGTCATAAAACAGCTTCCATTTTCATGTAAAGGATGCAAGGTATCTAATTTGATCTTTGCATAAACATCCTTATAAACATAGGGAAATTTAACACAATATTTTATTGATGGCACACCTGTTCATTTTGAAAGTGTTCTGTGAATTTGAACAACAGGAACTGACATAATACCATGCTGATCATTTAATTTCGTGAAGTAATACAGCTCTGCCTAGTTGTATGCAATATGTTCATTTCACTTTTCTTGTTATACTGGGAGACAGAAGAGATTTCTGAATGAAGATTTATGATGCTCTTGCGCTTCATGTATTGTCTTTATCCATTTTCACACCACCATAAAGTAAGTCAATGACAGTGACAACATCTTTGGAATTTTTAGATGGAAAAATTTATAGCTTGTCAATGGAAAAATTTATGTCAATCACTATTTTTGCATGACCCTGTTATTTTGAAAGCATTAAAACTTGGGGGCTTCCTGGGTTGTTTGGTTTTGGTTTTGTTTTGTTTTTTTTTTCTCTGAACAAGAAGAAATTAATAATAACACAAAGCACTTCTGAAAATGCATGAGATGATATAACCCTCATATCTTGACCCTTATATCTGCCTCAGCCTCTTACACATACACAGCTGCTGCCTCTGATTTTTACAAGAATGGCAGAAAATAAGCCTAGCCAATACAGATAGAATACTTATGGGGGAAAAAATACACTTGCTAACAATGTTTATTTGCAAGTACTGGGAAAATTACGTGCTTTTAGTGAGCTACTTGAAATAATGACTGCTCACAGTTCACAATGGTTTTTACTAGATGAAACATCTACTTTAACAGACATCAGTTTTACCAGAATGGTTTATAAAAAGATGGATCAAATGTGCTGTGAGTTAAGGTAGGGAGAGAAGGTACTCATATATGTACATATTATAGTTTCAATGTTAATATCACTACACTGGCATAAAGAGGTAACTACCCAATGAAAGGAAAAAATACAACAGCAGAAGTCCAGGAACGGGTGAGGAATGTGGGGTGAGTGAAATGGATGCACAGAGACAGTAGCAGAGCTCAGGCTTTGCTGGCTACAAGGACTACTCTAGAAAAGAAGTGTCTTGAAAGGATTTCTATTTCCTTTGCGAAGCTCAAGGGGAAAGTATTATTCTTTGCTAAACTTTTTGCTTCTTGTTTTTCTCCCAGGTTTTCTTCAGTGATGTTAAATTAGATATAAAACAGAGCTACATTTGACCACTTGAAGAAAAAATATAGGCAGGCAACCCATGAGTCCACACTTTCTTATGAAGTCCAGCCTTTATCTAAGACAACCAAACTTGGATTCCCATATCCCAAGAAAGGAGATGGCCTAGAGCACTGAATCTGGCACTGTCTCTCACGGGTCCAGGATTGGACTCAGTAACTAAACTTTTTCTAATCTGAGTTGGCCTATGTCGTGGTTTAACCCCAGCCAGCAACTAAGCACCACGCAGCCGCTCGCTCACTCCCCACCAGTGGGATGGGGAGAGAATCAGAAGGGTAAAAGGGAGGAAACTCGTGGGTTGAGATAAGAACAGTTTAATAATTGAAGTAAAATATATTAGAACAGTTAAATAGGCAAAGCAAAAACCATGCACGCAAACAAAACAAAACAAGGAATTCATTCACTACTTCCCATCGGCAGGCAGGTGTTCAGCCATCTCCAGGAAAGCAGGGCTCCATCACGCGTAATGGTTACTTGGGAGGACAAACACCATCATACCCAATGTCCCCCCTTCCTTCTTCTTCCCCCAGCTTATATACTGAGCATGACGTCATATGGTATGGAATAGCCCTTGGGCCAGTCTGGGTCAGCACCCCCCCGGCTGTGCCCCTCCCAGCTTCTTGTGCACCCGGCAGAGCAGGGGAAGCTGAAAAGTCCTTGACCAGTGTGAGCGCCACTTAGCACCTATTTAGCGACAGCTTAGCACTACTTAGCAAGAACCAAAGCGTCAGTGTATCATCGACATTGTTCTCATCCTAAACCCAAAACACAGCCCCATACCGGCTACCAAGACGAAAATTAACTCTATCCCAGCTGAAACCAGGACAGCCTAAAACAAAATTAACCATGAACTGGTATTTGAACAGGAATTCATAAGTGTTAGTCCATGGAAGACTGCACCAAACATAACTCCATTTTATATCTTAACATTACAACTAAGTAAATTTGACTTTTTTTGTTTATGGTGATTTTCATATATTCTGCCAAAATATTTCCTTATGGGTGAAAATTTCCTGGCCTCTGTACTGTCAGGTTTTTGTGGGTTTTTCTGATAAAAATAGATGGCCCTCTACTGCCTTTGTAGATTTTTTTTGTTTGACAGATAAGTCTTGCTATTTAATTTTGATGGGCCCCAGAAGGCCGCTTAGAGACATTGTTATGAACCCGCTGTCAGAAGACTTTGGTTCACTTGACCTCCTGATCTCTGAGTTCAACATCTCAGTCCCACCTACAATTCAAATTGTAGTGAAAATGAGCAGGCTAGACTCTTGCTCACATCTATGTCAGCTTCACACCAATCTTACAAGACTTGAAGATGATCATAATGGTGAAGAATAACATCTGATGAGTAAACAGACTTTCTCTGTAATGCAGTGATTGTGATGCTTAGGGAAGGTGGAGGCAAAACCATCCAGAAGTATGTTCTCCAGACACACTAATTAATGGTGGTCTGTCCCACTTCCCTAAAGGAGCAGAGTTCTTTCAAAGCTGTATTGCTGCTGTTGTCTGAGGTAGAGCAGACTACCTGTGACTCAGCAGGGTGAATCCCAGGGAGCAACCATAGCCGTCCCACAGCAGTTCCTGCAAGTGAAGGCACCTTCTCTCTGGATTCCAGTTCCATACTCAGTAAGTCTGACTTCAGATCAAGGGGTCAGTATAGGACCTGCTACTCCCTCCCCTCAAAGGTCAGATACATTGTCTCTCTCATACGAATGTGGTAGGCACTTGCGCTAGCTTAAGAAACAACTGATAATGTGAAAATGCTTATTTTAAATGCTTTCACTTTGACTATTTTATAAATCTATCAAGATATTTTTGTATGTTGTCCTGCTGTGGACCACGTTGCCACAATGATTTCTTTTAGGGCCCAGCTTAGAACTAATTTTTCTCTCCCTTCTTGATTGGATAAAGTAAAAGTTGGTGAACATTTGCTTTCAACAGAAATTGTTAAAGTTGGACTCTGGACAGACACTGAACGCTTTCACAATAATACCTCAGTGTTATGTATAGCTTCTGTGTGCTACAGAGAACATTTCTGAAGTGTACAGGTGCATAAACAATACCAATATCCTTCTGCCATTGGATGAGATGTATACGGAGGGAATGGTTAGTCTCTAATCTTTTATGTCCTGATAAAAGTCTGGACCTTACAGTACCAGATATTGCACAAACATATAGTTTGGCATGAATTCAAGGAAAGAAGTAAGGTTATTTTCATGACACTAATCTGTCTGACTGTAAGGCATTAAATGAGATCGATACAGAAGAAGCAAAAAGGAACTGAATCAGCAAGGAAGAAATGCTCAAGGGAAAAAGGTTGGGGAGGAGAACTGCATGCCTCCAATGAGCCTGGCATGACGTCAAAATTCCTAAACTTTAAAGACACTGGAGGAGATCAGACCACCCACAAAGTATCAGTGAAAGCTGTCAGGCACACAAAAAGGCATAGGGAGATAGAAGGAAAATGCTGAGAGCATGCTGAGACAGTCTGTTTTCTCTAGAAGCAATAACAGAGGGGAAGTAGAGCAGCCAAGGCAAACTCACAAAACCATGCAAGGAAATACTGAAATGAAGAACTGTAGGTAAGAAGAAATATATAGAGAGATTATTATTCTTTGCTCCCCCTGCTATTTACCGTGGATAAAATAATATATATACAATCTTTTGTCTTGTAGCTTCTCTTTCTATGTAAGTACAAATTTGCACTATTAAAGGCTCCTGCAGAGAATTCCTCACAAATGGCAGATGCAGTATAGCAGGTCACATTAGGTTTACAAGAAACAGAGATTCAGCCTTGAAGTACCATACAACTGGATGAACTGCATTATCTCAGTCTGAATCAGATGGGAGAACTCTTGAATTTCAACTAAAAAAAGTCCAAACTAAAATAAAATATAATAATGGGTGTCAACTGAATAAATGTTAACTGAGCCATAACTATCAGCTCAGTCCTCATTTCTCATTAATATTTTTAAGATTTTAATAAGATTTAGATGGTTTCTCAATGTGAAATCGCAGTCTATTCCATCTCAGTGCTCCCCTCCAGTCCCAGCAAAATATCTTACAGCTCTCCACCACTTGGCCCAAGTATTTGAACATATAATGAAGCAGCACTTTAGAAATATCTTGGCCATAGTGGATTGAGTGGAAAATTCCTAAATGTCTGTTTTTTTTCTAATGAAGTGAAACAAATAGTAATTTTGAAAGATTGCCCATCTACCCATACTTTTGGCATGCTGGGGAGTTTCGCTTGTGCAGCATTCTGCACAAGTCCAGACTCTGAGAGCTGCTTGGGCTGAAAGGGCCCTCAGGAGGCCTCTAAGTCCAACCTCCTGCCCAAAGCAGGGCCAGTTCTAGCATTAAACCAGGCTGCTCAGAGCTTGAAAAGATGGACTTGCACGACCTCTCTGGGCAGCCAGCTCAAATGCTTCACTGCCCTCAGGGTGGAAAAACTTTTCCTTATATCCAGTCAGAATGTCCCCGGTTCCAATTTATGCCCATTTTCTTTTGTCTTCCCTCCAGGTATCACCGTAAAAAGTCTCTCTCTCGGTCTCCTTGGTACCCTCTTTGTAGGTATAGGCAGGCTGGCAGCTGCTGGACTTCCCGAAGTTCTCTCTTCTCCAGGCTTAACAAGTCTCAGGCCCTCAGCCTATCCTCACAGGGCAAGTGCTCCAGCCTCAAACATCTTGATGGCCTTCCATTAAAATTGTCCCAGTTTATCAACATCTTTCTTGTAGTGTGGAGCCTGGATGTGAAGCATGCAGTGTGCTAAGTAGACAGGGATAATCACTTCCCTTGATCTACTGGCTGTTCATAAAGCCCAGGACAGAGCTGGCTGTCTTGGCTGGCTCACGCTCAGCTTGCTGTTAGCCCAGAGCCCCA
This sequence comes from Platalea leucorodia, assembly GCF_965183815.1. NCBI lineage: Eukaryota > Metazoa > Chordata > Aves > Pelecaniformes > Threskiornithidae > Platalea > Platalea leucorodia. The sequence continues at coordinate 105,518,270 of NC_138824.1, forward strand.
GGGCCTTTTCAACAGAGCTGCTTCCAACTGGTTAGTCCCCAGCCCCTGTTGATAAAAAATTACTATTATTCCTCCCTAGCTAAAGAATTTTTCATTTGACCTTGTTGAATTTCAGGAAGTTCACTCCTCCAGCCTATCTAGGTCAAAGGGACATTGCATCTTGGAAACATGTGAAACATGTGGAAACATTTATCTTTATGAACCACACCTGCATAATGAAATTGCAATGCATATTAGAAGTCATTTTGCAAAAATAATATTGCTGAAAACCTGAGGTTTATTGAGACTCCTTCAGAGCTTGGTGTTTCACCTGAAATTCAGACTGAAATGCTTATGCAGCTTATGAACATGCAAAAAACACTTTTATTTCAACCAGTTCTAAATCACTTTGTTTCACGGTCAAAAGTACATCTTAGAGACTGAGGAGCCAGAACTATTTTTCTAAAAATCCTAGTGATATTTTTATTTTTTGGAGGAGTTTATAATTTGGAGGAGAAATTGAGTCAGTCTATGATTTCTGAGTGTTTGAAATAACAGTGCAGGCTTTGGTTTAAACCAAAACATGCTGGTGTCAGTGGGTTTTGATTCAGGCTCACAGAGTGTGCAGCTGGCAAAAACAATATTTGAAACAGTCTCTCATCACCCTTGGGGAAGACAGAACTGTACAGAAAGCCAGAGGTATGCCGAACAGCATTGATTCCTAAATCCAATTGTATCATCATTACTGTCTCTTTTAGGTTTTATTAGCAATGTTTTAATAGATTTGCTTATGCTTTTGCTGTTAAGCACTTTTGCACAGCTGAAGTGTGAACATATGGCCAGAAGAGGTTTACTCAGCAAAGAGACAACAATGACATTTTATGCTCTTAGAATTTGATTGAATACTCATTACCTCCAGTTTTTCCGTTTTCCCTTTAAACGGAAAATATCCAAAGCAAAATTAGTTTAGCCTTCAAATGGGTGTGATGATTACTTTCTTTTCTGTCCATTGTTCAGGTCTGATCCCTGAAAAAAGGCAATTGTGTATGATACTTACAGATTATATATGTATTTGATGTTTCCTAAACTGAACTAAAATTTGTCTCATTAAGAGATCCACGCGCCTGCAAACACAGACACCCGTTAGGCTTGTATTCCTAATTACTATTAAAGTTATATTATATCTATGAGAGGGAATATAAAATCTGAAGGATCTAAATTAGTAAATCCAATGGTCCAATGCTGCAAAAAGCATATTTCTGATTGTGCTGAGCATGTATCTATGTCACTGTCTGTCTCAGTCTCTCTCTCCCCCTCTTTCCCCCTTTTATGCATGCACACACACAGACACAGAGTTTTGTCTAGAAAAGATGACCCTTACACGACAAATATCAGCCACATTGTCTGGGAACCAATCCAGCAAACATTTGCTTAACGTTTCCAGCACAACTAGCTCCACTGATTTTACTAGGACTACTTGTGGCAATAAAATACACATGGGAGTATTTTCAAGGCTGTGTATTACTGAAGCACTTGGATTCTTCAGCAAAGAAAGGGAAATGGAAGCAGGTGAGAATGTGCTCCAGTATCCTCTGCTGCCACTTGGGGGGACTGACATCTTTACAGGGCTCTTCTTTAAAAATATGTTTTCTGGGGAAATATATGTGTTAGGAGGGAGGAGAGGAAAGATTTAGTTGGCATCTGTGATCATAGCACATGAAAAGAGGCCAAAAATAAAACATCTGCCCTACTCTGCTCCTTTTATAGATCAGTACTGGCTTAATACAATTACTCCCACCCTACAATAACATAAAATGAGACTCGTTGAGGATCAGGTCTCTACCTCTGACTTCATTATAATTTCATTCCTTGTGCAATCCCAGAAATTCTCCTTGGTAAATCACTGTAACAACAGATCTAGCCTGTCTATAATGTAATGGGACCCTGGAAAGCTTTTTTGATGCCAAACTTTATGTTCATTCAGAACCTTTTAAAAAATAAATGTTCTGTAAATTGTTAAAGAAATTTATTTCCTAACATATTCCTATTCTTTTGTTTTCAATTGGTCTATCAAAGTTAAAGGAAAAGTGAACATTTTGACCTTACAATCTTCATTGCTATTTTTAGTTCTTTTAGTGTCCAGCTACTGACTGAACATTTTATGGAATTCTCTAAATTCACCTTCTAGATAGAATAAGAAGGTAGAAAACAAAGAGTTTGTAGCTCTGTGGAGTTATTTCCCCTATTTAAATGTAGTTCTACCAATGCATCTTGAACACAATTAAATAAAACTTCTAGATAACAGTAATGTGAATGTGACTTAAAACAATAAATGATATTACTTTGCTGTTTCTTGGTAATCTCATTTAACTGAAAGTTTTCAAATTATTTCACTAGGGTATTGTACAGCACACTTATCCACAGCCCCCAAAACAATTCTGCTAGTTTAGTTATTAATTTGACAACTTAATATGTTTTAATTACATTGCAGTAAAGCACATTTGCCTTGCAATGTTCCACATTTTTTTATTTTAAAAAAAAGGAGAAAAGAAAATATCTTAAGAATTTCAAAACAAACCATGCATGGATTCAGTTTTGATAGGATATCACTATACACAGAGATTTATTACCAGAGCTAGGGGAAGACTTTAAAAAAAGACAGAATAATTCACCTGGATATAACTTGTTTGTTCATATATTCTTATATTCATTTTCAGAAAGTATACTGGAGACTAAGTTTTCAGAAAAGTATATTTATGCTAGAACATATTTTAAATTAATATTACAGAATGTCCATGGGAAGTGAATGTTAGATTAATGTAGTCTGATTTTACACAGGGCAAATGATTCTATAAGTTAAATTATTGCAGTGCAGGAATTGAAATGTGTCCAATCAAAACTAGACAATATATCTTGATTGTCAAAAACAGGTATCTGTCAAAGGACTGCAAACCACCTGCAGTCTAATTGCTTTCTGTAAATTAGTCCAGAAATATTTTAGTCTAAAAAATACACTTGATAAGACTCTGAAATTTTCACAGATGAAAAGACTATTTGGATTTTTCAGTAAATACCAGCAAATTTTATCACAAAATTCCCCATTGCACTACATTTCTGTCACTCTCAGCAGTTATGAATTCTTTGACTAAACTATGTGTTCTGAAATTGTCCATCCATTTTTATTCCACTGACTTCTCCCATGTATCTTAATCTTACTGGTGTGCTTAGAGTATAGTTATACTCTGGGCAGATACTGGTATACGTCTTTCTAATTACAGAATGTAACAAGCATCTGACCGAAAGCAAGGCTTCTATTTTGATTAGGACACTAACCCCAGGTTGAATAACCTGCCTCAGCACAACTCTTGGACTCCTCTGTACCACTCTCACACATGTTTGTACAGTGGGGAAAGTAGCAGTACTTCCCTACAAGAAACACTGTCAACTTAATTTTATCCTTATTCTCATATGAGGAACAAACTTTTGATTTCAATGTTCTGTTAAAATCCCATTGGATTTGCAAATATACCAGAATGTCTGCTCTCTTTGTCAATAGGTGTCTCTGCATTTCAAAATATATTAAACGAATAGTGATTTCATAGTAATTACTACTTTTCTTCTAGGCCTACTGGCTTCACCAACATCATATTGTTATTGTCAATTTTGGTAAACATAAATTTAGAAGCTACAGTAGAGGTAAAATTATAGTAATGAAGGCTAAAGAGGTTTTAAACGCTAAACTGTAGACCAACTTTTTTTTTCTTCCTGAGAAAAACTTTCATAATTCATCATTAAATCTAGTGGGTCAGGTATTGCTGTAAGTATACAGTAAATGTAAAATCAAAATGGTATCAAGTCTTATTTTTTACCCAATTACATTACAAATAAAAGCTAAATATTAGCTTCTGTTTCTCCATATATATAAAATGTGTATATATATGCATATATAAATAAATGTTTGTATATCAAGTATATATGCACACACATATATAAAAATGTTTTTATGTGTCAATCTTATAACTCTGAAATATTGCGCTCCCTCTCCTAATTGGGTTTATAATATATGGAAAATAAACAGTCTTCATTCGTAGAAAGTGCTATTAATAAGCTATGCAAATTGTAATAGAGATGTTTCTGCTGCGATTTATAAAATTCTGCAATAGAAAAATATCTAGACACCATGGGAAAACCTGAGTTTCCATTTATCTTATTTTTGTAATTGAAATAGTTCTGAAACAATAGCTTTCTGGATAGTAGCTGACAGTTAAGATAGCCTTCTCTCCCAGGAAATAGCAGTACTACTAATTAACATGTTTTCAAAAACCAGACTGTTGACAGTGAGCCGCAAGAGCAGAAGAAGGTTGCTAGGAACCTGCACTCACAAGACCTGAATTTTTTATTCTTTGAGAGAGAATATATTGCAAAAGTTTCAGCACTGGCAACTTTCCCTGCTAAGAAATTTATTCTTCAGTGACTGGAAAATATTAATTTAAATTTTTTTTAATAAACTAATGGGTCATGTAAAACACCTTATACTTTAGCAAAATCATTTTTAATCAAACATTGTAGGTTTAATTGGTTAATATTTGAGCTACACTTTGTACATTGAAAACTGATCACTAGTATTACCACATAGATGATAGTAATCCCAGCTAAATGGATAGAGTTGAAATATTTATTGCCGTTTTCTCAATCACGACACCTTCTGTTGGGGTATTTTCAGCCTAGCCTCTTCCCAAGGAAACATCCATTAAAGGTTCCATATACATATATTTATATACAAATAGAAATGCATATTCTGTATTATCACTGGAATTTTCTGTACATGTACACATGGTATCAGATGGTGGAATTCTTGTTATACCTTAGCATCATAGAGACACCTAAAGAGCATATTGAGTTTATAGAATAGGCTGAGATATTTTCAAGATTTGAAAAATCATGGATGTAAATATGAATGAGATGTAGGATCATTTTCTTTGTTAAAGCTACATCTTGAAATAGCAACCTGTTCATGCATACTATATGCCTTTCACACATATACATTTACTCTCTTCAGGAACCTTTATGCAGGATAGTATGCCAGAAACTCCCTCTCTTTTGTAAAGGACACTAGTTCATCACTATTTATATAGTCGTTATAAAATTAAACACTGAGAGAAGCAGGATCTCAGTAGGTGAGATAAAACTTAGCAGTCCATTGACCAAAAAAGCCCTGTGTGATGGTGTTCAGCCAGTGAAAATACAGATTTCACAGCAGCAAAATCTGCCTGACATCAGAATGTAAGAATAGTCTAGTTAAAGCAAAAGTCTGGTTTTTTTTGTGGGGTTTTTGTTGTGTTTTTTTTTGGGGGGGGGGGACTGAGAAGATGGAAGGTTTAGTAAAGAGGATATGAGAAGAAGGCACGATTACAATGATAGTCCCCTCCATTACACTCTTTTCAAGTCTTGGATAATCAGCTGTAGTTCACCACAAATTATGTTGGTGAGTAATCCACCCCAATTAGCACCATTCTATGGTAATCACCAAAAAGTCTTTAATTAGTTTATTTTTACATAGAAACACAATTATTATTTTTACTAGAAACACAATTTAATTGGCCACCATTGCATGGCTGTATCTCATCATATTGTGGGGTTGGAAAGTCTAAGAACAAGTTAACTGACATCAACCTTTCACACAGAGAACAGAAGTGAGGTCCCTTGCTAGTTAGCTATATCCTCAGAGCAGGGCAGTGTGTCCGTCAAGCAATTCCTCTTACTTCTAAAATGGTGTATATATGAAGGAAACCACAGGGTTAAATTTACCCCAGTTTCTCACATTACGAGAGACATATTGAAACATTTACTGAACTGTCAGGGAGTCACTGTGTTATGGCAAATGAGATACTGAACACAGAATCATGTAGACCTGATACTAATTTCTAAAATGCCATAATTATATTTACTTTCTTCATTATGAATGTTCTACTCCTCTGAGATACTGAGCACCCTCCATCTCCACTGAAGTAAATAAAATGCAGATGTGACCCTCAATGTTAATTCATCCCCTTGTGTTTGCTGTAGGCACGATGCATGCTTTTTTCAGCTCTAACTAGACTAGAATAATAATTATCATCATCCTATTATCCCTGTGCTATAAATTAAGAAAACCTTGCTTTGCAATGAAGAAGCTCTGCAGATTTCAGCATATAAAGAGGGAAATGAATTGGAAGAGACCAAAGATGCAGAACTCTTGTCAAATGTGTCTGAATTGATAGAAGTTGTGAACTACAGCTGCTAATCCAATGAACCAGATGGTATCAGTTGTCAAACCAGGTGCAGGAAATAGGGCTGTTAGCCCTCCTGCAAATCAATTAGATCAGCATGAAAAATCTGTAAATGAACTTCCCACCAAACAAACAAATTGTACCAAAAACTGTCTTGGGTGCTCAGCTGAGTCATGAATCATTGGTCCTTTTGCAAGTGGCAGCTGCCATTAAATCTCTTTATTTCTTTTATGAATAAATCTACCAAAATTTAATTTTCAACTGTTAATGCATCATTAGAAGCTGCTTGATCCAACACCTTTCTTTTACTGATCCGTGCTAATTGGAGGTGTCAGAAAGCATGAAGTGTCACCGAGCTAACACCAGTTTCTACTGCATGTGTTTCAGTAGGCCTTATTTATCCCAACAGACAAGCAGGTAGGTTTTTATTTCACTTAGGAAAAAGCTATTCCCAAAATGATGTTTCTATAAAATATAGGGTAATATTAGTTAATCAGTTTTTGGCTGATGCTTTGATACTCTTTCTAATGAAATCTGATCTGCCATTTTCCCAAAATCACGGACAATACGCAGAAGGTTTCATAAGAGACTATGGAGACTGGTGGGCTGCTAAGGCTGGTATGAGGTTATTTAGCAGAGATATCTGGGATGATTCCAGGGTAGTGGTGAAAAGGGAACTGATGAATTAGATTACAGCAATTCCTCATATTATGTTGTTTCCTAATTCTGACAGGAAGAAGTAAAAGATTTTTAAAGGAAATGTCCAAGAATATCCATAAATAGCTTTCCCCTTGAGGGACTGTCTTCTTAAATACGCTCTGTAAGTGGTTTTCTAGTCAAACATGTAGTAGAAATCTTGAAATACTTTTATACACATACTAGTTATATACACGTATTTTATACGTGTGTATATATAGACATATATTTACATTAGCTATGTTAAAAAATTCTTTTTACCTATATTTTCATTAATTTTTCAGCTAAGAGAAGACATAGAAACAGTCTGGACTGGAATTAAAGTACATTTAAGTGATTGGTAATCAACCTAATTCTCTCTCTGTAAGCATTTCTAGAAGAAAGAAAGCGAAGAAAAGAAGGAGAAACGCACTGAGTGGGGTTTCTCTACATTTAAATCCTCTTATACAAAATGGACTACCACTGGGTTAGACTAAAAGAGGGTACTCCCTTTAAACTTGCACACTCTAGCTAAACGTTAATTGGAAGCATTAAAAAGGTGTAGCAATCAGGATAAACATGTACAAAACTGGATGGTTCTATAGATTAAGTTATCCAAAGGAAAAAAAAAAAAAAATCAAGAAAACTCAGAGTATGAAGACATACCTCAGAATATGTGTTGCATGATAATGAACAGGGGGAAAAAAATACCAGGAAAGCTGAACAATCTAAGATAATTATGACAATTTGTTCTACTCACAAAGGTTCCATAGCCAGAATCCTGCTGTTCTGTTTTTTAAAAGTCTGTGCTTGTCATACATCCCAGAACACAAAAGACTTCGACCAAATAAGCCTGAGCCACACACTTATAATTTTTAAAATTTCATGCTGCTTAAAGCGTTGATAAATGCTTAAATGCTCAGCATGCATGCTATCCCAAGAAACTAGGAATAGTGTGCTGTTCCAGGGAAATGTTGGATCAGCTATCATCAGAAAAAAAATCAAAGCCCCAGAAAAAGAGAGACAAACCACATCACTTAGAGGTTTAGAGGCAAATATTCCACTGAATATGAGATCAGACAAATTTAGCCTTTATATTTTCCATAGGTGTACTTATACAGATTTTATAATACAGTAACAAGTATCAAAAAAAAAGCATAGTGTAATTTTCAAGGATTTGTTTTACTGGGTAGTTCAGTATACATATGATAATAACTGCAGTGTAAATTCAATACAGCAAATATAGCTAGATTTTAATATGGAGACCATCATCAAAGGAACAGTAGCATGAAATTCAGTCATACAGTTAACCTTCTGGGTATGAGCATTTTTAGTTATTATTTTAGGTCTGAGCACACACACACACATATATTTTTCTATTGTATCAGTAATAAACATGCATACAATCTTAGCATGTTGCAATCTCACTGAAAAACAAAACAAACTAATAAACTTACAAAATTACATTTCTGATACAACGATTATTGTACCTCAACATATTTATAATTTTGCAGCAATTTCAATCAAGTCTCTGAAAGCTTCTTGTGGTTTACAAAAAATAAATGTTGCATTTATTTTCTGAATTATTATTTAAAATATCTACACGTTGAAGGAAATTAAGTAAGGATTATCTCATGAGATGTGTGTATGACGGAAGAAGTGTCACTTTTACTACTTTTATCTAATAAACTGTCAATGAATGGATCATTAGTTTCCTCTCGGTTAAAGGTAATACTATTCAAAATATTTATAGGGAAGAGGGTATTTTTATACTACACCTAACAATGACTTAATGCAAAAGTACATGAGCAATAATGAGGTCAGGAACTCAAAGCCCATTCTCTCATTGCTGATGTTACGCCAGAAAACTTTTTCTGGATAAAAGAGAAGATATTATGTATATGAATTTATCATGAAGTCTAATTAGTATTTCAGCAGTCAAATAGTCCAAGTTATCTAATACAGAAAACCCTCAATGATAATATTCTTAAACCTGTTACACAATGCCTTGCTATTGCCTACCCTTTTCTGGGGTAGTTATGGTGGTTATGCTCACCCTGGGTCTTAAGGTCGACAGCTTCAGCCTTAAAACCTCTTTCAATAGACTTTGGGGTGGGGAATGTCACAGAGAGCCACCAGCCATTCACTGGAGAAATGTGATGTTCCTAGAGGGGGTCCCTTCCTCTTCTCATTTAGATCTTGTTTTCCCACCCCGATCTGCTCCCTTCTGCCTGCTTCCAGGGAAGGGGTGAAAGCTGCCCTGCAGCCCCACAATGTCCCTGGGGGCCATTTGTCTGGCAGGGACTCCCTGGGGCTGTCAGCCCCTTCCCTGGTGGCACTCACAGACCTGGAGCTCAGACAGGCTGGGCAATGGGCACTTGGCCACGGGGTGCCTGGTAAACCCAGCTCAGCTCTGCTCAGGCCAAGGCAGCCCAGCCACCCCCTGGGACCTGCCACAACACAGGGCTGCCTGCGCCAGGCAATGGCAAAACCATATTTACTCAGCTACACAGATAAACTGTTCTGTGACTTTTCCTTTTCTTCCAGGAATTTTGCATTCTTTTTTATGGTGTCATGGCCTAAACAGGAAGCAAGGACATCTAAAAGCATTTTCATGGCAGATGCAACATATGCATTTAAAGCCTATATTTTTAATCCTATACAATACTTAGATGTGGGTAGGAAGGCTGAATGCTCAGTCCTCTACATAGAACATCCATTCTGTGCATACATAATAGTTTTCAATGTTTCTATAGGGCTCTCAAGGCAAAACCAGCTACCTACAGACTTTCAGGCACACAGGATATAAGATAATCATAGAATCATAGGATGATAGAATCACAGAATATCTTGAGTTGAAAGAGACCCATAAGGATCATTGAGTCCAACTCCCTGCTCCTTGCAGGACTACTTAAAACTAAACAATATTACTAAGAGCATTGTCCAGGCACTCCTTGTACTCTGGCAGAAGGTTTTACTTGATTATGTCTGTGAATGTAAGAGGTTCCTGCTTAGTGCCAGTTTAGGTGCTCATCTAAGGTTTAAGTCCAAAAAATATGATGAATGTGTATTGTATTGACAAGAATTTGCATGGGTTCTAGGATGGAAAGGAAACTAGATCCCTCTTAAATTCTCCCAAGACAAAGTTAGCACTGAGCAGTTCCTTCCCATGTCAAACTCATAACTTGAGCTGATGAAATAATTTAGTGACTGAATAGTTGGAACCAACTGATTTATTGATCCAATTTTAAATGTGCCCATTATTTGATCATTGTACTGTTCATCTTTAATTAGCTAATAAAACTGTAGCATATTAGCTTAGAAATATGTCTCATTAAGAGAATATTTGCTTGCTTATGCTTTTCTTTTATAAAATCCATAATTGGTTCATAGAACTGATTTATTTTCTTAAGTTGCAATACGTACCATGAACTTTCAGACCAGAAGTAGCTGTAGATAAGCAGCTTCTGAGCAGTTGGCTCTCCTCCCATCTAAAGTCATAAACAGAGATTGAGGAGAGTATTCCTTTTTAAGTATCTTTGTCATAATGTTGAATCCAAAACAGAGTTGGATTTGCCCAAAGGGTAAACTGGAAAAAAAGAGGGGGGAGGGGGAGATAAGGGGGACAGGGGGAGAGCAAGGGGAAGATAGGGAGAGAGGGAAAGAAATGCCTCATGTTAGCCAAGTCCTCTGTGGAGTTTAAATGCCAGAGTCAAAGCTAGAGATGAAAGTGTATTTCCAGCCACTTAAGAATCAGACCACCATGTAGGATAGTGTGGTGCCCCGTAATGAATGGAACAGATCTCAACCATTAAAACACAACCCTGAGAGGAAGGGGAAAATGACCTTGAATTTTAGATAATAGCCTGATTGTGCAGAATGTGGTAAACTTGAGAATTTCTGCATCAGTTCACTCTCTTCCTATTCTTGAAGTAACACCTTATCTCCTTGTACTGGGTCTGGCTGGGAATTTTCTTCCTAGCAGCCTGTATGGTGCTGTGCTTTGGATTTGTGGCTGAAACAGTCATGATAACACACCTATGTCTTGACTATTTCTGAACAGTGCTTGCACCGCTTTCCTACATCCTGCCAGTTACAACAAATCTTTAATAGCATAATTGCCCTATAGATGTTTCTCAGTTAAGGACAATGAACCTAATTCACCATCAGTCTAAGTCACTGCCTCTCTAACCGAGCCAGGAGTTCTACACTGATTCAAACCATCTGGCATCTCAGCCCAGGAATCAAATATTTAAAGAATTCTTTATATTTATTTCATAGCTGCTCATCATTTTCTTGGAAAGCTACACTTCCAAGAAAACCACAGTATCAGGAATGAAATTGCCACTACATTCTCCTCTTATAGCAGAGAGTACACTTCTATTTTGAGAGTATTAATCAGAGACACAAGATTACATACACTATAGGAACACTGTAGGGAAAAAAATAGTAAAAAAGGCTCCACAGACATTTCTAATAAATTACTGGACATATTAATTGCTGATATATAATCTGGATGTACAAGTCAAAGTCTAAATTAACTACCTATAAAACATATTTTCTAGAAGGATTGTCAACAGGAAAAATCACATATTTAAAAAAAAAAAAGTGCAAAAAGTGCAGTTCAAGTTCCTTAAATCATCTGCACTTATCCAAATGTTCACTTATTAAGTACAAATCGAAAGACAAAATAATGATTGCAATCTTTACAAGAATGTTAATAAGAAAAAATACTTACACGTGCAGATAGAGTGAGAAAATTATTTTGCTGACACTCATTTGGATAATTTAAAAAATATTCCCATGAAAGATTTAATTTAATTAAAAAGTAAATAAACCCAACAAGTTTTCTTTGACTGTTAATGAAAATAAATCACTTGTCATAAAGTATTAGTGAGTGAATCATGGTCTCTTTCCCTCTACTTATGACTGTACAAATCCTAAAGCAAAACAATGCATGACAAAAGAAAAATACATAAATCAAGTGAATGCAACTGAGCAGCAATGTGACCCTCCCTTGTAGCTGAAGGAGTATCACTTAGCTATTCTACTGCAATACTGTTTTGGTTTTTTTTTTTTAGTTTTACAGCATCTTTCTGCTGAGTTCCTCATATGTGAGCTGCTGGAGTATGAATGGAAACATCACTGCTCCACTGACTCTTGGTGAGTTTACCCTTTCTGTACGCAGTAGACTCACATTTGAAAATAATTACTTGTCTCCTTCATAATGGTTGAAATCAGTGACCTTGGCAATAGATGGAAGTCACAGTTGGTTGATCTAGTCTTTTCTGCTGGCTGGACACAGGAGGGAGTTTCGTATCACAAAATGCTCATCTGTCCCCAACGCCATGGACTGTCAGAGTAAAACACAGGCTAAAGGCATTGCTAGCAACATGAACATACAGTTTTACAGCAGCTTCAAATTTGTCTATAAGCCACTCCCAAAAAAAACCCAAACAAATTAAAAGTCAGTTTGGGTACCTCAGATACTTTTGACTCATTCTGTTTCTCTTATTAAAAAAATCTAACTATGATCATCTAGAGATACTTCTGCCTAAGTGAATACTTACTTATTTAAATAGACCTTGTAAACCTTGTACATATCAGACAAACAACATACATTTATTGACAGATTCAGAGTACATTTTAAGTTTAAATATCTCATTTTTCTTGGGGAATGACTATTCATTTGCTAAACAGAGTTTTGTTTAAAAAAACCCCAAACCACAAAAAGGTAAATAAGCACATTCATTTGTTCTATTAAATTCTTGAGAGAGTAAGTCACAATGAACCACTGACTCTTTTTTTTTGTACTTTTGGACAGTCTATACACTGATTTCAAGTTCCCTGAAGAAAATCCTTTTTTAATAGAACAGGACAGGGGAAACTTTCTTCTTTTTAATCTGTAAATTGATTATGAACATCACATTGGCTGTATTTGTGATCTGATGTTTAAAATTCACATTTAATTATTGTTAGTCACAGGTGTTATTACAACATTAACTCTCATTCATCTTGAAAGTCACAGTAGTTAGTTCTGAGGCTTCAAGATTTGCAAACATATCTAAATGCTCACCTCCTGCTGAAGTCAATAGGTACATAAGGTTACCACATACCTGAAAATGGAGAGGAGAGTGAAGAGGAACGGGCTGGCCAGAGGTCCCATGTGTTAGAGAGTTAAGTAACCCTTAACTTGTAGCTTGTCAGTATGTTAATGCTGAGAGGGAATTGGGTGAATTCAATATAAATTCAAATGAACGTATATAGGCAAATACTTTAGAAATACCCTGCACCTCTAATGTTTATTAAGAAAGTCAAGAAAGCTTCCTAAGAATAAGCTTTTAATTTTGATGTCCTGGCTAAATTTCAGCTCGGTAATTACACTCTGCTTGCTTCATTTTCCCTTGCATTTTTAATTAGATTCAGCGTTCTTCTGCTTTTGTCCTAAGTCATTTTACAGTGTGGCTGTGGTCTATTAACCACTGCAGCATACTACACTACAAATGTACTGCAGAACTGGCTGAAGCAATTTCTTTCCATAGAGCTTGTAATGTAAAACAGTTTTGAGGCATTCCAGGAAGAACAGTTCTCTATAAACATATGGACACTTAGCATGAAATCAATGTAGCAAGCAAAGGTTGGCCAGCCTCTCTGGTCCTGATCCAGGAAAGCACTTCCAACACATGCAGGCTTCTTTTGGCTTCATCTCCCATGTGGAAGTATTCTGCTGTATTTTTGTTCAAAAAGAGGAAATTCTGTCTGATCTGCGATCAGAAATGCTGGTGATGGTTCCGTACAGTCTTTGACCTTAATCACTTATTTGGAGCTGATTTCCACAATCTCTTCTCTCTCAGTTCAAGCCATGATGTTTGCTGCAGCAGCCACGCAGATTTTCAGGGAAAGAGTAAAAGTAGGCAATAAAGCAGATTACTGTATGTTCTCAAGGGGAAAAGGATATCGTTAACTTTCACCTCAAAATTGCCTTTAAGGGGAAATCAAAATATACCTCATCACTGACACAAAAATATAGCGTGGTAATCTTTGGTTGTAATAAACTTGTCTTTGCTATACAGGATGCTTTGAGAGCTGTAGAGCTGACATGCACATCCTTTTCTCATAGCTAATTTTATTGAATTAGATGCTCAGGCTAATTAGTGGAACTTCTACATTACCTTTGCCTTCCTTCTGTAAGTGTCAGTTATTAAAAGTACTATGGATAATGATATCTTACCACAAAAATTGTAGCACATATTACTTCTAGTATAATGCTTGGATTTCTCTATTCCTTTTACAGTATATACTAGATTAGAAAGGCAGAGCCAGATCCTACTATTGTGTTTCTTTTCTCTTCATGTTATAGCAAGGGTTGTTAACTGACAACTTACAAGAATTATGAAAATAAGACTATTTAGGGAACTGATTAGCCAAAAAAGCATACACCCAACAGGAACTTGTTCTCAAAGAGCAGAAACTTTCCTTTTTTTCAACAACGTGAAGATACTCTTCTCCAAAGGTATTTGAAAGAAATTATATGGATACAAAGGATACAAAAGCTGAGTGCTCCTCTACAAACATATGTTTACATCCTACCTTCCCCACAGAGAGAAGTACTTCACTTTTAAAACAAAGAATTCTAGGAAACTGTTTGAAATTAATTTATAAATAAAGTCTTAATTCTCTTAATCAAAAATAAAAATCTCATTTTAATTACAAGAAATTTAAGGTTAGATATAAAGAATGAAAAGATATAATTATTCTTTGAATGCAAGACTATAAGGTATCCTTGTGTGATGGTCATTTTAAGACATTTGACATCAAAGGCAAGTATCTGATGCTAGAAAACTAGAACTGAAGGAAATATTTTTGCAATAATGTCTTTTCAGAGAAATGCACAGATTGGTAACATGAAAGCATTTAACAGCTTTGCATTGATTTTGCTTCATTGTTTGCTAGGCAACAACTGCTTCATTTAGTAGCTCCAATACTGATTGCACAGAGTCTGAAAAACAACATTATAATCAATCTACTTCTGTTTTGATGTGATGGGGCATAGAAACTATACAATAGAAGACTTGGTGTTAATGGGAGCCAAACAGTTTGATTAGCCCTTAAGGCTGCACCTAGGTATGGACAAACAATGAAATTAGGAGCTACAACATGCAGTTTCCTATACAGGACAATGAGACTACTCGAGAGAAGTACTAGCTCCTGAGAAAAGGTGTGGGAAAAGAAACTACCTCTGAATCTCTGTTTCATAATAAATATATGGCTGCATTAAAAAAAAAATTACTTGATTTTGACATTTTGCATTTTCTTTTCTACTACAAGACATTGTGATGGGCTTCTGGTCTTATAATTTAAAGGAGAGAAACTAAAAATTACTCCAAATATGGGGATCATATCAGTAACATAGTCTATTAGAAACCATTAGACGGTGTTAATATATATTGCCTACTTGTACTATCTGTAATATTTTTATGCACTTCTATACAATTTTGAAAGGTGACCTTATGCAGCTCGCTGTAGGAGAAAGTATACTTATTGTATAACCACATTTTATTTACACTTTTTTTTTTCCTTAATCAACTTCCATCCGTCTTTCATATTGTTCTAAGAGCATGTATTTGTGAGGAGAAACTGAGTAACTTGCTTCTGAAACGGAGAGAATATGCTCATTTCAGCAATGAAAAAAGTCACTGCAAACCCTGATTATAAAATCTTGGGTGAGAAAAAGAAATTCATCTCAGTGTACGTGCTGACATGCCACGTGGACCTACACGCAGCACTGAGCCCTGTTCTAACATGTAGCTAATCCATGCACTGTGGAAATGGAAGCTAGAAAACAAGTAGCTTTAGCTTAACCTCCCTTTGGGTCAGACATTAGCAGCTAATTCTTCATCTTGGATGTACTGTGATTGCAGTCTTACAGTGATTTTAAAATGAAATAAATGCTTTACTGTTATGATTACAAAATATTTCTTGCACAGTCAGAAAGAATTATTATATGTTTTGTTATCTAAGCTCTTCTCTCACATCAGTAAGAGCTAGATTTGTCATTTTAAGACAGAAATTTTCCAACTGGATGTCCTTTAAAGAAGTAAAATACCATAAATGTGCCAAAAATTTCAAATCCTAAAAATCTCATTCCTTTAAGTGCCAAGCAAAAAAAGTTTAGATTCCCAACCTAGCAAACAATATGCAATAGTTTAAAAAAGAGATAATCCATTCTACTCAAGATATTACTAAGCTGAAAACTTATGTTTTCCATGCACAGTACTCAATTAAGAAAAAGTGTAATAAGTATTTACAGGAATATCACAGTTCAGCCTTTTAACTCTATTTCAATGACATAAAGTGCTCCTAATTGTTATCTTAAACCAGCCTTATGAAGATTTCCTATTTCCTTGTTAGTAATACTCTAGCTAGTAGTGTGTCAATTTTTTTTTTTTTTTTTTTTTTAATCAATAGATCTCAGCCCAGGAGAACAAAAAAATGTGATGGTGAAAACAAAGGTAAAAATTTTAAGTTTTTAATCTGTTTTGCCTTATTTGAAAGCTTGTGTCCAGGTTCTCAAACTGAACATCAGTTCTTGAAGGCAACAGTTAAGTAAGTTTATCATTCTTTTACCATTACAAGGTTTTGAGTGTAAAAAATTCAAAAATCTGTTCTGTAACTTGGATGTAACAAACTAGTAAAAACAGAGTGGAAAATTAAACACGTTTTTGGTGTGTGCTTTTTTTAATTCATCCCAGAAGAAAATTAAAGTGGCTCAAAATGAAAACATATTTCGAACAATTACATCTTACCTACAACTATTTTAGCTTCTTTAAATAAGCAGAAGGTTTGTCCAATGAATTTTAACTATATCCTGATGAACTGGAAAACATGTTTTGTACACAGGATGTATGTTTTCCCGTTTATCTCCATTTTCATTACTGCAGTTGATCATTTCAGTGCAGTGCAGCAATCACCACCCGTGCTTCAGCACAATGATTTGTCTGACAAACCCAATGGCAGACAAGCAGTATTTACACTGTGACCACTGAAGTGCTAGGAGGCTATCATTCACAGTCAGAAGCAACTGTGCTTTGAGTATAATCCTTGTGGTAAAATATCTTTAAAATGTATGATTTGGATCATGGAAAGTGTGAATTGCTATGTTTCTAAATAGAAAAGAAAGCTACAGACAGTTTCAAATCTTTTTTGTTGACTGGAAAATCTCTGCAATTTATACTGTTTATTATCATTCAAATGCACCTAATTGTACTTTTGAAATACATTAAAAATGTGTAATCCAGAAGTACAATCTAGTAACGCATGGCAGCACACACTACATTCCAGAAAATAAAAGAGTGGGGAAGGCTTTCCTCTTTCTTTTTTTCCTCTCTTAGTGGTAATACTCTTGAAGAAATTAACAGAGATTTCTCACCTCTGAACTTCACAAACATAGGAATTTTTCACAGGGAAACACAGCTGATCAGGTGGCGGCCAAGCTAATAGTAGTTTAATATTGCACAAAAGAATAACAACATTTATACTTCATTTATTGGCAGGAACCCAGGGTAATTTTAGTTGTAATGCATAGGATTTTGGATAGTAAATTCTCATGGAGCTCAAAAATTGTGAAAGTTAACACATGGAAATATATAAGATAGATCCCAGCTATATATAAGTAAAGCAAAATATACTATAAGAGAGTACTGTAAAATGCACATTTAATGTTTCCATTTTCATTAACTGATTTAAAAAAAAAAAAAACATAGTTTTTACTTTGTTAAATCCTATATATGTACATCTAAGTACATGTAAGAAAAATCAGCAAATATCCAGTACTCAGAATAAGTCTATTAGGCTCTTTTCCCCTAAAAAATGAATGAAAGGCTACCTAGCATGTGTTTTGTCTCTGCAGCTTATTGCACTAATCAGCTATTTCTGTGGTACCTTGTCTTCCCTGCCTTCTCTTCCTACTAATCTTATTTTACACTAGATTTTTCTTCAACACGTGCAAAGGTTAGGATTGTGGAGGGAAGTCTTTCTTATATATTAGAAATTTCTAAGGTTTCTGGAAAAATGGAGTGATGATCCTTCAAGTTAAATAGCAAGCATTAAGTATAAAAACAAGGGGAAACCACTTTCAAAGAAAGTTTTATCATGTACCCTGAAGTAAGACAAGTTTACTACTTACTGTTCTTTGTTTCACAGCTCATAAGAAAGTTCAGAATATTATTTTTTCAACAAAGTCTATATTCCTCTATTTCATCACCTCAGAGCATTGTCCTAGCATGGTGTCCCAGTGCACATGGTGTCCCAGTCCACGTGGCCATCCCAGGTATATCTGGACAGTCTACTAAGTGCATTGATCTTGAGTCATGACACTTAATTCTGTAAAGCTTTCAGTAACCTTGGAAAAACCTGACATTCACTTCACCTGTTACTAATCTAATCTTTACACAGTGCATGTGCAGACCTTCCTCAATATGAGTCCAATATAAAAGCATACTGCAGAGGCTCTTTTTCTCTCTCACTGGATGCTTGGCTGCCTATAAAGTTTGGCCCTGGATCCCACACTCTGATATGAACTATTTTTCAGCTTAGATGGTTAACAATCTGAGATGAACAACAATCTGAGATGAACAGATGCATTACCTTCCCTTAAAAATTTACTTCTTTTGCCTGTTACCCAAGACCGAAAGATTCATCCATGTGTCTTTATAAGCTCTGAGTAAGACTACACAACAAAAACACTACAGTGTTTCCACTTGAAATCTTCACTCATATGCAACTATTATCTCCAAGATTTTCTGCTAGTTTCTTAAGGTAGGACAGAAAAATTTAAAAATAAATAAATAAATAAATAAAAATGAGGAGACACAGATTGTTGAATTTATTTTGAACTGAACTAACAAAATCAAGCAGCTGATACATAGCAAAAAGTTGACCAGCCTAAAATCTAGTTTGCCCTGACTATGTATTTGTTTAGATTTACCTTTTCATATTTATAGTTTACTTCTGCTTCACAATGGTGGGTAGTGTTGTTGATTTACTGAGTTGTGGGCATTTCTGTGTTTGTTTTCTTTTTAAATTGTAATAAAGGCAGGAAACTTCAGAAAATTGTATTAGAAAACAAAACCCACTCTTCATTCTTCCTTGAAAAAGACAAACATGTACTTTATACCTGAAACAAAATTCTCCTTGTAGTCAGACCCTGATAAATGAACTGGAAGAGACTTCAGCAAGGAAGAGGAGAAAGGGCATTCAAAACTCTTTTATCCAAAGGCAGATTTACTCTGAGGCTACTATTCTAATTTAATGGCTATAGTAGCTTCTACAGAAGTGTTTCGACTTCAGAGTAAGAATGACAAGTAAAACACTCTAATATTGACATTATGGCTAAATTCTGTTTTGCTTGTGAAACCACATGGTCTCCTTTGAGGTTACCGGCAGTGATCCTTGCAATTTTGGTTCTCCAATTATTCAGATCAAAGTACTGGAATATTTTGCATCTCCTCCAGCACAAAAAATACCCTACGATTTATTACCTTTGTATTGAAACAAGTCTGCGAGGAAGTAGCTGACAAACAGCAATAACCTGGGTCTTTTCTTATTATGGTGTCACGGTAGAGAAGGAGGCTATGCATGTAGACCTGGAGACTGGGAAGGTGTCCTGGTTTAGCAATCCTGACATAACCATAACAAGGCTTTCAAAGGTGGGTGCTGTGTCCTGCAGAATTCCTCCTCTGTTCCAATGCAGCACACATGAGACAAGGACAGAGGAAATTATTATCTCTCTCTTTCACAGATATGTGAGAGTTCATTTCAGAAGTATTCACTTTAGAAAAAAGCTTCAGATACATAAATATTCATTGTGAAAATTAAATCTAAACTTTTAACTGGATTTTTTAAAGATTTTTAAAGAGTTAAGACAGATAGATAAAAAAATCCAGTACCAATAGTGAGAGCATTAATCAGATTGTGTGCTTCTTTCAGAGTGTCCAGACTACAAATCTATTGAGTTGCTAATAGGAGCTGCTTAAGCAGAGTGAGACCTCTCCAGTCCTCTTGAAAAGTATGCTTAAGTGTACAGAAATCCCTACTGAGTTTAGAAAACTCTGAGCTGTAAAGGAACAACAGAGATGTTGGACAGAAGTACCAGCTTTGCAACATGTAAGCACTTAGCATCTAGAGAGGGGCAGGAATTCACATCTCATCTCTTTGGTAATGGTCATATCTCAGCTGCTTCCCACTTAGTATCCAGGCTTTTTAGATCACCCTTTTATGCACCAAATTCTTCTTAGTAACATTGCCTCACTGTTACATAAGTTGCTAAATGCCTAATTGTAATTTGATTTTCCCTGGAGGAGTGGGTACTTAAATTTGAGGTATTGCAGACCATGTTGTAGTTGCCTATAGCATCGACTCTAGCATTTGATTTCTGATTTTTCCTAATTGTGTAAAACCACACAAACAAAAAGCCTAAATAAATGAGATAATTAATAAAAAGTCAGATAGCAAGGGGTGAAAGGATGAAGATTCTTAAAAGCAATGTTTTTCTTATTCATATTTTATTCCACCTGACCCTTGACAGAATCAGTTCACCCCTTCACACAAATTCTCAACGCCTTTCCACATTAATCGGGTTTAAAATGCTACAGTTGTACAGCTTACCTTGTAAGAGATTACTTAATGCATACAAGAGGCATATAGCAAAAGATCCACCGTCTATGAACATACACTTCATAATCACATATACTATTATAAATTAAATTCCACCTAATGGAAGATGAAGTCCAGCCTTTTAGTTAGCTAATGGAAAGAGCCCTCTACTTTCTGACACTGTTTGCAATCTAACATATCATTTACCACCTACAGTCCCCAATTACAAATATGGCTAAAGCAGATAATGCACATTAGTTCCTTAGCAAGTGTAATGTAGCATTCAACTTTTCACTTAGTACTGCCTCAGACTAGAACAAGAATCCATTCTTCAAAGTGACAATGAATTCTTTAAAATATTCAAACTTCTCCAGCAAGAATGGGCAAAAGTATTTTCAATGTTTATTATTACTGATTTTTTTAATTGATAACTAGGATATTTTACGCCCAGCTGGCTACCAATATTCTGATATTTTGCTTTATAGATGTTACTTTCCTTAGATTAACTATTTCCTTTCAAAAAAAAAAAAAAAATCAATGAAATAGTTTTCATATCAGTGTTTTGTACGTGTCCCTTCACTGTTGATGCATGCATGAAACTCTACATGGATTTCCATTTTACGCTATGAAGGTCAACAAAAGATAAATGTAGACTCACTCCATCAATGCAAGAGGATTCAAAATATCAAATCCTTCTCATTCTGCTGCTGACTTTTGTGGATTACAAGGATGAATTCCTCCACTTATGCTGTTTGTTTTCTCACATAGTGCAAGCTAGAAAACATTCTTGCATGCATTCAAAAATTTCTTATGAACAGTTACCAGATCAGTAGAAATATGCTTCATTATTGATGAACAAAATAACAAACAAGCTCAACAAACACTGTCTTTCTGATTAGACGTAGTTACATATTGCCAAAGGAAATACTACTGTATAAGACAAAATGTTTCATAAGAGATTGTAACCACTTTATTCTGATCTTTTTCTTTCAAATTACAATGGCTTTTAAAAGACGGGCTTGCAAAGTGATTTAAGTAGACTTTGGAAAAGTTCAAATATATCATGTACAAAACAATTAAGATTATTCTTATTAGGCTTCTCCAACATTAAGCAGTTGAATTAAATTTCCAGCAAGTTAAATTTCCTTTTAACACACAGGATTATACAAAGTATTAGGAATGTAAATTTGGAGAGAAACAAACACGCACACCAAAACCAGACACTTTCTAAATTATTTCACTCTTCTCTGACCTTGGTATTCCTAGTCCTGCTGATCAGAAAGATAAGTCAAACTTCATTTTGACAAAGAGACTGATAAATTGTTTCTATACTAAAAACTAATACCTACAATTGATTGCATTGTCGCTATAAACCATTGCCATCCAGACCATTCCTCATACCCGATGGCATATTTCAAGTGTTTATTTTGCCATAAAAGACACTTTAAAGCACTGTATCAGCTATGAGTAATAATGTCTCTCAGACTCTACAAAGCAAAGAAATCTCTCCAATGTCTGATTCTAGAAACTCAAAAAAAAAAAAAAAAAAAAAAAGGGAAAGATATATTAAATACAAGAATTCACAAGGGATCTTTTATTACACAAACATATTTAGCAAGGCATCTGCATGCTCAATCACAGATACAGTTGAAACTGTAACCTTTTCTTTAATCCTACATGAAGCCTATTGTAATAATTTGGGGGCTAAGGTTATTAGCCCCCAAACCTACATGTTGTTTTAAGATCACTGAGAAGACTGAAGAAGTTTACGTAGCCAATAGAAAGCCAATATTGTCAAGAGAGAGGTAGCAGCGTCACGACACAAAGAGGATGAAGGGGAATGGAGTGGAAAAGAAGTCAGAGCATCCACATCGGATGTTTATGCAGACAGAATGGCTATTCTTTAGTCTACTCATTGGTAAGATGTCTAAACACAGAAGTGAGGTAGGTACAAGATGGAGATTTTGAACATAGATGATAGAATTCCCACATAACATTTACATTTCTGAATTTTCCTCTATTGAACGGGATTATAAGGACCCATTTGAACAGGGAGGCGAGTCTACATAGTTTCAAGCATATGACCACTGTAAAAGTAGGACAAAGTTACTGTACTGGTTGCAATGCAATTGGAATACATCTCGGATATCAAAAGGGACAAAAATTTTTCATTCATTTAAATAATACCAATTGTATTTGACTTGGTATACCAACTTCCCCTCAGTTATGCCCACACACCTATCATGACTGCTGTTTATCAGAGTCAGCAGGGTCACACAAAAACATCCAGTGAGCAATACCAAACAGAACAAGTTCATAAAAATCATAATCTGTTCTCAATTCATGAACCAAGAAAGATATATTCACCAAAGATAAAATACAACTGACATTCATTCAATGAGCACCTTAGAACATTAATGTCCCCATGACTGCATAGTACAACCTTGACTGAAGAAAAGGTATGCTTTAATTCGTGATATTTTAAAAGCTATCACCAAGAGCAAGCTGGAAGGCTTTTATAAAACCTTATTTATTCATCGAGAATACATTGTTTGTTATCTTAATGGTATCTATGAAACACTATGAATCACTATCTATCCCTGTTAAATCTACTTTCATATTTCGCCTCTCTCCTGTTCTCTCAACTCCATTTGGAGAAGTTGATGAGGCTGAATAAAGACTGTAATAACAGGATTTAATGGGTATAGTATCTGCAGGTAGACAAGGTCATAAGTGTTGAGCAAGTAGCAGCAAAGGCAAAAGAAAGAAGCAGGGTCTTAAACAAATCAAAACCTTGCAAGAAGCTATTATTAGTTAATATCCTAAGAAAGTGATTCACTTCCTCCATGAGACATTCCTTGCATGACATTAAGTTCATTTTAATACATGGATTTGAGCATTTTACATTTTAGGGAATTGAGTAATCATCATTTTTCCTAAGAAAGAAATTTCAACTGAATGTGTGTGCTCTTTTATTTGTTATCCTGTCATAATGTAGTATCAATAGTACTTAGCATGCAGTTCAAGAATGAAGCTCATATATTTTGTCAGGTTATTTTATCAATAGTGCTACTCAAACAATAGTAATAAATTGCACAATTACAAATATCCCAACTTTCATATATAACCATTCTTCTTCCCCTGCTCTTCCCTTGTCTTCCTCCTCTCACCTAGCTCACAAACATTAATCTTCCTTTCTTCCTCTAAAGCCTTGAACCATTGATGTTCTTGAGCCAGACTGCTCTTTTTTCCTCCCTGCTACAATTCTTTCATCCACTTCTATATCCCTTGCAGCCCTCAATGACCATTGCATCCTCTCTTACATCTGCTGGCTCTTCCCCAGACTTCTTCCATCCCCTCACCATTTCATCTCCTCTTTTAGGTCAGATTGTTCTGCTCCTAATTTCTAACATATTCAAGTTCTTGGTGTAAGTTTTGTTTCCATATATCTCAAAACCATAATAAAAAAAGAACGCATATATCTAGTCAATATTCACTTAACTCAAAAGTTCCTACTATGCAGCATTAGCTGTACAAGTAGAGTACAGTGAAACACCATTAAATATATTGGGCTATTAACCCACATTAGCCAAAGGAGCATACAAAGTCACCAACACAAGGACTAAAATGTACCAATATTCATTAGAATACAATCAGAAACAAGAATCATGGCCTAATAATAGATAGATTTCAGGGAGAAGAGGTTAAGTGAAGGGAAAAAAAACCCTATATTTGATGTGAGCAGCGATAATAAGGGATTAAACTAAACATTTGAATCATAACCTCCTAATAAAACATTCACTTCATTCTGAGTATGTACTTTGCAAACATATAATATCCTGGTTGGCATTGCTTTTGGTTGATTAATTCTCTCCAGGTGTAAGTCAGCCACTTTCACTTACACGCTTCAATACACATACTCATCAGTCAAGTCATTACATACTTTTTTTCCGTAATCTTTTCAACTACCAAGAGCTGGACTGAATATATGGGTAATACAACAGAGGGGTAAAACATCCTCCCAATCTGTTTATTACAGTAACTAGAGATAACACAGTAGCAGTGCATAATAGTAATATACCAGACCCTTCATTGGTCCAGTGATTTCATGAGCAAGGTCGGTTGCTGGCTGATGATCTGGTCTTATATTTAATTAGTGACTCGCTCACCCATGACAAAGACAACAACTTGCTGTACAAAACAAATGAAAAGAGGAACAGTATTTCCAATGTGTTAAGGAACAGGTAAAACTATTTTAGATCTTCATTCTTTCCCTGTGTGTTTGAATTCTCTGGCAAGACAGTTAGCCAGTGTTGTGTCTTGATGACAGCTGGATGAAATCAACAGGAAATTGTCACATCAATTAATGAGAGTTCTTGGATTTAGTTGGGTTGTTTCTTTGTTTGTTTGTTTGTTTGTTTTTGTTTGTTTGTTGTTTTTTGTTTTTTTTTTAATTTGGAGATATTTTTTTTTACCTGATGAGTGATTTTCTGTTCTTCCTCTGCCAAGATACTTCTATTCCTCATGATCCATTCAAAACAAAGAAAATATTTCATAGTCTTGCATACACACTGCAGAAGTGATTTTTTTTCCTTTGTCTCTTTGTTCCCCAACAGCTCTGAATGCAACACTAGAAGCCTGCTAGCTTCCAGGCAACTACAAGTGTTTCATGTACAGTCCAATAGACTTCCTACAGTTGTTATGTTTGCTAGGCTTTCAAACACTGTATGCTAGTTAAACTAACTCCCATTTGCAGTATTTATCACTATTTCATTATAAATGGGAAAACTTCATAATAAACTTCACCAAGTGACAACACTCCAGTTACTTCTGCAGTTTAGAATGAAAAATAATGAAAATTGAACTAGACACTGTGTATCTTGATCTCATATATAATAGCACCTCTAGCTTGTATATAGATGCTCTGTATTAAGTGTCCAAGAATCACATAAAGCCAGTCAGTGTTCACTGAATTTCACAATAAAAGAAAATAAGTCAGCAAAAATATCTGTACAAGTCCTTGTAAATTGTGTAGGTAATTAGAGAAATTTTAAGTCAAAAGTATAGGTTCCAAAGGAGTTCAGATATGACTTGGGAAAGGCAGTCACTGTTCAGAGAAATTTTAGTTTTCAATTTAGATGCTGGAGATCTGACTATTGTCTCCTTTAAGTTAATGAAATTCTTTTTAGATCAAATCATAACTACCCATGAGAAGTATTCCCCTTGAAATTTAGGTGCCTAATTCCCCTATGCACAGTTGAAAATTCCAGCCCAAGTTATTTATCATCAAAAGATCATCAGTCTATAAGTATGTGCTGCTTTTCTTGCTCACTTGATTTTCTGATGTTGCGTCACATTCTGTGGAAATATACAAATGTAAGCACTTAATTAAACTTCATTTTAAAAGATTGAGCATATCAACACTAATGAAAATATTGAACAATTTCTGTAACAGTAAGCTAGTTAGCTGATCAGAAAAAAGTACTCATTTGCTAATTAGTGTAGGAAAGAAGGTTGCTTGAAAGCTATGCAACTGGCACACGAAACAAAGTAGAGGTAAGATACTTACCTAAGCATCGAATTACTGGAGTAGATAAGTTACACCAACATTTACCTGTCCTGTCACTTGTTACTTGGGAGAAGAGACCGACCCCCACCTCGCTACAACCTCTTTTCAGGTAGTTGTAGAGAGCGATAAGGTCTCCCCTCAGCCCCCTCTTCTCCAGACTAAACAACCCCAGCTCCCTCAGTTGCTCCTCATATGACTTGTTCTCTAGAACCTTCACCAGCTTTCTTGCCCTTCTTTGGACATGCTCTAGTACCTCAATGTCTTTCTTGTAGTGAGGGGCCCAAAACTGAGCACAGTATTTGAGGTGCGGCCTCACCAGTGCAGAGTACAGGGGGACAATCACTTCCTTAGTCCTGCTGGCCACACTATTTCAAGAGCAGGCAAAGATGTAGAGAGAGGAAGAAAAAGAAAGGCAACACCCTACACTTTTAATTTATGAAATTAAAGACTTTCGGAGATTTTCAGCGGAGTTTACCCTCTTCATTCTCCTATGAAATAAATTTAGATCTTGGAGAATTACAGAAATGTACAGTTCTTTCAATATTACCTGTCTTGAGTGTTCAACTGTGCTGCTTCTGTTACAAAACACTTACAACTGCTTTTGACTGTGGAGGGAATCCTCTGAAGACCATATCTTGACGGGCTTTTCTTTGCAGTTAACAAACGAATGCAAAAATTACAGCAACTGTAGATTTATGATGGGAGAAAAATCCAAGCTGCTCAATTGGCTTAACTTGTTACTAAAGTTAATTAAGCAACTGCTGAAGGAATGAAGAATGCCATGAAAGTGATCACTGTTTTGGTCCATATTCCGAAATGAGTTATCTAGCTGAGGCTACCCTTCTTTCATGGAATACAGCAAGTATCCTTGACTCAAAACACCAATACTGCAGCACTTGATTTGAAAATTTGGCAGATCCTATCGTATACTGGATATTTATGAAATGGTGATATGCATGGGCCTAAGTTTAACATCAAGAGTGTAGATGAGTGTTTCACCATTGTAGCACTGAAGAGAAAACTATTCACCATTTATTTCCTTTTTATACTATTTAAAATAAAATTTAGGATTGTTGGTAGGAAATAAAGCTCTCAAGAAAACAGTTATTTTTGTTGAAGCCGAGAACACAAACTTTGGTTTAGATTTCTAGGCAAAAACTGACAATTTTTTGCATGTTAATGTTGGTCAAAGTATTTCCGTATCTTTCCTTTGGTTGTGGGATCTAAGCCTCAGCACATTTAGAAACCTAAAGAATCTCCATGCTTTAAAGATACAAAGCAAACATGTTTGCCTTTAAAGGCCTCCACACTTTAAACAGCAACACATTTTTTTTTTGTTCCCCCAAAGTTGCCAGAATTAAAATAACTTTAAATCACTATGAGACATACAACAGCTCTGAACAGTCTGGACCATTTCATAGTCAAATTGGTCAGGGAGATTAGAATCCAACAAATTGACAATTGGGAAGACAAATGCCATAACTTTGAACATCCCCCCTCCCTTCTTCTTCCTTCAGCTTTTATTGCTGATCATGACGTCATATGGTATGGAATATCCCTTTGGTCAGTTGGGGTCAGCTGTCCCAACTGTGTCCACTACCAACTTCTTGTGCACCCCCAGCCTACTCGCTGGCAGGGCAGTCTGAGAAGCAGAAGAAGCCTTGACTCTGTGCAAGCACTGCTCAGTGACAGCTAAAACATCCCTGTGTTATCAACACTGTTTTCATCACAAATCCAAAACATAACACCATAGAAGCTACAATGAAGAAATTTAACTCTATCCCAGGCAAACCCATTGCAATAAGAATTATATGCTTACATTTTGTCAACAGTACACAGAAGCAGTTCACTGTTTCAGAAATACTAAGGCTATTGTTATTAAAAGAAATAAATCAACCATTAGTGATTTAAACTATTAAAAGCTGTCACTTTCAAAATAAAGATGAATAGTCCTCTTCTCAAGAATATTAACAGTGATTTCTTATCTCTATCCATTATTATTGCCAATGTATCTTACCATTAATAAGATTATTTCTTTCAAAAGCACGAGCATTTAAATTCCAATCAGGGCAGAATTTTTTTCAGGGAAGAAGTGTATCTGAAGTATTTGAGGCAGTAAAAAAGTATCTCAAAAACTATGTAGGATACATTCTTTTTGGTCTTTACCCAGAAGACCAGTCTTTTAAAGCATTTAAAGTTACACATAGGGTTATGCCTGAAGTTAGTTATACTTCTCATCATGAAGAAAGAAAGATAATTCAATTTCATTTAAAAAGGATATATTTATTTTATACTCTCTTCTGTAATCATGCTTATAAAAGTGATAAATAATAGTCTAAAAAAGACAAAGGTCTGATATAAAATACATTGAGGTCAAAGGAAGAAATCCTGCTAGATTTCAAAGATACCTGAAGCGAGCATCCTGATTTACAGAGTGATGAACCAGCCATTAAATTCATCAGAAAACTGAGGTTATTAACAAAACGGAGATGCTACAAGCTGACTTGACAGCAAGAGAAGGTAAAAAAATTACTTTTTAAACACTAGCTAGTTTTTATTCTTAATAACGTGTAAAAAGTGAGCCATAGGAAGTTATGAATTATACAATACGACCTTTCAAAGTGGTTGTTTAAATCATTATCCAGCAGTATATGATATATCTTGAGACAAAGAAGAAAATCTTATATATACTTAATCAGCTGCTAGAAACACTGGGTGAGAGCATCAGAAACGTGGAAAGGCAAGGATTTTGAATATGTTGGGAAGATAAAGCAGTTTATATTCACATAAAGGGCTATAGCTTATGTATAAGGTAAACTTTATCTGTATACACCTATTAAAAGTAGTATGTTGATAAGAGCTCCTAAAGTTTTACACAAGACTGGTCTCAATCAGAACTCTGAAAACATAGATCTTTGCGAGTGCCCGCATGCCCAAAATGGTCCTTGTTAAATAAATCTATATGCTATACACTACTTTAATGACATAACAATAATATTTTAACACCAAGCTTATTTTTTATTATTTTGTATTTGGTTTTTGTTTGTTTGTTTGTTTTTCCTTCAGCTCATGAGTCTTTCAATCCTTAAGGCTTTATATAAAAACTAAAGATCAACAGAGTTGGTGCAGATAATGATATGTAATATTAGCATATGTGAGACATCTAATATACAGCAGTTTAATAACTGCACTGAATGTAGATCTATGCTGCCATAAAAGGAACAAAAAAATACTGGGAAAATTACAAGGTATTCCCCCCAGCCAGTGTCCTGAGTTAGATCTTTCTCTCTCTTTCTTGTCACCTTGTGAAACAGATTACCTCTCTTTAAAGTTATGCAGTCAGAAAATTACAAGTCAGGATAAAGGATGCCATTTATAGCCCTGCTTGACAAGTGATGGGTTCTGTCTGTGTTTAATTTAATCCCTTCTGCCTCTGAATACACTAATATGGGAATCCTAGCAAAAATAGTTTGTGAAAGTGGAACTTTCCACATCTTCAAGGAACTAGCATTGAATCAGTACTTCTTATTTAAAGCGTCTTCAAAACCACATAGAGGTATTTGTTTTCACTGTTTTGAATATTGCCAGCCTTTACTCTTTGTCACCAGCTGACTGACATCTAGCAGTGTTTTCAGTCGTTTTATTTAAGAATTAATTTGTTTTTTGAAATCACTGTTGAAAACATTCTTGCTGGAGCACAAGTGAGCCCTGCTTGAGCTATTCCCTGGCTCACTGTTGTGCAGAAATAAGAGAGCTGGCAGGGGTCTGTGTGTGTTTGGGTCTCACTGTGACTTAGAGGCAGGACATGAACCAGGTTTCTGCATCTAGACCCACAAAATTAAATAACTTTCCTCATCTGGGTGTGGTCAATGGACTTCATGTCAGGAATTTCAAGCAAACATTGGTTTTGTTTGTTATCCATCACTAAAACTATGTTTAAGGTGATTGATTTCAAATAACATGTGACCACTATTACTATAGTTTTTGCCTTCTCATATCTTTCCGGTCCTTCCTTACCCTTGCACATCTGTTTTAAAACTCTAAAAAGTTAAATTATAAAAGTTAAACATTCTAACAAGTTTTGTAAGAATACACTTTAAGTCTGGAAAACCTTTTCAAAACCTGCAACTCTTCCTTTTTTTTATATCACATACTTTTTATCAGAATAAAATGCATATCATACAGAGAACACCCTTTCTTCACACAATACAATGTATCTATATCTGTTACAGTGTTGTTTCTGCGTTCTCATTAAGTCACATATTTTTGCCATTTCAAAATAATAAAACTAATTGAAATAGTAACTATTAACAAAGACCATTCCTTTGTCATTCATTAGCTCTATCTTATTTCCCTCAGTGGTTCAGTTAGGCTTCTTCAAGATATATCTCAAAAAAAGCAAAAGAATAATTTAATAGCTTCCATAATATCTCACTACAGAGGCTACTTTCTTTCACCTTACACTTTCCCCTCTTTGCCATAGATTTTTCTCAAGGGACCACTTTCCTCTTCTCAGGGACTTACTTGTATGTACTGAGATTAAACATAGCTCTAAAGACACAGGAGAGTTGTTGCAGGCTGATGGGGAGTATAGGAACTGTGTCAGTATATAATATGTAAATATATGAAATATTCCTTTCAATGAGGGACAATTGAAAAGTGTAACAAAGACTGCTTCAATATGAGAATTACAAAAGCTTTCTTTTTTTAGGAATAAAGTTTAGCTCTCCCATGTGAAAATATATAGAATGTAGTGTTTGAAAACAATATCGTCCATTGCAAATATTACACTAAAAAATCGTGTCAGTGATAAACAATAGTATGAATGGAGGAGATTCAGTAAACCTCATGCCTTAAAAATGTTTCCTTGTGAAGCACTTCCCACATAATTACAGCTATGTTTTTTGGATGGGATCTGCAGGATCCTGCTACTGTAGAGTTTTATCTATTTATGAACCATATTTTAAAGCTGGTTTTGAATCAATCCTTCTTTTAGCTATTCAAACGCATACCTAAATTGCAAGCAAATGAGAATCTAAAGATGCTTCAAATTAAATATCTGTATAAACATCTTGCTCACTTAGGGCCCAACAGCGAGGTATAAAGAATGACTTCAGAGGTTTTCAGATACCTACATGTGATTCAGAGAAATCATAAAGGCTTGCCAAAGTCCCACATGACCAAGCATCTCCCCAAAGCAGTGATATAACTCCGATACAGTGAATTCCTTTACAATTACATTCGTTGAAGATATGGCCATTAGCTTTTACACAGTTCATTTATAAAAGATCATGATTTAGCCCAGTGTTAAATGTGAGACAATGGCAACACTACTGATGGTAGTACAAGAGTTCTATATTTTTACAGCAACTGTGATGGTTTTGTTAGTCTTTCTGCCTCAGCCAGAGCCCACAGGTATTGTTCAGAATTTATTCACACCACCCTATAAGCAATTGCTGTGGAATCGACTGCTCAAGAGACTCATCTGCCCACAGGTAATTCCAGGCATATCTCTCAAGGGGGGAGACTAATGAGAGTGAAAATGAAATAGTCCAGTGATGGTACAGAATAGGAAGGCAGAGTCAATGGTGAGAATAGAGGCAGGGAGATGTGAGTGTTCATCCTGAATTCAAACTGATGCCAACTTTATTATTAGTTTCAGAAAGCCTGGGCTTCATACTGGTAGTTTTCTTTAGCACTGTCTTGAGCAGATAAATTCAGGTTTCCTTCTTGATTTATATGAATACGGGGTCTGAATTCACACGGAGGTTAGGTATTAGTGATGACTTTTTTTTTTTTTTTAAATTCAGGACATTCTAACAGCCCTTACACCAGAAAATGGACCTACATGATGTTTTTTTTATTATTTCAAGTCAGAAGAACAAAATAGCTAAACAAATTTTCAATATTTAGCGTGCTGTATATATCCTATATATATGCCATATATGTCTATGTTTATAGGTTTTATATATAGGCAAAACAGCTTATAGTTATTGTACTTTAAATGATTATTTTAGAGAAATTCCAATATTAGAATGACAATAAAAAATACAAAAGGGTGAAAGAACAGCAAATGTTAAGAAACTCCCTTCTCTGGGAAGCCATATTGAAAATGCCAATATATATATACTTTTTACACCACATATTTCCATGAAGTTCAATACCTTACCGAAAGAGAAATTATGATGATTCTTTCATTGCTATCCCATTCTACTTATTTAAGGCTAGTGCTGTTTTAAATAAATAAATTGTACAGTGGGAAACTCACCATTGTCCAGGAGGACAGTGCAAGATAGATACACTACTAAAAGCTTTCTTGAAGTATAACATACGGCATCAGGCTTGTTCTAGTTCTTTTTAGAGGGTTGAAGGACATCCCCTCTAACAGATTGAATCCTATTCCCATCCTTTCCTCATCCATTTTACTTCTCTGTTTCTTTGTGTTTAAAATGTTAATTAACTTCTTAGTGGACATATATCCCAAACTAGTTATTATTAACTTGCACAGTACACTACTTTATGTATATTGTATGTAAGGCAGGGTAGACGCTGCACCTTCCTGCAGGTTGATTCAACGTGTCAGAAAACTGCATAAATGAAGCCACTTTGAGCTCCAGGCTGTCAGAGCTGAATTGCTTCTGCCTACCTGAACAAATCTAACTGAGGTACCTCTACAGTAAATGTCTACACTTGTGAACAATCCAAATGATGTACAATCACTGTTAGTGAAAATAATGGGGTGTTGAAGGTTGATGATAAAACCCAGGTTTTACTAATCACAAATTTGAGTATGCACCCTACATGCTCCTCTACTGAAATCAGAGTATTAGTGTGATGTTATTTATCTTAGAAGTAAGGGGGTTTCTGTACTTCAAATAATTTTATTTAGGTTGCCTTTATTACTAAAATGTTATCTCTAGTAACACCTTAACATCCTTCAACATCAAAGTGCAAACCTTTAGCAAAAAAGTTAAGGTAGTAACCAAATGTAAATGTGTAGACAGTGTCCATAACACCACATTAAGACTAACCGGTGTTTTCAAAGCAGTAGATTATTAGAAAAGCCTACATCAAAGCAATTCTGTCAGAAGAAATAAACTTCAGCATATTCAAAGCCAGTTATCATCTATACAAAAAAATAATTTCTAAAAAGAAAAATTGTGACACTAGTCATCCTATCCCCAAGGTGACTTTTGGTGTTATGCAAATATTAATACTTCCTGTAATAGAGGTTATAAATATATTTACAACAAAGTTCTGTTCACAAAACTATTTCAAAAATAAAGAACATGTCTCATGACTGAAAATATATTTGTTTTCTGATCATTTCTATTAGTAAGTAAAGAACTCCACAAGAACAAAGCTTCTGGAAAAAAGGGATATGACCTCAGAGCATAGAGCTAGTACAAAACAGAGACTGACTGTAAGATAAATAGACAGTTCCTCCATTATTTTAAACAATCCTCCAGTCTGGTTCTATATAAACAGAAAAATCAGGAGGACAAAGGAAAAAACCCACAGCTTCTGTTGTTCAAATAAACTTCAAACATGAATGCAAACTGCAGTAAGTAAGGCTACAGGAAAAGGAGCATATGGGACTGAAACACCAAGTCTCCTCAGTGACAATTGAACATGTGCTTTCTGCAGATGTCTTGACCGACAGTTTGTTTTGAATATGAGTGAATATTTACAGAAGGTTGTGCCTGTCATCAGATGGCTTAACATCATTTTTCTTCATCCTCAATGCTGTTTTATTAACTCGTTTTTAAGAACAGCAAATTTATTTAACTTATCAAAGTTCTTTCTCCCCTCCTCTCTCCTTCCCCCCAGGAAGGTCTTGCACACTGATTGATTTATGCCAAGACAGTGAATCGTATTTTTATTCTAAAAGTCAGATTTACAAGTTCTGTGTACTTATTCATAGATACTTTCATCTCTCCATGCTAAATGGGATTTTTTTGTACTTCAAAGCTTGGATAGTTTTCTTTGAAAAGAAAAAAAAAAAAAAGGAAAACCAAATTCTCATTCTTGTGCATATATATGGGAAAGCTTGATGTTAAATTTCATGGAAATGTATAGCCAAGCATGACCTTATTTTAAACTGTAAATCTCAGTTGCACATATTTTTGAAGCAAGTAAAGTCTAGTGCATGCTTTTTTATTTTCTCTTTTGTTCTGTTTGGTTCTGTCCTAAGCTTGTCTGTGATATTAACTGAATTTTTAATAATCTAAGTTGGTAAGCCTTAAGTGTATTCTGGAATGTTAAAAGCATTAAAATGTTGACTTACAGGCATGAACTGGCAGCTAACAAACTGTCTTTTAGATGCAACTATCTGATCCTTTATGCCTAACAATTCTGTTTGAATACCTGTGAAAAAATCAGTTTTGGTCAGCCAAAACCTGGAGACAGTCATAATAACAAAGATATGTGTCTGAAAGATGTGCCCCAAAACCATTTTTTAATCTAATAAAATTAGCAAGTTAAGTCAAATATTTTACTTATTGGTACCTGCAGCTTTTAGTGTCCTGTGCTGTTTCTTTGGTAAAGAAGCCAAAACTAGAGGATAAACAGGTTTAGAAAGTAAGGTGATCCTCCATAAGCTTCATGGTAACTGGATGCTTCTACTAATTCACTAAAATATGCATTTATATAGAGAATGAACTACATTTAAAAAAACAAAAATATTTCTTTATAAATAAAAAAAGCATTTTACAAAAACATTTAAAATGTCAGAAAACCAATTCAGCTTCTTCACTGCAACTGTGACTACCAAGAAGGATATGTGGGATTGATTCCAGTTCTGATGTTATTAAATACTGAAACCGATACTGGTGGCAGACTTAAAGAAGGCATTGTATCCCTCTGGATTTGCATCAGCAGGATGAATCTGAGAGACTTCATTAGTATTAATATACTGTGTGGTCATACAGCTGGAAAAAACAATCATCCACACTTTCTCATGTCATAAGCCTCATTGGATGCCCCTGAGTCATAGCAAATTTATGAAGAATAAAAGTGTTTGGCTGCCTACCAGAGATACTGGAATATTTAATTATATGAAGTGCTCAGTTAGCTCAGTGGTCAATACAGCAAAAAAGCATTGAAAGACGGCGCACATTTAATCCTGTTTTGAATATACTTTCTCAGCCCAATCTCTTCCCCTTTAAGATTGTTTCTAGTCTCTCCGGAGACTGCCTAATTTGAGCAAAGGAGAATTATTTCTCATCAAACATTTTTAAACAGAATATGACTCTTAATCTTACTGAGAAATAATGTGTCCAGTAAGATGTTTCCCTGAGGCCCTCAGGACTGTTCATTTACTATTTTAAGCAAAGTGCTGTGTTGGTTACCCTAATCCAAATTCTGTGAGGTTCAGCTACCAAACCAGAACACGTAGTGTCTGAGCTGGCACAGGGTTTTAAGGTATGCACGTGACACGTGCCTATGGCAGACCTGGGATTTTCTGTACCAGCCGCCAGACACCAGGCACGGCACGTTGCAGAATCTCAAACGACACTCGGCAGCCACATTATGGCAATTGAATCCTTACTACTTGGTTAAAAATCCAGCTTACAACCAGAAATAAGATTGTTTTTTTCCACAGACGTATTTGTGCTTTTTCTTAATGCTATCATCACATAATCTAGAGTATGACCTCATTTTGCCATACAAATTTGTTTTAATTCAAACATTTCTTTAAATTATATTTGCCAAACATTTCAGTGGGATTTCTCAATGTACTTGTGCCTCTGTGACTATTTATTTACCATGTGCTAACGCTTCTTACATAATATAAGCGGCAGAGAAATTCCACGTCTAGAGATGAAGATAAAGATACAATAAGATGATGATGATAAATGATAAAGATACAATCTAGATGATGATAAATGATAAAGAACAATCTAGTGAAGTACGCATAACATTTTTTATGCATCATATCTTGCAAAGACCAGAAGGGAGCACACCACGTGTATGTGGAGCCAGAAAATTATTGCTAGTCAAATTCATGTTTTAACAGTCTAAAAGCGCATATTATGATATACAGAAAATTTTCAACAACAGTACAGTTTAAATTATTTAAAAAAAAAAAAAAGCCCATCCTAGCATCTACCCATTTTCCCTGGTATTATGCTCACCCTTCCAATGTCCCCTGCATCCTACACTTGACAATTTTTTACGTACTTTTTTACCCCAACTGTCTCCCTTCCCCCTGCTCCCAGGGAAGGGGCAAAGCTGCCCTGCAGCCCCCAGTCCCCCCACGAGCTGTTTGTCTGTCAGGGAGTGCCTGGGGCTGTCAGTCCCTTTCCCAGCAGGGCTCACAGAGCTGGAGCTCAGACAGGCTGGGCAATGGGCACTTGGCCACGGGGCGCCTGGTAAACACAACGCAGCCTTGCTCAGGCCAAGGAAGCCCAGCCACCCCCTGGGACCTGCACAGGCAGGGCAGCCTACAGCCTGTGGCCTTCTGCTAGTAATGGCAAAAAATGAGTTCAACACCACAGTAGCTACTAAATTAATTAACATTAATATAATGTTAATACAATTCCGGTTTCTGTTCATAATCTTAGTGGCAAAAAAAAAAGAAAAACCAAGCAGAAAACCTACATCTTGTCCTATGAATAAAAATAACAACTGTATATTTTTGCATAATGTAACGACTCCTGAATAATAACTAGGGTGGTTATTTCTCTGGTGTCTCCTAAGAATCAGTCAGAATATGAAAACTGTGTTTGTACTACTAGCCATTTGAGTTACATTTTAAAGAATTTATGATGTTTTAGGCCTTTAGTAGAGATTGGTAGAATATTGGAGTAGAATCTAGTCATAAAGCGTGATCTACTGATGATAATTTAAAATCAAAAACAATGAAGTTATAAATCCCTTTGAAATTCTTTTCGTGCTACATTATTAAGTGAATTAAAATCATAGTGAAATACATATCATGCACTGTGTTTTCCAAATTTGTTAGAATAGAGTAAGCCTGGCTCTGATAATTACAGACAAAGCTGATGGGTTTTATGAGACTAACAAGGGAGTTGTTGAATATTTGCTTAAGTGCCAATTAATTACCATTGAAGCTAGATTTTATACTATGATGACCTAGTTAAAGAAACATTAATTACAACGAACTAACCTCTTATTGGTATTGTCACATGAGGCTAAAAGCTACAGACCTCCTACAGAAATAAAATTAATATGCTTCTAGAGTCACACACATGTCCGAAGGGTCAACTATTAAAATTTCTTCTGGAACTCTCAAGATAGATAGAATAAAAATTTCCAAATAGGAAAGCATATAGTTCACATGTTCCAACAGGACAGAGGATTCAACTGCAATAACAAATGTAGGCTGATGAAGCTTTTAAAATGACCCAGCAAAAGATAAGCTCCCTTACAACATGAACAGGAAGGGGTAGGAAAAGGTGCAAGGGAACAGTGGGCAGCATCCAGCTTCCAGTCTTAGAGAACTGAAGGACATTTGAGTGGATGAAAAAGCTGAAAACTTTAGAGAGCAAACAGGGCTAGTGACAAGTTCAGACCTTTAGGGTTCTCCTCTTCTAACAGTCTAATAAGTGAAGGTGCATCTCCTATAAAGGAAGCATTCAGCATATCACCAAGCACAGCAGCGATCATTGGGCGTTTATCTTCAGTGCTACGTCTAGCAGCTGTTGTGAATAAATACTTCCTCAACGCATGGTCTACCACTGATGTAGGTTTTTAAGCCTTTTCCAGGTTAGGATGATTTTTATGTATAAGTGAATATTTCACAGTCACCCATTAGTTCTTTCATTGTGTACCTTTTTCCAGAAAGGAAAGTAGCCTCACTCTTTACCTTCCCACCACCATAAAGGACGAAAAAAACCTGAATACTGAAAGCTCAACTCTGACATAGGGAAGACAAGCCTTTTGAATGATGCTTGGTTTAGATTCATACTTACAAGCTTCCTACACATTGCTGACACTTTTTTAATTTGTCTATTTTTGATATCAGAATCCTAAAATCATGGAAACAAAGCTACCTAATATTCCTTGTGGAATAGTTGGAACAATTTATGCATTTAAAATTAAGCTCACATTGATTTGCTGCATTTAAGTAAAAATTGCTACTTATGTTGTTTCAATCCATTTCCATTAAAGCAATAGTTACCTTGTCTGTCACATTTTTTTTTAATTGTCAAATAAATGTCTCGCATATTTGGAGTCTGCAAAATGAGAGGTATAGAGAGATAAACTGAGCTGGTCAGGGCAGGTACGGTTAGTCAGTTTGCTCATTATTAGAAGTTATAATGTGATAGCAATGGCAATTTTACCATTAAGAAATAGCATTATGCTGCTCTGAACATCTGATATTTACTGAAAGAGAAAATAAGGTATTAGATGAAAAGTTCTTACTTTGGTAAAGACAATACGAGTCTAAGCGGGAATGAGACAAATATGTCAACCAAACAAAATATGCAGGTTCCATTATTATTACTCTTATGGCCAGGACTGTATTAGATTTTTCATAAAAATTCTGTATGCCTGGGACTTTGTAAGCATCAGTTCCACCAAGCAGTCTTTTTTTTAAAAAGAAAATTTAGAAGCGATGAATTATTTTTTGTAGTATTTTCATTTTTTTTTTTCAGTTCTATATTAAATATTATTTTACAACAATCACCCAAGCTTGTTTTCTCTCATTTTTTTCAAAATCATGAAACTGGATCCCATCACTGGGTAGTAGGGAATAGACCACGAGGCAGCTATACCAAGGATTAGGAAAATTTTGCCAGTAAATACACTTACAGATTAATTCTAAGAGTTGTTTCAGCTCATTTTTTTGTTTCCAGCCCATCAAGGTTACTGTCTTGTGTCGAGTAAGATTTCTAAATGCTTTTTTGAAAAAAGAATGATTAAAGTTGCTTTATAGTCAAACAATTATTTTCAGAGAAAAGGAATAGTTATCAAGACCACAGTTCACTGTATCACAATAAGATTTTAACAAATAAGATAACCTATGGGAGAAGTTGTTACAAAATCTTATTTTTCCATATCTCTTATTTCTCATATGGGGTAAAAAAAAAAAAAAAAAACACACCCACAAGGTTAAAATCCCATAGTATTTGAAGAAATATAATTCCTACCCTTTTAAGTATGTAGAATTAAAACTTCAGTCCATCATAACAAGCATTACCACTGCTGTCTTCTTTAAAGATGGGGAAGTCTCAACACTTTTTTTCATGAGGAATTTACAGCAGTTAGTAAACTTGAAACTGAAATTATTTTAGTAAGGTGTTGTGGTTTAACTCCAGCCAGCAACTAAGCACCACGCAGCCGCTTGCTCGCTCACTCCCCCCACCGGTGGGATGGGGGAGAGAATCGGATGGGTAAAAGGGAGAAAACTCGTGGGTTGAGATAAGAACAGTTTAATAATTGAAGTAAAATAAATTAGAACAGTTAAATAGGCAAAGCAAAAACCGTGCACGCAAACAAAGCAAAAGAAGGAATTCATTTCCTACTTCCCATCTGCAGGCAGGTGCTCAGCCATCCCCAGGAAAGCAGGGCTCCATCACACCTAACGATTACATGGGAAGACAAATGCCATCACTCCAAACATCCATCCATCCATCAATCCCTCCCCCCTTCCTTCCTTCCTTTTTCTTCCCCCCAGCTTTATATGCTGAGCATGACGTCATATGGTATGGAATAGCCCCTTGGCCAGTCTGGGCCAGCTGTCCTGGCTGTGCCCCTTCCCAGCTTCTTGTGCACCTGGCAGAGCATGGGAAGCTGAAAAACCCTTGACCAGTGTAAGCACTACTTAGCAACTACTTGGCACTACTTGGCAAGAACCAAAACATCTGTGTGTTATCGACATTGTTCTCCTCCTAAACCCAAAAGACAGCACTATACCAGCTACTAAGAAGAAAATTAGCTCTATCCCAGCTGAAACCAGGACATAAGGGTATAAGATAAAAGTCACTGAAAACTACTGACATGTATTTATACTCCCACATAATGTACTGCTTCTTCTAATAACAGAAAATCTTGCATTCATGTTTTATTCTGTGATTTCACTAGTGAAACCTGACAAAATTTTCAATGCTTCTTGGCCAATACTTGAACAGATCAAAACTAAGAAAATACTTTCCTGTCTTCACTATGGGTACCTACAACTCCTATAAACTCTAATGGTACTTATCAAAGGCTGACTGAAAATAATAGATTCTTCAACATGAATCTTTGCAAAATTAAGTGACATTACTAGTTTGTCAGTCACATCAAATATATGTTTAGGCAGCCGTATAGGCATAATGAAAGGGAAAAAAATAATTCTGAATTAATTGAACATATCTACTTAGAATATGTTTCTTCTATTAATTTTATTTAATACTGAAATTCTGTTTATGTTCATCTCATGTTCATTAGGAAAAAAGTTATATTATTCCCACAGAGTAACTGGGTAGTTTATCTTTGGTATCAATGAGAGATCAGATTAATGTTGAATAATGTGGAATTGCAAGTTGGTTCTGCCTTGATTATGAGCTTCCCATAAAACTAAAACATCTGGTTTAAAATTTAAAATGTACAAGGAAGTAGTTCTCATGTGCCCTAGTCATTAGGTATTCAGAAATGTGCCCAACTTTAAATGTGAGAGCAATGAGATAAACTATGTATTTAATTGCACTCTGTATTGTTGCCCTTCCCAATGTAGGATGCAAACATATAATTTATCTGCAGCTCAAGAGTCAAAAATTTTCTACCTTTTGACCTTGAACACAAGGAACAGGGAAAAGCCTCAGGGAGGAATGCAGCTGAAAACACTGGTGTCATTTGTCCATAACCCTGGGTTCTCATTAGCAGCCATTCCTTGTGGGAACGTAAAACTATATATTTATATATATATATCTCACCAGCAACGTAAAAGTCTTTTGATCACGCATGCAAAAATATGAGAAATCATTGGTGTTAGAACTGTCTTGGGTTGCTGGATGCTGTTAAAGCCTGAACCTTAACATATAAGCCCCCTAAAATTTTCAGAATTTGACTGAAAAAAAAAACTTCAGTATTTGTACTCAGTAATTGAAAGCCTAAATATTAAAAAGATAAGCTCTTCAGAATGATTAAACAGAAGCATACTTTGCTTTCATCTTAAACATAAAAGTGTTTGTTTTGATGGCAAAAATAATAAAGGAGGTGAGAAATGGATTTAAAGAATGCCTTTTTTAATATATGATTGTCATATTGAAGATGCTGAAAAAAACTGACCAGACCTTTTCTTACTGAAGGAAGTTAATGTTTTTTACTACTTTTGATGGCATCAGATTTCTTGTCAATTATAATTTTTGGCTGCTCAAAAAGCATCAGGCTTAGAAATGGCAGTAGAATTTAACATCCCTCTTAAAAATCCATTCAACAGTATATTTCTACTAAGTTACTAAACAATAATTTATGAAGCTCTGCCAGTTCAGTTGAATATAATGAATATAATTTTAATTGAGTTGAATATTAATATAATTTCCTTCAAAAAAGATGAATAAATGAGTATTTTTGATCAAATGGGAAAAACCTGAGTAAGCAAATGGAACTCACCCTCCATATGCAATTTCAGAGTCAGTCTGGTGAAATGCAAGGGCAAATGCTTGTATCACAGAGGGACACAGAAGAATACTTGCATAGTGTATTCACTGCAGTCCTATCCCCCAGGAATTCTTCCTTGGAAATGGTGGAAATTGTTTATAATACTGGACCACACATGGCCAGAACAAATGAACAACTTGCCACCCAGCTATTATTCCCTAGTCTCCAAATTTACTACAGTAACAGTGAATCATTTGGAAGGTTTTTTTTTTTCTGCTAGAGACTGTAAAAACATATTTGTTGCCTAATGCCTTAAGGATCCTCTATTTTAGCTCTGATGGGATCCCAAATTAGGATGCAAAAAAGTCAGTAACTTGACAAACAGAAAGGGGTCTCAGAAATATACGTTTCCTTCTTTTTTTCTTACCATCAAATCAGCAACTTGCTAGAACAGACCCAGGAGTTCCTCCATGAGATGTAAAAAAGTAGAACTGAAATAGAATTTTACAGGGTTGCAAAAATGTTTTTGCCAGGGTCTTGTAAAGTGCTCAATTTGTCTTAATTTCTTCAACTATTTGTAAACTCAAAATCTCTCCTGAAGTCTTGCATATTATTATGGTCAGACTAACATGTCTCTGCTTCTTGCCTTCCAGTCATTGTGGCATTGTGTAGATTTGTTAAAATATCAGATTTAC
The DNA here is from genome assembly GCF_965183815.1 of Platalea leucorodia. NCBI lineage: Eukaryota > Metazoa > Chordata > Aves > Pelecaniformes > Threskiornithidae > Platalea > Platalea leucorodia. The sequence continues at coordinate 105,560,662 of NC_138824.1, forward strand.
TGTACCATTGCTTTCAGAATTCAGTAGCAAGTTTTGTCTGATCCCTAGAGCTTCAAAGTGAAAAACTGAAACCTCAGCTTCTACCTCAGCTGAACTAGTTTCTATCTCCACAGCTACTTTCCCCACCCCCCGCCCCAGCTTTCCTATTACTTTCCTTGTGTTCAGAATTCATGGGTTTGCATCATATCATTGCTGGGAGCCTTGTTACTGATTTCTGTGGTACTAGGTTCAAAACCATCCTAAGTTTCTAATGTCACTATGACATGAGAAATGTATCTTCAAAAGTCAAAGAAGCAGCAAACACTCCATTTGCTATTTTTCAAACTGATTCGAAAAGCAGGTTCTAAACATGTACAAAGCATCACTCTAGAATTCAACCTAAATTCATCAAGATACAATCCAGCATTACTTACTAGTTTCACCTCTGCATAGCCATTGCATATGGATAAGGTCAGCCACTTACTAGTTCAAAAATGATAGCTAAACTGAAAACAGCATTCAGATTGCATGTTCATTAGCCAGTAAGCGCTTTGACTTTACTACCATCCAAATTATTTTAAGTAGTTTGAAATGTATCTACTCAAAGCTAGAAGCATTTCCTCCTCTTTATTGAATGCAAACATGAAAGAGAACATTATTGGCCAACAATTTCCTAGGATTTGTAAAAAGCATAATATTGTAAGTGGAAAACAGTAAGATGATAATGAAGTAAATCAAATTTAGAAAAAAATAAGGAGTAAAATCTGAGTAAGATGAAACAATAATCAGGAAAAATAAAAACAGACCTTCAGTTCTGCACCGCAGAGAGAATATAAAGTGCATCTAGCTACAATTGTACAAGTTCACAGGAAGCCGACCATTTCCTGCTAAAAGGAAAGTAGTTTTTTATCTCAGTGGAACTAAGTATGCAGAAACACCACACTGGGGAAAGATTTGAAGAAAAAAAAACACAAAAAACTGTTAGAAGTCTTTAGATATCATTTTATCTACACTGCAATTTCATTTTAAGCAATTCTCAACCACAATAGTACATTAAGGTAGTTTTTATTCACACAAGTCACTTCCATTACGTTTTTATCATTACTGTGGTTTTATTATTATTATTGCAACTTAAACATGCACCTTGTTATTGACCAAAACCGGTTCTATGACATAATTCAAACATTTTGTCTGAACAAAATTATCACATTTCTTCTTTCTGACTTTTCTGAGTGAAGGTTCGTATAAAATAACATTCATAAAATAACTGAAACAAGTACTGTTCAAAAGCTAAAACAGGATCAAAACTATGATTCCTATGTATGCCTCAGCCCTAACACTGTCTTATATGAAAAGTTCAGGTCATAGGCATGTGAGTCTCCGCAAAATCAATAGTGTACAGTGAAATTTGGAGCTAAAACCATTAAAGGTATGCTTTAAAATGTCACACTGATTCTAGTGATCTTTCTATAACCTGCAATGATTCATCTCAAAAAAAAAAATCTGATTAAATATCATGCTTCTGAATTTGAAAATAAGTTTAAATTTCTTCAAAGGAGACAAATATAGGGGGAAAACACATCATGTAAAGACCATTTTATATAGAACCTTGCTAAATTCCAGGGGAAAAAGTAATTCATTGACAAGTTTTGGGTTTTTTTCTGAACAAAAAAAAAAAGAAAGAATTCTTTTTGAGGCTGATTTTTCATTCTCTGCCTACTGCTTCTTGAAGAAAGTAAAAAAAGAAAGGAAAAGTGAGAAATTAAACATGTTTTCTTTTAAGACAAAATTTCTTTTTGTCAGAGAGTCATTTTGATTACCGTTACTATCAACAACAATAGTAATGATGTATACTTATTAAACATTTCAAATATCATATGAAATACTTTGCTTATCCAACAGCTTGGAATAAATATTAAAACTCTTTTTACAGCTATGTAAAATATTACGATTTTTCCCTTTTGATATATTATTACAGGTTTGCATAAGAATCCATACAGAAAATGTCACCCATTCCACAAATTAAAATGCCAATCTCTTCAAATCTTAAGGTACACCATGAGAGGGATATTCTTTGTGGACTACATTTTCAGACAGTTAAATAGTGCTGACAGACTGCAAACATGAAGCAGTAAATACATTCTAAGGGATGATATATAATATTGCAGATAATATTTGTTCATAAGAAAATAGGCATGTATTTTGTTAAAAAGTTCTTTCCATAGAAAGATGGGTATCTGCTATCTAGCCTTCGGATATCATTTATGATTGCTTGGGGAACACCAACAGTAAAAGCCTAGTTCTTAGATTTCCAAATATAAACTACAGTGTCTCATAAGCTACCTGTGCATTCTGCTTCTCTATGGTCACAGAGAATTAACTTTTCTTTAGGTACGCACTTCAATTATTATTGTGTAGCCCAGGTTGACATTATGTACTTTTACATAAGTTACTATGTTGCTGGAGTAGATTTTTTAAGTAAATAATATTTCAGGGAGAAGTGCTTATTGATTATATTGATATTTAAATATTTTAATATTTTGCTATCTCAATTTATAGTATATTTTGAATATAAAATGGCTGCACAAGATAGCTTAGAAGTCCCCCAGGGATTTGGCAAGAGAAAACAGACAGTGCTACGACAGCTCCAGCACACCTGACAGAGGCACCTTGAAAGCAGAGGGTAGAATGAAAGCAAATGATAGCATTCTAACTTTCAAAATTAAAGATGTCATTAATAAGATAGGTCTTCGGAATGTACTACAATGGATTCACCTAGGTACTCATAATGAATTCTTTTAAAACTAGAAGATGCTAATCACAATGAAATAAAGAGACTGAAGAAAATGAACAGGAATAAAAATCTGTGTGAAACGAAAAAATGCTTGACCTGTGTCAAAGAAAGCGTCAGTGGAAACACTGAAAATGAGCATATACACACAAAATTTAGAGTTCTACTAATTCATTTGGTGAGACAGAAAAAAAAAAAAAAGGGTAGGTCTCTCCCATAGCTCAGAAACAACTTAATTCAACCAGACGTGTCCTATTTATGCAAGTGTACTGTGTCTATCCTACATCAACAAAATTAGGTTATGAAAAACAGTGAATTTTAAAATAAATTTTCTTAAAAAAAAAAATCCCTGACTCTTCCCACTGAGTTGTACACAAGCAGAACTGGGCCACTGATTTGTTTATCCACAAAGCCTGAGAGCCTGAGATCCTTTGAAGTGCCGAGTGATCTCCCTTTACCTTAACTCAAAATGAGAGGATAGAGAGAGCTTGTTGTGTGCCCAGTCCTGGCTGGTTCAGGTCTTTGATAAAATACTCATACCTCTTCAGGTGTCTCAAAGTACCTCATGTAATTTCAAACAAGCTGTCTGCCTGAGTTCACACATTTTATGAACTTAAGAAGAATTTTTTCTTAAATAAATAATAAATCTGAAAGAGCTTTAATCTTAGGATTTTATAAAGCCACTTCTTCAAAAGCATGAAGGTATGATTAGCTATTAAAACTGCCATTAGGAAAATGGATAAAGTAGGTCTAGGTTGAAGGGCTGGGTCTCTTCTCCCCCTTTAAAGAAATTCTTTTGTCCGATGTCAAAGTTGCTGTTTGGTATAGACAATGGAAATAAAGGTTGGTATTAACAGAGAATTTTATAGAACTATTTTGGTGAACCACATATTGTTTATAAAACAATTCTACGTAAAAGATAACAGCACTGTCTACAAACTCTCAAGATATTTTTCTTATCCAAATTGTGCACTCTTCTGTTTAAACATCAGTGTTTCTGCAAATGTTAAGATCAGAAGAAAAAAAATTGGCTAGGAGGGGAAAGATGTTTATGGCTTAACTGCTGTAGAAGCTTCAACACTTAAGTAAGGATTTGATTTGTTAAGAAGCAATTCCAGACCATTAGTCTAAGGTTCTCCAAAATGTACAGTGTTACAAAAAAGAAAATGTGATTTACTTTTAAAGGTTAAATCTGTCAAAATGGCTCTTGCTGTAACTAAGAAATGCATAAGAAAGTAGTGAAAGCATAAGGAAACTGCAGTAGCAACAACAGAAAGACGAGTCTGTAATAGCTGCCACCAGGCTGTAAGGAGATAAGAAAGGTGACATCATGCTGGATACACGCAGATTGCTAAAAGAGATCAGATGGCCCAGGGGACCGAGGTGCTGATACAGAGATTTTCATCTCTGTTTCTGGCTTTAGGATTTCACTCATCTTCGTATCACTTTTGTTCGTTAGTCTTTTGACAGTATGTTGCAGAATGAGAAAATAGGAAGGCACCTGGGCACGCAGCACTTCGCCTTCCCTGGTCGCATGCAGCCCCAGGCAGCACCTCTGGGGAGGTGGCAGCGGGGGAATGGCTTTGTGGCAGTTCAGAATCAGCACAGGGAAGGTTTTCGGATGTTTTTCACCCACAGCGCGTGCCAGAACCTCACGCAGCTCCGTTCTCCCCGAGACATCCTCCGACAGCACAGGCGGTTGGGAGCGCAGAGAAACCACAGGATCGGGAACGCCGAGCTGCGTCCGACAAGCTCCCAGGCACGGCCCCCAGCGCACCCCTCGGCCCCGCGCTGCCAGGGCGTGGCACGCACAGGGGAGGGACACGAAGGAGACTTTCCGTTTGTGAGCAGCAGTTTGCCACTTGATTTCTACCAACTCTTATCTTTTAGCATGCTCTTTTGTCATTTTTTGGGTTTCTGGTAAGTCTTTTCATTGTTTTAATCGTTTCCTCAGGCTCTGAGATAATCTTCACATAAAAGCTACCTACCCAGTGCCACTTATGAAACTATTTAAAAATAACTAAAAAAATACGCAAAAACCCACTGAAGTAATAAGAAGGTACAAAGCATTGATTCCCATAACAACAACAACAAAATATATAAAGAATAGTAAAACATCAAGAATTAACTATTCTAATATTATTAAAACAATTATATAGAAACATAATCTATTGTGAAATACTTAATACTGGGTTCATGTTGTGGTTTAACCCCAGCCAGCAACTAAGCACCACGCAGCCGCTCGCTCACTCCCCACCAGTGGGATGGGGGAGAGAATCAGAAGGGTAAAAGGGAGGAAACTCGTGGGTTGAGATAAGAACAGTTTAATAATTGAAGTAAAATAAATTAGAACAGTTAGATAGGCAAAGCAAAAACCGTGCACGCAAACAAAACAAGGAATTCATTCCCTACTTCCCATCGGCAGGCAGGTGCTCAGCCATCTCCAGGAAAGCAGGGCTCCATCACGCGTAATGGTTACTTGGGAAGACAAACGTTATCACTTCCCCCAGCTTATATACTGAGCATGACGTCACATGGTATGGAATAGCCCTTGGGCCAGTCTGGGTCAGCACCCCACCCCCCCCCGGCTGTGCCCCCTCTCAGCTTCTTGTGCACCCGGCAGAGCAGGGGAAGCTGAGAAGTCCTTTACCACTGTGAGCGCCACTTAGCACCTATTTAGCAACAGCTGAGCACGACTTAGCAAGAACCAAAGCATCAGTGTATCATCGACATTGTTCTCATCCTAAACCCAAAACACAGCCCCATACCGGCTACCAAGACGAAAATTAACTCTATTCCAGCTGAAACCAGGACAGTTCATTAATGTTATTTTCAGTCAGATAGCTTTCCAAGGAAGATAAATCTGTATGCTAAACTGTGTTAACACCCATACTTTTGGTGGAGCACTTACTGTCTGAGACAGGTAGGGTTAAACAAGTCTCTACCGTCTAGCTGTAAAACTACTATTCTAGCTACTAGACTAGAATGGCTTAATTCTAATTGTTTATTTGGTATATATCTGATTTATTCCTCCTTTCTTATTGATAAATCATCATCCTTTATTTCATATCCAGTTCTCCCTCCCAACTCACAGGTGCTTTTGTCAGCTTCTAGGACACTTAGATTTTCACAGAGCCAAAAACCATATGTACAAACCCTGTAATGGAAGAAATCAAACAAAAAGTGCAGCACTGGTGAAATACATGGGTATAAATGTCACTACGACACGTATAATGTGAACTTTGCTTGGTGTCTACATGCTAATCTCCTGATCACATTTTTTATATAGTTACAAAAACGTTGTGATTCAGAGACTTTGCTTTATCTCTTATTGCTCTGCTGCTACAATATACATGGCCTAATGTAAAGGACACAGTGGTTTCCTTACCATGGTAGATGATTATTGGGAGTGAGATCCCCACAATTTAACTCTGTTTAAAAAGAGAATTAACTAAATTTTCCTGAAGAAAGTGCTATGTTCTCTGTTTCTGTCTCTCTCTATATGTGGGGATATATGTGGATACGTATATCTACTTGTGTTTGTGTTCCTGTGTTTATGTATGACCAGTATCTTAATTGATCTTTAAAATTCCTCAAATGTATGTGATGACCATTTTATTAAGAAACAGATCTAAGAATCTCAGTGTCTATCCGACAGATATTTTGCCAGTAATTTGCTTAATGAGAAAAAAGGGGCACAGTTATTAGTTAATTAAACAAATAAAACACCAGTAGACCACGTAAAGAATATCTAAGGACTCCACTTATGAACTTAAGAACTTTTACTTTGCAAAATCAAGGAGGTCACCAGTTGTGAATTAATTCTCATGGAAACAGCTGACAAGCCAGAGGTCTGATTTTAGTACATAAACTACACCAACATGACAGCTTAAGTATAGGTTTAGAATGTCATATATTTAACTTCCTAGTAAGTACATTTAATTGCCAAGCTTCAGCTAAATGCTTTCAGTAATTTCTTTTGCGAGAAATATTTGCATATGTTTTTGGAAGCAACTGTACTGAAGGAAACATACGCTTTGCACTTTCAAGACATTTTTTTCTAGAGTAATCAGCTTTATACACTTATTTGGTCAAGGTATTTTCCCAGGCCAGTTAGACAATAGCTAATAATCTGGTTTTGAGATCATCATAGCAGATGACATGGGTGTCCCTTTTAGCTCCCATTATGAACTTAACATATCTTAATATGCTGCACTGATTAAATTTATAAGAATTATAAACAGGAGCAAAATCATAAGAAATGTGCTACTACCCTAAACACTGGTCTTCCTAGCCCAGTACTCTGTCTCCAGCGGTCACAACACTACCACTATATATAAGACAGCTACTTAGGAGGAGCATGTCAGCCTGCTACGTTAGCTTGTCCATGCCCACACATGCTCCAGAACCCACAAGAAGTGAAGGGAGAGAAAGACTGATTCCACATTTTCTCTGGGTCTGTGTGAAGGCCCTACAGAGCACAACAGCAGCAGGAGCAGCAGTTACTGCAGTGGCTCTTCTCCTGCACCACGTTTGCTACACAAAGAAGAAGAATCAAATACAAATACAGCACAAATCAGTGGAAAAAAGGGCTCTATATTACTGAGTCCTAAGTCCCATTTCAAAAGTAGCTCCAAAACAAGCATTCAGCTGATACAGCTATGAATTTATCTCAAGGTATATGGATTCCCAGCACAGTTAAATGACCCTGTTAACACTGTGGTGACATATGGAGAACTGGACAATATTGGCAACTGTAACCATACCCACATGTTTTCCCAAGCAGACAGATGGAGCATCTGGGCTCCTGGGGAAGTGGTTAAACTGCTTCCCAATTCAACTGGCATTTTCACAAATACCTGAACAATTGTCTCATTATGTGCAAAATCAGATGCCCTTAGGAAAAATTAATCACCATCCAACTCACTCACAGAAGTGGTGCACCTGCTCAATTGCACCTATGAGGAAGAACAGAATATTGGTCACACAAACTACCCAAAACACAACCAAGAAACAAAAGTTTTTGCCAGAGAAATGCATTTCTCAGCCAATGTTGCAAACTCTGTACATGCTGTCATACTGCAATTTCTGCATAACCCATTTCTGTTGAGGTTTCACAGATGACAAGGGTATGCAGATGATGAGACTCCTGTCTGGTTTTGGGGATGATTCATTAAACTGTGGAGCTCTTTAGTTCCAGCTTATATCTCTTCCTCATCAAACTCTCTGCTCTCTTTCACTCTAGTCTTCTCTGAATTTTTTTGAGTGCTGAGTTTGTTTAGGAACCCAAAGGGAATCATTCCATACAGGCTTTTAAAAATGGATGTCATAAACCAGTAAATCTTGCCCCAGTTCCACATATATTAAGTTAGCTAGTTGGCTAACACAGTTTTCTAGATCCACTCCTTTATCCCTCAAATACCATAAGACTTCTTTTTCTTCAGCACATCTTCAATCTTAATTCTGTCTGCACAGGTGATATTAACAAGACCATAAGTCATGGCAGTCAAGCTCATTTTCACAGACGGTTCATTATCTTCTTTCTTTACATTCTCCTCTTATATATCTTTATAAATAGCTCATTGTTTTTTATGTGAGTCTGAATTTAAATGCTCACTTCAGTAGTACCTGTTTCAATAAGCTGATAATTTTTCAATTAGAGCTCTGAATGCATAGTACAACACAGCGAAAGAAACATTTCTAATAATTCTATGGATTAGTTGTTCTTGCTTTTCTGGGTGTAAAAAGTCATCATAAAATACCTGTTGCAAGATACCATAACGAATAACTACAATATTCCTTGTACTGTTATTTTATTACTAGATTCTTTCTGGGGATAGGCCTTCAGCATCTTTGTATTGACATCAGCACAGACTTGATTAGTTACAAGGCTGCCTGTCATGGAACAGCTGATGGTTGACGACATAGCTGGGTAATTATATCTTTCTAATGTTTCAATAATCCATTTTGCCATTAGATTACATTTTGCCTTTCGCAACATTCAGTGAGAAATATCTTTGGAGTATCTGTTGTGTACACTTATTGAAAAAAAGTGCCTTTTTGTGCTTACTATGTTATGTAGCCAAGAATACTGCACTGTGTTTGAATAACCATTAAGATGTGACTGGACATTCTGCAAACCATGGAAAATAAATCTACCTAAATAAATGTAAATCTACAAGAGAGAAATATTCCTGAAGAGTTTTGCGCTAACATACTCTCTTACATATTATTTTTCCTAACTATTGGCTACACCCGTCAGAGCAAGAAGTGGGGGCAGGCAAATAGGACAGGTTTAAATGATGAAAGAGTTTACACAGAGACTGAATGATACATGGATCCTTGTTTTCTTAGCTCTTACCAGACAAGCTGTTTCAAGATGGAATCCTATCAGTTCTTCAGAAAATGAAGAACATTATGAAATGCTTTGTTCTGCATTGAAATTCATGTTACAGAACAGCATTTCTGCAAAGAAAACTAGTAAATTATGCTCTGTTTAATTATGTGTTTTTTTCCATGTCTTGTGACAAAAACAGTTGAGGAAAGAATGGAAATAAAGTCCAGACATATCTCAAATTCTTTTGAGGACGGATATCACATTACTGAAGACTTTTCTTAAGAGTCAAACATTATGTAGAGAACTAAAAATTCTAAAACCCTCATGGGGAATAGAGAGCCAGAAAGCTGGGACGGGAGGAAACTTTGGAAACTTATTGATGTTTATAACAAATCAAGTTCTTTCTCCACAATGATTAGTTCTTAAATTTGTCTCCACCCAGTCCTTGAAAAAGGATATTCGTTTTTAAAAAGCTTTTAGCCTGTAGGCTCACAAGATGTTACTTGACATAATAACTGGAAATTATCTTTGACAGAGCACTTATTTGTGCAACACAGATCTATTCCCTGGATTTTATTATTCATACGATCAGGGATTCATATGATCAGTCCTTATTTTGTTAGGCACTGAATGAACACCAAAAAGAAATCTGCAAAATGGAACAAAAAATTCCCTGAAGGTGTTAGATTCTTAATTGTAAGATAAGGTGTATCGGATGGATCCATCTTCCCAGTGAAGGATGCAAGGAGATAATAAAACAATAATCTTCCATCACTTCCATGGATATGACCTTTTGTTTTCCCTTCTGGTCTGCTAGTACCTTGGCTACTGATGCAGATCATGACATGAGGTTTGACACAGCACTCCTCTGAGACTTTGTCAAGAAGCTTCTGCAATGTGACCTGTCTATTTGTCAGCTTTTCCCCCTCCTCTCCTCATCAAGTATTCATTTTTTGCAGTAGTGATGACAGATGTAAAGAGGGTGAATGTATGAGGAATGTCATGTTGCTGTCATTAACGCTGGGCATCATGTCATGCCTGAGAGAAGTATGTTATGCTACATTATGAGTAAACTGTGCAGCAAGGTTTTTGAGTGGTTGTAAGTTTGCTTTTTTAATAAAAATCATCAGTCTTATTAAAAAACCTAATATGTAAAATAGGATGGTGTACAGAACTTCCTGAATTATATCAGTGTTCCAGAAATGGGTCAAATGAGGAGTATTAACTGAAATGGAATACAAAATGATGATACCCTCTTTCCCATAATGCATGAAATAGTAGGGTAGTAAATTACTTTATTGAATAACTTATATTGGTCCAAAGGAGGGCCACAAAAATTATCAGAGGGATGGAACACCACTGCTATGAGGAAAGGCTGAAAGAACTGGGGTTGTTCAGCCTGGAGAAGAGAAGGCTGCAGGGTGACCTTATTGCAGCCTTTCAATACTTAAAGGGGGCTTATAAGAAAGATGGGGACAGACTTTTTAGCAGGGCCAATAGCAATAGGACAAGGGGTAATGGTTTTAAACTAAAAGAGGGTAGATTCAGACTGGATATAAGGAAGAATTTTTTTACAATGAGGGTGGTGAAACACTGGAACAGGTTGCCCAGAGAGGTGGTAGATGCCCCGTCCTTGGAAACATTCAACAGGCTGGATGGGGCTCTGAGTAACCTGATCTAGTTGTAGATGTCCCTGGCAATTGCAGGCAGGATGGACTAGATGACCTTTAAAGGTCCCTTCCATCCCAAAACATTCTGTGATTCTATGATTCTATGATTCTATGAATAGGAGCTATAGAACAAAAAATATTTTTCATGCATTCTACACCTAAATTGACAAATTCATTGCTCCAGATTTTTGTAAATGCTAGAGGTTTATCTGCAGTCAAACAGCACTAGACTAAATTCAGTGAAGAAAAAATCCATCAAAAGCTCATGTTTACACAGGTTTAGGATGCCCAGGAGATCGCTAAAAAAAAAATAAATGAAGACAGTGTCTGAGGGGTGGGCTTTCATTATTAGTTTAGAATATTGTCTCCAACTTTCCACAAACCAACAGCTAGGCAGATAACAATGCAGTGTTCAAGAGTTTAAAGTGATTAAGTTAGTGTCACAGATATGTATATTGAGAATACTATTACTAGTATACCAAATGATATATTGCAGCTGCACAAATACTTTTCCACTTATTATGGTTTGGGTATTTTTTTTGTTCATTAAAGGGATTAAAAATTATTATCTTCATTCCCAATAAAAGAAAAAAAGAACTTTAAATTTGTTTGTGTATTGTTTTGTGCTGCTGCAATAATATAACGGTATATAACAAAGAATAAAGCTGAAATATTTTGTCCAATTATTGTACAGATAACATTAGTTCTGATAAAAATAATGAATACTAAAATTGTAGCTGTTCTTTTGCTTTCTCCATTGTCTTAGAATCATAGAATCGTTAAGGTTGGAAAAGACCCTTAAGATCACCGAGTCCAACTGTTAACCTAGCACTGCCAAGTCCACCACTAAACCATGTCCCTAAGCACCACATCTACACATCTTTCTTTGAAATACCTCCAGGGATGGAGACTCAACCACTTCCCTGGGCAGCCTGGTCCACTGCCTGACTACCCTTTCGGGGAAGAAGTTTTTCCTAATATCCAACCTAAACTTCCCCTGGGGCAGCTTGACGCTGTCTCCTCTCCTCCTGTCGCTTGTTACTAGGGAGAAGAGACCGACCCCCACCTCGCTACAGCCTCCTTTCAGGCAGTTGTAGAGAGCAATAAGGCCTCCCTTCAGCCTCCTCTTCTCCAAACTAAACAACCCCAGCTCCCTCAGCCGCTCCTCATAAGACTTGTGCTCTAGGCCCTTCATCAACTTCGTTGCCCTTCTTTGGACACGCTCCAGCACCTCAATGTCCTTCTTGTAGTGAGGGGCCCAAAACTATTTTGCTGCCCCTTAGAAACACACTTTGCCAGGAGTGGATAGGAGTTAGCTACTACTGATGGCCTGGGCATCCAAGGGCTATAGACACTCTGCAGTACTTCTGCTTCTCTTTCATAGCAGTTGTATGTTGAGAATTTCAGCAGGAGCTGCATTTACAACTTTGAGAGCTGCATAAAGTTTGGGAATCGTCATTTGGCTGTATCCAGTATAGATACTAGTTAAAGCCTGAAGCTTTTTAAGTTACATAGATCATGGCTTTTCAATTTGTGGCTGCTATTAGGTTTAACAAGATGAAAACATTTTGTTCTTTTCCTTATTAGAATAATATTAGAAGATATTAGTAATCTAATTTGTTAGATTAGTAGAAGAAAGGGGGAAAACATTCTGAATCTTTTTTAGTTGCAACATGAGGTTACATTATAGAGAAAGCTATAGGGGAAACTGCCAAGAACAGCATAACTCCCCCATAGGATCATCAGTCAGATTTTCAGCTCCTCCTGTGGACGTTGTCAGAAAATCATGGCAACTGTAATTTCTGTTTAATGATGATGAAATCTGATGTACCACCTTGAAATTCCTAGGTTATTACTTTGTGCTTGTCAGTTGCTCCATTTCTGAATAGTAAAAGAAGGTTGCACAAATGTTATTGTATTTACTTTGTTTTCTTCTTTCATTTTGTCAGGATAGCCCCCGCTAACCAAAAATTGAAAGTGATGATCATCAGTGGGCTACTGAATAATAACTACAACATATTGCTCTTGTTTATCTCACCCTCTAACCTCTCTTCTATCTAGCATGGTAGTTTTAGGTTAAAACCTTCCTAATGCCTCTATAGAAGGTATGATAAGGGCCAATCTCAGAGAATTAATCCTGGCATTTGGGAAGAGTTTGCATAAAGCATACCCAGCAAAGGGAAAATATTTTCACTTCTCTCCAGATTCTGAAGTGCTTGATAAGGACACTGTAACATCACCCAGTACACAAGACTTCTTAATTATAAATCATAAATTATATTAAATTATAAATTAAATTATAATTTATAAATTTATAATTTAAAAATTATAAAATAAACTGATTTTAATTCACAAAGAGAGACTATATCTCACAGTTTATCCTGATGGTACTTCAGGCTTTGAATTTAATTTTAGCTACAGGTAAAAGAGAGAGAAAGCAAAATAATGAAACATTAATTCTCAAGACTATGTAAGAAGATCATTAGCTATCTGCACATACGTCCTGATTTCAGTCCAGTCCTTTGACAACCATTCACATAATTCTTCATAAGGAAGCCAGTCAAGCCAGCCATTGAAGTGGAAAAAGGTGTATACTTGTTAGTAAGACTAAGGTCTGTGAGTAAGTATTTACTAAAAACAAGCACTTCATAATGCAGTCACACCTCAGGTGTTAGTCAGTAGCTCTGTCATAAATGCAAAAATTCTTCCCATTTATTGCATTCCTTTTTCTCTGTATTTAAGTGCTGTTGCCTTGCATTACTGTAACTTACAGGGATGGTTAATAACACACTTCACCTTTTCCTACTCCTCCACCTGACTGACTACAAACAATAAGAACATGAATTTTTCTGTGGGTCTGCATCTATGCACAAAAGTCACCCCCGAAGACAGAAGCAAGTGCCAGTATTCTGCTGGTATTCTCCATACTGCTTGATGTAGAAAGCTTGATGGAATTGGCTTTGCTCTACAGTTACGCTTGTTATGGGTATGTATTCCACTTACGTATTTGAATATGTGCTTTTTTTGGTTTATAGTTCTTTAGATGAAGTTGCCATAGAAATGAGCCATGTTCAAAGTGTACGAAGTAGACTACCTTCTTTCCCAATAATCATTTATGTAGTTCATTTCCTAAGGCAGATTCCTGAGGCAACAAAGACAAGCATTATTTACTTTCAACATAGCATACACGGATATTGTGTATCTGATATATACAATATTCTAGGTACCACCAAGCCATTTATCAACAGCCTCATACTTCAGTATTACTTACCTTGGACTGCTTTGGTTCAATAATATTCTGTTTAGTCATTACAAAAAGCTAATTTGAAAGTAAGGAGATAACTGTGACAAGTACACTGACATATCATTCATTCTTCATAAAACATCGACAGTAACTCTGCAGCAACTGCATTGTCATTTCATTGTTTTTATGCTTACAAAATACGATTGTGTAAAAATCTTCCTGTTTGAAATATGTATTCCTAAGAATAAGATCTATGGCAGAAGTTCCTTCATTTATAATTTTCAGCTAATAGCTAGTTAGAAAAAATTTCACATTTATTTCTGCATGCTTACAGCTAATGACTTCTGAAACCAGAATCACTAATGCAAAGTTTAAAATAGGTGTTTCCCCTTAGCTTAAGGAACACCAAGAACGTTTGTATGTAAATAAAAGTATTTTTTTTAATATTCCTGGTTTTGATACTTTCTGTTCAAAATGTGTATAAAATACTGACTCAAAACTTGGCTCTAAGGGAAAAATGGTCATAGCAGATCCTCAGAAATGCATGAATTTGCTGTGTATCTCTGACTAGATATATTTGCATATAGAAGTGGCTTTGTCTACTTATCTTCATATAATCTGAGTGGCACGTTATGGTACACTGAATTTAGCCCCTTTAATCTACATTACTCTCCTCCTTCACATTAAGAAAAGTGTCAGAGAAGTTACTTGGGCAACTGTTTGCTGGTTATGCGGCTTTAAGGACAACTTTTGTTTTACAAATGACCCAACACACATACATGCACCATATTTTAGAATTCATGGGGGAAAAAATCCCAGAACCCCCTATCATGCCATAAAAGCCAACAGAAGAAAAACTTTTTAAAAACTCTTTGTGAGGTGCCTTCCCTTTTATCTGTTTGCTCAGTACTCCTTCACACACCTTTAAAACTGAATGCCACTGCAACTTCTCTGGCATGGGTGACTTTCCTGCTGTTTTGCTCTCTTAGCAGAACTCCAAGAGACATACCTCCTCCTGGGCAGATCAGACTTTGTACACTTCCTTTGAGAAAGTCTTGTCCCTCTTATCATCATAGAATGTATTTTTAATGGTTTAATGACACTCTGCTATAAAATATCTTCTATTCCTAATACTAACTCTCCAAATCTTACAATAACTTCTATGCGCATTTTCAATTGAAACAAAATGTTACAATCTAGATGGTGCAGCCATAGCCTTTTAAATGTGCAAGTACTGAAATGCCCTGTGATAGATAGATTACAATTTTGATTTACAAGCCAACCATGTGAGCTATTGATTATTTATGTAGCTTTTTTTTAATTTACATTCCATACTGTAATAGAGCGTACCACTGATCATAGAGTTGCATTTCTTTAAACATGTAATTTCTTTCTTACAGCACACAGTTCTAGAATATTTAAAGGAAAAGGGAGAGAAGCATCCATTAAAGGATGGGATGGCAAAAGTTTGATCTTTTGGGCTGCAACTTTTGAGTCTGAATATGATGACGATAACAACGAAAACAACAAATATAAAAATTGTGCCAGCAGCCTGGTGGAGGGACTGATGAGAACATGACTTGTTGTCTCCCAGAAAATTTACGGGAATAAAGCCTTTTTAATTCTATAGCTATCTAGAAACTGACTCTAGCTAGTGATAAGAAAAGTCCCTAAGAACAGCTGAAAAGAAATTTAAACACATAGATTGAGTTTACTGCTATCATCTCCTCACTTAATAAGGGAGGTAACCAATATCTAAGGAAATGAATCAGATGCCACTATGAGAAACTAGAAAAACTGAACTGTAATTTTGAATTTTTCCTAACACATTTTGTACAATGATGTACCATGCTGTTCTATGTGTGCTTTGTTGACCTGTGACATAGAAAAGCTCACGTTAGGGCTCAGTATTGAGGCCAGTCCTGTTCAATATCTTTATCAATGATCTGGATGAGGGGATTGAGTGCACCCTCAGTAAGTTTGCAGACGACACCAAGATGGGTGGAAGTGTTGATCTGCTGGAGGGTAGGAAGGCCCTGTAGAGGGATCTGGTCAGGCTGGATCGATGGGCTGAGGCCAACTGTATGAGGTTCAACAAGGCCAAGTGCTGGGTCCTGCACTTGGGTCACAACAACCCCATGCAACGCTACAGGCTGGGGGAAGAGTGGCTGGAGAGCTGCCTGGCAGAAAAGGACCTGTGGGTGTTGGTCGACAGCCAGCTGAATATAAGCTGTCAGTGTGCCCAGGTGGCCAAGAAAGCCAATGGCATCCTGGCTTGTATCAGGAACAGTGTGGCCAGCAGGACCAGGGAGGTGATAGTACCACTGTACTCGGCACTGGTGAGGCCACACCTCGAGTACTGTGTTCAGTTTTGGGCCCCCCACTACAAGAAGGACATTGAGGTGCTGGAGCGTGTCCAAAGAAGGGCAACGAAGTTGATGAAGGGCCTAGAGCACAAGTCTTATGAGGAGCGGCTGAGGGAGCTGGGGTTGTTTAGTTTGGAGAAGAGGAGGCTGAAGGGAGGCCTTATTGCTCTCTACAACTGCCTGAAAGGAGGCTGTAGCGAGGTGGGGGTCGGTCTCTTCTCCCTAGTAACAAGCGACAGGAGGAGAGGAGACGGCGTCAAGCTGCCCCAGGGGAAGTTTAGGTTGGATATTAGGAAAAACTTCTTCCCCGAAAGGGTAGTCAGGCAGTGGACCAGGCTGCCCAGGGAAGTGGTTGAGTCTCCATCCCTGGAGGTATTTCAAAGAAAGATGTGTAGATGTGGTGCTTAGGGACATGGTTTAGTGGTGGACTTGGCAGTGCTAGGTTAACAGTTGGACTCGGTGATCTTAAGGGTCTTTTCCAACCTTAACGATTCTATGATTCTATGATTCTATCAATAAATTAGAATTTGAATAATGAATCTAGATGCAGCCACAATCTATGTTACCTAATTATCGGGCAGAAGAAAAAGTTCCTAATATAGGAATAATATTTCATTAATACCTATGATTCCACTTCAAAAAAAGACGGACACAGCTGTGCAGCTGGAGCAGAAGTGAAACCAGAGAGCTATTCTGGAGGGTATTCCTGGATCCATATTCTGTATTACTTCTCATTTGCTCAAATGGAGAATGATTATGTGCCAATTTGGCATACGCTTCTTCCTCTTCTCTTCTAACTCGAGTGTTTTGGCCTTTCCAGTGGATTGACAGAGCCAAGATATCATTCACTCTCCACCTCTGCTAGTAATATTGTTCCCTTCAAATGGAATATTTATGTCTACTGCTCTTTAGTGTTGTTTTGAATAATATACATCAGTACACCTTTATACCAACACACACTGAAAGAATGTCAGAAAGCACTCTTTTCTTTTTCTTTTAAACAGAATGAAATAAAATATTTCAGCAAGAGTGTCTACACTAGCTTTCATATCTTCTCCTGAGAGAAAGAAAAGCAAAATAAAAGGAAAAGATTATCATATACTGTGTCACAGGCAAATTTTCTTTGATCATAAGATAGCAGGTCATAGCATTATGATTGGCACAGCCTGCTAATGATGCATTTTGTGGCACTTATGGTTTTCAAATCTAATTTTAACTTTTTAGTTGTTGATGGTGATGATATTTAATAAGCTTTTTAAATAAATATAATTTAGCACAATCAGGAAGGAAATTAAAAACACAGATGTCTGTTAGCTGTTAAAGAATGAAAATTAAATGTTGTCCAAAATACTGTAATTCTTATTGATAAATTTCATCATAAACTGTACTAAAAACAGAACTGTAGAAGCCATGTACCAGTAACTTAGTCACATATTTGTCGCAATGTACTTAGCGAGTACTTGAGAAGTTAGTTAGCATGGCACTAACTTCAGTTATTTTGTACAACTATTTGAATCATTTTGCTTGATACTAAACATTCTATAGCCTCAGTTTTAGACTTCACTGTGCATTTATTTAAACTTTAGGTCAAAATAAATTCACAACTGACTACAAGCTAAAGTTAAAAGTGCATGTGTTAGACAAACCCCAGTTTCAACTTCTGATCATGGACAGCAGTAAGTTATGGAATCTAGAATCCTGGAGGTCATTGCTGTAGGATCTGGACAAAACCAAACCAGAATTATCATGACTTTTTATTAATTATTTCCTGGGGATGTCTTTTTGTCGTGGTTTAACCCCAGCCAGCAACTAAGCACCACACAGCCGCTCGCTCACTCCCCCCCGGTGGGATGGGGGAGAGAATCGGAAGAGTGAAAGTGAGAAAACTCATGGGTTGAGATAAAGACAGTTTAATAGGTAAAGCAAAAGCCGCGCGCACAAGCAAAGCAAAGCAAGGAATTCATTCACTACTTCCCAGCGGCAGGCAGGTGTTCAGCCATCTCCAGGAAAGCAGGGCTCCATCACGCGTAACGGTTACTTGGGAAGACAAACGCCATCACACCCAATGTCCCCCCCTTCCTTCTTCTTCCCCCAGCTTATATACTGAGCATGATGTCATATGGTATGGAATAGCCCTTTGGCCAGTCTGGGTCAGCTGTCCTAGCTATGCTCCCTCCCAGCTTCTTATGCACCTGGCAGAGCACAAGAAGCTAAAAAGTCCTTGACTAGTGTAAACTCTACTCAGCAAGAACCAAAACATCAGTGTCTTATCAACATTATTCTCATCCTAAATCCAAACACAGCACTCTACCAGCTACTAAGAAGAAAATTAACTCTATCCCAGCTGAAACCAGGACAGTATCCACCCCTTATTCCATACCATTTACGTCATGCTCAGGTCCCACATTATCCAATACATCCTCATTAACCACCACCCCACTTATTCTATGGACCACTCCTGTAAAATGTCTGTAAAATGTCCATAAACATCCACAAATGTCCACATAATGTCCATTGGGTTCATTTAGTCCGTGACTGGGCTCCATCGGTGATGGTGATCACTCAGGACAGGAGAGGTGGTGTGTTGCGTGGAGTTATTGGGCACCAAAGCCAGCTCAGGTCGGGTTACTGCTGCACTTGCACTGCTTCTTGTAAGGCTTCTCCTCCATTTGTTCAGGTGGTTCCTGCTATGGTAATTCCTATAACATGCAACTCAGATCATGGGTTACAACAATTTAAAGGTATTTCCATTACAATCTCCACCCCTGGCCACTTTGGGCCAGGATTAACATTGCAATGAACTCCTCCCCTTGCTCCTAGCCTGGCTAGCAACAAGGGGTTCCTGTTATAGTAATTCTCATAACATGCAACTCAAATCCTGGGTTACAACAATTTAAAGGTATTTCCATTACAATCTCCACCCCTGGCCCCTTTGGACCAGACCATTGGGTTTAACACTGCAATGGACTCCTCCCCTTGCCCCTGCTTCGTCTTGGACTTATCCACAGACTGTAGTCCCTTAGGGGTTTACCTGCTCCAAGCGGAGCCTTGTCTATGAGCCACAGTCTCTCCAGGGGTATACCTGCTGTGGCATGGATTTATCCACAGCCACAGTCACTTAGAGGTGCACCTGTTCCCACATGACCTTCTCCATGGGCCACAATGCTTTCAGAGATATACCTGCTCCAGCGTGGCCTTGCCCGCAGCCACAGTCTCTTCAGAAGTAAACTTGCTCCACCATGGCCTTACCCGCAGCCACAGTCTCTTCAGAAGTGAACTTGCTCCACCATGGCCTTACCCATGGCCACACGCTTTGAGGTGCTCCAGCATGACCTCATGCACAGCCACTGATGCTTCAAGGTGTACCTGCTGCAGCACGGACTTATCCACAGCCACAGATGCTTCGAGGTGTACCCTCTCCAGCGTGGACTTATCCTTGGGCCACAATCCCTTCAAGAAGTATACCTGCTGTGGCACAGACATAACCATGGCCACAGACTCTTCGAGACATACCTGCTCTGGTATGGGCTTATCCACGTCCACAGGCGCTTCGGGGTGTCCTGCTCCCACATGGACTCATCCACAGGTCACAGTCCCTTTGACTCGAGTTCACACTGGAGTTCCAGCCTGTCCAGTACAGCAGCGCAGAAACAGCAGCAATGCCCTGGCCATCTGCCAGCCCAGGGCATGGCCGTTGTTGTTATCAAAATGTTCCCAGGCACAGCACAGTAAGATGATAAGCAGTTCAGCAAGTAGCAAAAGCAAAAAGCAGCCACTAACGAGCACTATACTCTAATATACAGTAAGGCAAGCAAGCCCCATGGCAAGTACAGAAGCCTGCTGATTCATACCTAAACAGCACTAACAGCTATAAATTCAGTCTAGCACATTCCAATTAAATCTGTCATTATCTCAAACCCTTCGAGCCCCACGTTGGGCGCCAAAAAGGACTGTCGTGGTTTAACCCCAGCCAGCAACTAAGCACCACACAGCCGCTCGCTCACTCCCCCCCGGTGGGATGGGGGAGAGAATCGGAAGAGTGAAAGTGAGAAAACTCATGGGTTGAGATAAAGACAGTTTAATAGGTAAAGCAAAAGCCGCGCGCACAAGCAAAGCAAAGCAAGGAATTCATTCACTACTTCCCAGCGGCAGGCAGGTGTTCAGCCATCTCCAGGAAAGCAGGGCTCCATCACGCGTAACGGTTACTTGGGAAGACAAACGCCATCACACCCAATGTCCCCCCCTTCCTTCTTCTTCCCCCAGCTTATATACTGAGCATGATGTCATATGGTATGGAATAGCCCTTTGGCCAGTCTGGGTCAGCTGTCCTAGCTATGCTCCCTCCCAGCTTCTTATGCACCTGGCAGAGCACAAGAAGCTAAAAAGTCCTTGACTAGTGTAAACTCTACTCAGCAAGAACCAAAACATCAGTGTCTTATCAACATTATTCTCATCCTAAATCCAAACACAGCACTCTACCAGCTACTAAGAAGAAAATTAACTCTATCCCAGCTGAAACCAGGACACTTTTACATTATTTCCCATTTTTTTTCCTGCCTGATTTAAATCAGAAATTTTTCCATGGTTTATTTTCTGATAGAACTATGTTATCTATATTTGACTTCCCCAATATCTAAAATAAATACACACATTTATTCTTTCTCTCCTTGTACCTTACATTTACATTGAAAAAAGAGTTGAAGTACATACATTGAATAGCAGAAATTCATGCAAGCTGAAGAAAAAGAGGTCATTGAAATTATCCTCCAGACCTGCTTACAAATTGTTAGCATAATGAAGTATTTTTCTGTATAAATAACAAATACATGCTATTTGGCTAAAAAGCTGGCACTGCCTCTGGTTGTGAATGAATGAAAGACAGAATATATCTAGAGCTGTAGCCAGTAATTTTTCTTCCTTACACACTAAAAAACTCTAAGGGATAGATTTATGACTTGAAGATGGAGCAACTAACGCCTTTCCAAATATTTTCCTTCTCATACTAGTCAAATGTGATACCTTTGTTACGTGCCTATGATATACACCTCCATGCTAAAGCATTTACTGTCTATTATTACTACCTGTTGTTAACTCCTGTACCACTGGAAAAACATAATAGAGTGACAAGACAGCAAAATGTAGACTGTTTACTTGTGAGCAGAAAGTAACAATATTTTCAGAATGAAGATCCTGTCAAATATCGTACTTGTTCAGTGCAGTCTTTGAAGGATCTGGCCCATTAAGTTTTAAAAAATGATGCTCAGTATAGATTTGATAACTGAATTACCCAGGTTTAGAAATTGCCTGTCACTTCAAAACGCTTCTTTGTCTGAAGAAAATAAATACTCTGCAAAACAGCTCTTTGTTGGTAACATTCAGGGAGACAGTTCTGTATCACTTATATTGGGAACATCTTTGGAAGAACAACTTTGCATACATAAAGATTAGAATCAGCTTTATAATGAAAAAATAAAAGCTAAAAGAAATCCATGGCAAAATTGCAGTGGCAAGGGGCAGTAGTCACACATTGTGACTTATGTTCAGACTGGGCATCAGAAAAGCTTTTTTACCAGCAGAGTTACGGTGGAACTGGTTATGCAGAGAGGGTGAGGAATCTCCATCACTGGAGGCTTTCGAGGCTCACTAGACAAAGCTACATCTGACCTGATCTAGTGTTGGCAATACACCTGATTTGAACAGGACATTTGAATAGATCACCTCCACAGGTAACATTCAATCAACATTTCTATGACTCTACTGTAAATAAAATTATGATAATTTTAGGTGTATCCTTCACAGCTGTATACTGCTTAGCATATTTACTTTCATTTTATAGTCAATGGGAATAAATGGCTCTTCAAAATAAGATCTATCTGATTTCTTTTAGCTGTTTACTTTAAGGAGTGAATTGTGCACTAGACTATACTGACTGTAAATACCTCTCAGACTGAGAACTTGAGATATAGATGTTCAATTTTAGTCAAATTATCCCCACCTTCTCTGATTATAAAGAAGACATACTGTTGATTTAGTTAGGAGCTGATGGCATGTTTATGAAACTTATTCAGTGATTGATTCAGGTAAACTTCATAAGCAGTCTGGAAGGGAATGGAGCTTTAACAACATTGTTGTTCCTAATGAGTTTCACTCTAATACTGCTTTAATGATAACAGCAATAGCAATACTACATAGCAATAATGCATGTCTCAAGAAAATAAAAATCAGAGCCTTTTTGCTCTTGTTCAGCCATTGTTTTTCCTACCAATTTTTGAGAAATTCCAGCCTAAGAGATAAACTAAGAAATACCTCTTTAGTCCATTCATCACTGGCTTTGTCTTTAGTATCCTAACCTGTATGCATACCTTGATGTGGGTTTGATCTCTATTTTTGCGTATTCAAATCTTCAAAACTAAACTGCTAGATATTGAAAAATAAGAAATAAAAGTCTAGACCCAAACCTGATAATCTGGATTCTATTCCGTGTTCAAAGCTACAGAAAACTTACTTGGTCCTCAGCAAAGATAGTAAAACAATATTAATGTTATTTTTTAGGAAGTAGACATATTAAAGAGACTCAAGAAAGAACTTCAGAAAAAAAACACACGTTAACTAAAATAGGCTTACATGATGCTTTTCCTTGTAGACTGAAAATTGATTCCAAAAAAAAAAAGTGCATGTTTTTCTTCCAAGAGGATGTTGTCAAATATCATTGACCAAATGACTTCTGAAGCCCAAATGAAATAAGAAAGAATAGCTTAGGTATTTCAATGCTTCTCATGGGTTTCAACGTGGTTTTAGAACTATTTTTCACTGCTTGAATTTGTAAGATTTTTTTACCATCTTACTGATACTTGTTTAATTTAGCTTTACTCCAAGATACTTACTTTAGACTAGGTTGATTTAAATTGGCTTGATTTATGGTTTGGTTTTCAAAAGTCTGCTGCATATGTAGAAGTTTTAAAAGCATGTTCATGACAATGTGCTGCAAGTTAGACATACGAATGAGTTACCAACTCACCCCTTAGAGGCAGATTTTCCAGAATATGCATACACAGTTATGGAACCAAAAGAAACAATTATGGATACAGCTGGTCACCAGAAAGCATAGCAGGTCATTTACATCTGCAAACAAAGGGCACTCAAATGAAAAAATATGACTGAAAAATTAAGAAAAAATAGAGGCATTTGGACACTGAGTCCAATATGAGAAGAAATGGCATCTTACCATAGGAACTTAGTTAAAGAAGATGAATCCGAAGTCATTGGAACTCTGCTGATGAAGGGGACAGATTCTGAACCTATACAGCTTCATTGTTCCCTTCAAAATTATAGTTTTTTTATTATTATTACTACTAATAATAATACTACTATTAGCAAAGGACTGCTGAATTCCTCATGTCCATGTCTCCAGACCATGACTTCGTTATCTGGAAATATTATCACTTTAACTTAAGAGGCATTATAATATTTTTCAACTTTATATTGTGTTCCAGTGAACTTGTTCCCCCCGATGCACTTTACTCATCAAGTTGTGCTGAATTATTTAATCAGTAGTAACTTTAGGTACCATGGTACCTTCTGAATATTGCTAATCTTTAGGTTATTTTGCTTGGAATGACATACTTCTAGAATGCACTGCTTCTGTTTCTCTGTGTTCACCTTCCCTTGTCCTCCTTTGTATAAATAATAACTAAATAATTACAGAAACTACATTCATTTATTTGTGAAAGATAACATCTCTCTTGCCTTCTCATCCGGATTTGAGGCAGACTGAGTTAATGAGACATGCACTTCAGTCTTGTTTTTCTCCTGTGTATCTAAATGGTAACTATTATAGATCTGTTTACTTCCTTTCTTTTTTAGCAGTGGCTCACCTTTAACATATCTTTCAAATTACACCACTTGTCTTTAGAATCCTCCATGTTGCTGTTCATTTGGAAGCCTCATTTATTTTTAGAGCCCTATTTTGACAGGTTTCTTGCTTTTAAAAGAATTAGCTGCATGAGAAATTGATCCAGCTAACATTCATTCTTGCACTCACCGAAACGCTTCTGTGACTGACAGGTTCTGTTGTATAGCTGTATTTTTTTTTCTTGCTTTATGTTTCCTTCAGCTACTTAAAGCCATTCCTCCTCCGGTCTATACTAACAAGTGCTTTGGTCTTTGCAGTACTCACTTTGATGTAAGAGAATTTGGTTCAAGTTCTTGTTTTAACTGGTTAGGTCAGAGACTCAAAACCAGTATCTCACACGTGGCAGATAAATTCCTTGGACCATAAACCGGTTTGGGTTGGAACATACTTACTTTCTTTCTCCATCACTCTCCATTTTGTATCAAAAGTGTATTAACCAAAGAATGAGAAAATAAAAATCTATAATATGTGCAAAGAGAGCTTGGATTGAGTCCTGAAAAAATCTCTCAGAATATGAGTACACCTTATAGCTATAGTAGGTGTTCACAAGATGTCTTTCACAACTACTAGAATGCAAGATTTTTAGATTTCTTTGTCATTTGGTAATGTTCAGTTTAACCACTCTTTGAAAGCTGCGTTCCCTAGGGAAAAATCAGAGCTTTCTAAATAACTATACAGTTCCTGATTATCCAAGATTTTGGTACAACTAATTAGGATAATGAGAGTGTTTTGAAGTGGGAAAATAATCCCACAAAACTGTGAAGAGTCATTCAGCAAACAGTGTTGCTGGCTGAAAATTAACCTTACTTATGTTAAAAAATTCTTGAGATTCTTTTGGTTTGTTTATTTTGTTCTGTTTCAGCTTTGTGCCTCTTCACAGCTCCTGATTCCTGGTGGTACCAGAAACTAAAGGACTGAAAGCAGAACTGAAGCTCAGTTTGTTTCTGCAAATACAACCATCTAAAATTAATGTAACAATTCTCACAAGGAAATCTAATCCCCTATTCTGCTACAAAGCTGAACTCCTATATATACACCTATACAGATCCTTGAGTCACATTACTCGTGAGCAATTTTTAAATGTATAGACATTACTGTCAAGATCATGGCCCAAACATAAATGATTCAAAAGGCTTATCAAGATGGTTAGATTTTAGGTACCTCTTTAAAGAGTTTTCATAATTTCCTGTGAGCCCTTAAAATTTAGTAGCTTCTATTTTGAAGAAATCTGTTAATTCTTATGCCTCACAAGGTTTAGGTGAACAACCTGTGCTCTAAACAGAACATATTGCCAATTAGTAACTGTAGACAAACATTGCAACACATACACAAAAGAAAAAATAAATGTCCTTTTTCTTTTTCTCTTACTTTATAGAGAACCTGTATGACTAATGTTACTCAGACTACCCAGGGTTACCCAAAGTAGGGGGCAAAAAATAAACAATCAATCAGATCTTCTTCCACTGGCAGAATCAATTTCCCATTTATTTTCTGGAAAACTAATTTTCTCCTACAAATTGCCTTTCAACAACTACTTTGGCCCACTAGGATTTCTTCTATGTCCTTCTATTACCTGTTTTTAACTCTGTTCCCTGTATTCTCTGTTCGGGATTTCTGACAGATATCACAAGCTCACAGACAAATGGATCAAATATGGAAAGAAAATACTTTGTGCAAGCACAGTTATGTGGCTTCCATACACTGACATATTTTTACACCTCTTTTTGTCATTTGGAAATCTTACTATGCTTATGTTCTGAGGTGTACAGAAACTGGCAGCTGAATTGGGAATCCTCACTTGTGCTGTAGTTAAAAGAGCTTTCAGGAGCCATTGGGGGCTGAAGTGTCAAGATCTGTTTCATCGCACAACTAAAACACTTTAAAGATGAGAGTTATATAATAACTGAGGAAATAATTGTTCTAATACAGAACTAAAGATTAACAAGACAATTATGAGTGTTTAGTCTCACTTTCTGTAGTCTGCAGTATGTTGGTTTTCATCCAGTTACTCCTGCATTGAGCCTGGTATATTTGTCTTAAAAAATTGTGCTAGATTGAAACAGTCTTGTAGGAACATTTTATGGCTTGATCTCAGGATATCAAAGTTATATAGACTTTTCCAGTGGTTAATTTCTCCATTCCTCTTGATTTTAAAATAGCTATCTTCCTCCCCATTTAAATGTATCTCTCTTGAACTTCAGCAAAATTACTCAATGTTCTTCTCTGGAAGATATTTTGGTACCTAGACCAAATCACTTCTTAATCTTCTTTTGGTTATTCCAAGCTAATTGAAAACTTTCTAGAGATTTTTTTTTTCCAGCTGTCAAATAACTAACTTGCGTAGTCCTTTTAGCATCCACCATGATTTCTAGTCCCTTCTCAAATTTACAGACACCAAACCCACACATTTTATTCCCATCTCAGCCAAACACTATTATGAAGTAAACTGATTGGCCTTGTCTAGTTAATTCCTCTTTTCCATTGTATAAACAAGTGTCATACACAACTTTTTATAGCAGCATCACACTAAGAACTTACATTCATATATATATATATTATAATATTCACTGTATTCAGAAATCATTTCCAGAAATATTGATTTCCATGATGTGCTCTTGTTTTATAAAGATAGTACTCATATCTTGTTCATAGGTATATAACTTTTTATTTTATCTAAAATCCTACATCAAAATCTCGTATATTTGACTATGTATTCATGTTGGAAATTGCTTCATGAGATCTGTCAGTCATTAATTATTGATTCAACAAACATGGGCTCTACTGACATATTTTTGTTTACACATCAGCTCAGGAACATTCATCAATCAGGAAATTAGATTCTTCGATAAAATCTAGTTTCTAACTAGGCAAATAGATTTCATTTCTTTACTTCATTACTAACTGACTCCTAAAATGTAAGGTCAACTTTGTGCTTTGACATCCCTTTAGAACTCATCAGTACAAAGTATTTGAGGTTCCTGATTTTCAAAAACAGCTTCTGCTTTGATGAGCTGTACTTTTATAAGGGTTTTCAGGTTCCTAAAGGTGAAATCAAGAATTTACTTGGTTTTTCAAAGTTCTTTGGCACCTTTTGTTCCTCTTGTTTTAATTCTTTACAAATCTGGATTTAAATAAAATAAACCTATTTAAATGTTCTTATCTATTTACATGGTTTGGAAAGAATCTAATCATCTCCACTTAGCTGTGAGTCCAATATTTTGATTTCTACTTTTCTACTAACTTCACTGGTTAGCATGCTATTGGAAAGACCCTACAGAAGGAAGTGATGTCTTCCTGTCATTCTAGTTTTGGATGTGGTTTCATATGACTTAGTATGAAAAATCAACAAAACTATCTTGGAAAACCAGCTACCATTCTACACACTACATTTTGTAAAATTAAGTGGATTTTTGGTAATGTGTACATTTTTAACGCTTTTAAATCTGCTGAAAAAAATGCAGAAAGAGATATAGCTCCTTTTGAGACAACTGAAGTGTTAATATCAAACTATGAACTAGTATGAATCTTTGTGATGCATCTGTGCATCAACAGCTAAAATACATGAAAGTACTATATATTTTTTCAATGCTTTAAGTGCTTCTATTAAACTTTGTGATTACAATTACTTGAAAAATTCAGAACACCTCCTACTTGTGTATCATAAAGCATCTATCTTACAACTTGTATGATGTGCTTATGTTTTAAAGAGATCATGAAAATGTATTTGCGCAGTGCCTATACATTCATCACAGTTGCAATATTCTACATTGCTACTCTAGTATTTTTACCATTGCTTCTCAACTTTCTAATAAAATATGTAAAGAAAGAAGAGAAAAATATCTATGGGAAATCAGTCAGAAAAATCATCTGTGTTGACATATTTTTGAATCTTGTTAAGTCAACAAAGTTTTGAAAAGGCTGCCAGTGAAACATTGCTGATAATATTTATATCTCAGTTTACTAGTGCTGCCAAGGCTAATTGAAAATCAGTCAGGGGCTGAAGGGTGAGACAGGGCCCTGTTAGTGCCTAGGTTGCCCCAGCTGCTGGCTCCCACCTTGGGGCAGCCCACATCCCTCCTGTTCCCTGTCAGTGTATGTCTAGTGACATACTGTTGCTGTCATCTGTATTTACCAAGTTGAACACAAAAGCAAGTACAAAATGTTTTGTAGTACAATCAAATGTATTTTACTGTACAGAATAGTATTTCTTCATCTATTATAATAAAAATACCTCAAAATTACATAGATTATTCTACTATTTTGCAATCATAAACATTTTGAAATAAACTAAAGAAACACAAACACAACATATTATTTATAGTTACTTAATATTCCTTCTTTGTAATTCTCAATGTATTCCTGTTAAACTAATTGAAAAAATATGAGATTGCTTCTGTTGGAAAAGTTATACTTCTAAATGCCTGTGGATTGCAGCTAAACTCAGCTAAACAATGTAGTTTAATGCACGCAGCAGGTGCATCAAATTACTAAGTAGACTTTATCTTTTTCATTTGAACTGAGCCCATTACTGTGGAGAGCAGCGGTTTGGTAACAAGCACAATCAAAAGGACACTAAAAACAGTGAAAGCAAATGATGCATATTCTGCAGTTATAGCAACCAAAGACTATGTGGATACACTACAGTTGCAATACTATGTGGTTACAGTGGACAGACTTGTGAATAGTTTTATTTGTTGTCATTTGCAGGAGAATGAGTACAATGCAAGCTTTTTGTCAAGCATCTGCAACTATAGCCTTTTGAAAACATGCAATGTTAAATGTGCCTTGTTTAAATGGACCCACTACATGGTTTTTTATTAAAAATGTTATTTACGGAACTGATCCAATGTCCCCTAAATTCTGTTTTAACAAACTCTGCTTACTAGTTTAAGAAGATGATACTTTTCTTACACTGCTTCTACAAATAGATTTACTTTCTCTTTTAATCTGCAATTTCTGTGCACTTTATTCTTTCCCATAGGGGCTCATGGCTCTATTACATTTCTCCTGGTAAGAACTTCCATACATGCCGCTTCTGATTTCAGGCTCAAAACCACTTTTAAATACCATATTCAGAACTACACTGGTCCTACGGGCTGTCTTTCTCTATAGCTAGTAAATAATAGCTTACATTATTTATCTCTGAATAAATCAGTTTTATATTCTGAGTCCTGGAATTTACATTCAAAAAAGGAAGGGATCTTTCTGGAGAGCTGGAAAAAAAAAAATGGAAGAGCTCCTGAGTGATGTAATTCACATTAGGCACTGAACTATTTCTGCAATATCCTAGATTTAGGGAAGCACAAAGATACTGAAATAATTCTTCATATCTCCATTGCTCATGCTGTCTCTTTGAGAAAAGCAGCTAAAAATCTCACCCAAGAGCATAGATATTTTCTGAACAGAATAGAAAGTGCTATGAATAAAAAATGTTTGTGATGGAGATGGACTCAAAGCCTAAAGCATGAAAAGAATGTTTGATCTATACTTTTCATAACACAAAAACAAGGGTTGAAATCCTACCCTACTGAAATCAATGCCAAAACTCCCATTTTACTTTAACAGCCAGGTTTTTACCTGAAAGACCTGCAAAGAGGGAAGAATGATGTGTTTAGGTTCTTTTTTGGGGGGGGCACTGTAAAAATACAGCCAGTAATTTCCCAGCAACATTTTTCACATAAGTCTTTGCTGCAGGGCTAGCTACCATTTGACTGAATCTGAGAAGACAGGAGTTTGTTCAGTTTGCAATTGAATGGGAGGTGTGTAGCCTCATGCCTTTTAAAGACAGAACGTAATCAGACCCATATGCATCCTGGAGAGCTTCACCCACTAATTCATATGTTAATCACAAGCACTTTGAGGTAAAAACTCTGTGGTTCTGACTCATTTCTGACAGCTCTACTCCAACAGATTTTCTCTATTCTCACTTCAGCTTCAGGCTCTTTTAGGGTCCATGCCTTCAGCTCCATCTTTATCTGCATGGAGGAAGCTGATGAGTATCTCAATCAGTCATTTTCTGTTCCAGGACCAGAAAAGATGCAGAAGCAGTTCTTGAAATCTTTTGCTTTCATTAGCTCCTGCAGCTCTATGATGGGTGTTATATGATACTCTGTCATAGCTGCACAAGGAATATGGCAGCTTCCAGGACACTGGGTCCAGAGAACTGTCAGTGAGGGAAGGCACAAAGCTGGTTAGATGTTTCAGATCAATTGTATACCTGAAACAACAAATATAAAATACAGAACATGAATGACGAGGTGCTGGGAACAGGACAACTGTGGAAGAAACATACTTGGTCAAAAATTATCTCAGTTATGCAGCCACGTTAGAACATGAAGCCATTTTCTCTAGTCTCTTTTTTTTTTTTTTTCTATTCCTAGTACACAAATTGCAGAATAAAGCCAGGACAGTTATCAACATGCTGTCATTTGATACCCTATTTTCTTAAAATCCACTACATAAATTGAAATATTATAAGAAGAAGAGTAATGCAACTGCCCTGGATTTCTATCCCAGGAAGGAGAGACCAGGCAGGCACTGTTAAAAAGCAGCACCTTCATCCAGTGAGGTGCATAGGCACACACCGAGGGGGATGTATGGGAACTGGCATCCTCTATAAACAACCTTTCTCCTTTTCTGTTTCAGAAGAATTTCCTCTACGTCTGCAACATGCACAGAGACTGTTTTCACCACTTTATCATTTGTCCTTATTGCTCATCTTCATATTTAATGTTCTATACTTGATATTTTGTCTTCTTAATACCTTTCTTTGAATGACATAATAGTCTGATATCTTTCTTTTTAAAGACTTGTCTTTATTTATCTGCTTGACTGAACTTTGTCATCTACTTACTAGCCATTAGAAGATTTATCTTTTTGTTCATTTAATGAACAGAAATGACAAACATAATTTTAAATTGCCATCTTATTCATTGCATCTTGAAAAGTGAAAATTAAGACTAGCATAAAAGAACAACTTAACAATGAATAAACAATCCATACTTTTGCCATTTCTGCTGTAATTATTCAAATTAATTCACTTGGTCTTTTAATTGGATTCATTCAGGGTCGTTATTTTTCTTTCATGGAGAACAAAGGAAATTTGTTGTGTGGTTATTTAGTAATGCAATACACCATAAACACACACATACTAAAAGGGAAAAATGGCATTGAACTAGCATTGTGTACTGCTTTATTAGTAAAATCCATCTGGATTAGATACATTTGAAAGTTCTGTTGATAATACTTGTATATCATCATTTCTGCAAGAAGTAGTTGATAAGTTAAAATATAAATGTTCCAAGTTATTGAAATGCACAATACAAAAAACAAAGCTAAGTGAAGGAGACACCTGAAACCTGTACTAAACTGTCCTTTTTTTGTGAAGTCAATAAGCTGTTCCAAATACACTATTTCCCAGTGCACTGTTATATGTTGTTTTCTGTTCTAGATTTTCTTCATATTAACCAAAACTGCAGAAAAGCAAGAGTAGAACTCTGCTTCCTCAGCTTATTGTCACACCCTGAAGCTAAGGCTAAATAGAACAATGCTCCTGTCTTAATTTTCTGAAATAACATGAGACCTTTTTTCTTTGTGGAAAGATGAGTTTGGGGGGAAGGCTATATCTGCACAGGATACCTTTTAGAGAGGAAGGCCAAAAGCTGACATTTTTGGTATTTTACTTTTAGATCCTGAGACCTTAATTGTACAATCACATAAAAGGCATGCGGTAAATGTATCGCTGAGGAAGTAACTCAGTGACGGGAAGCATTCACCTCTGTGTAACACTGCTACTCAGGGCAATTTCATTTAGTTTATGTCTGCACAGGTAAAAATTGATAACAGTGTTCATGATAATTAACCTTCCCTTCCTTGAATATTGCCGCTGGTCTGTGGGGAAAAACATTCTTAAAAGCTGAAATCCAAAGACTTCCATTCTGTTTTTCATTGCCTTTTTAATTAACCATTATTTCAGTCTCTCAATACTGTGTTCAGTTTTGGGCCCCTCACTACAAGAAGGACATCGAGGTGCTGGAGCTTGTCCAAAGAAGGGAAAGGAAGCTGGTGAAGCGTCTAGAGAACAAGTCTTACGAAGAGCAGCTGAGGGAGCTGGGGTTGTTTAGTTTGGAGAAGAGGAGGCTGAAGGGAGACCTTATCACTCTCTACAACTACCTGAAAGGCGGTTGTAGCGAGGTGGGGGTTGGTCTCTTCTCCCAGGTAGCAAGCGACAGGAGGAGAGGAAATGGCCTCAGGTTGTGCCAGGGGAAGTTTAGATTGGATATTAGGAAAAACTTGTTCACTGAAAGGGTAATAAAGCACTGGAACAGACTGCCCAGGGAAGTGGTTGAGTCTCCATCCCTGGAGGTATTTCAAAGAAGGGTAGATGTGGTGCTTATGGACATGGTTTAGTGGTGGACTTGGCATTGTTAGGTTAACAGTTGAGCTTGATGATCTTAAAGGTCTTTTCCAACCTAATTCTATGATTTCGGATTACAGTGAAAGTTAGATGAGCCCTACTCCCAGTTAATGTCTCCACCACATACCTGGAGATGAATTAAGTGGGGAAAAAATGGCACTGTAATTCATAAAAAAAAAAAAAAAAATTAAAAAAATTACCTTCTTACGATGAGATTGGTGAAAGTAACAAATGAAACAGAAACGATACCTGTTAGAACCACAAGTCTTGCATTGCAAGTCACATTACTATGGCAAAAATTGTTTGCTTTTTTTTTATACCCCTGAATTCTGAACAGCAAAACATCACCATGACATGGCATGACCTGGGAGGCTATATAAAGGTTAAATAAAATTTCAGACTAAAGTAAATAAATAAATACAAATAAAAATGTATTATCTTCTTTCGCAGCTGCAGTCAATAAAACATCACTTTAAGTGGCATTTATGAGAAAAACCACAATTAGGTACTGTAGTTTCAAATGAATGGGAGAAGGAAGAATAATTACTGTAACTGTTTATAATCTTCATTTTATGAAAAAGAAGTTTGGTATTAATTATTATTTTCTATTTATTAATGATTTTAAAGCTGCATAACCGGTATACCTATGTTTCTGTCACAGAGAAAAAATATCATCATTGCTATAACTTCTCTGAGTAACATGCTTAGAATGGACCATATGTTAATAAGCATATTATTAAGCATTAATAGCATATGTTTATTGGACTTGAGTCCAGCTACCTCAATCTTGCAGCCATTTTCTCTGCAAAGAACTATTCTTTAGGAGATGCCTGGAAGCTGAATTTGTGAAAACGGTCTGTAAAGTAGATTTTTAAGAATCTGTTATTAACCCATTATACTTTTAAGAGCACTTTTTCTGTTTTTTCTCTGTGCATATGAAGCAGTATTTGCAGAAAGCCAAATGCTGCAAGACAAGCTGCTTTCCAGTTTTATGGTACATTGCTCCTCTCTGGATTTTCTGCCCACAGTGTTTGCCATTAAAAAGCTTCATCTCTAGTGGAAAATTTAGAAGGCGAATGCCCATCAAAATTTTGCTGCCTGCTCTGTCAAGTAGAGTAATTTAATTACATTATGTAATTATTTAAAAGATGCACTAAAATTATGAAACTCCAATTGACCTTCCACATATAAATGCACTTTACACAAACGTCCATGTATATTGTTTATCATACACCCACAAATAAATGGATTGTATATGTGTTTGCAAGATTTCCACACTAGAACACAGATTTTGCCATTTTATCTTAAATGAGATTACTACAAGATTTGGACATGGTTCAACTTTTTAGAATATTAATAATTATATTTTTTTTTAGTTCAAATTGTTTTACCTCTAAGGGAGTCCATTGCTTTCTTTTACCATTAAACAGGAGTTACTTCAAAGAAATATTCAATAAATCCTTTTTGCTTATAGAACTGAAATGAACAGAAGAGATACACTTGCTGTGTGACAGTAAATACAATGACATTTCTTACGTGTATAATATTCACTATGAAATCAAGAACCGTCCACATAATGCATAACTAGTCTAATACTTCCTCACTTTTAACTGTTAATTCACTACATGCTGCATATCTTGCCTGACTTTCAATTTGACACTGATACCTACCATTATAGCGTGAGGGTCTATAATTTGTTTGCTATAGAAGACCAATCTCCAGTGATGAAGCTGTAGCTGACTCCCATTCTTCTGAACACCAGGTGCCTGAATCCCACCTTAGTGGGAGTGCAAGAGCTGAGCTAAGTACCCATAAGAGATCTTCTACAGAAAACAGATGGCAATCCTGAAGTTCTAGTCAGTGGATGCTATTATCACTATCATGGTTAAAATACTACTTATTTACAAGATAGTTCTCAAAATATAAACTTTCTGTTGGCAGTTATGATCTAATTTATGTAGTACTAGAATCAATATAATGACCCTTGGAAATTTAAAAACATTCAGATGAGGAAAATCTACAGAGTAAAACCTCCCTGGTAGAAATATTCAATTGAAGTCAATGTGCCTACATCAATTTTTACCAGTGAAAGTTTGAGCCTCTTATCATCAAGATACTACAGCTTAACCAGTGCTCAGTAGGACCCTGCCTTTCACACCTCTAAGTAGATATCTCTCTTCAGATTGTATCACCATATGAATGGAGCTGTGAAAAGATTGACACATAATTATAAGCAATGATTTTAGCCTCCTGACAGTCTCCTAGAAAGCCAAGCAAAATAATGTATGCTAGTGCAATTTCTTCATTTTCAAAACAAAGCCATTGTTTGTGTAACAAAGCAAAGTTTGCATGCATCACAGCAGTGCGGAGAACTGATTGTCAAAGGGTGAATTTTATCTGCTGGGAAATGTTTTTCCATGGCAAATATTTCCTAGGTGATCTACAGTGCTTTTTTTTTCAAAGCAGAACAAAATTAAAATGCTGAAGGACTGATTATATTTCCAAAGCAGGCTTCTTGCGGAATATGGGGGGGGAGAGGAGGGGGGCGGGGGGAGAAGTAAAACTGGAGTATCTAACAAAATTACAGGGACATGTTAAAAAATTGGAAGCAAGAGCCTCAGTAGCAACACCAAACTACGCTCTCATCTCCAGCATAAGATTTGAGAGCAGGAGGAAGAAGGGTGGTTATCACTGTCCCCAGACACTGAGGATGCAGTCATGGTCTAAAATATTCAGATCTCATAGAAGTACTTAGCTCTTAGTCACTCCACATCATGAAACATCTGTTATTCATGATTTAGAGGCTAAACAGTTAGTAGGTGATTTATCTATACCCACTTGGATCTGACTGACTAAATCCTGAAATCACTCCTTCTGAAATTATACATGTTTATTCTGAGACTATCCCTGTTGTGACTCACTAATATACACAGTAGTCTGTTCTTCAGACAGTCTGAGAGATGTATAAAGAGACACTTTTGCAGAAGCTGAACAACTCAGTTTCTTTAAGTTTTTTAATTAAGAGTAGAAGATTTTTTGTTCCCTAAACCCCAGACTTTGAATAGTTGAAAATGTATAGCATTAAGGACTTCCAGCACCATGGATGCAACAGCAAGCTCTGATTGATCTCACCAGCTTGTAACTACCTTCCCCTGCGATCCTCCTTTGCAATCTCTCCCCACCTCTTCCTCATCCTTGGGCTGCCCTGGTCAAAGGAGTGTAGCCTGATCATTAACTTTACGTTTCCCTGCCAGAAGGCAGTACCCAAAGCCTGGGAGCAAGAATCTGCTCTGGAGTTTGGCAGGGAGGGGCATGGCTGGGGGGCTGCCGCCACCACTACCACCTAAGGATCATAATCACAACACAGCCATGCTAAGCATGACATCCTGTGCACCTGTACACCAACACACGCAGCATAGGGAATAAGCAGCAAGAATGAGAGATCTGTGTGTGGTCTCAGGGATATGATCTCATTGCAATTACAGAGACATGGTGGGATGGCTTGCATGACTGGAACGCTGTCATGGATGGCTATGTGCTTTTTAGGAAAGACAGGCTAGCAAGGCAAGATCATGGAGTTGCTCTTTATGTGAGAGAGCAACTGGAATGTATTGAGCTCTGCCTAGGGGTGGATGAAGAACGAGTGGAGAGGTTATGGGTAAGAATTAAAGGGCAGGCTAATATGGGTGACGCTGTTGTGCGTTTACCAGAGGCCACTTAATCAGTAAGAAGAAGTTGATGAGACCTTCTACAGACAGCTGAAAGTAGCCTCACGATCACAGGCTGTGGTTCTCATGGGGGACTTCAACCACCCTGATATCTGCTGCAAAGACAACACAGCTAGGCGCACACAGTCCAGGAGGTTCCTGCAGAGCATTGATGATAACTTTTTGACACAGGTGGTGGAGGACTCGATGAGGAGAGGTGTGCTGCTGGACCTTGAGCTAACAAACAAAGAAGGACTCATTGGGAATGTGAAGGCTGGGGACAGCCTTGGCTGCAGTTACCATGAGATCGTGGAGTTCAGGATCCTGCACGGAGGAAGCAAAGCAATAAGTAGGATTAAAACCCTGGACTTCAAGAGGGCTAACTTTGGCCTCTTCAAGCACCTACTTGGAGGAATCCCATGGGTTAGGGCTCTAGAAGGTAGTGGGGCCCAAGAAAGCTGGTTAATATTCAAGCATCACTTCCTCCAAACTCATAGAGATGCATTGATCTTGAGCAAGAAATCAAGCAAAAGGGGCAGGAGACCTGCATGGATGAGCAAGGAGCTTCTGGAAACACTCAAATGGAAGAAGGAATTTTATGGAATGTGGAAAAAGGGACAGGCTTCTTGGGAGGAATATGGGAACGTTGTCAGAGTATGCAGGGATGTGGTGAGGAAGGCTAAGGTCCACTTGGAATTAAACCTGGTAAGAGATGTCAAGGACAACAAGAAGGCCTTCTTCAAGTACATCAGTAGCAAACGGAAGACTAGGGAAAAGGCGGGCCCACTGATGAATGAGGTAGGTGCCCTGGTGATGGAGGGTACAGAAAAGGCAGAGTTACTGAATGCCTTCTGTTCTTCAGTCTTTACTACTAAGGTTGGCCCTCAGGAATCCCAGACCCTGGAGGTAGGAGAGAAAGTCTGGAGAAAGGAAGACTTTCCCTTGGTTGAAGAGGATTGGGTTAAAGATCATTTGGGCAAACTGGATACACACAAATCCATGGGCCCCGATGGGATGAACCCACAAGTGCTGAGGGAGCTGGCAGATGTTATTGCTAAGCCACTCTCCATCATCTTTGAAAGGTCATGGAGAACAGGAAAGGTGCCTGAGAACTGGAGGAAAGCCAATGTCACTCCAATCTTCAAAAAGGGCAAGAAGGAGACCCAGGAAACTACAGGCCAGTCAGCCTCACCTCCATCCCTGGAAAGGTGATGGAACAGCTCATTATGGATGTCATCTCTAAGCATGTGGAGGAAAAGAAGGTTGTCAGGAGTAGTCAACATGGATTCACCAAGGGGAAATCATGCTTGACCAATCTGATAGCCTTTGATGATGGCATGACTGGCTGGGTAGATGAGGGGAGAGCAGTGGATGTTGTCTACCTTGACTTCAGCAAGGTTTTTGACACTGTCTCCCCTAACATCCTCATAGAAAAGCTCAGGAAGTGTGGGCTAGATGAGTGGACAGTGAGATGGACTGAGAACTGGCTGAATGGCAGAGCTCAGAGGGTCGTGATCAGCAGCGCAGAATCTAGTTGGGGGTCTGTAGCTAGCAGTGTTCCCCAGGGATCAGTACTGGGTCCAGTCTTGTTCAACTTATTCATCAATGACCTGGATGACGGGACAGAGAGTACCCTCAGCAAGTTTGCTGATGATACAAAACTGGGAGGAGTGGCTGACACACCAGAAGGCTGTGCAAGACCTGGACAGGCTAGAGAGTTGGGCAGAGAGGAATCTAATGAAGTTCAACAAAGGCAAGTGTCGGGTCCTGCACCTAGGGAGGAATAACTCCATGCACCAGTATAGGTTAGGGGCTGACCTGCTGGAAAGCATCTCTGCAGAGAAGGATCTGGGAGTCCTGATGGACAACAAGTTAACCACGAGCCAGTAATGTGCCCTTGTGGCCAAGAAGGCCAATGGCATCCTGGGGTGCATTAGGAAGACTGTGGTCAGCAGGTCGAGGGAGGTGATCTTCCCCCTCTACTCTGCCCTGGTGAGGCCACATCTGGAGTACTGTGTCTAGTTCTGGGCTCCCCAGTTCAAGAAAGACAAGGAACTCCTGGAGAGAGTCCAGCGGAGAGCTACAAAGATGATTAGGGGAATGAAGCACCTCTCTTATGAGGAAAGGCTGGGAGAGCTGGGTCTGTTTAGCCTGGAGGAGACTGAGAAGCAATCTTATCAACACTTACAAATATCTTAAGGGTAGGTGTCAGGAGGATGGGGCCAGACTCTTTTCAGTGGTGCCCAGCGACAGGATAAGGGTTAACGGGCACAAACTGAACCACAGGAAGTTCCATCTGAATATGAGGAAAAACTTCTTTACTCTGAGGGTGACAGAGCACTGGAACAGTTTGCTCAGAGAGGTTGTAGAGTCTCCTTCTCTGGAGATATTCAAAACCCACCTGGACGTGATCCTGTGCAACCTGCTCTAGGTGAACTAGGTTTAACAGGGAGCTTGGACTAGATGACCTCCAGAGGTCCCTTACAACCCCAACCATTCTGTGATTCTGTGATCCCCAAATCACGGCACTGCCCTTACCACTGCACTGCCTCCATGCTGAGCTCCCTGCAGCTCTGGACCATGACTCTGCCCCAGCCACACAACCCCCTTCAGCAACACTCCCAGCTGCATGCTGTGACTTTGCCAGCACCTTTGAGAACAAGGGGAGGGAAACATCTTCACCCGTAGGACCATTATATTGACTGGCTCTCAGGAAAGGAGGTGCCCTTTGGGTTAATCGGTGACTTGTTGCACCCTAAATTAGCAGCCCTTGAAGAGTATCTCAGGGAGCATCCAGCACCTGAGTTCATTTACCCTTCCATCTCCCTCACAGGGCCCTTATATTTTTCATTAAAAGTAAGAATCAGGGGGAGAGAGTTTGCAGAAGAATATTACACAGAAAGACAGTTACAGAGTGGTCAGGACAAACAGAGACTGCTGGTACACACAGGACCCTGACAAGAACATTCGTATAAAATAACCCTTAATAATTCAAAACTAGCACCTTTCAGTAGGGTGGTTGTGCATGCATGTTTTCCTCTACCAAAACCTGCACTGCATACCAACTATAGAGATCACATGGTTTATTGTCTAACTGTAGAGTTTTGCTCTACAGTCTCACCACAAGAGAGATGGAAAGCAAGATTATTTCATTATATGCAAAAAATACTGTAGCTGCTATTTATCTCTGCTCTGCATGTGTCCTTTCACCTATTTGTTGACTTCTGCAGGAAGCATAGTTTTCAAGCCCAATGGGAAAAGGATCGGCTTTTCTTCTTCCTTGTTTGTACATTGTCTACAGGTGCAGGGTTATGCTTTGATAGCGGAGGCCTTGATATACTTATGGTTATTTCCCTTTTTTTAAGAAACATCACAGAAAGGATAAATATGAGAGCTCAAAACATTGTGTGATGCACTAATGAAAGATAGCACCTCCATCGCACACTAAACTGAGAGTTGGAGTCAAAGGTACACACTGAAGTACTGGAATATGGTTACAAGTTTATACAAAAAAACGAAACTGTCCTGAATTATTGTACAATTAAGTCATCATCAAGTTAACTTTAGGTACTAAAACCTCAAAGATATATTTTCTGATTTATGCAGTAAACCATATGTATTTGCTTGAATAAAAATAGCAAGAAAACACAAGGGACCTAAGCTATCTCACTGCTCTCGTTCACAGAACTTGTATTTTATCCACTCAGTCCAACATACTCAAGGTGCACTGCCACTGTCAGATCAATCCAACAACTGTAGGGGCTACCATGAAGTGAGTGACTGCCCCTCCTGTTTCTTCATCTTCCTTTATGGCAGCAGCAGCTTTTGTGCAGCCATGCAGTGAACTGAGCTGGGATGAAGATGCATGAAAACTGTCCCTCAGAAACAACTAACCAACCAGCCAACAGACCAGCCTGCATGGTCACAAGAAGGCCAGCGCTGGGACTGGGGAAACAGCAGCAATGAGGAACTGAAGGTGGCAGGTGAGACCTCTCCTCTTAGATGGTGTCTGCTCTTGCATCAGATCCACAGTCTCACAGTGACAAGAAGGAATACCAGGGAATGAGTTGTTGTGGTAAGGAAAGATTTAAATTATATATAAATGGCAGGGAGCATCTCCAGTGATTTGGACCAAAAGGAGGACCAGATGCTCAAGTGATGCAAATCAACATAGTTGTTTTCAAAGAAGTGAAGTTCTTCATACTAATTAGAGGTTCAGGTTAAATTTTCACTGCACAGATCCACCAGCCTAACCCAGACAAGGGGTAAATTTCAGAACTGGTTATTAGTAAATTGAAATAAATCACTGGTTATCAATTCGTGCGTAGCTAACAGATGGCTGCATACTTTATCTTAATCTCAGCTGCATAATTTATCTTAATCTCAATGTATCTAAATTTCTTTGCTGTAATGATTGCTTTGTCTGTTAGAACTGTAAAGTATTTGGAGCAAGGACATTTTTATAACCTGGATATGCAGAAAGCTACACATACTTTGGCATTTGAAATATTTTTAAATCAGCAACTCTGATGTGAAAAATAAAAATGCATTAGAATATATTAAAAGAGGCTCTGTCTTCTGAGTGCAAGCTCATTGTAAGAAACCTCTTCTGAATACTGAGTTTATCCCAACTACACATAACATCACTGGTTTTGGACTTGGGAATACTGAGAAAGTTAAATAGGTCATCAAATGCTGTTACTTTCTACATTAGTCCTGTAACTCAAGAATACTTTGTCCTCAAAAGAATTGATCAAAATAGAAAATTATGAAATCAGAGAAAATAGCCTCCTGAGACTACGATATGAATTAATAATGTCCTTGTTGTATCAAATGTCTGTGAGATATTCTGATTTTACATCAACACTTCTTAAGACTGCTTTAAATATGTAAACGCCAGAGAAGATTAATATACAATATAAAATAAAAATATTAATTAAAAACATAAGGTGAAACATTATTTATGAACTTTCCTAAATTTAAGTTTACGGTGATTATGAGCATCTGACATAAATTATGCATGCAACATCACACAGTCAATCTGAAACTGTAATATGTTAAAAGTGTATCTAGAAATAGCTTGAAAGAGCCTCTCTGTGTGAATAAACTTTATACATCTGCATGCCTTCTGGTTAGGAGCCAAAAGTCATAGGTTGGAAGAATAATTCAATTTCATTGTCTAAGAACTGATGCTACTTAGTCAGCTTTCTCTGATTAGGTGAAAGAGAAAACCCAACAGAATATAACAGTTATAGTCAGTAATAATGAATATAAATTGAAACTCAGCTAAGTGTTTAGTGGTTAAACTAAAGTACAACAGTGGAGTAGAAGAACCTTCTGGAGTACAGGAACTGGTAGATAAAAACCTTTGGGTTTTTTTTTTTTTTTGCATTCACACTTATCATTAAAGAAAGAAGACTATCTTGAATTAAAGTTCAGAAAATCTGTCAAACCGAATACTTTTCCCAGAAGCACAAAAAGCTGCACAACTGAACACCACAAGGTATTACGGAAGACAAGAGCTCAGTAGTATTAAGAAAAGGCTGCAACAATGAGAACAAGATATTATTTTTTCACTTTCTATGGTGCAATAAGCACCGGATATCCTCAAAGGCTGATCTTATAAGGCTAACTCACACAATCTCCCTATGCCACAGAAAATCCCTAAGTAATTAGATAGAGCTTGATAGTCTTCGTACTGAATTTCCATGATGACAATGGAATTTGTATTCATTCTTAAAGAGGAAAACTCAGTTAAGTGCTATGCAGAAATGGATTTAAATATGTACTTACGAATTTGCCATGGACAATAACCATGCAATGGGTTATACACAAGAAAAAGCTTGTTAGTATTCTCTCTGCGTCATACAGAACAATTTTTATTTTTATCCATAATAGTGTTTTCAGGATGGCTTTTTCAGCTTTCGTCATGAAGGATAATTGTATTTCTAGAAGGAAAGATATATGCAATTTATTCAACATTTAACACCAAATATCATATAAATATTAGGAAGAACAGGAAATAGGAAAACTTTGTAGACAGCTGCACAAATGTCGCAAGACAGTCATGGCAGGCCCAAGACAAAAATATAGGATGCAAAGGCTCTAACAGGCTATAACTCAAAGATGCTGAGCTCTGCCTGCTAGCCAGTTTTATTAGCCCTCCTGACAACAGCAACACGGGCTATCAAAGACATAATATTTATGGAAAAACATCGACTTGGAATGCATACCAGCATACAGACACAGAAGCTATATAAAGACACAGAAACTATATAATGATTTATAGTCATTAAGGGGTTAAAGAGAGATGTGTATACAGTGAATAAAATTAAAACAAGTGTATGGAAAACGAAACATGATATTAAAGAGAGTATCAAAATCTGACAAATTTATGAGAATAAACTATGGATAAAGAATAATGAAGAAAACACAAGCTGAAAAGAAATATTTAGAACATCTAGAAATGGTAAAAGATTTGAAAAAGACAATGTTCTTATAGCTGTAGTATGTCGGCACAGTGTGCCGTGGAGAGAGGATTTACCTTTCTTTTTGTTAATATGGGGCAAAGAACTAGAACAAGCATAGTATGTAAAGGACAAATACTGAAACAGAGAAAATACTGCAGTTTGAAACTGCTGTGACCATGAGAGTTATTATGATTCTTTTAAAGACA
Source organism: Platalea leucorodia (assembly GCF_965183815.1). Lineage (NCBI taxonomy): Eukaryota > Metazoa > Chordata > Aves > Pelecaniformes > Threskiornithidae > Platalea > Platalea leucorodia. Next base: position 105,603,760 of record NC_138824.1, read on the forward strand.
TTCTTGGAAGCCAAAGTTGTGCCACACGAAACAGCAGCACAGCATGTGCTTCACCCTCTGCATTACCTTACCTATCTGAACTGCAGGCAGCAGTGCCAAAAGAAAACAGACATCACAAGACTTCATGGAAGACAGAGAGAAGAACAAGATGCGACCTTTATGAATGTAGTTTCTATATCTCATTGCCGACTAAGTGGCATTTCTTTAGTGAGTGCAGTACGTACTTTCTGAGGTTCTACAGGGGAAAGCATTATCTTTCCCCCCACATTTTCATAATTGTCTTCAATTAAGACTTTTTTTTTTCCATGGTATACTTACCTTTCCATGTCTGTCACTTATCACAGATCACAGAAGTTAGGTAATATGTTTTGTCCCTTCTTTTCACCTGATTGATAGCTTTTTAAGCAAGAATACATATGAGGTCAAGAACAATATTGAATAATGCCATACAGCTTTGCAATCTTGAATATGTTAGATTAGAAAGTAGTATTTCGTGCCAGCAAGCAGATAAAAGTTGGCTTATTCAGTGGCTACAAGGAGCCTACTTAGGACCCAATTTTGTTTAAAAGCTTTTTCTCTCAAAGGGAAACTAAAAATTAGGGAATTAAAAATGTTGTTTATGAGAAGTTTCTCAAGCATAACTTCACTATATTCTTAATCAAACATCATCTTTGTTTTCAGGCATCTCAGAAATTAAGGTTGGCTATTTCAATAGTTGCAAAAATTATTTTATAATAGTTTTTGGGATCACATTCTCTTTGCACATGTACTTTTTATGTCAACTACTCATCTCATACACACTTTATTTTTTAATGTTCTTTACAGAAGAAAGAATTGAAGCTTCAGCAAGAAAACCTTTCCTATACATAAATCTTTTTAGCTAGGAAAACAATATTATTTCGTTGGTTGTAAAAAACATGAATTATTTTTACCACAACTCCTTGTCCCTATGTCCCCTTCAAATTTCTAGTGCACAGTTAATTTACTTAAAACCTGTTGCACGGTGCAATGGAAAAGTGTATAGGTTTGTAATTGGTGAAAAACATTACAAATCATGCCCTTTCAAACAACGTGCACGATAGAAAATAGTATTTGTGATTCAGCTTTTTGCTGAAGTGCAGCACTCTGGCAGCTAAGGACTGTTCACTGTACAGGGTGCCCTCAACTAATTTTTTCCAGAAATAAGCTTAATTCCACAAAGAAAAAACAAATTTCTATATAAAATAATAAGCATGCATTAAATTAATATCTCATGAAAGACCTCTGTTCTGTGATTGGTAGTGTTAGAATTTCTATTTCAACGCATGAAAAGATAATTTATGTTCACTTATTTTTTGTTTATTCTGGAACACTTAGAACATTGATAATAGCTGAGAAATGACGACAAATGAGATAAGAGCAAAAACACCCCTAGCTGAGAGTTGCAAACTTTCCCAGTTTTCAGTAAAGCTCGTTAGATTGCTAATTAACATAAAGCAATGGGTAAAGATTGCTCAGATGCTACTTGTTTTCCAAGGTGTTGGCTAAAACATTCCCAGTTTGTAGAATGACTAAAAAGGTGGGTTCAATAGCAGTCCTAAGTCCATAAAACAGGAAGAAGGCAGAACTGAGGAACCTGCATTCAAAATCCAAATTCTCAAGTCCCTGCTCATTAAGTAATCAAATTCAATAGGTCACTGCTGAATATTCCCCAGGCACCTGAGTTTCTGTCTATGTGTCCTGGTTTCAGTTGGGATAGAGTTATTTTTTCTTTCTAGTAGCTGGTATAGTGCTGTGTTTTAGATTTAGGATGAGAGTAATGGTGATAACAAGCTGATGTTTTGGTTGTTGCTAAGGAGTGCTTACACTGGTCAAGGACTTTTCAGCTTCCCCTGCCCTGCCAGCGAGAACCTAGGAGGGGGCACAGCCAGGACAGCTGACCCAGACTGGCCAAAGGGCTACTCCATACCATATGATGTCATGCTCAGTATATAAACTAGGGGCAGTTGGCCAGGGGGCAGTGATCGCTGCTTGGGGATGTGCTGGGCATCAGTCTGCAGGTGGTGAGTGATTGTATACTGTATCACTTGCTTTGTATATGTTTATTGTATTAGCATATTATTATTACTACTATTCTGTTTCATTTTACTTCAATTATTAAACTGTTCTTATCTCAACCCACAAGTTTTCTGACTTTCACCCTTCCAGTTCTCTCCCCCATGCCACTGCGGGGGAGTGAGCAAGCAGCTGTGTGGTGCTTAGTTGCTGGCTGGGGTTAAACCATGACACTATGTTTACCCTACTCTGAGCAGCACCCTGTCTGTTGATGGCCTTTAGAAAATAGTTACGAGGAATACAATCTAGAAGGCTCATTTTGTGTCAGCTATGTTAAGCTCAAAATGTTGTTACTGCCAAAAGGCAGCCAAGAATTAGTTGGTGGCCTAAATTAAATGTTAATGCTCTAATGAAAATACAAGTTACTATAAGTCCACTTACAGTAAAAATTACGGTTTCACTAACATTCATATGTCAAATTAATACAGGAAAACCTCATTAATAATACCTTCAAAATTGTTATACAAAAAATTCCTAGGAACACTTACCCCTTTCCTCTGATGTTATGACCAGCTCCTGAAACCTCTCTGGATGCAGGCGGTACTGGAGAAATCTCAAAGTATTGCTACACACAGCATATATAAGCCCATTCAAGGCTGCAGTAACACCTCTGATTTCAGCTTAGATTTCACTAACAGTTGGTGCAACTTAAGCTCCTATATAACTGTAACACTTTATATGCAACGCTGCAGCTGCTAAGTCAGTGAGTACTTCTGAAATCTTTCTGTTCCCTTTTCTAAAGGATAGGGTAGAGGACAAGCAACAATATTTTCAATAACAAATCACTCAAACAGCACATTGTTGTGTTTTACTGTAATCCTCAGCTTTGACCTCACTCTCTAAGACTGAGTGGTCATACAGCTTTTCTGTTATCTCAGGAGTGAACCTTCTCTCATCAACATGATAGATTTCATAGCTCATTTTCTGCCCCAATGGTAGTGTTCACTGGGAGCTGAGATAAGAAATATATTAAAATTCAATTATTTGATTATGATCTAATTACACAGACATCAAAATACAAACAAGATCTAAATATAATTTTGCAAAACAGTCGTAATACAATTGGATTTTTCCCACTTGCATCAACTAAAAAAATGAAATCAGCGATATCCACAGCATTTTTGCTGTTTATTTTTAAGGTCTTTTAAATTATACAAAGGCAATGAACCCATTTGCTATAGATCCTTCACTGATTAGACAGAGTTAAATATCATGGCTCACTCCTGAAAGTTGCAGAGCACATGCAACTGGTTGAGTTAATTCAGGAAGAATACAGAACTTATGAACCTTTGTGAACCCCAGGAATTCCACCTAAACTGAAGTTCAAAAAACATGTGAAACTGATTTTTTCACTTCAGTAACAACAGGAATGCATCCAGCTTGCTAATGCAACATTATGAAGCTCTGAATCATCATGTTAACAGAGAACATCTGATTTTGTCCCTTACTGGCTGCCCAAGAGCCACACTATAAAAGTTCAAAGCTTGCAAAAATCCCCAGGTTAATTTTGGCTATTTACCTGCTCCCTCCCTTCTGAAAGCATATCTGTGTAAAGTCTAAGCTGGGGAGAAGAAATAGATGATGCGATCTCTGAAGCATAACCTTAAGTTATGCAGAAATGTCTATGCAAAGTCAAACAACTTTATAGATATATTTTGTTACCCAAAACAGCAGTATTGCTCAACTCACAGCTCCCCAAACATAGTAAGAACAATTAAATGTCCTAGAAGGACCAAAATGTCATCACCATGGAAGGTACAAGTTGTCTCTCAGGTGTTGCTTTCATATGTGTATAACCCTGTTTCTAGGAAGTCTTCCCTAGCATGCCTAGACTTTTTCATTTTTCAGAAAGCTCCTAAAAGTACACTTTGTGATTAGACCATTATTTTTGGTAAATGAATGCAAACTCAGCATTAAAAAATGTCCCAAGCCTCTCAATACTTTGTTATCTGCATATTGATCTTATACAGTGTGATGGAATGATTAACTGACTTATCTTCGCATATTATTTTATAGAGGCACTTGACTTAATAATAAGATTTATTATCAGCATTGTATCAGATTACATATGTTCAATAAATCTATTCAAAGCTGAAAGGCAAATTCTGGGATCCTGAGCAGTCACCTGCTCTATCTATAAATGTATATGAGTAGGATCAAGTGGAGATTTGGGGAACAACATCTTTTTTTCTATTATACACATGGAAATTATACTTTGAAGATATAAGAGATGCTGCTTCTTTTCCACATTTGCCTTTTATAGATTACTGAAAGAACGCACAAGCAAGCCTATGTAGTTGACAGAACCATTACTACTTTAAAGAGATATATCTTGTGCCTACAACGGTAGCAGCAGGAAGAGGCTACTGGTCTGTTTACTCTAGCTAGAAAGTTAGAACCAACTTCACAGGTGGTTTATATACAGAGCACCTGTGATTTGTAGCTAAAAGAGGGTCTCCTTCTAGGCCATGGTCACATCAAAGGCAAGTATTTCACAGTGACCTCAGGATAGAGGATTGCAGTCTGTGAGGATTAAACCTCTTACTGTTTCTAGCTGTGGTGGGTAACACTGGCTGGATGCCAGGTGCCCACCAAAGATGCTCTATCACCCCCCTACTCAACTGGACAGGGGAGAGAAAATATAATGAAAAGCTCATGGATTGAGATAAGAACAGGGAGAGATCGCTCACCAATTACTGTCACAGGCAAAACAGATGCAAAAATTGGGGAAATTAGCTTAATTTATTGTCAATCAAATCAGAGTAAGATAATGAGAAATAAAACAAAATCTTAAAAACACCTGCCCCCCACACCTCCCTTCTTCCCAGGCTCAACTTCACTCCCAAATTCTCTGCCTCCTACCCGAGTGGCACAGGGGGATGGGGAATGGGAGTTGCAGTCAGTTCATCACGTGTTGTCTCTGCTGCTCCTTCGTCCTCAGGGGGAGGACTCCTCACACTCTTCCCTTGCTCCAGCATGGGGTCCCCTCCCAGTCCTCCATGAACTTCTCCAACATGTGTCTTTCCCATGGGCTGCAGTTCTCCACAAACTGCTCCAGCGTGGGTCCCTTCCACGGGGTGCTGTCCTTCAGGAACAGACCACTCCAGCATGGGTCCCCTGCAGGGTCACAAGTCCTGCCAGCAAACCTGCTCCAGCATGGGCTCCTCTCTCCACAGGTCCTTCCAGGAGCCTGCTCCAGCATGGGCTTCCCACAGGGTCACAGCTTCCTTTGGGCATCCACCTGCTCCACAGGCTGCAGATGGATATCTGCTCCAACATTAACCTCCATGGGCTGCAGGGGGACAGCCTGCCTCACCATGGTTTTCACCACGGGCTGCAGGGAAATCTCTGCTCCGGTGCCTGGAACATCTCCTCCTCCTCCTCCTTCACTGACCTTGGTGTCTGCAGAGTTTTTTCTCTGACATATGCTCACTCCTCTCTCTGGCTGCAGTTGCTGTTGTGCAGGTTTTTTCCCGCTTCTTAAATATGTTATCCCAGAGGCACTACCACCATCACTGATTGGCTTGGCCTTGGTCAGTGGGGGCAGATTCTAGCAGCTTCTCACAGAAGCCACCCCTGTAGCCCCCCTGCTACCAAAACCTTGCCACACAAACCCAATACACTAGCATACTGAATCACTGAACTGGTTAAAGCTATGAAGGTTGTTTGGAAATGGAGTAAGCAGAAGTCCTCTACCACGGTCAACATTGTTCATGAGAGAAACATGTCATTTGACTCTACCAGCAACATCTGAAATGCCTGTTCCTGCTTTCCTTGTCAGAGCAGTACGCAACCACCCTTGTCATTAACCACGCCAGTCCTAGCAATTGCCATATAAGAGACCAACTTTGGGACACAGAACTCTGGTCCAGCTCTTGTATTGACTGAGAACTATAGTCACAGGAATGAGAGATCCTAACACCACGAAGCACAAGAAGTTTGAACCCTTTACTCTTTTGGTTTTGAAGACATAATCTATCACATTGTGATTCAGCATTCAGGTTCATTTGTTTTTAAAAAATGGTGTCATAAAGAGTTTGCTATATCCTGCATCCAAAAAGAGCGCCATCCAATTTAAGAAGCACTTCAGACTTTAAAGAGGTGATATTCAGAGTTACTGCTGGAAGACATGAGACTGAGTCAAAAGTCAGCACCGTTCTAAAATCATTTTGTCTAATTAAGACTTAGAAGGAAGTGTAAAATAAAAATGGGTAGAGTTGGGTAAGAGTAAAGTAGGGTAACAGTGATTTTTAAAGACTGAAGTGTAATAATAGTGACATTTTAGTTAAATAAAATCATCTGAGCTCTCTGTACTTCTTCAGTTCCTTACAACATATTCATTTGGAAGCTCTCGGTACTCTCCCTTTGTCAGACTGAAGTCATAATGGATGACTCACATCCTGCACTAGGAACACTGTTTAGTATAAAACAAGCTGTCTTCACTAGTGAGGTGTAAAGGTTTTTATTCTTTAATCTTTTCATGTAAGATTAACTCAAACAGTACTTCCCAGCTTTAATGACCTGAAACCCATATCCTATACTAGCATGAGGTTCTGGTAAGACGATTCCATCAAACACACATAGCTCATTAATTATAATTTGGCTTCAGTCTTTGCCTTGATTTGGCTATCATATTGTTTTATTCTACATATTCCTGTGATGAGCCAGTAGTTTTAAGCTCAGCACCATGCTCCTTTTATCTTTTTTTTTTTTTTTAATTTTTAGTTATTACGCTATAATAAATCACATAACCCAAATTTCCAGTTCCCAATGTAGGACCATAGTTCTGAGGACTAAGGTGAATTAGGTGAGTTATCTGATTGTCACTTGGCCCTCTTCCTAAATTAAACCCGCTATTCCTCACAGTTGGGTTTTAGATGATTACACATTTAGACTGCTACTAGGCTGAGCTCTAAACACTGCAAGGTGATGAATGCCCTCAGCTCCCACCTCCCCCCTCTTCTGCTGCAAAATGCAGAAATATCAATTCTACTTAACAACAACAACAAAAGCTTGAAGAAAATTTGTTTACATTTGGGAAGGAATGGGAGAAGAAGAAGGAGCAAGTCCCATCCCAGATTAATTGGTATCATGAAGAAGAGCACTCTCACAGTGTGCTGAAGACCTAGGTTCAAGATCCTTAACTGCTTCAAGCAGAGCTCTTCTCGCTCAGACTCTCACTTACAATGAATATATTAAATAGCTCAAATAGGCCAGGAGGAGGGAGAGAGATGAAGAGGCAGATGGGTGGATTCACAGGCCTGGTGAAAGGGCATTCATTATTTTTTGACCAATTCCATTGCAAAGGCTCCTTATTTCAAGCACACTTTTGTGCAACAGTGCGAGTACCACCATCCAGCTGCTGACATCCTGCTGCCAGGTGGCTGAAGAGGCGTGCGCCATCAGGCCCACAGAGCTGGCTTTTCTACGTGGTTGTGTTAGACTATTAACCTCATGGTGGTGTTACTGCTTTTAAGTCTTGTATGTCTCCTGTGTGAGTCGCAGCAGGGCCCAAAAAGTCTGACCCAAAAATGTCAGACTACAGCTACTGGCACCGTGGTACTACAGGCAATGTCGAGGAGAGCCTGGCTCCTGCTGCCACCTGTGCAGCCCATGGAGGGGACCATGGGAGGTGCGTGCAGGTCCTGTGGCAGAGAGGTGGGGTCATGCAGCTGCTTCTCATATTAACTTACATTATCTGTGAGAGGTGAAGTGCTAGGGAATGAGTGCAGAAGGCTAAGACTTGACCTGTAGCTACACTAGTAAGATAACAACATGAGAAATCGCAAGGCATTACAGAAAGCAAAGAGGAGTGCAATAGCTGGCCAGCCTTGACCAGTGACCCCACTAACAAGACAGCAACACGAGAAATGGCAGAAATGGGAAACATTAGAGATAGCAAAGTGGGGTGGGAGCTTCACAGAGCTGCTGACCCAAGGCAGTAATTGCCAGGGCAACCATGCCACACATACTGAATAAGCGTGTAAAAATAGAATAAACAGGGAATGAGGTGTTTATTTGGGAAGGCAAGAGGATGTTAAAGGGCAAGAACTTGGGAAAAGAAAAAGAGGAAAAGGGAATTTAACGTGTAGCAAGCCATGTGATTTGGACCGACCAGGGACTGTCAGGCAGCCTGATGCCTAATTAGCACAGTGAAACAGGACAATGAACACCTTGTGACTATAGATGCATCTGATGTAAACCCCCGGGGGGTGGGGCGGGGTGGAGAGGGTGTGGGTGCTTTCCCTGATGTCAACAAGGGCACACCTGGTAGGGATGGACTGGACTCCCTAATCACCTTCCCTATGAGTGATGATACCTAACAGCCCAGGGGAGGGCATTTTCACATCCACAGAAAATTTACTGGTGAGATAAGGAAATAAAATACAAATGTTAAGGGAAGGTGGAGGTGTGGAAGACATGGGGTTTAAGACTTATACACATAATTTGTATTGATCTAGCCATAATCCTTAATAATAACCACAGAAACTTAAAGGAAGTAACATAAGCAAGTTTAAGTTAACAAATAAGTAACAAAGATTAATTCTTAACAGGATTTCAATATTTCCCACTCTTCACTGTCACCTCTGAAATCCCAGGAAGATTCAGAAATCACTACAGAAGTTAATATAGAATTGTTTAATCAGTCATCCTATGTCCATAGTTGTCACCAAACATCCTTCAACTTCTCAAACGTAATGCTAGCTCCTGGAATGACAATCTTTCCTGAAAAATTAGTGGCGTAACACGGCCCCTTTCCAAGCTAAAATGTAATTTGCTTTCCTGTCCATTGGCTATGTATTTTTTTTTGTCTGGACAGATTCTAATAGTAGTCCATGTTAATGGCTAAGTGACAAAGAAGAAAACATATTTATGACTTGCTTATTTACAGTCTGATCTACAGTAAAAAAAAATGGGGAGAATATATAGATGCATAAGGACAGGGTAACAAATTTAAAAAGTCTACTGTTCTAGAAAAACTCAGAGACATCAAGGAAGTGCACTTTTACCGAGGTATACTATAAAATAAAGAAATATTTTTTTTAATTTTATCTATTAAAATCCTAATGACATGTTAGATGGAAGTTTGAGTACTTTAGGCATATCCTAGGATCTCTAAAAATCAGTTAATTAACTTTTCTTACAAACAGAATATATGCTCATCATTCTTTAGGGGAACAGTACTAACTCTGAAGACTACTTTCTTTTGATGCAATACAGCTGGCCCAGAGCAATATCAGATTAAAACCTGTGTGTGAACAGCAATGTAGAAGTTTCCAAAGAAAATTGTCAAAGGAAAAGAGGGGCTGAATTACTCACAATGTAAGTTTATGTTGTTACCTGATGTGTTACATACGACTCAGTTTAAAAAAAAAAAAATTATTAACTTGATGCCTCAAGAAAAATACCCTACACAGAAAGGAAGACCAAAAAAATGGGAGGAAATATGATAAAAGAGGTGGTGGGGCCTTTGTGAGGGAACCAGGGAAATGTCTGGCTGAGGGAAGAGGTAAGGATCAGGGGAGGAGCTGGAAGACAAAGTCAGGCTGCCTGGTAAGACAAGGTTAAGTCCACTGGCAACAGTGAGTAAATCAAAAGACAAAAGTTAAATTAAATGGCAGAGTGAGTTAATGAAATGGCAGCAATGAATTAAAAACAGGCCAAAACCCAAAAGGCAGCAATGGAAAAGAAGTTAATCAAATGGCAACAGTGAGGTGAAAAGTGGCAGAGTTAATTAATGGCAGCACAACTCAGACAGATAGTCAAATGGCAGGAAAAGATTAAAAACTGGCAATGCTTATCAGCAGCAGATGACATGTAGACTGTGTGGAGAATCCAGAAGATTACTTTTGTACAAATGCTGCAATATCCTTTTGTAGGATGCTAGGAAGGGTCTTCCTGGGAGCTCAGTGCAGCTTGAAGGAGCCAGAGACGGCCGCAGCTCTGTGCCTGCCGGGGCTGTGCACTGCAGCCCACCCAGGAGATATGGCACAAACACAGTTCTGCTGTGGGGTCTTGGTGCTTATTCCCCCAGGGGACAGGAGAGGTGAGAGTGTGAACTCTCTCCTGGGCACCATTTTAGAAGGGACCGTAGTGCTGCGAGCAAGACCTGGCTCAGCCTATCTCATGAAGCTAGGCTGTGCTTATTTACACAACACTTTATTGCTAACAGGAATAGGACCATGAGTCTTCATGGGGTATGCAGCAACCAAGTTTGTATTTGCTTCCAGGAGATTAGATTGATGTGTACCACACACTATCTGCACAAACCACCGTAATAATATGCAAATCGCAATTAAAGAGAGGTTTAGTTAACTATTTATTTATTCATTCATTCATTCTGTGGCCTACATAGAACTGAACAGCACCTCAGAGTGCCCCCCTCCATATTTCGGCTGTAGCTGACTGTGTTTGTAAAATATCCAGACAACTCTTTAGGGGAGGAAAAATAGCACCAAATAGCATTTCTGATTTGGTAACAAATTCTTTGAAAAACAATGTCATATTCCTTAATTTTCCCCTATTTTTTAATCTGGTTACTAATGTATAGCCTTCCCATCTAGCCTGTGAGAACTTAATTTCTATAAGAGCCATGGGTGAAAAATTTTGAAAGCCTGTTGAAAGGCCGAGTACACTAAGGCTACTGTTTCATTTCTATCACCATGCTTTTGACCACAGTAAAAACCATTAAGAGACTTGCAAGCAATAACTTACTCTACAAAAAGCACATTTGTTGTTCCCAGCCTGTTGAATTATTTATATTTCCATTCATTTTTTTCTTATCGTTTCCACCAACTTGTTTGAAACCATGACAGTTGCAAAAGCAAAGCCAACAGAGCTATAGTGCACTAACAGTGGGTTGCAGTCAAGCAGAATATTATTACTCATCTCATGTTCTCCAGCCTTTGTACCAAAAAGTGAGAAAAAACATAGGATGATTTTTTTGAAGAAGAAAACTCTAAGTAATGTATCAGCAAAATGCATTAACTGTCATCCTCTGTGACTAAATATGAGCTTCCTACACACCAAGAATTGCAGAAAGCCAAAGATACAGAAGTGAACATGGGAAAAAGAGATCTGGATTTTTCTGCCTAGTGAAGTCCCATTATGAATGGCTTCTTCCACTGCTAATGAAAATTAGCAGCTCCTTCTATGGAGAAAGCTACCAAAACCAGAAACAAAACAGATACAGTGTAGAGGTAAACATAAAGGTCAGCATCTCTAGTAAAATGAACGACTGAGACCAGCATTTTCATCAGAGATTGTGCCTTTCAGTACTTCCTATTCAAGGGCATGAACCTTGTCTATAAAGCCATCAGTCAATCAGTACTTCGATACACATGTTGCAGTGACCTTGTATATATTGAAGAAGCACATAGTCATCTACCACAAAGAAGCTTAATAAAATCTGGTCTAATTATAATGAACATAGATGCAAACTATCCTCATTCAAGGTGACACGTTTGAGAAATGAATGATGAGAAGAGACTGGAGTGGACAAGGGTCAGGTCTGATCAGCTTCAGAACAGCCGGTAAAGACACACCTGTTAACTCTACATCAGAAAGGCTTCAGAAAACAACAGCAAAGCTTACCAGGTCATAAGGATAGTGAAGATGAAACAGTTTAAAAGGGGCATGATAATCACATGCCTAACTTGCCTTTTCCAGGATTCAGGATATTATTGAACCACTGCCGTGTCAACAAGAATCTTTACATTAAATCTTGTTCCAAGATTAAGAGATGACAGACAGTGCTTTAATGTTACAAGTTCATACAGACAATTATACTATTTGTATGACAGCACAGCTTGAGATCCCCATCCTTTAAATAAAAAAAAATAATAAAAAGTCTTAAAGTGTTACAGTGTAGGCCTGCTGTAAAATTAAAGAAAGCAAAAAAAGTATTAGCTGCACATAATTATGACTAGCATATCCTAGAGCTACCACAAAGACAACAAAGGATGTCTTAGTTTTTCTAAAATGTCTGTAACTTTAAAAAGAAAACCATAAATTATGAGAGAGTAGGTTGTAGAAATAGTACTTTTTTTTTAACATGAGAAATTTCAGCTGTATTTTTTAGTTAAATAAAAAGTCAGAGCTATTCTTCTTAAGCATTTGTTTACACACAAGCAAAAAAGTGACATTTTGATTAAGTAAAATATCTGTAAAAATATCTGTATAATTAAAGTATCTATTATTTTCTTAAAAACAACATGTATCTGCTGCAATACTAATTACTGTTCATTGAACAAGAAGGAGAATCTCTTAGACATTCCTGACAACTGTGTTCGAACTATTATGCTAATAAAAATAAGACCTACACTTACAAGATGTGACTACACCACTTCTAGTTTTGTGCCAGTGAAAATGAATTTGAAGCTAATTTTTCAACATTCAGAAGCTTCAAGTAAGAGAGGAGGACTTGCTCACCTGGGTGCAGATGCTTCAGTGGAGCAAATTGCCATGGCTACCCAACCGCATGAGAACAATTTCAACAGCTGAGGACATGTCCCTTAGAGGTAAATACTGGAAAATACTAAGACAGTTTTGAAGACATAGCTTTCCCATGACATTTCAGCATATTTGCATTAAGACAACACTTCAAAGCTTAGCGATGCTTCTTTTCAAAATAACTGCCATATGCAAAAGCCACATGTAAATGAAAAACATTTACTGTTTGGCTGAGACTTGAGATCCACTGCCTCTAGTGGAAACTGGGAATGAAAATAAGCTGTTCTGAGTAAACTTAACCCTTACATATCATCCAGAGCCCTTCTTCTGTTTTCTGTAGTGTTCACTACTATTTTGTGTAAATTTATATTGAATTGTAGATTACATCTGAACCTCTGGGTATTCTTTATCCAGAGTGCCTGCCAGAGGGATGGTTGTGTGTAATGTATGGATGCAAGGAGAAAACTGGAAGTACGTTCCTGGTGAATTTTGAGGGCTCAAAGGAAACAGCAAGTAGAAAGGGAGATGGAAAGACATAAAGCTTGTGATGAAAAGATTCATCAGCAAGTAGAAAGGGAGATGGAAAGACTTGTGATGATGATGATGATGGAAAGCTTGTGATGAAAAGATTCGAAAATGATCATAGGAACCACTCCACATGCAGACTTGAGAGCAGCAGACAGTAAAGCAGTGACAGAATTAAGCTTAGTCTGATAAGGGTAACCTTGTCCAGCACGAAAGTCACAAGGGAAAAACCCACAGCATGAGGCTGAAGAAGACAAAGCGGATGAGTGTTTTACATTTATTGCATTTTCTCAGTCCCAAATTCAATATTTTTAGTGTACCAATAAAGTCTCACCTTATCTACACACATTTGCTATAAAACTTGTTGTATATGCTGATGTTTATAATGTAAAGTGTTCAAAAGTGCCACAAAAAGGCTATATTAGTTCTGCTTGCTTTATACTACTCCAAGTAGTAAAAATATTATTGCATCTATAATACTGCATGTGATAGCAGCAGGGTGATCTTTTTTAAAAAAATTATATTTATATTCAAGATTCTTTTATGTCCCATATGCCTCTATGCAATAAAGTAATAAACGTCTTTCTCAAGCTCAAAGCCTGATTGGCTCTAAGAGAAAATAATGAGATGTGCCAGCTCATGTTCCCGAAAGTCAGAATTAGATTTTATGCAGACATCCTCTTTGTTTTGAACTCTAATATACTAACTATATTAAGGAGAAAATAAAAAGTCAGCCACGGACTTGTGTCAAAAGATGAAGGTCCTCTGAACTGTTAATTAGTGCCTGTAATTTGTAGTATTAATTTTTATTACAGTAAAGTCATTTTAGACAGAGATTTCATTAGCCTTGATTGTTTCAGCTTTTGCAGGGGAGGCGTTATGTTTTGTCCTATTCTTTCTTTCAACACAACACCTTGAAAATGCATTACAATGTTGTTTCTCATACAAACTCATGAAGTGAACAATACAGTGAAATCAGTTTTCAGTATCATGATGGCACTTAAACTCCAGTCTTGAACATTCAAACTTGCCACATAGTACACTCATAAGCCTGAGATTATAACACACGGATTTTCATCTTGTCATTAAGTACAACAACTTAGTTCCATTTAGGCTAATGTGAGCTCAACATAACCCTTAAATTATTATTTTTGCTTTCTTGTCTGTGAAATTGAGATGATAGCCACTTACTTATTTTATTTTGAGAACTGAATAATGAAAAGTTATCAGCACATTCGAAATGCCGAGAGTTTTCAATACATTTTTCCTATATATTATTTTTCATATACAAGAGGAGTAGGGCCAGAGTGTAATAGGAACACATAATAAAACATTCTTTTTTTCCTCATTTTACCTCTTCCAAAATTCTTCAGAAAGGAAAAAAATGCAAAAAGAAGAAAAACCTATGTAACAGTACATCGAAAGAAAATGCCGTTTAGTGTCAGTTAATAAAAAAATATGGAATCTCTTCATAATTACATTATCTACATAAGCCAGAATCCTTTGTACATTTGCACTTTAGAAGAATAATATACAGTACTTAACACTATTTTTCCATTTATATATGTGACTACTTCTCTCTTTCCTCCTTCAGAACAAATCTAAAACCTCTTAAGTACAAATCATCAAAAAACAAACACGAAGAAAGAATATGTCTAGGAAAGATTGATGGCTGAAATTTTCTAGTATGACTTGTTGCAAAGAAACATGGGATTTCTAGGATGTGTAAATTCTAGTTGGTTACAGAAAAATTTTGGGGGGACAGTAGATACAGGGTACTTTGGTCAGAGAAACCTCCATGTTTAACTCTATTAGTTAGCAGCCTGAAGCTGATGTAGCCATATCTCTCTCCATTGTTGTTCTACTGCACATAAATAAATTATCATTGCAGCAGAGTCATGTACCCTTAACACTAGTTACAGAGTCTGTCTTTTTTGGTTCAATGAATATTTAGTTATACATAATGCATGAGTAGAATTATAAGAGAGAAAAGCACACAGACATGTATAACAAGAAAATACACAAGCATGCAAAATCGGCCGAAGGACTGCTGTATATGCCTGCACCCTTTTTGCATCATGCTAGAGAAGAGTGCAGCTAACAGAGGCAGCCTGCAGCCCCTGCTGCTTGTGCAGCAGTTTATAAGCCCCTTTTCTAGACCTCTTGGGAACAACTTCTGGGATTTTTGGAGGACTCTGAGAACACTTGAAAACCTCCAGTGTGCCTGCCTCTGCTGGGAGAGGATAGCTACAGGAGGCTGTGACCACTGGTGAGCTCAGCAGCAGATGAGACTGCTGAGGACTGTCTGTGTGCTCAGGAATGGGGGTGCCGCCCTGCAGGGCATGGTCCCCAGCACCCCTTGGAGCAGCAGCTGCCCCCCACTACCCCAGAGACCTTGGCTCAGCTGAGCTCCCAAGGGAGGATGCAGATCTCCAGGTTTAGGACTGCAGGAAGTGCATGGAGATATTACTGGAGTGAAACCAGCAAAGGGCCACTAAGGTAATTAAGAGATTGAAACATCTGATATATGAGGGGAGGCTGGGAACATTTGGGACTGTTCAGCCTGGAGTAGAACAGGACTCAAGGGGGATTTTATCAGTGTGAGGGTGGTCAAACACTGGAATATGTTGCCCAGAGATGTTGTTGAGTCTCCAAGGATGGACACTGTCCTGAGCAACCTGCTCTGGCTGATCCTGCTCTGAGCAGGTGGTTGGTCCAGGTGATCTCCAGAGGTACCTTCCTGCCTCAGCTGCTCTGATAGTAAGAGACTCATAGAGTTTCCATTTCATCAAACTTTGGTCTGCTCTAGCAGCCATATGAAACTCCTGTTGTCATCAGTCATAGTGATTATTTGTGTGTTTCTTTTCAGTCATGAAATTATGAAATTATGAAATTCATTATGAAATAATGAGAAAGCCATTTGAAAGCCAGCCAGAGCGGTACTTTCATGGAATGATACTAACCTGTACGGCATGAGGTATGGGGTAAGGGTTTTTGAAAGTCCAAAGCCTGCTGAGCTAGTGTTGGGCCTGAGTTTATTTCAGTAAGCGTTCATACTGTCTGTCTGAGGCAGGTCATGGAGCAAATGACCTGTTAACTTTGCCCAGGTTTCCTCTGGGAGGTAGGTAATTTGTTCCAGAAGTAAGCCCTGTAGTGAGCAAGTGTGAAGGAAGCACAGGTGATGTGGGCAACAAGAATCTTGACAGAAATATGGAGCAAGGCAACCTGACAGTATGGACATACTCTCTCATATAAAGTAGATTGCTGAAATGGATGTACAGAGACAGCTAAACCACTTACGGTTCACACGGTCCAAAAAGGCTTACATATGCCAGTGTGATTTCAGACAGTTCAAGCTACTATGGGGAAGATTTGAAGAATGAAGCTCTATCCATCACTTGTAGTATAACTAAATTGCTGTAAATACCAGTGGCTACTCCTTTAATTCACAGATTAGAACCAAACTGCAGCAACCCAAACCCACGCCAGGAAGGAAGCACCCTTGCTGTATGAGATATTCTGCCACAGTTAACACCAGGGTACTGTTCACACAGTGAGCTCTAGTACATACATTTCTTGGCAAGAAGTAAGCAAAGAGTGTGATCAGTTAGAGGCACGGAAGCAGAACAGATCATAGCTCAGCTTGTGCCTTTGGGGGAAGCCGGTTACCTAAGATGTCAAGTAGGCAAACTGTTCAAGCCAGTGAAGGAAAGAAGGAATGTATAAAAATAAAAAAGGCATTGTTACTACCATTTTAACAGTCATGAATTCAAACCTTACACCATTTTAATATAGCCTAATATATTACTTTCTATATTAAATAGATAACTCCATTACCACATTTTGAAAAATCTAACCATGCTTTTTTAATGTTAATCAGGTAGCATACATCACAATACAACTTTTTTAGGAGTTAACCTACTCTTGGGGTAGTATATTCAGTAACTCTTTCATTCACCAAAGTCTATGATTCAGCACTGTTTGGCCTGTAAATTCCTATGTTGTGCTATTTCACATCTCAGAAGCGTGCCCTTGCCTGCACTGTCACACAGAAAATGCACCGATTCTTTACTCCTCCTCTCAGGGGCCTTCATTGATGGTTCATGGGTTTGCTACAGAAAATACTCCTCTTCTCCCCTCGTTTCTCCTTATTCTTCATTTTAGCATTTTCCCCTGAAATTAGTGATCTTCTGCCATTTAATCCGTTTAATTTTTTCAACTTCACTGTCTATCATTAACCCAGCTTCACAGATTGCTTTATGTCTTTCTAGATCATCTCCCCTATTATTATTCAGTCTTTTGCTTTTTTGCCAGCTTTGTGCCTTCACTTATTTCTCTGACACTTTCTAGTTTACATCCAGATTATATTCTGTGTTTTCTACAAAAAAAATAAAGCAGTTTTAACTTTGAGTTGGCTATTTTGCTTGAAACTTTCTTTTTAGCCTTTTTTAGTGTATTTCATTCTTTTCTACTCAGAGTCTGATTTTCCTCCATGGAAGTATCATCTTTACCCAAGACCAATGGGCAGTTAAATATCACAGTATCTAATGTGGGAGTTGCAGAGAAATAAACTATTGAGTATGTTGATCATGTAAGTACCAAAATGCCGCATCTTTCATAAGCTCATCCAGTGAAAACTGGCCCAATCTGGACTTCAAAATCTACTTTAATAATACACAAGGGATTTATATTAGTAACTAAAATTACTGCTAAACAAAATCCTGAGAGGTTTCTTTCAAGAAAACAGACAAGTATAGGTACAGACCTTAGCAATTAAGTGTTTGTCATCATTTCTATTATAAATCCAGATTCTAGGCAACATATTCTACTTGCTTAAAATTAGATCAAGACATTTGCATAATTTATATTACTTTTAATGTACACAATTAAGCTCTGCTTGAGTTCAAGTGGAAATCGTGATATATTTTTGTCCTTTTCAAAAAATTTTACTTTTGATATAGAATTTAGAAAATCAAAGATCCATATTATGAAAATGAACACTTAAAATTAGCAATAAATTGGTTTTCATAGTTAAATAAAATGAATAGTTATAAATTAGCTACATAATTTTTTACACTTTACCTTCAGTAAATAATTCTGTCAATCAAAATGAAAATAGATTTTCACAAGTAGGACTAACACAAGATACAATATGAGTATTAATATTTATCATTACTGATGGAAATCAATAAGACCATTTGATAGATGACGGGAAAATGTGAACTCGAGTTCAAACAAAACTGGCAAACCTTGCCCCTGAAAGGGAAAAAAATGAAATGACCTATTTTGATGAACACAGTCAGGTCCATACGTATGGAGGAGAGCTTATTCTTGATTCTGGAGGTTTACCAAAAGACTCACTAGAATATCATTAATGTGGCTAGTAGGAGACTGTTTACTGTAGTGAAGCCTTCAGTGATCACTTACTGCTTCTCAATCAGGAACAGTAACTATAATTGATAGTCCCTATTCTATTAAACCATCTGGTTTTGTATTTAATTTATAACAGAGTTGTGTTGTGATCTGGCTTCCCCTGGCAGGTATTAAGAGCAGTTCCTGAAGTTTAGGTGGCAAAATATAATCTACACTCATTGAAAATACACTGAAAACTTTAGGAAGAACTTCAAGTTTGTAAGATGATGGGTCTGTCTCAGATACTAGTAAAGTCACCACAAAAATCAATCTTAATGCTGTGCTACATTGCTCACTATATTCCTGAATATTTTTGTTCATTCCTGTGCATGCTAATTTAGCCAAGGCCTTCACAGAAGATTGTGAATGATTAAGAGGGAAGCCCTGAGACAATCATACAATAGTCTCATTACTTTTTTGTTAATATTTTGTCAAATACATCATTATCCTTATCTTTATCATTTCACCTTATCTTTTCCACACTATGTGTGCAGTTCATTACTTTTACTATTTGTATCACACTCTGATTGTTATTCAGTCTTTGACATTTTTGCTATATGGAATTAGATAACCATCATACTGTTTCAGACTTGTCCAGTTTTGCCTTCTGAAATTCTTGTATCACGGTTGCATTAACAATGTAATTAAGTAACATGTCAACATGTTGGCCCTTATGCATTATTCATCATTTGTCAAGCTATGATCCATCATAATGGCCTAGTGGGAGCTTTCAAACCACCTCATTTGATCAGCTTAATCAATTTGCTGCTGTAGATTAATGTCGCTATGTTAGTGGAAAGCATGTAATTGAAAAGTATATCAAGTTTTACTCCAAATTCTCTGTTATTATAAATTTGCATATGGACTGATATACATATGCATGTATATAAGTATCTGCATATCCACAGCAGGAATCAAACAGGACTTTTAAAAATTTAGCAGTACTTACTTGGGAAGAAAAAGGGAAGCATCTGAGCATGTCCTAATTTCACACCGATCTCCCTTTGCCTAACATGCCAGGATCCCTTTCTGAAGTGTTATCATGGCGTATCACCCTATTCTGGCATATTTTGACTATTACTTGTGTGTAATGCTCATGTACCACCATAGAGTACACACATATCATTGACACAGCTGGTGTAGGCAAGACAAAGAATCAGTGCTGCTAGTGTACAAAGAACAGCTTATTGACATTCCTATATTGCTAGTCTTAATAAAAAAGGTTAAAAAGACAATTCCTTCAAGTATTTCTGTAACAATCTGATATCAGCAATATGCAATTACCAGTTGTATGAGTTCCCTCTATATAATCTGAAACCATAAAGTCCTTTTTAAGAGAAGAATCTGAGATATCCTTCTTGAATTATTTTTGCCTCCTGAGCTTTGGCACTTTAGCTCCTGTCCTCCTTGTAGGGTTAGTACTTTGTATGGAGATCCATCTTTTGTTTCCAGTATTTGGTATGACGTGTTTAAAACTTACAGAATGATGCAGCCTGCAGTAAAGACATGCATTTGATAGGTCAGAGCTTATTAGGATCTCTAGAATCCAGATTTGCACATCGGTGAGGCTTTAAACTTGCTAAGCATTTGCTCTGAACAGTGTTCATCCTGATCTGCTCAAAGTCAGGATAAAAGGAATTAATTAACGAATTACATTTTAAAAGGAAAGGAAAATAACTTCTGTGAGATCGCATAACAACATATAAAGCAATAGAAATAAGCTCCTATTTTCTCATGCAAATGCTGTATATATAGTGCTACTTGGGTAAAGGCAGGGTAAATGGGTACTTTTCCGTATTTAGTATTGTAAAAACCAGGACTCTTCATTAATATGAAAATATTAAAAGTATTTAAAGTATTAGAAGTATTAAAAGTCTCCTTGAAATAACACCTACAACATTTTTTTGACAAGTTGAGCAGAGTGGTCCCAGAAAACCAAAACCAAAACCTTCTTCCATGACATTCCCTACAGCATCCTTATGTGTGTCTGTGTGATTGAACATGATAGCTATCTTATGTATAAATTGTTCTAGACGCACATCTGATGGTGTTGGCAATATGCAGCAAAGAAAGATGATCAGCAAATGTCTCCAGAGAACTGGAAGGACATAATTCTAAACTCTGTGAACAATGCAAGGTCCTTATCATTATGAGAGCACAAATGAAGAGCAAGATTAACTACCTAGTGTGAGCCAGATGTATACGAGTAAAACTAATTAAATAATTTTTTTTACAGAAGAGAAGAGCCAGAGAAAATTCCTTCTTTGTTCTCAAGTGGAGAACTCAAAATGCTGGGGTTGTCCTCTGGATGTTTGTGTGCATAATTTGACAAGAGGAGGGCTTGCAGCCACATTTTATGCTACTTCTGAAAAACATAGAGTATACCTGATGGTAGACTTTTAGTGACTTGAAGAACTAGGTGATCCTTGGCTAGAATACTTTATGATCAATTATTGTCCATTTTGATCTAAAGGTCCTATCAAGAGCTCTCTTAAGACCTGAGCTGTGCAAAGAGATAAGAAAAAAAAAGAGAGGAAAATTAGTAGCTCAGTAAAGTCCTCTTGAACCATATTTGAAATGGCACTGAGGATACGTTCTACAAATGTACCGTAGATAACCACTGAGATCAGCAGGTACCAATTAGTGAAGAAAAGCAGCAATTGTGTCTGATCTTTGCCCAAGAGTTCTGCCTGCCCTTGCAGTCCCTTTTATGCCCATGCACTAGCTTTCACTAATTGTTCAATCAATTGCTACTGGTCATTAACAACTCTTATGGGTATTGGTATAACAATGAAGGTATTACACCAAGCTGTAAGCTCATTTTTTATGACATAAATGTACGTGGGGAGAAAATGGCAAGCACTTAATACAGTCCTGTAATAGAAGCAAGCTAAGGTTGCATTACTTTCTCTCCCTTTAAAATGCTCAATGGAAGTTTGAATTACAGTTATCTAAATGACCTTAACTCTACAGTTTTCCAGCTTCAAAGTGCTTGATCTCCCTACTTAGTCTATAAAATATATGCATATGTACACATCTATATACATATACAATTGTGCATATATATGTGTAAGAATTCACATCAGAACGTTTCATAAGATATTCAAACATACTAATTGGCCCGTAATCATTCCCTCCTCTTTGCACTTGAAATAATTAGAGATTTCTTGTTCTGATCACTGTGAGGTGCTAATGACTTTTTTAAAAGAACATTAGTAACCAATAAAGTTAATCATATGGTACACTCCGGTTTTATAAAATTAGGGCAAGATGTTAAATAAACCAACATATTTAATACCATATTCCCCTCAAAGCTTGAGGAATGATAGAAAATAGAATATTCCGATGAGAAGAGGAAAAAGCCAGGAGAGTAAAGTGTAACTAGATAGTTGCAAAGAGCATTATGGGTTTACTGCGTGGCCCCATATATCAATCTCTCAAACAAAATTTGTTCTATGCATGATGGATTAACAGTTCCATGTTTGTTTTTTTACTATAAACTTTTTATAGCTTTATCTAATCATCTCTTCTAGTAATTAATATTCTTCACCATGTTGCTTCTAAAATGATATTTTAAACTCCCTGAGGAAAGATCACAAACTTGATTTTTCTGTGCAAGGCATCTAGCAATCTTCTGTCCACTATAAGTTACTGGATAAAATGTGGTTCTCTAAGCATCTTTATTCCACCGAACAGGCACTTGTTAATTCATCACACACTGAACCAAATTAATTTCAAAATTTAACATCAATCCCCCCCCCCAAAAATCTGTTTCACACAGATTTCTAGTAGCTGAATGCAATTTACTCTAAATGTTATTAAAAAAGAGTTTTGGAAAGCCTCAGGATATTTGAGTGCCATTAACTCATAACGAATATGAACAAAGGTAACTAACATCACTGTATTTCTGGACTACCTGGCATAATTACTGGAAAGCCAAGGAATTAAACGTCCTAGCCAAGAGTCCAAGGTGCTCATGTGGGTCTAAGTTGAGCTTAATGCACTATCTCCCTATTTTTTTACCCTTCCATAATTTTCTTCTTATTTTAGCCTTCTCAGACTCTTGCTAACCCCTGATGTTTGATAGATTCCGAAATGTCAAAACATATATTCCCTTTCCACATTTCGTATTTTGCATCAAAGCTTTATTCTGCATAATTTCTCCTCTCTTGTACTGACTAACAAACTCTCTCTACTTTTCCTAATCAGAATTACTATCCTAGAGCTAATGTTTAGTTTATATTAGGAACGCTTTGAACTAGAAAGAAACTCAGTCTTTTAAGTGTCATGGTGGTTTGCAGTAGCAGTAGTACAATATCCACTGACAGTCTAGGACATATGAGATGGAAGACATGTAGGGAGAAGCAGTAAGATGCCCTGTAGTCACTGACAGTTCATTTCTGCCAGCCTAGCTATCACCACACAGAACGAACCCTTCAGATTTATTCAATGGAAGAATAAGAAACTACTCTCCCTACAGCCATACACACACAACTTTTCTTAATGGCATGCTACAAATATCAGTATCTGAGGAACATGTTTAGTAAAGTAAAAACATTTAATAACTGGAAATAATGTTTCAGGAATTTATTTAGTTTCATGATACAATATTTTAAAACACTCTTGAATTTGTCACTACACCATTCAAGAGGGAGATTTTCAAAATGTCACCTAAACCAGCACTTGAAATTTAGGAAGTATCTATTCTAATTTAAATGAAAAAAAAAAAAAAATCTCACTATGTTCTATTTCCTACCTACCTGAATGTGCAGTAAAGCATAAGGAGTAAATATTAGTTAACAGTTTTCTTCATTTTTTACAACATTGTTTATCTGAGACATTCAAGGTATTATGATTAATCATTCAATAGCAAAACAGAAGTGCGTAACCATTAAAACTAAGTACACAAATGAAACCTTGCATATCTCATCTAGCACATTTATGCCTTTTCTAGTTTTTAAATATCAGTCAATGTGACAATTAAAGGATAGGAGAGGTTTTTACAAAGAGATAATATTTAATATTAGCTTAGGCCAAAGAAAAACCTGCTTCATTTTTCCAATTAGACCAATAATAAATCTTTCCTGTAAATCATATATAATTATTTTGATACACATTCACAGAAAATGAAAACATTAATCTCTAGCAATGCTTTTGACAAGGAAAATACATAATGTTCATTTTATGTAAGTATAGGAATAGTTTAATATAGAGCATTGGTATTTACTTAACTGTTGTCTTTATCTGTTATTTGCATTATGGAAATTTGGTTATATACCTGTAATGATTGTAAGTACACAGTAAAAAAAGGTCTGAAGAATAAAGTGCTTCTCAGTGCTCCAATATTAAAAAAAAAAAAACCAAACCACAACCAAAACCACCACCCCCGCCCCCCTGCCATTAAGTATCTTTTAATGGGGAAATTCATACTGCAGCTTTTTCTGAAGAACAAGCATTTAAATAGCATGTGTCCTGGTTTCAGCCGGGATAGAGTTAATTTTCTTCCTAGTAGCTGGTATAGTCCTGTGTTTTGGATTTAGTATGAGAATAATGTTGATAACACACTGATGTTTTAGTTGTTATTAAGTAGTGCTTACACTAGTCAAGGACCTTTCAACTTCTCATGCCCTGCAAGTGAGAAGCTGGGAGGGGGCACAGCCAGGACAGCTGACCCAGACTGGCCAAAGGGCTATTCCGTACTATATGATGTCATGCTCGGTATACAAGCTGGGGGGGTTTGACTGGGGAGGGTGGCAACCACTGCTTGGGAACTAGCTGGGCATTGGTCAGCGGGTGGTGAGTGACTGTATTGTGCATCACTTATTTTGTATATTATTTTATCATTATTATTATTATTATTATTATTATTATTATTATTATTATTATTATTTTCCTTTTCTTTCTGTCCTATTAAACTGTCTTTATCTCAAACCATGAATTTTACTTTTTTATTCACAATTCTCTCCCTGATCCCACTGGAGAGTGGGGGAGGGAGCGAATGGCTGTGTGGTGTTTAGCTGCCTGCCGGGTTAAACCACGACAGCATGCCAGATGAAATGAGCCTAAAACCTTCATTTCCCAATAGGCAGGAAGGCCTGCATAACAGAGCCTCTCTCCAGTAGCTCTATATCTCCTTTGTGCTGGGCACCGCAGCACTGGACCCAGCACTCCAGATGTCTCTCATCAGTTCTCAACAGAGGAGAAGGGTCACCTCCCTCAATCTGCCAGCAACACTACTCTTAATGCAGCCCAGAATACTCTTTATATCAGATAATGCTGACTGTTACCTAGAAAAGATAGTCATCAACAACTAGATAACATTATGCATTTATAAATAAAGGTTGGCACAATGGAAAAAAAATAGAGGAAACTAATACACATCTTACACAAAACATTTTCATGCCCTTTTCTACGTAGACATTATACTGGATGAACATTGATGTCTGTCATGATTTTGACACTGCAGGAAGTTCAGTGAATGAAGATGTTTTTGAAATAGAGGACAAATATACTGTTTTACAAATATGAGAAAATCCCTTAAGAAGCCAAGAAATTGTAAAAAGTTTAAGAAACTGTTCTAAAACTTACATCAACATATTGGTCTACCTTCACAGAAACAGCGATTTGCAAGGAAGATATTAGCATACCACGGTAATAGTCTGTGTGTATTACAAAAACCAACTCCTGGTTCCCTGAACATCAGTTCACAAAAAAGTAGCCTTCCATTTTCTTCTTCTCTCATCAAGTATTGTACTGGTCTTTTTAATTTAGTTTCCATAAACATACGAACACAGCTACAGTGCTAAGACCACTGTTGGGACAGACTTGAAATGTGGACTTATCTACAAGTCACAGAAGTCACTAAAGCTCTCACAGGTTTAGTAACTTGCCTTTGTTGCCTGTCCTCAGTGCAATCCTTCACACTCCTGTGCCTTGGCTTCCCAATTACTATTGCAAGTTTTGTCCAGAGACTATAGAAATTAAGAGTAGGTTCTGTGTCATAAATGGACAACTGGGGAGAACTCTGAGCTAGTGCCAAACAAAGTACTAATGGTAATAAGTACAGCAGAGTTGTATCAGCGTGGAGCTAATTATCTCTGCTGGGAGACCCAGCTAATCAGTGTAACTGTCAGGCCATGCTACTGCAGTTGTACAGCTTTAGCAAATTAAGCTACTGTGCCTGTCCAGAACCGCTTTGCTTGGACCTCTGTGAGAGGACCACAGAACATCATGCTGAGCTGCAAAGGTGTGCCTTGGATCTCCTTAATGGTTCAGGAATGCTTTGAGGAAATCAGAAGGAAGATGCTTTACTGCCACAACGGATTATTACAACTTATTTTTGAATTTAAGAAGGAGTTTTTCACAGCTTATTCTTGCAGTTTCCATCAGCTCAGATTATATCTTTATTAACAAAAGTTCTGGGCTTCTCTTTCTGATGCAGCATGCCCTGACCGAGTACTTAAACTTTAGGTATCAGCTTTTCCTTATTTTTAAAAAGAAAATTTCTTTCAATTCCACCTATCCATATGTCTGAGCTTAAAAATACTAGGCTGAAATTTCACTAGAACACTTTGCTTGAAATTCAGAAAAAATTGCTCTACAGATTTCAGCTTTATTAGTCTGTGTTAAGGGTTCGATTTTATGAGGCCAAATAAATGGTTGGGTAGTGGTAGGTGGAATCAGAGCAAATCCTCTGTGCCCTTCAGACCTTTGAGATCAATGTTTTGACAAAGAATTCACTGCCACAAAATATATGCAAAAATATGCCAGGCATATATCCCCATGTGCAAAATGAAACACTAAATACTATTAAGCTCTGGGTTAGTAGTCCTGTCCTTGAAACAGATACAAGCATGACAAATTTGAGGACCATAATTATGTCAGCTACTCTAAGTTTCTTTGACTGGCTTCATTTTTCATTGCAAGCATATACCTGGGCCAGTTGTATTCCCTGTTTGTGCTAATTACTGTCATTCTGCTGCTGTGTTGCAATTTTTAAGTAATCCATAAGTTTGAATTCAATGTCTTTTCCATATGTTCTTTCCTATCAGCTGACATACGCAGAAGAGGAAAGATAATTATGCAAGGAGTTTAACTTATTTGTAAAGAAAATACTTAGTTTGAGGTACCATTTTCATTTTTATCTGAACTTTGTGACTTGGAGCATCTATTATGGCAACAACACAAACCCATAAGATTGATTTGTTTTCATGGAGAGCTTATTTTAAAATATAATATGCACTAGGTTTGTTATTTGTAGTGACTGTTGTGATTTGTGACTTAATGAAGCTAACTCCAGAAGATGAAGCAGATACTGTGATTGATAGTGAATTATGTCAATATATTACCATGAAAAGAAATGCTATCGGGCTTTATGTTACATTAAATGAGATTCTGATTTTTCACTCTTACTACTTTAGATCTCCAATACTTTTTACCTCATGTATGTTCTACATACTCAAAACATTTACAGGTGATACTTCAAAAAAAAATGTAAGTAAGTGGCTAATTGACAGTATGGTATTTTCTGAAGTTATTTTTCCAAGTAATTTCAAAATAATAACTCTATGGGCAAGATGGCAGTCATATTTTTAGGTCAATTGGCCTTATAATTAAAAATATTTCAGATACATACCAGGCCACTAAATGTGAACTCAGAAGGAAAAGAAATGTATTTACATCAGAAAGTCCTTTGAAAGGTTTTAAAGGTACTTTTATGTTAGGTGCGAACTACTTCTCTTACACATATCATCATATTCACTGCTATTATTCATTAGCCTTCTAACAGCAATCACATCAATCTGAGAAACTTCACCCTTGCAGTCAGACAGTTTTTACTGTTTCTATCATGCTTTCAGGTAGTGTACCCAATGTTTATAACACAAAACCATGACATGAGTTTTACCATTTCTCATAATCTACCACATACTTCACCATCTTAATCCCAGCAATGTGTTGCTTACAAATGGAGAGGACTCATCTAAACTAAACCAACTGTTAGGAGCTCATTCATTCTGTTTGTTTCATTTACTGTAAATGAGTTGTACTTTTAAAAGATCTTAGGTTGACTCCTTTATTATTTGTTTCCTAATGAGCACTGAACTGGAGGCTCAGTACTTTCATATGTAAAAAGTAGCTAAGGCTCTTTCTACCTATGTTTAATGGAACAGGTAGGAGCCATAAGACATTGAATATTATTGCTTAATTGCCTGTCTGATTAACTGCTCATTATTTGCCTAAATGCTTATTTTCCATATGTCCCATTAACTGCACAATTGCTCAATTGTCATATAGCTTATACTTTGCTCATCTACTGCCCTTGCATTGGAATCTGTACGCTTGTACCTCTATAATGAATTTTTTGTTGCCTTCATTGTTCTTCCCACATCAACAGAAATCCTTAATTTTACTATTTCGTTATTCCTTTTGTTTCTCTCCAAACACTGCTTCCACTTTTCTTGACCTTTTTCTGTATTGCTATTTCCATTCAATAGAATTTAATTCAATTATGATTCCTTCTACGCAGTTTTTTCTTTCCTGTACATTTTACTCTCCTCTATGTTGACCAATAGGCCTGAAATAAGCTGCCCCAAGTTAAAAAGGTTATATTAGGCTGATTTAAAAATGGCTTTAAGAGTCCTTAGCTAGCTCACGTAAGAGTCAAGTAAGCTAATGTCAACTGCATAATTTATAATAAAATTAGGGTAATGGATCTTTAGGGCTCGAGCTAAAATCATGGTTAGCATGACAAGAAGCTGGGAGATTCTAGACATGAGGTCAGTAGCAGCCCATCCAAGCTCTGCTATGATACTATTTCCTGTTCTTCTTAGCTCCAGAGGTCAATGTACAGACAGGTAGAGCCAAGCACTGGTTTTAACAGGTGTAGGCAACCTGCTCTATTTTTTATCTCCCCGACAAATCCTGCCAATTTTAAACAGACAACAAAGTAAAATAAAATACTTCTATCATATTCTAGAAGGTGAGTAGGCAGTCTCTAAAGTAGCTTATGCATGCAAAATTGTCTATAGAGTATTGGAAAACCTACCATGAAACCGGTGTCCTAGGAGCAGAAAATGCTCAGTTTGAGGAAGCGTTGAATCCCATACAGATTAAGCCTCGCAGTTCAATATGCCTGCTACTACTTCTCTTGTTGTAGGTTATGCATATGACTGATTTCATCACCTCTTTTCTTTGTACAGGCAGGCAGGCAAACATAACTCAATCTAATATAAAGTCTGCTTCAGTCTTGTTCTATGAATTTTTTTCTACTAAAGTCTTTTTAGAGAAATCATTGCACTTCAGAAGTCCAAAATACACTGCCAACTGAGGATTGAAACCGGCGTAGCAAGCTGCATAGGTGGAATATAACCACTCCAAATTTTTTTGTTTACAAAACCCCATTAACCATCATTTCATCCCCCAAATCTCTTATTACATAAATAGATGTCTGACAGCCAGCCTAGCTGGTTTATGAAATCTCTGTACTCCTATAATTCCATGCTAAATCTCATCAGTACAAAATACTTGTTTACCGACTTGAACCGAGCAAACATTCTAAATTTTCCTTCTGTGGGATGTGTGTGCTAGTTGCAGACATGGTTTCAAAGAAAAAAAGATATGTGCAAAACTTCTATTGTTCACACATACCTGCCCCACTAACCGCAAGGGAAATTAATTCACCTCCAGAAAATATTCATTTTGTTCCAGTCTGCCTACCTGAGCTTGTTGTATGAATTGACAGAGTCAGACCTTGCTGAGAATTGCAATATACCACTAGGAAGTTTATTTGCAGAGAGCAGACATTTTATCAGTCTGACAATACTATTGAATTCAAAACCACAAACAATTTTAGTCTGTAACAAATTGAACGTTGTGCAGACTTAAAATAGTTCTGGTTGAAAAGCCTACACACTTTTTATCACTTACAATAATAAAATGAAGCAGTACTCGTACATCGTGGATGCTCATGTCATAGAAAGAAGTTTATCAGCATCTTGACCACCAGGTAGTAGTCCAAGAGGAAGGTTTTTGTCCCTATGCTTAATAAATTATTTCAGTATCTGTTTCACAAAGAATTATGTGGATGCTACTCCTTGTGTCTGCAGGTACACTCTCCCATTGCATTCCCTCCAATGCCATGGAGCCAAAATTCCCACCACGCTACACCGTGCTAGATATACCTACTGTACCTAGTACAGTGGGAACACCCACAGGTATCAAGACACTCTCCAGTGAATTTTCTGGCTGTCACACCCCAAAGGGTGGTGCAGCCTGCCTGTCACACCCCCGCTTTTTCACATCACAGCTCACAGCCCTGTCCTCTTCTGTATAGTGTGCTTTTTTGGAAGCAACACATCACAGGCAGGACACACAGCCCACCCATGCACTGTGATGTCCTGGCTCTTGAGTCCATCAGGCACTTGATGGGCGCTGCTCCCCCATTGCAGGAGAAACCTCTGCGAGACACTCTTTCAGTGCTGCCTACAGTGCGCATGGGGCCGCCATCCATGAGTGGCCTTTTTCAACCTGTCATACCCATGTGATCTCTGAGCAGCCTCAGATTAGATGTCTGTTTCCTCCTGCCACATGCAAAGTGGAGACCAAGAGGCCTCACAACTGCCCCAGCCTGACGGGACATCTGTGCAGCTTTCCTGGGGCAGCCTCTGGGCTTCGCATGGTGCTGCCAGGTGCTGGCAACCCTGCATGCACAGGTGGGGAACAAGGACAAAATGTCAATCCAGGAGAACATGTACGTGAGGACAATAAGAAAATCCCCAAAGGGAATCCCCAGAACAACTGGATGAACCAGAAGACCCGTCCGATGGACCTGTGAATCAGAAACCATTTTGAGGAGAGCCTCATGTGGCGGGGAAGGGGGACAGGGACCGTGCAGCCACCTCTGAGACCGTGGCAGGCTGCAGGCAGGTGCCTTGAGTCTTTCCTTTTTCTCAGGTCGATGCTGTTCCATGGAAAGTTTCAAAAATCTCCAGCGACTGACTGAAAAGTGAGAAGACCTATGTGTGCCCTGTGCTGCCTCCAAAACTAAGTCCTGCCCCAGCCCCACAGCCTTTTTTACACCTGGTGCCAGCCATGTCACAGACCCTCACTGTAACGTGGCCACCACTGACCTGATGTCCACTGTGACATGGCCACCACATCACTAGTCTTCAGTGCAAGGAAGCTGACATAGGACCCCGCCTGTGGCTCCCCAGGGAAGCAGGGCTGTGGCTCTTGACACTTGCTCGAATGCATGGGGATGGACAAACCCCACAACCCAGGCCCATGGGGAGATGCTAACATGCAGCACCAGCAATCCCTCCCATCTGTGTGGGGGCACCTGTCACCTGGGGGCTGCCATCACCTCACAGTTCCTCAACACCTCCCTTTGTACCCCTCCTTGCTGGCTTTCTTCTGAGCTGCAAGGACACAAGAGATAGATACGCAAGGGTCATGCAGAGTCATAGGGGGCACATTTCAACTGTATTTTACCTTCATGTGAAACCAGTATCTGGAACCGGATGTCATGCCAGGGCGACTATGGAAGACAACAGTCCAAGTCAATACAGAAGCCTGAAGAGGCTGGATTCTAGTGATTTAACCCATCTTTCAAGGCTTACATTCTTACATTTTTATCAGCAGACTTTCATAATTGTTCTAGTGGTTCTGAAACAGATTTTTAAGTAAACTTAATGCTCTGAACATAAAGTATTTGAACAGTTTCTTTTTTTCCTATTATGAAATATTTTTTCTTGCCGTTACTAACACAATGTGAGACACACAATACAAACTTCTTGTTTTTTTAAATTGCATATCAATGTTTAACATTGTAAGAAACATGCTCTGTGATGGAATTGTACAGAAAATAAGTCTCTTCTTACGAAGGTGAACTTACTCAAAATTTCTGCCTAATTCTTGCACTGCTGAGCTTTTCTTCAACCATCCTGACATTCTCATAACAGAGATTTTTGGAACTGAACTTGATATTAACTATGTGGCATTGATCACTTTGCTGCTAATCTCAGGAGAGAGTCAGCTGCTGCTCCCAAGTATAAACGCTGCATAGCAGAACCTGGATGACGATCTGTACCTGATGTCAGCTGCCATCTCCGTTATAACCAGTAAAGTTCAGATTAGCCAGAGAGGTAGCCCTTGATAAATATGCAGCAGGACAGTCAGTGAAAGTATGATGACAATGCATGAAAAGAATGCATCTGTCCTTGCAATGGCATGTGCCTCTTCTGCTTCTTTTCAAAGTTTGTTCCAGTTTGTCTTGGATAAAAATGGAGAATATGAGGTGAATAAGTGAGAATGAGAAAGTGGGAAGGCACATCATAAAGCTCATTAGAATCCAATAAAATAGAGAGATAGCATATGAAGATTGCATTAGGCTAGAATGTAAAGACAAAAATGATTGCATAGGAGGAAGGGAACTGTAATCTTCATTTGTAATTCTGGGCCAGGAAAGTGGAAAGTTTATGACAATATATTGCTGAAATACACCAGAAGCTTGGGAGACTTTTGAGGAGAAAACTTATGAATCATAAAAGGTAGATGTTTTGCCAGTAGGTACCAAACTGTCTACAATATATAAGAAAACAGAAGCCCAGGAACTTTCTAGGACTTTGCAAAATTGTAATAACAATTTCCATATTGATATGAATGGAGAAGGGCTACAAAAATGGCATGTGTTGCGGACACCCGCAGCAGCAGGCCATCAAGATCCTAGAACTTATCTACCTGCAAATTCTCAGAACAACCAGATCTGAAATAGAGACAGAGAAGAAATTCTGGCAACTCACAGAGGTGAGACAAGATACAGAGATTAACCACTGTCATCCCCTGACTGGTACTGATAAGACACATCCAAAACCAACACACTCCTAAGCAGAACCCAGGAAGTGTGGGAAGGGGCTCGAAAACTGATGCCTCCTTGTCCTCCATGTTTTTGCAGCAACCCTGGACAGACTGCCTGGATAACAGTGTCTTCATGCCCGAGTGCTCAGCAGACTGCTTACACACATCAGGGTGCTGGTGAGTATGAGACTGTAAGTGTGAGACTGAAATCAATTGTACTTTACATTCATCTTTCCTTCCTGCAGGGTATTGCACTGAGCTACTGCAACATTATCTTTCATGGGGCAATTGGGCAGTCATTATGTTTTCATGAGGTTCTGAAAGATACATAGATTGCAATAAGATGTAGCTGTATGTATGCATATATGTCAACATGTATGTGATATGTATACTGTAATAAGCAATTCAGCATTTATTCATGCAGTTATAACTTGTGAGATCAAATGAACCATCTGTTGAACTAAAGGGCCCATCTCTTATACTAAAGTACAAAAGAAAAACAGCATTTCTAGGACTGGGTTGATCCCATCCTGACAGGCAGTTCTAAAATAGTCCAGATGAGTTGTAACTGCTCCAGCACAGAATTAAATCCCTCAAGGTATCTTTCAGTATCACGTTGTAGACAACTAAATTTAGACGTCTAAATGTAGCAAAGCAATCAAAATTCATAAATATATCTATTTAGAGCCTTTCTAGATGTCTAGATGGCAGGTTATCTTAGGATATCTAAAATGCTGCTAGACACCTAACTTTAAGCAATTGAATTATTCTGTACAGAGAACATTCATATACCAACAGATAAATAATTGGTGTCATTTGGGAGTTTGTGGGATATTTGAGAGCAGAGCAGACCAATATAACACAGCATTTGTGTCCAGACGGTGCTGTTCTTGGGTGGGACTCCTCACGATACCTGAAGTGATAGTGCAGAGCCTATTTTCAGATACCTGAATCCTACTCTGTGCATCTAGATGTGTACTGTGTCTGTTGACAGAGTCAATGCAGTTCTGGGCATCACGACTGGAATTAAAATAAATATTTTTTGCAATTTGAGATGCCCTTGCATGTCCTGACATCTGGCTGATCCAAAAGGGCAAGCATTTTTCTAGGTCCTATGTCTTATCTGCCAGTTTCATGTATATTCATAGGACAGCTAAAGTGATCACAGGCAAGTACATAAAGCAACTGAATGCTCCCAGGTGTTTAGACACCTACATTTCTTTCCCTGCACCCTCAGGCTGAACTCTACCTGAGCTGGTGGTGTGATTTAACCTGGCAGGCAGCTAAACACCACACAACTGTTCACTCACTCCAGTGGGATGGGGGAGAGAATCAGGAAAAAAAAGAAGTAATATTCATGGGTTGAGATAAAGGCAGTTTAATAGGACAGAAAAGGAAGGGAAAATAATTAATAATAATAATAATAATAATAATAATAATAATAATAATAATAATAATAATAATAATAAAAATAAACGAATATACAAAATAAGTGATGCACAATGCAATTGCTCACCACCCACTGACCAATGCCCAGCCCATTCCCGAGCACCAATCGCTGCCCCCCAGCCAACTCCCCCCAGCTTTATATACTGAGCATGGTGTCATACGGTATGGAATAGCCCTTTGGCCAGTCTGGGTCTGCTGTCCTGGCTGTGCCCCCTCCCAGCTTCTGGCTGGCGGGGCATGAGAAGCTGAAATGTCCTTGACTAGTGTAAGTACTACTTAACAATAACTAAAACATCAGTGTATCAACATTATTCTCATACTAAATCCAAAACACAGCACTATACCAGCTACTAGGAAGAAAATTAACTCTATCCCAGCTGAAACTAGGACAGCAGGATGAGGACAACATTGATCCAAGAGAAGTGGCAGAAGCCACCCTCCAGGGGATGTGGTGGCCATGTCATAGTGGGCAGCAGGTCAGTGGTGGCCATGTCACAGCTGGCACAGGGGTCACGAGGTGGCAGCTGCCCCCTGAGTGAGAGGAGCCCCTGCACAGACAGAGGCAACTGCTGGAGCTGTGACTTTTTGTCCATCTCAGTGCATTTGAGCAGGCATCAGGAGCCATAGATGTGTTTTCCAGGGGAGCTATGGGCTGGGCCCCACATCAGCAACTGCCTGGTTCACAGTATGGTCCCAGCCGTGTGGGCTGGCACCCTCAAGCAGGGAGGTATGCTGTGCCATAATGCCAAGAGTTGGGGAACAGGAAGGTGCCATACTGCCGTTGTGAGGTCCATCCCAAGATAGCACTTAACCCATCCCAGCACTCCCTGCTGCACTGCACGGGTTGCAGCAGTGGCAATGGCTATTCAGGGGTGTGACTGGTGTCTGCCTAGTCCTGCACCCATGTTCTTCTGCCCAGGAGGTAGCAGAGGCTGCCTTTGCCAGACACACTATCTTTTAATATATACCAATGCTATCCACTACTGGTTAATCAGCAAGACTTAATACACAAGAGCACAGGTAGAGGTACACAAAGCACAAAACATTTCCTGTGATGCTGTGGACCCAGACCCACCCTTCCATTGGTCCAATGTTTCCATGCCTTCATTCTACAAAGGAGCTAAATAAAAAAAAGATACATATTTATCTTATTAGTAATGTGACTAAATCAGAAACACTGTCTCTGGAATACCATTTCATTTGCACACCCGACTAGATGCATATGTTGCAAGAGCAGTACTTCTATTGACCTGTGAGATAGCCATGGCTCACAGCATCTCCTCTACTTTCCCCATTGCTTCTCCCATTGCCCAACTCCAAAGGGAAAATCAGGATTTTCTGCATGTATGTGTATGTGGTACGGGATGTACATTGGCAAGCTTTCATGATTCTGAGCCTACCAGGTCCTTGCCATTACACAGTGTTTGGCACTGCTCTTCAAGAGCTGCTGGTAGCAGTCTTGAAAAAAACATTCAGGCAGTTTTAGCCTCATGATTGCCATGAAAAGAGTTAGGGACAGCTGCTTGTTCTGTCATGAACAGGTTGCCAACCCCACAGGTGCTTTGGAGAACCTAAGAGCCAAAGCTCAAGTCCTGCTAAGAACTCCCCTTGTTTGTTACAAGGCGCTGGTGGAGACTTTTGAGTATTTTGAGGTCCTTCTCATAGAGTTGCATCTTCAGATGAGTCGGGGCAGGCACATGTTAGACATCAGAAAGCAACCAGCTCCAGAACAGGGATAAAGAGCAGTAAGGCAACATATAGTCTTGTCAGGGCCAGCGTAGAGAACCTAGGCTTTCTCTCCATGGAAAATTATCAGGAAAACTCTGTATCAAAGAGTACAACTACATTAACAAACTTTGAACTTAGGTTGTGTTTGAGAGATGTTAAGAGTTAATAGAGAATGTATATAGGTTTAATGTTAAAACTGGTATTCCATGAGTCTGTAACACAAGAAGACTTTTTTGGCTCCTTATGCCAAAGACAATGTAAATCAAAGTATTTTGCTGAACCATTATTTTCTATGATAAAACTGTTTTGATTAATATTCTGCAGCAATATTTTTCATCAAATATAGTGAAAGATATATATATATTTAAAGAAATATACTTATTTATTTTAAATGTCTTAGATTGCCATACTGTCCATAATTTAGGAGGTGAATCGTGGGGATAAACATCACTTCAGACACCTCCAGTGCCTACACGCTCTTATTTGAGTCTTGTCAGTTGACCTGAGGGTAACATGAAGACATGAGGCTAATTTGCTCCTCAAAGCATGACCTCCTATGGACTGGAACAGGGTGCTAAAAAAGAATCATAGTAAGTAATGTTTTTACATTTCACCTTGATAAACTCCTATTTAGATGTAGAAGAGAGAGATTTTGAAAAACAGCCTCTGCCACGTTTAGGACACCAGATGCCACACTGGAAAATTGCCTGAATTCCAATGAAGAGGAAGGCCATTTCATCAAGTGAATGAGGACAGAATTACAGAGAAAATAATCTGTAAGCATTTTATTGAATTGTGATAGACAAACAGAGTGTGGAAATTGGATTTTCCTAAACCTGCTGTACTTGAATTTGTAACTTTTAACATTCTTTCAGTATATTTGTTGAAAAATATTGCTGCAAAATATTAATCAAAGCAGATTTATGACAGAAAATACTTGTTCAGGAAAACACTTTTGGGTGGATTTGCAGAACAAATATATTCCACACAAGAAGGTTTCTCCAAAATAAAAAAAGATATTTCAGGAAAAAACTATGTACTATACATTCTAAGCAAGTATTTACATTTTCTTTTTTCATTACTGTTTTACATTGTCTTTTGACATATTAATAATGGCACATAATCTGACACTCTACAGGGTAAGAGATTATATTATAAGCAAATGAAAAAAATAATATACTCTCCAAAATATTGCAGAAATGAATAATTTTGGTCACACGTAGGATAGTCAAAGGGAAATTCTGACAATTGATCCATGTTCAACAGGATGGAGAGGTGCCTTTCAGGAAATCTTTATGGACAGAGAAGGGAGATGTTCAGCAACCCAGATCTTTTGTTTTCCTGTCTCCCTTCCAGTGAAGAAAATAGAAATGCAGGAATGCTTAGTATTTGGAGATTTTTACTTTCAGCAGGTGGAGCCAAGTTATACTAAAAAAGCAATAATTCATGTTCGTGTTTCTTCTGTTTTCCAGAAAGCTGTTTTTCAAAATGGATTTTCTTACAGCTACAGCACCACTAATGTCAGATAAGCCCTTTTATTCAGAAGCCGAATATTTTTTTCCCTAAATTTAATTTTTTTTTTTCATAGCACAGAAAATACATCATAGGACTATTTTTACTTTCTATTGCTTTCAATGGCATAACTCAACATGGGAGAGACACGTGCCTACTTACTTACCATGCATCTTACTTACAGGATCTCAGAACTTTCAGAAAATTGGCAAGTGGTCTTGACTTCTGTAGTTTCACATAGTAAAACGCTCACATTCCCAATGTTAAATAGATCCCATATGACAACCGAGAAAAAAAAAGAAATAGAAGTATGATGCAGGAATTCAAAATTTGGATCAACTAACTTGGTAGAATCTTATTTATGGTGCAGCTCTTGTGTCACTGTAAAGGATTATTTAGGACATTGCTGTTAGTATGCTTCTAAGTAAAATCTCATACATGTTTAAAAAAAGCTCTTTAGTCTGCAAAAGATAAATAGCATTTAGTTGGAGAGATAATAGCTTTGGCTTAGTGAGGAAATGAGGGTTAATTAAAATGAACAAAAAATTGTTCAAAAACATTCCCACATAAAGAAAAGATTCTAGCAGCAATGTTTATAGACAACATGGGCATGCAACTGATTTTTTAAATAGTTACAGCCAGTAAAACATGCAACTTACAGCCTTTTACTTGGCAAAAGTGTCATTCACCTTTAAAAATCCAACAGTGTAGTATAAACATAATGATCAAAAAGTTTGCAACTGTGATAACAACTATGGAGTGATTGAATTATTTCCTACATATAAAACACTTGATCTTGCAAATTGGAGCTGAAGATGTAAACAGCTTTAGAGAACCACCTCATACCTACTAAAAGTTTTCCTGTGGTTCAACACCATCCTTAGAATGGGACCACAGCTAAGTAGTAACAGCAGTTTATTAGGGTGACCCATCCAGCTCCAGGACAAGTCAGAACTAAATATCAATCCTATTGGCCTTATTCTCACATTAATACTACATGAGCAAACACAGAAATGAAAGAATATTTCTCTTGTAGAATAGGGTAAAGGGGGACAAAGAATGTATCTTCTGAGGAATAAGCAAAATACTCAGGTTGGTGGGAAAATGAAGACCACTTACCTCTAAGATATTTAAAAAGGGGAAAAAAAAATCCTAATAAAGATTTGTTTAGCAAGACTGCAGCAGAAGAAAGAGATCTCTCTCTTTTAGCTACATTGAGTCAAATATGGTTATTATATGCAAAAGTGTACAAACTAGCACACTGTGCAGCTACAGGCTCAACATGGGTTGCTTCTCTCTTGTCAATCTCAAAATGCACCCACTGCATCACATAACTTTTCCATATTTGGAAGGCATGTTCATCTCAGGCCATGGAAAAATGATAGAAAAGACATTAGGATTTTTATCTTCATTTTCACTGAAATTAATTAATATAGACTCTACTAAATATCTAAATTATTACTGGTGAATTATTTTAGTGTTAATATGTGTTTGATTAATTTGTTTTACCTACTTATCTTTACATGTGAGTTGTGATTACTATGTATGAATCAATCTCTTTTGAATATGCACTTCCAATGCACTAAGTGGATGCAGTAAGTCACTGTGAACAGCATCGCTTTTGGGGGCATTCTTTCATAATGAGTTGTAAAAGTTTTGAAATTGGTTTTCTTACCATTATTTTTTATCATCCAGCTTTCTGTCTCTCCCAACTTCCCACTTACAGATTCCTTTGGTCTGATAAAGGCAAATTTATTTGGTAACAGTCTTCAGATTGATGATAAGGCTTGTTTTGTACAAGATGACTCATTTCAGCATAATGCTTTTAATTAACATCTCTGGTTCTTTGGGGAGAAAAAAAGCAAATGTGAATCTGCCTTAGAGTTCATGTACATTTTGTTTAATCAGGATCTTTTGGCAGGAAAGAGAAATGCAATCAAATTGTTAGTGGGCTGTATACACTTTAGGCTATACAGAATAATGATAAATCTTTCACACAACGTATAAAGTTGCTGTAAAGTACTTTGCATTATTTTACTTTTTAATAGACTCTGGCTTTCACGAGACATTTCACATTTTCTTCATTTGTGTTGTGCCTCAGTTTATCTGAAATCCAACCTTCAGTCTGTAAAGGTGTATGGAAAATCATAACATTGAATACTTTTATATGCACAATTAACAATTTTTTAATTAACAAAACTAGATTTCTACTAAAGGGGTGGGTTGTAGAGGATGATATCAACAAAATAATTCACAATAGATTTAATGCATGAACTCACTGTCAAGATGCACATTTTCAAATCATCTCAAAAAACCCCGGAAGGTAACAGTTGAATGTGCTAAGGCTAGTGCTATATTAGCAAGACCATGGGCTCTGATGGGATGGATGCACCCGTGAGTACTGAGGGAGCTGGCAGATGTCATTGCAAGGCCACTCACTATTATCTCTGAATGATCATAGCAACTGGGAGAGGTGCCTGAATACCGGGGAAAGCAAATGCTCATCCTATCTTCAAGCAGGGCAGGAAGGAGGGCCCAGCAGACTAACTACAGACCAGTCAGCCTCACCTCAATCCCTGGGAAGTAGACAGAACAACTAATTCTGGAAACCATTTCCAGGCACATGAAGGACGGGAAAGCCATCAATAGTAGTCGGCATGGATTCACAAAAGGGAAGTCATGCTTGACCAACTTGATAAACTTCAGTGATGAAATGACTAGCCTAGTAGATGAGGAGAGAACAGTGGATATTTTCTACCTTGACTTCAATAAGGTTTTTATAGAATGGTTTGGGTTGGAAGGGATCTTTAAAGATCATCTAGTTCCAACCCCTTTGCCATGGGCAGGGATGCCTTGCACTAGATCAGTTTGCTCAAAGCCCCATCCAACTGACCTTGAATGTTTCCAGGGATGGGGCATCCACAAGTTCTCTGGGCAACTGATTCCAGTGTTTCACCACCCTCATTGTAAAAAATTTCTTCCTTATGTCCAGTCTAAACGTACCCTCTTCCAGTTTAAAACTATTGCCCCTTGTCCTGCCACTACAGGCCCTGGTAAAGAGTCTCTGTCTTTCTTCTAAGCCTCCTTTAAGTATTGAAAGGCCACAATAAGGTCTTCCCGGAGCCTTCTCCTCTCCAGACTGAACAACCACAACTCTCTCAGCCTTTTGTCACAGGAGAGGTGTTCCAGCCCTCTGACCATTTTCATGGCCCTCCTCTGGACCTGCTCTAACAGGTCCATTTCTTTCTTGTGCTGGGGACCCCAGAGCTGGACACACTACTCCAGGTGGTGTCTCATGAGAGCAGAGTAGTGGGGGAGAATCACCTCCCTCGACCTGCTGGCCATGCTTCTTTTTATGCTGCCCAGGATATGATTGGCTTTCTGCCCTGCAACAGCACATTGCCAGCTTATATCCAATTTTTTGTCCACCAGTATCCCCAAGTCCTTCTCTGCAGGGCTACTCTCAGTCCATTCGTCCCCCAGTCTGTACTGATATCGGGGATTGCCCCTGACCCAGGTATAGAATCTTGCACTTGGCCTTGTTGAACTTCAAAAGGTTCGCATGGGCCCACGCTTCAAGCTTGTCAAGGTCCTGGATGACATCCCTCCCATCTAGTGAATCAACTGCACCACTCAGCTTGGTATCATTGGCAAACTTGCTGAGGGTGTGCTCAATCCTATTACATATGTCATCAATTAAAATACTAAATAGCATTGGTCCCAGCACAGCCCCTTGAGGGACACCACTCATTATTGGTTTCCATTTGGACACTAACCGTTGACTGTAACTCTTTGGATGCGACCATCCCACCAGTTCCTTATCCATCCATCCATCTCTCTCCAATTTAGAGACAAGAATGTTGTGGGGGACTGTGTCAACACTGCCTCCCATAAGATCCTCATAGAGAAGCTGCTGAAGTACCGGCTTGATGAGCAGGCAGTGAGGTGGATTGAAAACTGTCTGAAAGTCCAGACCCAGTCAGTGGTGATCAGTGACAGTAGCAGTGTATCCCAGGGGACAATACTGGGTCCAATCCTGTTCAACATCTTCATCAATACTCTGGGGGCAGTGCGTACTCTCTGCAAATTTGCTGATGATACAAAATGGGGAGGAGTGGCTGATACACCAGAGAGTCATGCTGCCAGCCAGAGGAACCTCAACAGGCTGGAGAAATGGGCTGACAGGAACCTCCTAAAGTTCAACAAGGAGATGTGCAAAATCCTGCTCCTGTGGAGGAACAGCCCCATACACCAGTATATGTTGGGAGCTGCTCAGCTGGAAAGCAACTTTGCAGAAAAAGACCTGGGGACCCTGGCAGGCACCGAGTTGAACATGAGCCAGCAATATGCTCTTGCTGCAAAGAAGGCTAACAATGTCCTGGGCTGCATTAAGAGGAGTGTGGCCAGCAGGTCAAGGAGGTGATTCTTCTCCTCTCGTCGGCACTGGTGAGGCCACAGGTGGAGTACTGGGTCCAGCTGTGGGCTCCTCAGTACAAAGGAGAAATGGAGCTTCTGGAGAGAGTCCAGTGAAGGGCCACCACTAAGATGACTAAGGGAATGGAGCATTTCTGTTCTGGGGAAAGGCTGCAAGAGCTGGGACTGTAGCCTAGAGAAGGCCTACGAGGATCTTATCAATGTGTGCAAATACCTGAGGGGTATTTGTATAAAGAAGATGAAGCCAGGCTTTTTCTAGTGGTGCCCAGTGATAAGACAAGAGACAATGGGCACAAACTGAAACACAGAAGGTTCTGTCGGAACATAAGGAGAAATGTTTTTACCGTGAGCATGACTGAGCAGTGGCACAGGTTGCCCAGGGAGGTTGTGGAGTCTCCATCCTTGGAGATATTCAAAAGCCGTCTGGACATTGTCTTGGGGAACTTTAGGCACTAGGTGGCCCTGCTTGAGCAGAGGGGTTGGACAAGGTGACCTCCAGAGGTTCCCTCCAGCCTCAACCATTCTTTGATTCTGTGAACAACAAATTCAGAGCAGTATGATCAAATCAGGATTTGGAAACAGCTGGTACAAAGGTCCCTGTATCTGTGCTACACACAGTTTGAGGGTTTAAGTTCAGAAATAGATTTAGTTTTTTTCCCCACACCAGACACCTCACCAGGCATGTGGCTTGCAACCACTTGAAGGACCAGTCATCATCTCAGATCCTTATGTTTTCTCACAGACTTGAGAACATTTGATGTGCACTCAAGAAGTCTCTAGTTTAACTTGCTCCAGAAGGAATCCAGTTGACACGAACCAAAATTACTACAATGTGAAGCAAGATAAGGTGCATTAAGTGAAAATAACCAAGGAATTTGATTAAAAATTTAAGTACAGCTGTTGTTAAAAATAATAATAAAAAAAGAGTAATATAGACACAGTCAGTGAGCACCTCCTAACAAAGAATACATCAAAAGAGTAGTGGAAAGGACTGTTGCTTTTGTATTTTCTTCCGTGTACAGGATTTGCCTTTATTAAAAAGGATCTTGGAGACAAAAAGTAAATGAACAAAGAATTTCTTGTCTTATCAGTTATTCTTCATCCCTTGCTCCACAATGGGAACAAAATCAAAACAAAACAACTTTTTTGTCTCTTTTGCTTCTTTACAAAATTCAGCTCACTTTTTTTTTTCCCTTCCAAATATGTTGCTGTAGTGAAAAGAGAACTTCCTAGCATTGATATAGTTATAATGGTAATTTTTTTATGTTACATTTTAGCTCCTGCATTGGAAAAAATAAAAAGATACTCAGGTGAGTTGTATTAAAATAGATTTCTTTTTTTTTAACCTAAGGCTGTTACTAGTATAAAGATTTTTTTCTTTTTATATGAGATTAAATCACACTCATATCGCACAGGTCTACCAACTCTACTTTATAATGTAGACCAAGTGTAAGTTTACCAAAGTGAGTTTAGTGGCTAAACACCATATTTGAAAACCCTGTGTCTCCAGTCACAAAATGCAATAGAGAGTGATGCATTAGAGGAATGGATGATCCTACACACTTAGACATTGCATCTGGATTTGGCCTTAATGCAGACAGGACTTCAGTCTATTCTTCAGTGTCTCTGCTAAAGGCACTGCTGGAGAATGAGAAAGTGTCTATGAAACTAATTTTGTTTTTAAAGTTTGTTTTCTCTTTCTGTGCTTTTTGAACTGTTTTACTGGGTTCCACAGTGTTTACTTGCTTGTAGTCTCACTGAAGTTAGTCAAATATTAGTTCCAACTCCACATTACGTGTTTAAAGAAAAAAGAACTTTCAAAGTATTTGATTATGCTGCAAGGGCTTAGAGCTATGAGGAAAGTGAAAAGAATTAATAATTAATTTTAAAAAGATTTCAAAATGTCTTTTTTTTTTTTTTTTTTTTTTTTTCTTCTTGCTAGCACATATTGGAATGTGTTTCTACTATTTCAAGGGCACGAGAGCAGTATGGACAACTGATTAAAAAAAGCGCTCTTCCATCCAGAAAAAAAATGTTGTCGTGAGAAGATATAAATTGGACTATTTATTAGAGAAATTAGTTCTGTATTTTAAGGTAACAAAGATTCCTTCTCAGGGAGCTGAGCATAACATAATTGTATCAATGCATGAGAATATGCTCTTCATCCAATGGAGTTCCTATTCTGCCACCACAAAGGAATTATTCTTTTAAGAGATTCAAAGTCACAGCTTTTCCCACTTCTCTCTTAGAAGCATTTTTTTTCATACTTGCCAGAGGAATAGCTGCCTCTCCAATGTAACATTGGAATAGCCAAAAGAACACAGCCACACTCTGAAGCCTGACATGAAATCCTGTAAAAGTCTTGAGTGATTTCTTGATTTCTAATTAAACTGGGCACATCTCTGAATCCTACAAAATTCCATTATTTGGAATTTTAAGTCAGAACACACTGTCTTGAAAGCCAGCATGCCCAAAACTGAAAGGACTGAAACCGGAGAAGTCTTTCACGAATTACGGTTGAAGTTTTATGTTTGGAATAAATCCTTATAAGCAGTGAAGTTTATTGGTTTCAAGTTTTGCCACATATTCTGCAACAGTTTTATTTTTGCCTTGATACCCAAACAGTTCTGTTGCCACATGCATGATTGTGTAAAGCATGTTAATGTGCTGACGACATTTATCAACAGTTTAGCTATCATCTATATTTGAATGGAACTGAATTTTATCGACCTGGAAATGAGCATCCTAGGAACATCCATTCTTCAGATCAAACACTGTGCAAGAATTATATCTTACTGTAAAATATGCCAATTAAAACTTAATACACAATTACAGTACATATAATTTTAACTGCAGTATTTCATTACATGATATTTGCAAAATAGTTTGAATTATTTGGCTGATTTTTTAATCACTAACCTCAAATCTTTAGAATTAGACAAGTTGGAACAACAATTGAAGTGATGAAACAGAAAGATCCAGATTTAGAATACTAACACTACAATTCTGACATGAATTCTGATAAATAATACTTGAGTACCACAAGTAAAACATTCTGATATTTGAGTTACATGTGGAAAATATC
This sequence comes from Platalea leucorodia, assembly GCF_965183815.1. Classification (NCBI taxonomy): domain Eukaryota; kingdom Metazoa; phylum Chordata; class Aves; order Pelecaniformes; family Threskiornithidae; genus Platalea; species Platalea leucorodia. The sequence goes on from NC_138824.1 coordinate 105,648,305, forward strand.
AAATCTACCTTTCTTTCCTCTTCATCAACCTGCTCTTAGATGCAGCATTAATGAAGATGCCTTGTTATATTGACAGATAACAGAAAGCATGACATTTTCTCTTTCTCAGGGCTTAATGACATATGTGCTTTAAAAAAAATCAGTGGTATAGCAAAACCCTATGAAGATGATGAGAGTCTATCATTCTTCAGTTCAGAGGTCCTCACTTTTTTCACGACTGACATTATGTTTAACAGATCAGTCTTTTAACAGGGTTCCTTCCCAAAGTGAAAATGGTATTTAAATAATACTTCTGTACAATTTTTACCACAAAAAGGATCTTTGAGACTACATGCATACTTAAGACAGTTATTTATGAGTGAATTTTTCAGAATACTTAAATAAATGTGAGTGCCGCAAGATTGCTATTTCTGTAAATGTTTCACCAGAACACACAAAATCTTGATTTATATCCTGCCCACACAGCAGGCACTTTATGCTTATGTTTTCATATTTATTATTACTATTATTTTTTACTAAAACAGCTTCTGAGGACTGAGGCCACAAGACCTGAATTCTGATGTAACTCTGTGGTTGTTTACTCTGTGCATTAGGCAAATGAAGCTGTCCGGTTGCTGCTGTGTACAGTTTTATTTAACTTAAATTAAAGGAAGAGATTAGAGCTTGTTTCCACTATCAGACTGATTTGTAATTAAGTATAAAACTATATATACAGTATTTATGATACTCTATAGGAAAAAAATTGAAAAAATTCCCTATAACAAGAAAGCATCTATAGGATCTACTTTGGGTAGGTCTGATAGGAGAGGATAAGGATACATTGGAAATATTCTGTAATTTATATTGTCTGCCACTGAAACAGAAACAAATCAGTAGCATATTAAAAATATATATGTATAATAATAAAATACAAAAAAATAAATCAATTGTCTTTTACCTTGTTCCACTGAAGTGTCTTACAAATGATATTTTAATAGGTTCCATTCATGTCGTACTTGGTTTCTTCCATAGCTATAGTGCAGCATCAGCTTCAAATACACATTTCTTATTAAGACCATGCTGCAATCCAGAAATGTGTAATATATATTGTAAGACTGTAAACACTGCTCCACTTCCTCCATTCTAAATATATAACCATTGTCAGCTGGTGAGCTCAGCTTGTGGTCTTCATCCTCCCAGAAGAGACCTGGCCATGGTTTCCACTATGGGTCAAGAGCCATCACCAGAAGGGATGTGGCAACCCAGACGGAGCTCCCACAGAAACATGCAGCCACCCAGGTCTCTGGCTGCAGGGAGTATCAGGGAGTGTGAGAGGGAGATAGACTGGTGGAGTCACTCCCTACAACTCCCTAGTTGTCTCCCTACTCCCGAGACAAATGCACCAGATTATAGAAACATCAAGAGAAGCAGAGGCTCCCCTACCCTCTTGCCACCAGGCAGAAGGAGGGGACCTAAGAAACAGAGGGCAATGGAAACAGATTCCTGCTTGGCGCAGCAGGCAAATCCTCTCCTGGCCTACCTCACCTTCCCAGGTGCCCTTACACAATAGGTATGAGGCTCTGGAACTTGAAATCCAGGAGGATGATGATGCAGACAAAGATCAATCCAGGGGGTTGACTAGGGTGAGCCAGTCAACCCCATGCATTACAATTGCTGCTGGTAAGAAAAAATGAAGGGTAACTGTCATAGGCGACTCCCTTCTGAAGGGAACAGAGGGCCCAATAGATATGCCGACTGGACCCATCCCACAGGAAAGTCTGCTGCCTCCCTGGGGCCCAGGTCAGAGACATTACTAAGAAGTTCCCTAGGCTGGTACAACCATCCGATTATTACCCGCTATTGATTGTTCAGGTTGGCAGTGATGAGGTAGCCGAGAGAAGTCCAAAGATGATCAAAAGGGATTTCAGAGAACTGGGGCTATTGCTTGTAGGATCAGGATCACAGGCAGTGTTTTCCTCCATCCCTTCAGTAGCAGGGAGGAATACAGAAGGGAACAGGAAGACCCACCTCATTAACACATGGCTCAGAGCCTGGTGCTAGCAGTGGAATTTTGAGTTTTTCAATCATGGTGCAGTTTACATGGCACCAGGCCTGCTGGTGACAGATGGGGTTCACCTGCCTCAAAGGGGGAAAAGGATTCTAGCTCAGGAGTTAGCAGGCCTCATTGAACGAGCTTTAAACTAGATTCAAAGAGGGAAGGAGATAAAACCAGGCTTGCTAGAGATGAGCCTAGGGGTGGCATGCCTGTGTTGGAGACAAGATCAATAGCCCAACTGAAGTGCATTTACATCAATGCACACAGCATGGGCAATAAGCAGGAGGAGCTGGAAGCCATTGCACGGCAGGAAAACTATGACATAGTCGCTATCACGGAAACATGGTGGGATAACTCTCATGACTGGAGTGCCACAACGGATGGCTATAAGCTCTTCAGAAGGGATAGGCAAGGAAGAAGAGGTGGTGGGGTAGCTCTGTATCTTAGAGAGTGTTTTGATTATACGGAGCTCAATGATAGTAATGATACGGTTCGAGTGCTTCTGGGTAAAGATCAGGGGGAAGGCCAACAAGGCAGATATCCTGGTAGGAGCCTGTTACAGACCACCCAACCAAGATGAAGAAACAGATGAAGCATTCTACAAGCAGAAGGCTGAAGTCTCACGATTGCTAGCCCTTGTTCTCGTGGGAGACTTCAACTTACCAGGTCTCTGCTGGAAATAAATACAACACAGCAGAGAGGAAACAGTCTAGGAGGTTCCTGGAGTGTGTGGAAGGTGACTTCCTGACACAGCTGGTAAGTGAGGCAACCAGGGAAGGTGCCCCACCGGACCTGCTGTTCATGAACAGAGAAGGCCTGGTGGGTGATGTGGTGGTCAGAGGCTGACTTGGGCACAGTGACCATGAAATGATAAAAGAGTTTTTGATTCTTGGAGAAGTAAGGAGGGGGGTCAGCAAAACCACTAGCCTGGACTTTAGAAAGGCAGACTTTGGCCTGTTTAGGAGTCTGGTTGAGAGAGTCCCTTGGGAGGCAGTCCCGAAGGGCAAAGGAGTCCAGGAAGGCTGGATGTTTTTCAAGAAGGAAGCCTTAAAGGTGCAGGAGCAGGCTGTCCCCCTGTGCCGAAAGATGAGCAGGTGGGGAAGAAGACCAGCCTGTCTGAACAGAGAGCTTTGGCTGGAACTCAGGAAAAAAAAGAGAGCTGACCATCTTTGGAAGAAGGGGCAGGCAACTCAGGAGAACTACAAGGATGTTGTGAGGTTATGCAGGGAGAAAATCAGAAGGGCAAAAGCCTAGCTAGAACTTAAACTGGCCACTGCAGTTAAAGCTAACAAAAAATGTTTTTACAAATATGTCAGCGACAAAAGGAGGGCCAAGGAGAATCTCCCTCCTTTATTGAATGCGGAGGGAAACATCGCCACAAAGGATGAGGAGAAGGCTGAGGTACTCAATGCCTTCTTTGCCTCAGACTTTAATAGTCAGACAAGTTATCCTCAGGGTATTCAGCCCCCTGAGCTGGGAGATGGAGATGGGAAGCAGAATGAAGCCCCAATAATTGAAGAGGTAACAGTTAGCAACCTGCTACTCCACTTAGATGCCCACAAGTCTATGGGGCCAGATGCGATCCACCTGAGGATACTGAGGGAGGAGCTCAGTATTGAGGCCAGTTCTGATCAATATCATGATCGATGATCTTGATGAGAGGATTGAGTGCACCCTCAGTAAGTTTGCAGATGACACCAAGTTGGGTGGAAGTGTTGATCTGCTGGAGGGTAGGAAGGCCCTACAGAGGGAACTGGTCAGGCTGGACCAATGGGCCGAGGCCAACTGTATGAGGTTCAACAAGGCTAAGTGCCAGGTCCTGCACTTGGATCACAACAACCCCATGCAACACTACAGGCTTGGGGAGGAGTGGCTGCAGAGCTGCTTGGTGGAAAAGGGCCTGGGGGTGCTGGTCGATAGCCAGCTGAATATGAGCCAGCAGTGTGCCCAGGTGGCCAAGAGGGCCAATGGCATCCTGGCTTGCATCAGGAATAGTGTGGCCAGCAGGACCAGGGAGGTGATAGTGCCCCTGTACGCAGCACTGGTGAGGCCGCACCTCGAGTACTGTGTTCAGTTTTGGGCCCCTCACTACAAGAAAGACATTGAGGTGCTGGAGAGAAGGGCAGTGAAGCTGGTGAAGGGTCTGGAGAACAAGTCTTATGAGGAGCGGCTGAGGGAGCTGGGGTTGTTTAGTCTGGAGAAGAGGAGGCTGAGGGGAGAGCTTATTGCTCTCTCCAACTACCTGAAAGGAGGTTGTAGCGAGGTAGTTGTCAGTCTCTTCTCCCTAGTAACAAGTGATAGGACAAGAGGAAATGGGCTCAAGTTGTGCCAGGGGAGATTTACATTAGATATTAGGAAAAATTTCTTCACGGAGGGAGTGGTTAGGCATTGGAACAGACTGCCCAGGGAAGTGGTGCAATCACAGTCCCTGGAAGTGTTCAAAAAACATGTGGATGTGGTGCTTAGGGACGTGTTTTCAAGGTGGACTTGGCAGTTAGGTTAACAGTTGGACTCGATGATCTCAGAGGTCTTTTCCAACCTTAATGATTCTATGATTCTATGATATCACTTACAATATAATTCAAAATATTAAACATTACTCCAATTAAGTAAAGAACATTTTTAGCCATAAACCAACACTGTGTTATAGTATTTATGAACAAGCATGTATTAATTACTGTAGCCACAAGCCTGTAGTAATATGAATTCTAACCCTTAAGAAAGATCATAACTCTATACTAGTCCAAGTTAAATAAAAAACCAGTTCATTACTATAGCAACTTCTGAAATACATGAAATGCAAACCTATAGGAAAACTGTTAACAGTTTCACTGCTGGGAACACAAGTTTCTGAAGGTTTCTGAAGATGTTTCTCCATATAATTTTCCTTTTCACCAGTCTTCCTCAACTTTTGTGACAGAAAAAACCCTGAAACATGAGTGAAACAACTCCTTTTTGGGATTGTTTTGGTTTGGTTTTGTTGTTGGTTTTTTTAATATATTATTTTTTAACATTCTTCTTTTTTCTTTTGAACATGGTTGTTTGCAGGTTGTATGCATTCAAAACTGGGAAGATTACAACTGCCAATTGTTACCCTGATTCAAAATAATACAGAACAGGACCTAAGTTCAGAAAAAGATATGAAAACCAGAAAACAAGTAAAAAGAAAATCAGTGCAGGATGAAGAGCAGGTATGAACTGCCATCATCAAAAGTCAATGTACCACAAGGATTCCCATCAATCAAGTGTCTGCTCCCTAACAATACTCAACAGTTTCCTTATTAGTTTATACATTCCTACTTGAGGAATGTATAAATAAATCTAAGTATTTTTATACTTTCTCTAAAGAGATTGGTACCATTCTAGCATAAACAATTTCTGTGCCTGTAGACAGGACACAAATGTTACATATTCTCCAGCAACTATAATTTGTTAACTCTCTTCCATATGAAGCAAGACATGTGCTATACATTTAACTGTGTTCTGTGTCTGGAGCCCAGGCGACAGAAATATGCGATTCCTACAGGCAATAAACTTGGCCACTAGTGTTGCTGAACGCATTTGTCAATTGCACAAGTGTGAAAAGTGAAAGAATGGGGGGGGAAAAGCAATTCATTGTCACTAACTCTCAGTTAAGAGGTTATACAATGTGTGCTGAACTTAATGGGAGTTAAGACAGGTCATCTCCAGTTGCTTTTTGGCTTCCTAGAAGTCACGTCCTAGTTGGCAGTACTACAGGCAATGAGCATGGGAAGCTACAGGGACAGGATTGTTATTCTTAAGTCAAAAGTGCAGGAAGTGTCACAAAGACTTCTCGCTACCATAAACGTTAATGTGATGGGGAGAGAAAAGCAAGAACAAGAGATATTGTTTGAAGCACAGACACTTCTGTAATTCCAATATTGCCACTCTATAATCTGGACAAGGCTTAACATCGCAGCATTTCTTTTGTAATAGTCTTTGCATGTATCTTCTCTTAGAGAACAATATAATAAACAATATCCATTACAAAGGCAGTGAACCACTTATATTAAGATAGCAGCTCAAATATGCCTTCAACAGAAAGATATTTATATCAATGATAGCTATAAACTATATGGTTGGGGGGGTGTTTGGTTTTTTTCCTCCTATTTCTCTACTTTTTTTTTTTCTTTTCCAATGTTGCAATGTATAAAAGGGAGGGGAAAGAAAAAAGAACAAAAAAATTAACAAAGCAAAGGTACTGAGAATATAATCAAAGGGTTTTTCCTCCATATTTACTTGTTCATTAGCCTGGGGACATGCCACTTAGCATGCAAGCAGCCAAAAACATGTGAGTCCTCTACTTTGTGCTTAGTAACCTAATTCAGCTACATATAGGCATATGTTTTGTACCTTTCTGCCCCTTTGTTATTCAAAGAAATACAAGAAGAAAGAACATGTTTCATTATCTCATTACTACACTACACACCACTTATATCTTATATCTTATATCTAGCATATACAGGGTATAATCCCAAAATAAAGCTCTAAAATGGCAAAGTATAAATGCCAGCTAAATGTTGGTTGAATTGTAATATTTATCTATTCATTTTTTGTGACTATAATATCCATCATGTAACTATAGTAACAAAGTTTGTCACTCTCCTGTACAAAAATATAACTTTTGATGAATGATTTACAAAGGAAAGCAACTAAGCAGAAGATCAAAAACATCATTAAAGCCTCAGGCATATGACAATCCAAACAAAAACATATTGGTTGCAGCCCTGTTTGCCTTTCAAAGCAGCAGAGTTTGTGCTTTCTGCTTTTGAATATTCAAAATAAACTTCCTGAGTTTTTGATCTAGAAAAGAGAATTTCTATTTAGAAACAGGGGAAAGAAGTGCCTTCTTGGTCATCTTGTCTTGGCGGGATGGGGCTGAGCCCAGGAGGGGAGTCAGGGTTACCCAGGTGCAGGCAGGGCCCTGCCCTCACTCTCCAGCCCGAGCATGGTGGGCAGAGCTAGGGGAAGCAGCAGGGCCTGTCAGTAGCCTTGGATGCCTCAAAGACATGGGCTGGGGCCATGGACGCAAGGCACTAGTGTGGGTCCACATCCCACTGGGACCAAGTCTAGGCATGGGCTGTTGATAAGGCTGAAGTTGACATGGGGCTCTTGGGTCCTGGAGAGGGTGGGCTGGGGGCAGTGAGGGCAGGGCAGAGCAGGGCAGGGCTGCCTGTGCCCCCCAGGCCCTGCCACACTTACTGTTATTACTCAGAGAAATTAATCTCTAACAAATAAGAGAACCACCTGGGTGGCAGGTCCAGAGCAAGAACTGTTTGAGGAGGGAGGCTGGACAGCAGCACACAGGCTGTGAATACACTCATTGTTTTTGCAAAAAAAACAAAACAAAACAAAACAAAACAAAGCAGAAGAAAGATGGAACACGTAAAGATTTACACCAAAACAAGTTATTGTTTCTGAGAACACAACAATTTCAGAAAATCCTTTAGGCAGCAACTAGACAAAGCAGAGTTCTTGACTTAGTTAACCATTTGTAGTATAGGGAAGGAAAATTGACCTGCATAATCATGATAAATCTTGCAAACTGAAGTAGTTAATCAAACAGTGTTTTTCATGTCAACAGTAGATGCCCCATAAATCAATAATGTGAAAGGGCAAAATGCTGCACAGGCAGTGAGGAGTAAGCAAAAAAGTGTAAGAAACAGCCCTGTGAGCACCAACGTGAGAGAAGGCGCCCCAGCAGAGATTTCCCTGCAGCCCTGGGACAGACCACGCTGGAGCAGGTATCCACACTGCAACCCACAGAGGACCCCACACCAGAGCAGATGGATATGCTCTGAAGGAAGCTGCAGCCCCCGCACTGGAGCAGGTTTAACCTGAAGGACTGCAGCCCATGAGAAGGACTCACGCTGGAGCAGGGGAAAAGTGTGAGGAGGAAGGAGCAGTAAAGAGAAGCTGCCATGGACTGACCACAACCCCCGTTCCCCATCCTCCCTGTGCTGCTTGATGTGGGGGGTGTAGAAGAGTTGGGAATGAAGTTGAGCCTGGGAAGAAGGGAAGGCGGAGGGCAAAGTGTTTTTAATTTTGTGTTTGTTTCTCACCATCCTATTTGTAATCAGCAATAAATTCAATTACCTTTCCCCAGGTTGAGTCAGTTTTGCTACTGACAGTAACTGGTAAGTGATCTTACTGTCTTTATCTTGACCCATGACCTTTTCCATCTTAGTTCCTCCTCCCATCATTCCTGTTGAGGAGGGGGAGTGAGAAAGCAGTTGGGTGGGCATCTGGGAGCTGGCCAAGGTCAACCCACCACAATATTACATGTGAATCTGGAGGAACTAATCACGACCTGTAAAAATATCCTAATCCCAGTTCAGGTATAATTCAAACATGAGCTACTTCTACCAATGATTTCTGTTTTTCCACCAAAAGGACAGCCCAGCTGATCCTTGATGTATTCCCTCTGCTGCTCTCTGTACCAACATTAGCATTCACAAAGCTCTCTGAAAACATAGACATGATCAGCCTGAAAACTAATCCCACAGTACAGGAGCAGGTTTCAACAGCTGCAAATTATTGATCCCTATTCAGTATTTAAATTCATGAGTATTTGTGTGTGAATCAGTTCTTCTAGAGTAAAATCCTTAAAATATCAAAAGCACAATTAAATGCACAACAATTGTCCACAGATAGACCTTACAGACTGTTTTGGAGAGGAGAAAACTTATCTTCTGTTTAAAAGCTGTTTGATATATAGGATTTGGATATACATCATATCTTTCAATAACTTTCTACAGACATACATAAAATGTTAGTTACTGTAATAAGTAGTAGACAGAGCTGATATGCAGCACACAAGAAATAATTTTATGGGAAAAATAGTCACTTCTGCTAAATGCAATACCATGTATCTTAACATGCATAGTCACTTTCAAAGGCAACTCCACTCCCATGAACTCTGGAATTTACTGGTTTTGGAAAGGCGGACAGAACAAAAGTAGTCATCAGCAAAGTTAATATGTTTTGTTTTGTATAAAAATCTGTTTGAAATCCACATGCAGATCTTCTCTATGTCCATTTCTTTATCCAAAACTGAACACTAACATGCATTTTAGAGGAGACAGGACTAAGACAGGGATAAAATAAATGCTACAGTATGCTGTCATAGGAAATTGCAGGAGTTCCGTAATGCTAGAGATGTTCAGATGAATATGGAGGAGACATTGCTTATGACTCAGAAGCCCTAAAATACTTGAGAGCTATTGTAGCTAAAATAGGGAACAAGGGTGAAAACACAGTCTTTCATAATGAATTGTCCAATTGTATTTCTCTCCATTATATCGTGACATAAATAGTGTATTAGTAGTACAGCATCAAGCCTGGAGCTGAATTGTACAACTATGTTTAAATAATTACCTTTTGATGCAAATCCTTAGTCTTGATATCATTGCTGTAATGCCACCCATTTCAAGGACAGGACACTTTTACAGAGAAATCTGCATCATGCTGGGAACAGGTTTCATTTAAATACAGCATAAAATTAAGCATCTAGAAACAAGGGGTACATATCATGCTTTGAGATGAGTAAGCATCTTCCAAACACCCTTAGTCTAAAAGCAGCCTAAGGATCCTGGTCCGTTAGCATTTCATCATGAATGTATACAATGTGCTTTAGCAAGAGAGCTAGCACAATTCTTCAGTTTGCAGATGGAAGAGGTAGAAAAAGTTTTGTCTAGGTAGGTATGAATACAGTTGATAAAATACCACATCTAGTTCTGAAGTTTTGTAGAGGGTGTTGGAAAAATACATACACTTTTTTAAAAGGCTGTAGATAATACTTTACAGCAAGGACCTTAAAAAACCCGAACTATTTAGACTATCAAAAAGGAAACTGATAGGTGACTAAAGCAGGTGGAAGTATTTCTCCAGGTAAAAAAGGTTAAGTACTAGGGGATACTTCCCTCTAGTGGAGAAGGAAAAAAAAAAAAAAAAAAAAAAAAAAAAATGGCACCAATGGAGTTCAATATAGTAAAAATCAAGATGAAAAAAAAAAGAAGACCAACATTTAACACCATTGAAGCAATCCAGGTTTCTGTAAATATGGCATGAGTGAAGAAAGTCTCTTGAAAATATATTTCAAAAGGTCTAAAAAAAAAAAAGGTTCAAAGTTCTGTAAACTTGGTAATATCTAAAAATATGGCATATACATAATGAACGACAGAATGGTACAAAAGGTTTTACTTGCACCCAGTAGGCATGACCTCCACAGTTTACTTCTGTATGAATAAATAATGAAATCTTCCTAAATTCAGAATAATAAAGCCTTTACACTAGGCCAGCTAACTAAGCCCATGGGCAAGATCTCTCATTTTTTCTTCCCGTTGGTAATGAAATATTTTATGGGTAAAACAACAGATTATATGAAAATACCCTCTTATCTTTCTCTTCTCTCTTTCCCTTATAGCTGCAGATAGAGACAGAGGAACAGTCTCTTTACTGCTTTCCCTCTCATGTTTTTCACTCAATATAAATTGTCCAAGAAAGTTATCAGCTAATATACTGCCCCAATGAAAGCTCAAATTTATGGCAAACATTTTCCTCTCACTGTAAGAAGAACCTCTATTATGATCTGCTTCTTATTAGTCTTCACATGTATCCTGTATTAAAAATCTAAAGACATCTTTAAAGAAAACATCAGGAAGCACTGCAGAACACATCATCATCAAAATTTATGTCTTAAGCAAGACATGACAGAAGTAGTCCTTGTGCCGTCTTCAAACTCCGGCAGGGCTTCCTCAGAGCTTCCTGAGGCCACAAAAAAAAAGCTCTGGCTTTATATCTATTGCTTTCTGTGCTGATTTGACTCCTGATATTCCGACCAGTAATGCTGTTAAAGATCACAGGCACGTGCTATTACTGGCCATAAGAAACCGTTAAATGAAATGTGCATAAATACTAATAGAAGTTACTTGCCCGAAGAACAGCTAGTTGCTATGAGGCTTGATTTCTGTTAGCTCAGTGGTTTTAGGAGTTGCAGCAGACTCTAAGCAGTCCCTCTGATCCCTAGATTATTTTCATGGTGGTTTGCTTGCTGTCCCTCTCAGAAATCTCTCTCGTCTCTGTACTATCCCACCCCCTCTGTCTGTCATCTGCCTTCCCCCTGTGCAATCTGGAAGTTATTTTTCCCCTGATGAGTTCAGTTCCACTCAGGTGAGAACAACTTCTCTTCTATTCATAGGATTCTCCATGATCAAATCAGCATTATTTTTTAAAAGGAATATAATAAACAAATATGAGGGATCTGGTGTTCTGTTTGACAGCAAGTTGAACATGAGCCAACAGTGTGTGTGCCCTGGCAGCCAGGAGGGCCAACCATGTCCTGGGGTGCATCAAGCACTGTGTTGCTAGCCGGTCAAGGGAGGGGATTGTCCTGCTCTACTCTGCACTGGTGCAGCCTCACCTTGAGTGCTGTGTGCAGTTTTGGGCGCCACAGTACAGAAAGGACACAACGCTACTAGAGAGTGTCCAGAGGAGAGCCACAAAGATGGTGAAGGGTTTAGAGGGGAAGCCATAGGAGGAGCGGCTGAAGTCACTTGGTCTGTTCAGCCTGGAGAAGAGGAGACTGAGGGGAGACCTCATCGCGGTCTACAGCTTCCTCACAAGGGGAAGAGGAGGGGCAGGTGCTGATCTCTTCTCCCTGGTGACCAATGATAGGACCTGAGGGAACGGCAGGAAGATAGCCAGGGGAGGTTTAGGTTGGAGATTAAGAAAAGGTTCTTCACCCAGAGGGTGGTGGAGCATTGGAACAAGCTGCCCTGGGAGGCAGTCATGACACCAAGCCTGACAACATTCAAGAAGCAATTGGACAATGCCCTCAGACATATGGTGTGATTTTTGGGGTTGTCCTGTGCAGGGACAGGAGTTGGACTCGATGATCCTTGTGGGTCCCTTCCAAATCAGGATATTCTATGATTCTATGAAATAAAATCCATAGTGTATGATATAATGTTTCAACTGATTCTTCTTTTCCAACAGTCAAATAGTTAGAAAAAGGTAGTCTCATTAGTAACTTCCTATTCCTGGGGAGTTTCAGGCAAAATGCTCATTTCAATGCAGGTGGTAATTTCAATTGCAATGAGTGACAGAAAATTCCAACTAAAATTCCTTAGAACATTTATTCCTAAAGATGCTGTTCTAAGAGAGATATCTGTACTTACCCTTTATATACTATACTCTGTGTTCCTTCTTTTTGCCTCTCCCTATCTATTAAATCCACTTTTTTATTGCTATATCACAGCTACTAGTGATACTTATGTTCATCACATAAGAAGATATTTGTCAGGATGAAGAGGCAAAGATGGGTGTATAACGAAACCTGTAAAGATTAACATACATGTAGCCAGCCTGCAAATAAAGTAAAATTTGGAAATTTCCTACTTGTTTTTCTAATGAAATGCTCAAAGTAATCACTAGCAATACCTGAAATAGTATATATTAACAGCAACAACGATGATAACAAAAAAGAAATTACTCCAAGTCTGCTTGGAAGCTTTAAGGCTACACAGCAACTGGAACATTTTAAGAACATTTTGAAGAAAGGATTGAAGTACACTTAGTTTCTTTCAACTCAAAAAAACTTTTTCCAAAACCTCTCATACAGTGTTTTATAATCTTTAGTCAGCACTGCCTAGAGCTTTACTGACTGAAACAATGTGCTTTAAAAAAAAAAAAAAAAAAAACCCAAAAAACAAAAAACCCCAACAAATTAAAATGAAAACAAGTGCCACATACTACACAAGTCACTTTCTACAGTTCATAAATAGTACAGTTTGTAAGAAGATTAGTGCTCATGTATTCAGGCCATTTCCAACTTACTAAATATAAAGTCTTATGACAATAGAAACAGGTTGTAATAACACAGATCACCAGTATAAATGGCAAATTCAACTCATTAGCAAAGGTTCTTAATATTTGCTTAGGTATTTGCTTAGTATTTGCTTTGCTTAATATTTGCTTGGATGCAGTATCAAGGTTCGTTATCCTGGTGAGAAGAGAAACCATATTTCCCTAAAACCAAGTGTGGAATTTTCCAAGGATCGTAGTCTAACATTAAAAGAACTTGTAATGTGTTTATATAAAAAATCATGATCTATAATCAAGTGAGAAAGGTCAGATTTTACTGTTAACTATTTGGTAGATATGTTAGTTTGGTTAGTCATAATATCGGCCGACACAGAGTGAGTAATGGGTAACATAACTGCTTTTTCATATTTCCTTTCTATTGCTCAATAAACACTTAGTTGTATTACTTAGCTGCATAATTGGTGTTAGCGACAGGATATGTATCAAAAAGGATTTTCAGATTTACTCATCCGTAAATGTCAGGCTCTTAATAATTTTACAGGTAACACCATGTATTGGAAATCACCTGTGATGAACAAAATATATGGAAATGAAAGGTCAGCACATTTTGTGTGCCTGTGCACAGATATGCAGGCATGTGTGCGTAAATGGAGTATTGTCTGAATATCAGACAGAATTCTTTGTACAATCTCATATTTTTAAATAAGAAATTATATTACTCATGTTGAAGACAGAGGATACAATTTCAAGACCTCAAGATCTCCATTAAAGAAAACTGTATCTGTATAATAATTTTTGGCATGATGAAACATTTTTTAAATTTTTCTGAAAAACTGAAATATAACAGCGTTAAATTACCTATAAATTGCAAGGCTGTAATTTTGCGTGCTCATATCTTTTATTCTTCTCTGTCTCTGACAGAGTAATCTGATAATATTTTAATAGATAGATTTCCAAGCCAGATCTTAGCAAAAAGTCAAAATCTACATTGTAATTCAGACACATTTTATTTTAAACCCCTGGAGCTTTTAATTAACTATTTATTTTTTCTGGCTATCTCTGTTCTACCTTTGTTTGCATTTCCATTATTTCAGAAAAAAACAGAGTTCATGCAGGTACACCTTTTTGTTATACGAATTGTACAAGACAACCTTTTAAAGTTCAAATACAGCATATTAAACAACCTAGAAGCAGCAGTGAAGAAACCACAAATCTGAAAATGAAGTTTGAGAGGTCTCCAACACTTGTTTTATTCATTTCCTCACCATTTTATTTACAGTGTTTAGTTGCTCTTAAGTCTATGAGCTGGTATTTATATAAAGAAAAGGGTAAAATATTAATCCTGTAACTCATACATGTGGAACAACAGGCAAAGGTAGGACATACGGTGGGTTCTACAGGTACAGAAAAACCTCTGTTACCCAATGCATTTTTCTTGTGGTCCAGAATAAACTTGCTGTTGGGTCAGCAAATATAAGCAGGAACTATTATGGTGGTTTGGCTGTTTTTATCTCCTGTAGTGTATTGCCCCCTACTTTGGATCATTTGGTCATTTACTCCGTTTTTTACATCTGCAGAGAACCCAGCCACTGCTGGTGACCTGGGCCTTTCCTGCTTAAATACTAGAGGTTTTTTTAGTGAGTTTCAGTCTTCTTTACTATGGCCTTAAGTTATTATATGCTAACATGAATGATTCTGTGGTATTTAAGGAGAATAACAGTTTCATTGGACCTTTATGTATTTTATTTTCTGTTTATATTTTACTTTTATACCATCACAACCTACAAGTGCAGGGAAACGTTTTTAACACCACTACTATTCTCTCCCATTACCCCATAAAAGGGGTTTCTGTGGTCACAAACAATCATGAATTCTTGACTTGGGAGAAAAGGATAGTAGAGAGAGAACATCTAAGACTCACGGCAAACACAAGTAACATTAATGTTTAACACCAACTTTGAATGAATTATTGTATTTCCTAAGGGCTGAATCCAACAGATCCAGTCTGCTAAAGGATATACAACTACAGAAGTGGTTATAATTTAAAGCCTAATTCCTTGCATTTATCCTTGGACTTTTATCTTTGTGTTCTGTTTTAAGCTTGGGAAATCTGGAGTATTTGTGAGGCATACTTAACTTCCTGGGGAAGAAAACTTTCAAGAAAAACATCTTCTAAATGAGCTTCATGGAGCTTACTTGTTCCCTTGAAGATATCTGGAGAAATTTAGATACTTAAGAGGCATTAAGAAGCGTAAACTTTAACTAATTTTACTTCCCCATCTAGTACGTTATCTATGTACCTATTTAGATTTCTTACCTTGAGTATTTTGTAATCTTTGACACAGTTTTGACATGATGAAAATGATGGTTCTGTACTATAATTTCACAGTATTTTTTCTTCAACAGGTTTATTTCCTCTTGCATATACTTGAATTCCCTAACAAACTGAATCATAGTGTTATAATCCACCTGCTTTCTTGCTCTTTTGCATTGTTTGCATTTTAACGTCACAGTGAACTCATCCTGGAAAAATAAATAAGCATTACCTTTAGAAGTATAAATTTTCAGCACTACTCAAGAAGTTATGGTTTCTATACTGTTATAGACTTGTCATGAAAGATTATGCTGCTTTGCTTTTCAATCTCACCCTATTCTGAGGGTTCATACAACAGCTAGTACAGGAGCAGCTGAATACAATAAACTTAATTAAATGCACTGACTTTTCCATTTTCTTATGTAACAGTTCTTCTAGGTGTTTAGAGAGGGCAAGGCAACCTCTCTGTGATTCTATTTTCTTGACTGATCCTGTTATTTTCCTTCTGGTTATCTGAAAATGGATTAAGTACATTTTTCTCTCCAGCTCATTTTCCTGGGCCTCTAGTTTTCGCCCAAATCCAAAAGTTATTGGCCCAGCTGTAAAGATGGGAAAAAAGAGAGTGAAAGACACCAAACTCTTTTTTTTTTTTTTTAGGGATGAAGACATTCTAGTAAGCATTCTAAATGTAAAGCTTATTCTTAAGTACTGGGAATTGATAATGGAAACAAGGACCCTTGATACCTTTACAGCAGTAAGGGGTTAGCAGTCTTCTGTAACATGGAGTAGATGATACAGAAATATGGAAGCTAAATAGGAAAAATTAATTGTGAGTATGAGAGGCAACATATAATTTATTTGGTATGTGAAAGAAAACCAAAAATCCTAGCTGAAGAACGAGTAAATGGAGTGGTGACTGAATATGTAGGCTGTAAATGAGGGCACATCAATTCTGAGGTCATAGAAGTGATTGCAGTTAGTATAAAACTGACATAGATAAATTGCAAAGCCTACTTTAAATATCAGTACCAATTTGGCTGCAGCAGCAAGAAACAGAGCACAGGCTGCCAAACCCAGCCAAGCTGCAGGTTACATGAATCTGTGCTCTGCTCTCAAGACCAGAATAGCAAGCTAGCTATTACAGATCAAGTTGAGTATCTCTATGCAGTTGCTTTTGTGGTGCCCTATAGATGTAATCTGAGATTTTTTTTTTAAATGAGGGTGATGGTGGGTAGAGAGGCTGTCGAGGTGGTGGGAGGCAAGTCTAGAGACATGGTCATGCATGAGACTGAACAATCAGCGTGGCAGAGCAGAGGCTGCTCTGTTTTTCCAAACAGTACACAGAAGAAGATACAACCCTACAATCTGACAAAAACATTTAGCTCAGAATAGACTGTGCATATAATCGGAATGGTTTCATTTCCATCAGTCTCTTTAAGCCTTTTTTTCATCTCCATGCTACTTTTTCATCGTCCTTTTGTGACTGGGTATGAAGTATTCACTTAATGATAATTAATGCAGGTTTATTCAGTAAAGATGTTTGCATTGTTTACTCAAATGCCTGGTGCTGACTATGTAGGAGTTGGGACCTCACAGAGACAAATGAGGCTGTTTACTCCTTGCAGCGCTGCTGTTCAGTCTTCCTACAGACTTACTTAGGGCTCAGTGCAATGGTTATATATACTGTTTACCTTCTACAGAGCGTTTATCTTTCTGCCTACAACCATGTAATTAAATATTTTCATTTTTCAATAGAAATTAGAAGATGATCCAGGAGAATGTAAAGACATTAAGACAGTTAACTCAAAGCATTGTACATAGAAGTATATATTCAGGATGTAAAATATCTGAGTCCTGAAAAGGCCTGTGAACATTGAAGCTTGATATTAAACGTCGATTTGAGTAAGTGTTGAAGATATATTTGGTAAAGAAAGATAAAGCTATACCTGCCCAGATATAATAATAAAATGAAATAAATAAATAAAGACAGCAAAACCAAAGCTAAGAAACTTAACATTAAAAATACCCATGGCATGGGAAAGAATGACTTGTTCTTCTCTCTTACTTATGGAAGACAAAAATAACAAAGGACTGTAATTAGTAGTTATTAATAATTATCTTAGTTATCCAACCTGGAACATCTCCATCAGTAGGAGTCTCTGTTGGTATTAAGGTGTTAAGCCATTTTGTTTCCCTATTTTTTCCAATTCATTAGCCATCATTCTTAAGCAACTTTTCAGCAGTCATCCATCTGTGTTACTATCCATTGGTTCCATCTCTTCAGGTTGTTATTCTTCAGAGAATTATCCTGTAAAACAAACTAAAAGAGATCTACTAAGGCCATTGAATTAGTATATTTTTGGAGCACTTTCCCAAAGATTTAACTGTCATTGATAAAACCACTTTTCTTTACATTTACACAAAATTACATTAATCTGTTGACAAAGCCTGAGCTGTTTATGGGATTCTTTAATTTTTTTTAAATATTCAGAGATATTTTACATTTTGGGCCGTGTCCAGGGAGCAGTTTGTAGAGAGTTCAGCTCTAGGTTATTTCTCTTGGGTCTCTGCTTGCTCTATAGCCAACACAATTCAATGGTTTCATGTGGTATTCTGTTGTTTCCTAGAGATACCGAGTATGTTCCTCTAAGTGAATGTTATACTGTTTGGTCACAAATTCTAGCACTTTGGGCATATTTGCAAAAGGATCAGTCCCCTCCTCACACTGAGCTCCTACACCTGTCACCCCAGGAATGCTTACAGCATGTGAGGGAGTTAATGAATCTGGAAGACTTTGGGACTCGAGGGTACCTCTCCTCTTGAAGCCTGCTAGGGCTGAGCTTTCATTTCCAAAAGGCAGGCACAGAAACAGCCAGCCACTAACAGATGTGCAAAGACAGGAGAACTGTGCTTTTACAGGCACTGCATGCACACAAACAGCACTTGCATAAACAGGAACAATACAAATGGCCTGATCCTGTTCTTACTTGCAGGCTAATCAGACTCGATGCATGCTAGCAGATGTCACGCTGACATCCATCTCCATGGCAAATGCTGGCATCCTTTATGCAGACACCACACGCTTCTGGGCTCCCAGAAGAACAAACAACCACATGCAGTATACATGGAAGCAGCTCACACAAATCGTCGTTCCCAATACATTCCCTTCACAAACAAGCATAAAACAAAATTCTGCGCCAACCAGCCACTCAGCACACCTTCGGAGCAAGTATCACACAAGCATGCCAAGGTCACAGTGCCACCTGGACTGACACACCCTGTACTTTAAGGGGCAAGAACCCACTCATGCCAACAAATGCAATGGGCTAAGGCTTGTGTTCTTGCTCGAACCAATGAACTCAGTACACAAAGAGACAAAATTCACACCCTTGGTACACCAAGGCAGCAATTCTGCCCAAACAATGACACCTGGCCCATAAAAGGAGTGCTTAGCATTGCTGACAAAAGCACAGAGCTGCTCTATAACATGCAGACACCCTTATCCCCATTGTCCACTGAATGCCACAGCTATAAGGACAGTACCTCACCACTCAGGAACATAATTTTTAGATTTTATTTACTAAATGGGATGGGTATAACAGGGAGTTCACAACTCGCTCCACCTATTGAAAGCTTCCACTTCCCATTGACAGAGGGGAACAGGACACTCACTTGTGCTGGGCAAGATGTCCAGTCCTGTCTGGCAGCCTGTCATTCACACAGAGTGGTTCTACCTTGAGTTCAGCCTTCTACATGGTGTTGGATGTCCATGGATGTGTTCCCCTGTAAGGGGCTATTGTTTTCACTTTTAATTGCTTCCCAATTTAGATGATTTACAAAAGCTGCCAATGGCCTCACTGGTCACATCACGAAAGGCAAACCTCTTTTCCACTTTCTCTGTATCTAAAGCTAGTTAGCTGTTGTTACTTGGATTACTATCACCTTCTGGACTTCAACTCCAAATGTGAAAGGATATAAAACTGTTAAAGAGTTCATCAGTGCTTCCTTATTGTTTTTCTGTGCATATTTAATACTTAGAGCAGGGCAGACTCCATCTGTAGTCCAGAGCTTTTGGATATGCCTCCCATCCAAAAGCTATCTGCTCATGGTTTGCTTCCCCAAAACACACCAGAATACTGAGTTAGAACTGACCAAATTCATTGCCATCTGTAGCAAAATGCCTAGGTTTGTGGATGAGAGGAGAGCAGTAGATATCATTTACCTCAGCTTTTGTAGTAAGGCTTTAGACACCGTCTCCCACAATGCTCCTGTATCAAAGCTGAGATGTTATGATCTGGATGGATGAACAGCTAGATGAGTTGGGATGGATGTCTGGGTTCAGAGTAGTCATTAATGGGCAATAATCTACCCAGAGAAGACTAATAGGTGCAGTACTGCAAGGGTCTGTCCTGGGACTTGTCCTGCCTAACACCTTCACGTAATGGAGCACAGCCTCATCAAACTTGCAAATATTGCCAAATTGAGAGGACTATTTGACATGACTGAAGGCAGGGCTACTATCTAGAGGGATCTAGATGGCTGTAGGAAAGGGCTGACAGGAACCTCATGAAATTCAGTGGCACATGCATATTTCTACACTTGGAAGGGGGAACCCCTGGCAGCTCTGCAGTCTGGGAACTGACCAGCTGGGAAGCAGTTTTGCAGAAAAGGCTCTGGGTGTCTGGGTCAGCAGCAAGCTAAGCATGAGCCAGCAACCTGCCCTCACAGCAAAGGTGGCCAGCAGTGTCCTGTTGTCTATTATTAACATGGTCACAGCTGGTAGATCAAGAGAAAGGATTATCCCTCTGTGCTGGCTTTGGCTGGGATAGAGTTCGTTTTCTTCACAGTAGCTAGCATGGAGCTATGTTTTGGATTTGTGTTGGAAACAGTGTTGATAACTCAGGACTGTTTTTATTATTGCTGAGCCGTGCTTACACAGACTCAAGGCCTTTTCTGCTGCTCACCCCACCCCACCAGCGAGTAGGCTGGGGGTGCACAAGAAGTTGGGAGGGGACACAGCCGGGACAGCTGACCCCAACCGATCAAAGGGCTATTCCATACCATATGATGTCATGCTCAGCATATAAAGCTGAGGGAAGAAGGAAGGGGGGGACGTTCAGAGTGATGGATTCTCAGTACAAGAAAAACATTGATTACATGGAACAAGGTCCAGGGAGGACCACCAAGCTGGCTGGGGTCTGGAGTGCTTGCCCTGTGAGGAAGGGATAAGGGACTGGTGTTTTTTCATCCTGGGGAAGAAACAGCTGCAGAAGACACTTAGTGGCTGCTTACCAATGCCTTTGAGGAGGTCATTGATGGGGCCAGTGGTGCAGAGGTAGAGACAACAGGCATAAACTGAACTAAGAGAGGTTCAGCTGGATATAAGGAGAAACTTTTTCGGCATGAGGGAAAGCCCAGAGAATCTGTACAGGCTCCATCTTTGGAGGCTTTCAAGACCCAACTGAACAAAGTCCCAGTCTGATCCCATATCTGACCTTGCTTAGAGCAGGATATTTGACTAGAGGCTTCCAGAGGTCTCTTCCTGGCTTGATTATTCTGGTTTTATGGCTTTTTTTTCCCCCAAAGGTAGTATTTTTATTTTTAAAAAAATAATTACAGGAAAAAGTTCTATGCTGAAGGTCTTTTACTTGCAATGATATTAATTCAAAAATGTAAATGGCTTATAAACTTTTTTTAAGTTAGTGGGATAGCATATTCTTACAAATAAAATATAAATTTTTCCTGGCTATATGCAAACTAGGGAGTTTTGTATTAATATCTATTGTAAACTTATGTAAAATAACAATGCAAAATTAAAACCAATGCTGCCACAATACAGCACATCCATCAATAACTGTAGTAAGAATGTTTGCATAATGCATAAATCATACAAATACTGCTCATAATTAATTTAGCCTCTTTTCTCCATCTCAGTATGATATGGGCAGAACTGATGAAATGAAAACAGACATGCTCTGAGAAAACACACAAAAAAGTGAAGTTTCATATGCAAGGAGTGGATTTAAGCACTTTTGTCAGCATAAAGTTGAAGCTGAAATTGAGAGGTCTAAATTATGTATCTGTTTTGCCACCACAGACAACTGTGTCCTGGTTGCAGTGAAGGACAGCTTTCACAGAATCAAAGAACCGTTAAGGTTGGAAAAGACCTTTAAGATCATCAAGCTCAACCGTTAACCTAGCACTGCCAAGTCCACCACTAAACCATGGCCCTAAGCACCACATCTAAATGTCTTTTAAATACCTCCAGGGATGGGGACTCAACCACTTCACTGGGCAGCCTGTGCCAGTGCCTGACTACCCTTTCAGTGAAGAAATTTCTCCTAATATCCAATCTAAACCTGCCCTGGCGCAACTTGAGGCCATTTCCTCTTGTCCTATCACTTGTTACTAGGGAGAAGAGACCAACCCCCACCTCGCTACAACCTCCTTTCAGGTAGTTGGAGAGAGCAATAAAATCTCCCCTCAGCCTCCTCTTCTCCAGGCTAAACAACCCAAGCTCCCTCAGCCGCTCCTCATATGACTTGTTCTCTAGACCCTTCACCAGCTTCACTGCCCTTCTCTCCAGCACCTCAATGTCTTTCTTGTAGTGGGGGGCCCAAAACTGAACACAGTACTCGAGGTGCGGCCTCACCAGTGCTGCGTACAGGGGCACTATCACCTCCCTGGTCCTGCTGGCCACACTATTCCTGATGCAAGCCAGGATGCCATTGGCCCTCTTGGCCACCTGAGCACACTGCTGGCTCACATTCAGCTGGCTATCGACCAGCACCCCCAGGCCCTTTTCCACCAAGCAGCTCTGCAGCCACTCCTCCCCAAGCCTGTAGTGTTACCTGGGGTTGTTGTGACACAAGTGCAGGACCTGGCACTTAGCCTTGTTGAACCTCATACAGTTGGCCTCGGCCCATTGGTCCAGCCTGTCCAGATCCCTCTGTAGGGCCTTCCTACCCTCCAGCAGATCAACACTTCCACCCAACTTGGTGTCATCTGCAAACTTACTGAGGGTGCACTCAATCCCCTCATCCAGATCATCGATAAAGATATTGAACAGGACCGGCTCCAACACTGAGCCCTGGGGAACACCACTTGTGACCGGTCGCCAACTGGATTTAACTCCATTGACCACAACTCTTTGGGCCTGGCCATCCAGCCAGTGTTTTACCCTGCAAAGAGTATACTCTTCCAAGCCATGAGCAGCCAGTTTCTCCAGGAGAATGCTGTGGGAAACGGTGTCAAAGGCCTTAGTAAAGTCCAGGTACACAATGTCCACAGCCTCCCCCTCATCCACTAAGTGGGTCGCCTTGTCATAGAAGGAGATCAAGTTAGTCAAGCAGGACCTGCCTTTCATAAACCCATGCTGACTGGGCCTGATCCCCTCATTGTCCCGTACATGCCACATGATGGCACTCTGGATGATCTGCTCCAGAACTTCCCTGGCACCGAGGTCAGGCTGACAGGCCTGTAGTTGCCTGGATCCTCCTTCTGGCCCTTCTTGTAGATGGGCATCACATTTGCTAACCTCCAGCCAACTGGGACCTCCCCAATTATCCAGGACTGTTGATAAAGGATGGAAAGTGGCTTGATGAGCACTTCCGCCAGCTCCCACAGTACCCTTGGGTGGATTCCATGGGGCCCCATAGACTTGTGTGTCTAAGCGGTGTAGCGGGTTGCTAACCATTTCCCCTTGGGTTATGGGGTCTTCATTCTTCTTCCTGTCCCTGTCTTCCAGCTCAGGGGCCTGGGTACCCTGAGAAGAACTGGTCTGACAGTTAAGAACTACTCACTTGCAGGGGAGAGAAGATGGTACGCTCTTCATTATTAATTGTGAATGGGAATGGTTTAAGGGCTCAGAAACGAGTTTCACTGGAGGCTTATATCACGTGTCCTCACATCATTACCTGTTACAGTGCTACCCTGTCCTGGACCAGCCTCTCTCAAGACTGCTGGACCTTCACTAAGTCAGAGAAGAAACTTACCACTGCCAGATTTCCAGCCGCTTTCAGACTAGGAAAGCAGGATTATGCATTAGAAACCTCACTTATTTCAACTCACTCCTGACTCCTATTGCTGATTTTTAATTTCTTTCATACTTTCTTCCATGTTGCATACATGTACAGAAGAAACTCTTGTAAGAGGCCATCCTGCAAAGACAGTCTCAGTCAAATAATTCTTAAGCCTCATGTCCTCTCTGTCTTCTCCTCTGAGACTAACTCTCCATTTGCAAGTATGCTGCTTCCTAGTTTCTCACACAATCGCCACTGAGGCTGGCTTAGTTGTTGCAGAGTTGACAAAAAGACATAGTCTACATTCACAAATAAACTAATTCTCCTCAAAGCAGAAGGCAGGAAGGAAAATTAAAAAGAAATTAAGCTTCTTTTGTCTTTTGTTTTTCATAAGGTTTGGTGGGGTGTTCTTTTGGTTGGTTGGTTGGTTGGGTTTTTTTTTTTTTTTAAATCATGGTTTTCTTCCAGACTGTTCCTAAATCTTATATCCTTTTACTTTCCAAGGGAGTCTAGCAAATGCTTATTCTCTTATTTTATTCTATCACTGAATTAATAGTGATAGTATATGAATTTCTTCTTATTTGCAGCTCTTGATATCTAAAACAGCCCTTCAATGACTATTCATTTCTTAGGTCCTCAATCTCAATTGAAATCTCTATGGAAAACAGTACCTTTTCAAACCTCTCTCATATTTGCCCTATTGTTAGATGCTCACTTTAATTCTATAATTACCTCATTTCATTTGCAAAGCATTCTGCATAAGCTGCTATGAAAGATGAAAATCAAAGCAGTATTATATTAGAAAACATGAACAATAGTAAAGAATGAAGCAGAATTTTATCCAAAATTTAAGGGCATAAGTGTTGTTCTTTTAGAGCAGAGTTTTCTCCTCAGTCCATGCTTACAGTTGCATTTCTAAACTTCTCAGATTTAGGCAGGTCTGAACAGAGGACAGATACTCAAAAAATAATAATGTATGCATATTAAACAGCTCTTAACAGAAACTGGGATGTATTATTCCATTTGTGGATGAACCATGTTTCTTTGCTTATTTATTTTCAGAAGCATGGTTTTCATGCACTTTTAACAATCTCCTCTTCTATTTCTCCTTGTAATGTTTTTTACATAGTTCCTACAAACACACACAGGGTGTTTTTTGGACAGTATCCATCAGCAGATTCATCATTCATCAATAGCTGAAATGCCAGAAAGTTCACACAGTTTAAAATATTTTATTTCTTCTTCCCTAGCCTGTTGCAGTCATCCATAAGCTCTTACTTGAGGAGAAATGTCTTAATGTATCCAAAGATGACACACTTCTAGATATCAGATAAATGTTGATACCATCTCTTTGCTGAAAACCAGTTTTTAAATACAAATTAGACAATTGTTTTCTTCATTATAGAAGACAGACTCTTTCCCAGTCATCACTTTTAAATTATACTACTGTCTGGCATCATACCACTATCTGGAAAGAGAAAATGGATTTGTTCAAATTTAATTTGATGTGATTGCTTTTATGATTTTACTGTTTTATTTTAAGAGGCTACTTCAGTGAGTCAGACATGGAACAGATCTACATATGTACCAGATCTGTTAAAATGCTAACCTAAAAATTCAAAGTAATATTTTCATTTTAAAGTCTTATAGCGTGGACTCTTCCACAACCTCGAGGAGAGGATATCTGTAAAGGCTTTTAAAGTTGTCAAAGTGGTATACACAGGAAGTCACTGCAGGCTAGAAATACTCTGCATACAGAGAAAAACAGCTGCAGCCACTACCTCATATAGCCTCAATGCTTCCTGTAAAGAAAATGAAATTCCCATTAAGACCTGTCTTTCCTGCTAAACTGATAATGTTCCTTTGTACAGACTTTTATTCTGGGTTCATGTAAAACAGAGAGGATATGACTCTTAAGAGACTAGAAAAAAAATCCTGTAGTTAAATCACACATGCTTATAATCTTCATTATTTCTGTCATTAACAGCAATCTTGTTCCCATGACTTCAAAACTTATAATAGTAACAATTACTTGAATTTAAGTGCATGTCATACTATGAGAAGCTTCCAAAATAAATAGCTGCAATATTTCTGCTAGACTGTATGAAAAATGGGTGATCAACCATTTTGTTTGTCATCTATTTTGGAAGAAGAAAAACTGAAGTTTACAATGATGCTTTACACTTTCATTAGTAATGATGTGCTTTTAATTTCTACAGTACTGCAGTGATTGTTGCTGTAATGTCTAAGCTGACAGTTTAATTTCTTTTCAAAGTTTTAAGAAACTCCATTATCTTTTTGCTATGCTTCTGCACTTATAACTGCAAATTCCAATGCAAGGAAAGCAATCCAACTTCTCTAGTAATGACTGAATATCATTGTATGAAATTTCAGTAGAATTAAAAAATAATTTTTTAAGCATTTCTTAACATCCCAATTAGGAAAAGGAAAAATCACAAAACCCCCCATTGCCGTTAGACAGAGCTCTAAATCGTTTGTGTGAAAGTAGCACTGACCATAAGTCAACTACTTGACACTGAACAGGGCTCTCCTAAATGGCACCTAAAGGGATGTTGCCCTCAGGCATATACATTTAGTCAAATAATCTCACTGAGAAGTCTGCCACAGCATTTTTATAGAAGTGCCAGTAGCTGTTAACGGAACAATCTTGACCTCCTAAGTATTCACTTCAAAATTAAAGAATGATGTCCAAACATCAGTGGATGAGTCACACCACCACCACTTCTTCGCTTGTGTGATGCTGTTAAGCGCTACCTGAGTTGTGCCATTGGAGAAACATACTTTTGAGAACAAATTTACTTCAGCTTTGACTAAGAACAGCACTGCTTCACTGAATGAAACCAATGAAAAGTTTGGTTTGGAAACAAACACCAGAGTCCTTGGAGCTGAAGTGTGTGGGTGGGTGTTTGTATGTGTGTAAGCACTCCAACTGGAGGTCTCCAGTTGAGTCAATTGTAAAGTTTTTCAGAGGTTTTCAGGGACTCACAGCTCCTCCAGAAAGCAGCAGTTGATTTTTGAAATCTAACTGCATATGTTTTGCCCAAAAGGACACAATGACTTATGGGCAGAACCAGGAATAAACTCCAGTTCTTGATTTACTGCCCCTTGCTTATTCCACTGTGGTTCACTGTTCCTTCATGAAACACCATATAGGCCCATAGCTTTGGTGACAAAATTAAATACAATTTGTTGGTCTTCTGTACCTTCAATTATAAATCAGCATCATCATCTTAATTTTTAATATATTTGGGGGGGATCTAAGCTTTTCTGACATACTCCTGAACGTGGTATTACTCAGAGAACTGTGTGTCAAAGAAATAACAAAATGTAATACTTATATATTCTTCTCACAACAGATCAGTTTTCTGACAGGGATTCTCAGTAGCAAGAAGGGACCAGACAAGACATATATCTGTCACAGAATAAAGATTCTCCCAGAGCCTACAGATGACTAAGAACATTACTGAAGACCTGACTTGCAAAATATTAATTTTGTTCAGTTCACTCTACAGATCCTACAGACCTCCTCTGAGATACCTGAAAAAGAAGTTGGATTCTTCTGACATGCATTTTATAAAAAAGAAAGGAGTACCTGGACTTGCTGTTACACAGTGTCTACTACACAGTACTATTACTTAGTACCCTTTTAAATAGTGTATCAGCACCAAAATCTAAATGCCGTTTCAATGTGCTATATATGCAAATAGTAATTTTTTTTAATAGAAATAACAGGAGTACCTGACCTAAATCTCCACATATAATAAACTGAAAGATATGCCTAATTAGTTTTCTTTTCTATTGCACTATTTTCTTTGTAAATATTATTTTGAATTTACAAAGGGTATTAATATACTTTCCAGCCTTAAGAACAAAAATGAAGATATAAAATGCAGAAAAATCCACTTACATTAAAAATAATCTTAGAATCATAGAATCATTGGGGTTGGAAAAGACCTTTAAGATCACCGAGTCCAACTGCTAACCTAGCACTGCCAAGTCCACCACTAAACCATGTCCTCGAGCACCACATCTAAGCGTCTTTTAAATACCTCCAGGGATGGGGACTCAACCACTTCACTGGGCAGCCTGTGCCAGTGCCTGATCACCCATTCAGTGACAAAGTTTTTCCTAATAATCAACCTAAACCTGCCTGGCGCAACTTGAGGCCATTTCCTCTTGTCCTATCACTTGTTATTTGGGAGAAGAGACCGACCTCCACCTTGCTACAACCTCCTTTCAGGTAGCTGTAGAGAGCAATAAGGTCGCCCCTCAGCCTCCTCTTCTCCAGGCTAAACAACCCCAGCTCCCTCAGCTGCTCCTCATAGGACCCTTCACCAGCTTCTTTGGACACGCTCCAGTATCTCAATGTCTTTCTTGTAGTGAGGGGCCCAAAACTGAACACAGTATTCAAGGCCTCACCAGTGCCGCGTACAGGGGGACAATCACTTCCCTAGTCCTGCTGGCCACACTATTCCTGATGCAAGCCAGGATGCCATTGGCCTTCTTGGCCACCTGGGCACACTGCTGGCTCATATTCAGCCTGCTGTTGACCAACACCCCCAGGCCCTTTTCCACCAAGCAGCCCTCCCGCTACTCTTCCCTCAGCCTGTAGTGCTGCCTGGGTTGTTACGACCCAAGTGCAGGACCCGGCACTTGGCCTTGTTGAACCTCATACTGCTGACCTCAGCCCATTGATCCAGCCTGACCAGATCCCTTGTAGGGCCTTCCTACCCTCCAGCAGGTGAACACTCCCACCCAACTTGGTGTCATCTGCAAACTTACTGAGAGTGCACTCAATCCCCTCATCCAGATCATTGATAAAGATATCGAACAGGACCGGCGTCAATACTGAGCCCTGGGGAACACCACTTGTGACCAGCCACTGACTGGATTTAAGTTCATTCACCACAGTTTGAGCAATGAAAGTGCATTTAACTCTCCTATAAACTAAACAGGTGAATGAATAGGGGTTTTTTTGGTTTATCATTAGATCACTACTAAGAAAGGACAAGTTTTTGTACCAGATGCTGTTGCTTTGAGCAATACAGGCAAAAATAAGCACACATTTTGCTAAACACAGAGTAAGCAAGCAGATAGCTCTTTTAGATTAATAGAATATTCAAATTACAAAATTTTAATGTAAGTCAAAATGTTAAAAAATAAAGGAAGTTAACTGATTTTAAATCTAAGTCATTCTGCTTTTAGGTTAATTTGCTGTTTACATCTGAAAGTATTATTTTGCCATGCTACTATTTAAGGGTTTATAATTACATTTTCTTGGTGTTGCTCTGCTTTTTCGGAAGTCTTCTTACTCTTGCACATAAGGAAAAAAGCAAATTAACCTTGTAAAGTGAAAAAGGAATAGCAACAACTCATATCTTCTAAATGCACAAGATAAGAAGCAGAACTTCTTTTCCATTCTTAGAGTCTTTCCCAGTTACAAGGTAGAACTTATAATGAATAAGAAGTGGTATATTTTGTGACTTTATTTCTTTTACAACATTCATTAAATACTTAAAGTGTGATATGATTCAGAATAATGGGTGGAACCTTCAGTATGTTGCAGTTTTGTTTTTTCATGCCTTTATTACAAAAACAGAATGCGTAATTGATACATATAAGTCAGAGGTTGAATAATAAAGTTAATATTTAAGGAAGAAGTTGTACTCTTTTATGATGAGTTTTGTGTTACTTGGTAGTTTTTGTTTTGTTTTGGTTTTGCATTCCTGTTATGCCTTGCTAGAGTTTTTTTGATACTCCTTATGCTCAAAATATGGAAAAAACACATTATTTTTTCATAGAGTTATGAAGACAAAGATATGCTCATGCAGTGTTAGACTTCAGCTTCAATGAAAAAATTTTTTTTCTATTACAGAGGTAGAAACAAAATAACTGCCTATGAAATTATATGCACTTAGTTATCTAAATTGCCTACTCTGAACACACTTAAAAATTATGGATGTATTTTCTGCATTCAGAATATAATTTCCAATAGGTCACCTTGCACATAACTTTGTTCCTTCACGCTTTAATACTCTCTTCTCCCTTTCAGCTCCTTGAAGCAGAATATTTATTGATTTTGAATTAATTACCAAATTACCAGAAGGCTCAACGGATGATTTGAGATGTAAATACCATAATCTGAAATTTTGAATCATGTTACTCACATTACAGTCTAGCTTCTGATATCCTTTCTCATGTTGAATAACATGTTACCTCACACACGGTCCAAATGACTTCAGTACGACCATTTCCAAAAAGCTCCTAAGCATACAAGAACAAGATCAGTATTGTGCTGTTTAAAAGAAGCTCTCCATATTTCTATACGAGAATATAAGTGGTTTCTCAGTCATACTAAATAGATAAAGACACAAAAAAGACAAGGAACATTCGGTATAAGTGCAATAAATACCGAATGCATATATATCAAATAAAATATTTTGCATATAAATATTTGACAGCTGCATTCATTCTCAGGGATTAACAAACTGTAGTTCAAAATCAAATTTCTTCTTCCTGAAACAGTTCTTTTTTTTCTGCCCCTACTAGTTATAGAGAGGAAATTCATCAGAAACCTTTCTTCTGATTAATAAAGAGAGAAGGGGATTCAGGGAGAGATGGACAAACAACCCTGATGGGCCAAGGAGCCCCTGTATTGCCCATTGATGTGGTGCCCAACACCACCTGCATTCTTGAGCAAGGAATTCAGTAAAACTAGTTTATCTGAACATTGATACTTGCTTTCCGAGAAAAGCACTTGTAGATAACTTCAGAAGAGCTCTGTTATTTGAAGAGTCGAGAGAAATGATTGCTGATAACCAGTTTATCCCAGTTTCCAGGTTATAACACATCTGTCAGATTTTTCAGATTTGGACTGAAATGACTTTTTACAGGAAACTAGTGCAGACAATAAAAAATGTATACATGACAGAAAATGTGAAAACACACTAACAGTGTAATATTTGTCCACTTTTCAAAAGGAGAAGAAAGTAATTAAACTGTAATCCTGTTTAATGACTTCCATTTGACATCTCGTGACACTCAAGGGACAAAGGCAGCATTTGATACAATTTACTTATGGGAGACACTTCACTAAATTGAATTCAATGAAGTGAATTGCAACTTCTGCAACCCGATGAAGTTGACCTTAAATATTAACATTTAGAAGAATGAGATTTACACACGAGGAACAAAACAAGCCAAGACACCAATAAGGTGACTTAAAGTAAACACAGCATGGAACTATTTAGAAATTATTTCTCCATTATTTTCTGTCTGCCATGTTATCAGCAGTTAAAGACTATTACCTGACTCTAATAACTTCCCCCTACATAAAGATTGTGGAGGGGCAGAAAGTACTACGCCTGCCTGATCACTTTAAAGTCTTCTGAAGTCTCGGACTCTTTTATGTGGTTACTTAATCTTCATTTCCTTCTCTTCTGTAACAAGATAATAGGTATTTGTCAGTTATTTTTCCATGCGTCACTAGGCTTGAATAAAGGTATACCATGCCTGGCATAGGGACTTAAATGTGGACGTCACATTTTCCTTGGTTCAAAATACTGCCCTCCAGTAAGAAGAGATGGGAAAAAACCCACATGAAAATGAGAGTGAAGTACCTTTAACAGGGATCACAGGACTTCTTTTCCTCCCATCTCAGACATATCCTTTCCACCATCAAGGCTGCTGGTGCACAAGCATTTATATTGCTAATTTGACTAATGGTCTTCATCCAGGACCAGTCTGAAAATGAAACAGGACAGTAGACCCCATTATTTAACTATTATTGATGGTATAATTTTGGGGGATTTTATGTTTCCCTTAAAAAGATTGCCAGCAAGTTTTTATCACTATACATTAAAATCAAACATCCATTAGTTAAGACAGCACAGACTGCTTGCAGAAGAAATACTTTTTGTACTTGTAACAACAAAACCTTACTCTTGGAGCCACAAGTCTGTCTTGATAAGGGATATTTCATCTGAAAGCAGTGCTTTCTGTTTCAGTGGGTTTTGGTTGCAAAGGATTTAGAAACGTTTCATCTCTTCAAGAGACACATAATTCTTCTGAAAGAAATTATTCTCAACATAAATAAGGCTTACAAGTGCTTGAAATATCTTTTCATTTTTAACTATATGCCAAGTGCTTTTCTCAACAACAAAATTTAAAAGACATATTGGAAAATCTGATTTTTGTTCTCTGTTACTTTCCTTTCATGTACTCACAAACGTATTTTATATACCTGGTCACAGGAGCACTGTGTGAAAATGATGTAACTGTATAATTTTTTATGGTGGAGATTTACATTTATGCACCCAGTTGTGAAACTACTTCTCATTCCTTAAAATCGCCTTCTAAATTTTATCTAAATTTAAGGAAATCTGTTTAAATAGAGATGCCCCTTTTTGAATATAGTAGGAAAGGTCACAAATTGTTCAGTCACTGTGAATAGATTTTATATTCTAACACAGATCTGAGATATTGCCCTGGAAGTTTGTTAGTCAAATGGCTTCTGTTCAGGACTGACTCAGCTCACTGATCTGGACAAGGACTCTCTTACAGCAGTTCACATGAAATCTGAATAGCTTAGTTTAATACAGAAGCTCCAAACTGGAAGTTATAGAACCTTTATCTGAATAAAAATGGGAAGATTAGGAATTTTTAATATTTTTCAGCTTACCAGATAGGAATGCCAAAGTCTGCATATTCAAAAACATGCATGCAGTGAAGACATTTTTCAGAACCAGGGCTATATTTTTACATAATGTTGCCACATCAGTTGATTGCCCTTAGCTTACAGGATTGCATGCAGGAGCAGATTCAGAAGGGAAAACACAAAAGAAGGTGAATTCAAATATTTTTTTTTTAAAAGCTATAAATTAAATGGTGACGACAAGCAAGTGCTGCTATTAATTACTGTACTATAAAATATCACTCCTAAACTATGAAACTATTTGGGGACTTAAAAAATGGTAATAAATTCAGAAATGCAAAACACTGAACAGCTGCAACAGGAGATACTAGAGGGGAAGAAAGAAGAAATTACTTTATTTTGACAAGCAAAATAAAACTATGAGAAGTGGTCTCGACCCATCACTACAAGTTAAGAAAACATCAATCACAGTAGTTTACACTGATTATTCTAATAATCCAGGCACTTTTTGAAGTGCCTTCAGCCTATATAAACAAACAAGGAAAAATGAGACTAAACCAGACCAAGCCCAGGAACCTGCAAGACACTGGAATTGACTTAATTTTTGTTGTTGTCGTTTTCCTAATTTAGTCACATAAACTCTACAAAAGACAAGAGTTAACATTTGTTAATTCTTAATAAAGCTGTTTAAAATCTGAGCTGCTAAGAAAAGCTCTATTTTAGACACAAGGGAGGGAAATCTGAAACATTCAGGTTGATGCACCACAACTCAATTCTAGACACTTTGCAACATCAAGTAGTAACACAGAAACTAGATGACTCTCTAGTTCTTGAGGTTAGGAGTTTGAATTTCCACATCCCATGTGCTTTGATAGCTTGAGATGTTCCAGGTGGGCTTGCTCTATGAAAGAAATTTCCCCATCATTTCTGAACTGGGTAATGACTTCTCTTTTAGTGGTCTCTTACGTATAACACAGCAAAAGAGAACAACGCTTGAAGAATGTTAAACTGGCAGAATGGACTACTGAGGAGCTTCATGTTGCTGATTTTATTTGCTACATGCCACCCAGCCCATGCACATACAGAAGACCCAGAGCCATTCTAATTAGAGGAGCATCACACTGGTATAGATTTTAGATAAAACGCTAAGTACAGTCCTGACCGTTCTCTGGCCAGTAACAAACCACAAACAGCTCCCCAAATCAGAGGACAAATGTGTCCAATTATTTCTTTGCTTAGATTTCTTTTTTTTCTTTAAACAGTGCCTGAGCAGGCTGCTGCATACTGAAAGGCATCTCATAACACCCAAGCACAGGGGGCACAGAGACTCGCACAGGCAGCTGCAATTGATGAATGCCTTCTCATTCCATAATAATATTTCCTTAGAAGGTTTATTATACTAAATTGTTATTATACTAGCTTAAACTTTGATTGAACAAATCTTACATAAAGCAAACAGCTTAACTTGCTATGATAGGAATCCCTCCTACATTAAAAAGACTGTGTAAGTATTTTGAATCCCGGGTGAAACTATGCTACATTTGGTGTCTTGTTTTAGGCTGCATGAACAGGGACAAAGTCAATTTAGATTTAGATATTTTGAAACGCCAGCCAGGAGACATCCATAAAGAACCTGGCCTGTCGGAGCCCATCCCTGGTTTGCTCTGTCTGCCTGTGCGAACAGGAGCTGCCGCTGTTGGTAAAACTGACAAGATAAGCTGGAGGCTTTCTAGCAAAACTACCCCAAAGTACTGAGCTCCTCAATGCAGAAGATGTCAAAAAGATTAAGTCATGTTCCTGTGGTTTAACACCAAATCAGCTTCTCTCTTTGCAGCCAGTGCACAACATGACTAAAGGAAAACTCTCAGAGTTTGCCTGAGTGTGAGGTGGTCCCTCGCTGGTGCAAGTACACAGCATGTCAAACTCTCTCAATTTGCATAGCAATTAGTAGACAAGGACAAGCTGTAAAACCCAAGATGGACAAATCTGATATGAAAACAAATTTCATGCTGAGGGTTCTCAGGTGTTTTTAGCAGCACTGCCAAATGAGAAACATGATTTGAGACAAATCTGAGCCTGATTAAGCACTGTTTTCCTGCAACTTTACTCTGGCAAAAAAGGAGGATTTTGACTGCAGTAGCTGCTGCAATGTAAGCCTAGGCAGGACCAGTATTTTTACGATGCACTTGTCCCTTATAATTCCAAGAGAAACCTGCTAAAACCACACATTTGCCCTTCAATGATACCTCCCAGGCTTGTCACACTCCTCACGTTGAGCTGAGCACACCGGGCAGGAGAATTACAAAGCGCCCAAGGGCAAGGGAGTGTAATGATCCTGACCATGATACCGTTGCACACCGAGGAGCTAGTGATTCACAGCATGGTTAATGGGAGCAGGTCCAAGCCTGGGCTGTGCTGTGCTGCAGGGACAGAACACCCCGGCCTTCAGGCTGCATTGTGCTATGTATATCCCTCAGGCGTAGGATAAACTTCTCCAGTTGCTTCTAACAAAGGAGACTGCAGGCAGCTCCCACACAGTACCAGCAGGTAAATTACCTGTGTGTCCTTGCCTCCATCGAGAGCTGCAGCAACAAATTTCCATGGGAACATTCTTTTGTTGGATCCTAGAAATGATGGCTAGAGCTGTTTTCCTTCTAAAAAAATACTGTAAGAGCTCATAGGAGCAAACCCAGGAGGCTCTTCCAGGGATTGGGTCTGCACCACACTCTGTGCCCTGACCAGAGGCTCTTTCAATGCTGCACAGCTCTGGGCTCCCAGCATCTGAAGGACGCAGGATTATGTACACTGGTTTTTGTTAGCTCTATTAAATAATATTTAAAATTATCCTTCACAGAGCCTGAGTGCTTTTCTTACTGGGATCATAACAAACCAAGTCACCCAATCTGGGTGTTTAAATTCTGTTTTCATTTCTCTTCTC
Organism: Platalea leucorodia; assembly: GCF_965183815.1. Classification (NCBI taxonomy): domain Eukaryota; kingdom Metazoa; phylum Chordata; class Aves; order Pelecaniformes; family Threskiornithidae; genus Platalea; species Platalea leucorodia. Next base: position 105,683,132 of record NC_138824.1, read on the forward strand.
TAATCTTGAGGCACAGTCCATCTGAGCAGAATGTTTACTTTCCCTTCTCTGCTATGCAGACAAAAGGATATTAGGACTGAGATGGCTAGCAAAGAAACTTATGTTCGAAAGAGACATGAATTTCCACATGAACAATGTTAGCTAAACTGCTATTTAAAATGCATGAATGGTGTGATGTCCGGAGACTTTGCAAAAAACAAGATTGTTCATCACATGTAACTGTCATGGCAAGCCACGCTTTTAACTAGAGAAGTGTTATTGCTAATCAGAACAGACAAAAGGAGCCCTTTAATGCAAATTGCTGCCCTATCATTCAGTGGGAGATTTTCTATCTGAAAATCTGTCATTACATAAAAATAATGTATGAACACTAAAACAACAAAATGCTCAATATTGTGTAATTTGTACTTAGAGAGTCATCAGAGTGTTCTGTTGGGCTGCCTGGTAAAGATAATTTTTCTGTTTAAGTGTTTAGGTACTCAAAATGGTGGGGCAGACAAAATGAAGGAGTCCAGCCAAAAATCCCATAATGAATGGATAATTTCCTACAGATTCCCTCAGGTCATGTCCACTGCAAATGACACCCTTAAGAACAGAGTCAAAATCATCTTGTTAAAGACAGTCTCTCACAGGCCTGCCAGAGTGCTGTATGTCAAATAAAAAAAAAATTCCTAATATTTTCCTCAAAATTCTACAGATTTTATTTAGCCAGGTAAATACTACAACGAAGGACAACATTTTTTTTTTTTAATATTTTTACTTGCTTCCCCTTTCTAGATATGTTCCTCTCCCAACTTGAAGCCTGCTCCCGTAGTCAAGTATCAAATATGACATTCTAGTTTGCACTGAAGTTAAGAGAAGCTTTGGTATTCACCTTATAAAAAGGTAAATGTTGGGCTAAAGCATAAAAAAGTGGCTTGCAGTATTTGATACTGAATTTGCCATTCCACTGCATTCACACTGGATAAAAGACTATTTCAAACAAATATAAGCTCAATTATTTGAAATGTACCTCGCCTTTAATACAAAATGAAAATGACTACTTAAAGGATGTACAAAACAGGCTTCATAACATATACCCAGGAAATCAAAAAGAAAACAATTTATTTGTAGAAGGAGTTGTGGGTATTCAAGTTTAAATTCTGTATTGGTGTAACTGCATCATTCATTGTCATTAGATTACAGGGTATTCTAGGCATTGTAGGTAGCAGGAATGCAGACAAAAAGATGACAATCAATGTTCTTTTCAAATAAATGTGAACCAGATACCAACAATTTGATTAAAATTATTCCCCATGAGCCATACTATTATTACCCTGAGATAAAACATCCTGAAACAGGTTAATAAACATAAACATTTATCTAAAGTAATTTCATTCTCTGCTTTTGAAAGTATAATAAAAACTTCAGTAACAAGCATTTTCTTTATTCTCAAGAACATAAACTGAAGGGGAAAAAAAAAAATCAGTTTTCCAGTACTGAGACTGGAAGGTACTGATATAGCGAAAGAAACTAGTTAGAGATGGAAAGATATCTTTCCTGATTTCAGCAAGGAAAATTCATGGGGGATAGAGTTTAGTAAATTAAAGAGAATTAGGAAGGCAAAGAAACAACAAAATAGTTAGAAATTGGATTGACATACATGCAATTAAAAATTAACCAAGTGCTTTTATGACGTATTTAAAACATCATATATTTCTAAAAGGGCTAAAAATGCACAGAACTCCACAAAGCATAATACGCTATGAATACTGTATATCAACAGAGGATGAATAAGCTGATAATATTTGGCAGTGATAGGCTGACGGTTGGACTCGATGATCTGAAGGGTCTTTTCCAACCTTGACGACTGTATGATTCTATGATTCTATTTCTGACCTTGTTTAATTAAAATCTGCAAACCATTACTGATGCCTTTCAAAAGATTCTCCTTGACATTACTTACAATTGAATGAGGTCCTTAAGGTGATAAGACAGACAGTAATTCTAAGCAATTCTATCTCCTTGACTACTCTCCTTGCCCGAGGAACATATAGGTCTAAGAACAAAAAGTGTTTTGCTTTAACACCAGAGAATATCGACAAACTTATGTTAGTTCAATTCGTGAATAAATTAATGCAAATAAAAGCAACTTCACAGAAAATACCTGGTTCCAACTGTCTAACTACCAACTATTCTATCCAACTACTAAAAATCTGTATTACACCTAGGCATTTTGAAGTATCAGTATAGCAATACGAGTGGTTGGAGTTCTTGGTAAGTAAGACAAGACCTTTTTTTCAACATATAATTTCAATTGATATGGGAGGGGGGACAATACTGCTGTGTGCTTTGAGCCTCATGTGTGTCAGAAGCAGAAGTATTGTGAATACTTCCTTAACTTGCTTAGTCAAAGGATTAATGTCAGTTATATGACTAAAGACTTTATGGAGTTGGGATTTTACTCTGCACATTTTGTCAGAGAATCAGAGGTCTGCAGAAGGCAGTATCCTCATTTTTACAAACAGAGAGGCAAGATATAGTGATATAAACCTAGTCACAGTCACATAGTAATTCAAGGACATCACTAAGATGAGCCCTAGTTCTTCCATTTCCCCAAGCCACATCACCAGACCTCACTGCTTTTTAAGGACAGTTGAAGATAAAGCTTACAGAAAATAGTGACAAGTGCACTGATGGATAAGATGACTTAGAATCTGTCTACAGTTTGCATTTGTTAATAAAAAATTAACTCTATCATTATTGAACAACAGTTATTTATGAAATATCTTATTTATTTGTTCAGTAAGTGAAGGACAAAAATGTGAAAAAGGGGCCAAATTATTTGAAAATATAGTTTGTCTTGCAATACAACTGTTCTTAGAACATCATTAAGAAAGCTGGAATTTAAAAAAACAGCTGTGCTGGGCAAGTCTGGCCAGCTACTTACCCGGAGGGGAAAAAAGAAAATCCAAGAAAGCACTTTTCTTCCTTCTCTTTCTCTCTCTGCCCTTGGCAATAAATTGGTAAGTAAGTGAAATCTGCTATAAACTAAAAATGAAAAAAACCCCTCAACAAACCAACCAAAAAAAAAACCACCAGAAAGAAATGGGAGGGGAAAGATGGCTGTGCAAGCTATTAATGCTCTGAATTAAGAGGCCTAAATTGGCAATCTCAATGTATGTCACACAAGGGTTTTCAGTTTTGCTGCTCAACAGGAGGGTTTGAGTTGATGGAAAGTGCTGATCTCATCGGTAAGATGCTAAATTAACTCAGGGAAAAGAAGAAACTGCTCAGAAGTTAGTGTGAGGTATAGTATGAGAGAGAACAGCTTGGGGCTAACAAACCTGTCAAAACAGAACAGACAAGTTGCACAAGTGAAAAAGCTCATGGATCTGCAGTTGAAGGCAAGCCCAAAGGAAATTACAGTTCTAAAGCCCATCAGAACAAGGCGACACAAAGGTCAAACACAAATTTTTGCTTTTGCTCATGCCATTAGAGCCAAGAAGCAGATGGGAAAGTGCCCACCCCTACTGCGACTTCTTCTCAAGCAAAAACTATCCTAGAATGAGGCAGTTAACATCACCCTTGCTTCTTCTCATGGAATGATGGACCCCATCCTTAAGTACACAAACTCCATTACCCCTAGTATCCCCGCTAGAGACTGGAGAACTGGACCGAAATGGCACCAAAGTAACTTCTAGGCAGATACGCGGATACAAGGAGAAAGTCCCATCTATTAGGCCATTCCCTAATCTATCCTTTTTAAGCTATTGTATTTTAAGCAAATAATTAAATATAAATTGTGGTGGAGAGAAAAAGATATAGAAAGAAAATATGCAAGAGTTAGGTTTCTGCTTACCTTTGATGACAGAGTGCTCTTCAAATTCCTAATCCAAAATAAACAAGTATACAAGAGAAAGACTGATGGTAACTTCATGCAGAAATACCCAAAACTAAATGGCAAAGACATCCTTTCCTGGTGCATGGGTTGTGGTTTCAAGTCCTCACCTTCATACAGTTCCTTTCAGTATCCTGTTGAGGGAAAAAGGGAATTCATGATAGACATGGAGCTAAGAATTTCTTGGCAACCTATTTAAAATCTTAACAATAAAAATAATTTAACTGGACTAATAATTATCATTAAAAAGTAATAGCTCAAATGAATACAAGAAAACATAATTAATAATACCTTTAAAATTGTTATACAACAAAACTTAGGAACACCTACCCCTTTTTTCTGATGTTATGCCTACCATCCCCAAGCACCTCTGGGTGTCAGAATGAGAGCCTGGGGGTGCCTCAGTAAGTCACCAGTGTCCCCAGGTCTCACGGGGAGGGTTGTGATGGGGGTATTGAGGTGTCTTCCTCCTCAGTCCTGGGGTCCAACTGGATTTCTCTTTATATATTTCCTTTGTACATTTTTCCCTTTTTATATTTTTCCTAGGGTATCCTCAATCCAAAGGGTATCCTCCCATGAAAAACAAAAATGAGCATAAGAAAGGATTTCAAAAATATATATATTCCATTTAGTGAAAGTAGGTAGGCGAATAAGAACTGTTTTTCAGAAGAATTAGAACTCAGATGTGGAAATCAACATGCGTGTGGAAAGTGTAAGCATCCACTACAGGAAAGTATGAAATCTATTGAGAATTCAGAAATGTGCATGCACACAAAATATTGTTGACTGCAAGAAGTTCACTTTCCTTCTTTCTGACATGTCAAACACTATTACGCTCATTACCTTGATAAACCCTCTTGATCTTCATTTTCCTTTCCCCTAATTATGCCCTTTCTGTCTTTATCTTCTCCCTGAAGTTTCCATCATTCTGTCTTTCTGCTGAGTCTTCTCCTCCAGTAGGACATATGCAATCCCTTTCTGCACCTATGCACACCATTACATTTTCAACTTGCTAGCTAATTTCAGCCTGGATGAATGATAAAATTTTGCTATGTTTCTACAAAGGTTGTGAAAACAGGCATCCAGGTAGGGCAAGGAAGGCACACTGGGCATGGAGCTGAATAACAAGCTCAAGCATTATTAGAGTCCAGAGAATCACCAAGAAAAGTGACATTACAAGTAGCTCAGTCCCAGGAAAGGCGGTATTCAGAGCTCACACACTTTGGAACAACAAAGGCAATAAAACTTCATTCACCTTGGCGATGTGAATTACTTCTTTCACCTTATTTCTTTCTGGGAAGTAAGGAGAGACTAAAATACAGCCTTATGTATTCAGAAAGCTATAATGGTCTTATCTTACTCCACACATAATTTAAGGAGCCGAATTTTGCATTCTGTTTGTCTGTGTTTCCTGTGTATAGCACTAAAACCCCTCTGAAAACCATGAAATTACCAATTTGAAACTCTAGTAAGAATCATTCAAGTTTTTACCACATCTATTCTCACTGTAATATTTTTCAGGAGACTAAGTCTATATTGTACCATTGTCTTCTTTCCTTTGAAACCATGGTCACTGAAATTAAGTATCAGAATTTTAATATCTCACACAATCTGTGACAGGTGCTTTATTACCTCAACCTTTTCAATATTCTGTATGTTGATTGCTCTGTCTTTCCCTTCCACACAGTTTACGGCCTCACTAAACTGTGGGAAGAAAGGTACTGGCCAGCAAGCAAAACCACAAAACATAGAAGCTGAAAGAGAAAAGGTCAAAATTTTCAAACCCCACAGTCCTATTTTATGTATTTCAGGAATTTTAATAACCTCAGAAAGAATCCTTGTTTTTATGTTATTTTAAGAACGAGCAACTAACTATCAAAGGATTTTTAAAAGATAGACAGTAATGAACTACGGTGTACTTTGTTCATTTTTCAATTAAAAAAAAGATGAAAAGTTCCTTTTGCATTGTTCATCAAAATAATACTCTTTTTCACCCAAGATACAAATTTTCATTTTCAAACATTTGTCATAAAAGTAAAGAAAATGAAAGGCTGGTTTCTCAAAACTGCAAAACCAGGAGATTCCACTGGTAACCCCCACTCTCCAACCCTTTTTCTGTAACAGCATGTAAACTGGAACAGTTTACCAAGTGCATGGGAGATCCAAGTTTCAGCGCCCTCATCTGTTTGAGAAGACTGAAATCTACAGTTTACACAGAACATCCTCTTCCAAGAGGGCATTCTCCGATTTCAGAGCATGGGACAGTCTCAGTCCCCTTTTATTGTAGCTTTCAAGCATGTAAAGTAAGTTGAAAACAAAAAGTCACAAAGATGCCTTGTGGAGATTTGGTGTCGGAGACATGTCACAGAAGTGATCCTTGTCCATGCCTCAGTAAATACCTAATTCTTATGCAACACAGTTTGGATAAGACTGAGACCTTTCGTCCAACTGAGAAATATCCTACAAGCCTGTAACAAGTCTCCTTTTCTGCTTCACTGAAGAATTTTCCTGATCTGCAGATTGACTGAAATTGAGAAAATATTCTGGGAAAGGATCACTACATGCCAGTTCTCTACCTGCATTGCTTCATAGGCTCCGACTGAGGGGCACCACAGAGGCAGGATCAGGGCCGGGGGGAGCCCTGCCCTCGTCACAGACTGGGGAGTGGGGTGGCACACACAGTGGTGGGCATCACCTGCCCTTTGGGGATGGCCCTGAGTTTGTTCTTTCCATCCTGTTCTCCCCCTTCTGCCCCTGCAGCCCAAAGCAAATAACACAGTCAAATCTGGGAGTAGCTAGGTATCGGGGGAGTAATTTATTTATTAAAAGGAAAGAAACAACCAGATTCACAATAGACATCTGAATAGCTACAAGGAAGACTAAAAGTAATACTTTAAGTTTACTGAAGGTTTAGCCAATGAAAGCGAGAGAAATGTTATTTGTCTGCACAATGACAAAGCATAAAAAGGAAATTAATTCTTTTTAAATCTCTTTTTCTTCATTAATTGAAAGGCTAAAAATGATCTAGAGTGCCTGCATCTTCTGACAACTTTCTCATAAAATGAATATCGCTTCAAAGTTGAGTCCCATATCATGGCAAACTACATTTTTGTAACAGCAAAGAATTGAGTCTGCATTTTCTTTGCCCATTTTTCAGCTACTTACGAAGCCAAGCCTAGTGCTGTTCAAGAAACACAGGTTCAGCATAACAATAAACTGAAACAAATTGTTCTCCATTACCCAAAAATCTTTGCTCCAGCTACAGTCCAGCTACAGTTAATAATAATAGCACGGATCAACAACAAACACCAAAATAAATATTAAGAAAGTCTGAATTCACCCGTGCTTAACCCCCCATGACATGGGGTGACAGTTTTCAGCACAGAAGAGATGTTTCTGCTCTACGTTGTGGCATGAACTACCCTACAAGTATAGCCATCTCTCATAAATCTCATTTAGGAGAAAAAAAAAAAAAAAAAAATCAAGTTCCTTAAATACCTGACCCACTCAGGATAATTTAATGTGGTTATAACTTTTTTTTTTCCTAACGTCTAACTTACCATCTTTAAAAGCAATGTGCTACAGATAATATCTTTGGAATTTTGAGAGTTTTTTTCTATTGGACTGTAAAATATTCTGACTTAAGAATATGTTTCATAAAATTAAATTAAAAATCTCAAACTCTCAATATGAGACCGCTAAAATATATTCTTATATAAGCTAAGTAGGCTAGAACTCGCGTACAAGACCTGAGCTTGGGCAAGATTTTCCTTGTTTGGTCACTGGTACCAACGTTCAAATACTGAATTACTCTGCATATCTTTAACAAATTGTGTTATCGATACCTCCCATTAAATAATGAATTACCATCTGTTTCACCCCATAGTGATTGCCTTACTTGTTCTTCAGAGTAGTTACATTAGCAGCTACAAAATGCAGCATGTTATAGAGATACCCCAGCTATCTGTGATATGCTGCAGGAGGTCACAGCGTACCCATGAGATGCTGCACTCGCAGTTCATCCATCTGCCAGGTAAGAAGAGTTTATCAGATTGCATACGGAGCTGTATTGTTTTTAGAAGACAAGCAAAACTAGAACTACAGGGACATATATTACTGCCTCCCACAATCCCTATTTTTTTAATATAGACATGGCTTAAAGTATTTTTTAAATATCTTCAGGGCATATCTAATTACTGGGTACAGTATACGCCTTTTGTTTCTTTTGATTACTCATGTGAATGATATGAAAAAATGTGTAAATCAATTCTCCTGGAGAAAGTTAGCCACCAGAATTAGCTAAAAGGAGTGCAAGTTGGGTAGACCAGCCTGCCCAAGAGCACGAGTGACAGATAGTTTTGTTGTGGCAACTGTGGACTTCTTCCAAATTGTTCTTTTAGGAAATGCATGAACATAAAGAAATTTAAAAAAGCAAGTGGTATTTTCTTTCACAGATTATGCCTGCCAAACACAAAGCAAGTAATGCTTGAACAAAAGTGACATTTATGTACACTAAATGTTTACGAAGTTCTTGATGTGTTCCTTGTGTAATTATCTCTCAACATTGCATTCTGACATGCAGGGAAGGCGAGAACAGCTGTTCACTTTATAGCCAACTGTTATTTTTGCCTTTATACAGATATATCTATTTTCAACATTTTATGTATGTATACGCACACACACATACATATACATACACAGAAATGCATGTATTTATACACTTGCAGATAGATACTGATAACTGGCTAGGAGAGTGAGCCTTCCCTTTGCTTCATAGTTTGTCAGTAAATACCGGAGCTGACACTCCTGGTGAACAGCTGGCTAAATTGTAATGAAATTAAGTACTGGCAATAGTCAAGTTGAAATAGAGATACTTTCTTCAGGGAAAACAAAACAAAACAAAACAAAAACCAAACAACCAAAAAACAGGATAAACCTTTGTTTTTATTTTTTTTTAATCTATATACTTAATAAACCACATCTGCTGTCATACTGGGTTTTATAGCCTCTTGCAGACCACTCAGGAAACAGAAAGCTGGATTCAGCCATTTTACTCACATGAACAATCCATTTCTCCACGTAACATTAATCACTGTGGGAACATTTCATTAATCACTGTGGGGAAGGGTATCAGACATGGTCTACAGCAAACTTGGAATATTACACTAGATCAAGCAAATAAATCTTCATTTAAGAAAGATAAACTACTCATGATTTGCTCCTTGAAAAAAAGTACTGACTGGATTCATCAGTTTACTCTGGCCACTTAGCACTGCTGAGACAACATGAAATACTTAAAATATTTATACCCTGGTTGCAGCCATCCAGCAGAGAGCCAGTCTGCTCTTTCAGCTGATAAACAGATCCAGAGCTAAAGCTGGTAGGGGTAAAGGAACCACTGGCTGTTAGCTGCCTTCCCCTTTCCCATACCACATATAGAGGACATCTGGGAGAAGAAGAAATGGAGACAGATCATGACGTCCCCTATCAAAGTCCTCTGTCTGTATAAAGGAAAACAGTTATACTAAAATAATGTAAGATACTATTGTATCTGTAACATAACAGACAAATATATAAAACAGATAAACATAGCAGATGTGAGCAAAAGATAATTATATCAAGTACATTAATTTAGAAAAGTTTCTCTGATCAATATTATCTGCTATTAATTATCACATTTTAAAGTAGTAGTCAGTTTGTCTTGTCTGTTTGCAAAGCCAGACTTGGGAATGTGTTGGCAGATCCATACCAGCAATTTTAATCAAAGATCTAAAGTAATATCACATTACTATTTGAAAGTCAGGAGTGGCTGCAATTAAATGCCTTCTTTTTGGATGGAGCCTGCTTGTATAATTTTCTGGTAATTGAAGCTCCTGACCAAATCAAAGCTTCGTTTTATATTTCCAGGCCTTTCCTACCAAGTTCTGAAGGATAATCTTGGTGTTCTTCCTAAGCCAAAATGTTGAGTTGATAAGCATTCAGTTAAAGTCCTAGGATTGTCCATATTAATATTAGAACAATATTTGTAGTACTTTCCGGACAATAAGCAATTAGCGTAAAAACCAAACACCTCTCCAAATTCAAGCAAATAAAAAGAAAATATGAGGGCAACAGATAATAACAAAGTGCAGTAAGCACAAAGGGGTTTTGAAAGACACATGATATAAAAGGTAGTGATAAATATAGGGTTCATCTATGGTCAAGTTTAAAATCTCCTTATCAGCAGGGTTTCTAATGTGCTTAGCAAAACATGCTTTAAACTAATATTGCTGTTATACAGAAATTTCTTATTTGGCATCTGTTTCTAAGGGTCATGCAGTACAGTTTTCTAAAAGAAAAACTGAAAATATTTATTCATAAATAGATATATTCCAAAACAGCTTTAATGACATTTAACTACCCACTTATGTGCAGTCACCCATAACAAATATATTGTTTCTATTTACTGTAATTACAGTGCAAGATAAAGGTCTCATATATACAACTAACCACTTAATAAATGATAGGCTATGTTGATAATTACAGACATTGCTGAAATCACAAAATGAAAATCTTTTTCTAAGTTTCCTAATAATCTTCCCTGTAGGCAGTTCTCCTATTATACATGAATTCTATAGAAGCCTTAAGAAATTGTCATAGTGCAGAAATATTTGTTTGAATAGTTCCTGCTGCCAGCAGCAAACTATAATTTAGTACACTCTGGGATACACAGGCTGTTATTAATTCAGCTTGCATCCATAAGTGCTTATTTATTCCATTCTATAGTCACATGGCACAGATTTGGTCTGAATAGCATCAGTAGCATCTTGGAGGATTTACTGATGATACTAAAAGAAAGTTGTTCCAACTTTTTTGTCTATAAATAACTTCTGCACAGGTTTCAAAACCATTGCTCAGTTATCAGTGGTGAAGGGTATGGAAATATTTTTTATATTTTCTTAATCCATCTCTGCCAGTACCTAAAAACCAGGAGATTTTAATGGGAGATTTGGCTTGCTTCAATAAGCTTCAGATCATAAAGACCATTGCGAAGATAAAACAAAGCAGTGGTGTAGTAAGATGGACCTGATTTGAGATACAAACTGGACTTTAGCAACAAATACCACTCTGAAGAAAGCTGATGTTGTTAAATGCAACCTGGTTTTGCCTGAGGTTTTTGAACCTGTCAGTCCATCTGAAACTGCACTGACTTGACTGCGTGTTCCTATGTCATCTAAGTATATTAAAATATCCGAAAACTTTACAATGCCTTCGTAGACATGTAAACAGTATGTTTTATGAACACAGATAAGGTGTACAGACTACATTCCTTACTCTTGCTGTCCAAATTAATGGCTAAAGTGACTGCAGCCTTTTCCATGTTGTGCCTAGAAAACTTTTGCACAGCTCGTATCACTGAAATGTCTAGACACTCTCCCATCACCCTAGCAGAAAAATCTCCAAGAGTTCATTAACCTCTACATGTTTGTCATTTAGGAATAAAATAGAAACGTTAACTGGGTTCTTGATTAATTTCAAATACTTCCTTACCATATTGTATTTAGAACCCCAGCAACATCCAGAGCCTGGGTAGCTGTGAATTGATGGTTCCTGCTCCAAAGATCTTGAAGTCCTGGTTTTAAGTTCTTCAGACACAAAAAGGACATCAAGTTACATCACTAAAAGGGTTATGCATTAATGTACTGGTTTTTCTTATTTCCTGTGGATGCTATGACTGTCCAAGTTCTGATTCTGAAAATACAGTGTATAATATTTTTCTTGGCAACACCTTGCCTCAAGATTTTTTTAATAGCTCCCAGGAATAATCAACAGAACAGCTGGCAAATTTGAATTTTTCCAATACTGTTCTATTTGATCTCAAGGCAGTCAAGCTTTTCATGATGTTCATGCTCTTCTCCTAAAATATTGAAATAAGTTCAAAGTTTCAAGCAGGGAAAAACAAAAAAAATAGATACAGAAATCTTTTTCTAAGGGTTCACAAATTAAAACAAAGACCACATTTTCATTTCCAAAATGAAGGGAGAGGCGACAAAGGATAAAAACATTGCATTGCTTCCTAATTTTACTTAAAATGAAGCTAAGTTGAAGAATATGATATTCATGACACCCAAAGTTCCTTTTTCTGGATTTTTTTTTTTCATTACAAATGTTTGTTCAGTAAGAGCATGGGGTCTCCTGTCATCTCCAAGTCAATCTCAAAAGTACTTGCCTTTTTCCCTTGAATAAAAAGGAAAGAAGGAGTGATGTATCTTTTCTCAGTTCCTCTCTACTAGTGACATTTTTCATTTCTCCTCTCATATATATGCAAGTCATTAAAAGAATCATTCAGTATTTCTAGTCCTGATGAGCTCTTTTTGTGTCTCTAACCACTTCATGCATTCTATTATCTGCCCAATGGAAGAGGAAAAGAAACAGATGTTTATTTTTCAGGCCCGTGAAAGCTGCCATTTTATTTCTGTACAAAGAATAAGGGTGAAATTCCTAGGTCTTGAAGACATCAACCAGTCCTTCCATCTTAAAATAATCTGAAAATCTACTCATCCAAAGAGAACTGGCAAAAGATTTGACCTGCCTAGGAGATAAATTTTTAAACAGTTTTTATTTTAATAGTATACAATTAAGAGAACTCAAAATGAACACGAGTGCACTTCCCAATGAATGCCTACCTAAGGGCTTCTTAAGAGAAGCATGGTATCAAACATAATATTAAAAAGCAACAAACAAAAATAAAAGGGAAAATATTTTAAGAACTAAGACGCACAAAATAATGCAATGCACTGTTCCAGCGGCTTTACCACAAGACTCATTATAATTGGTATTTTTTTTAAAATGTCAATTCCCTGAGGTCACATGGTAGTATAAGAATTTTAGATTTCATTGTTTTCTATTCCTCTGGGTTGCAAAGCAAACATTGAAACTATAGGCTGAAAACCAGAAGACAGAAACAAAGACCCTACAATTAATCATTAAAAAGTAATCTTATCTAATTTGAATCTTTTTTTTTTTTTTTTTTTTTTTTTTTGAGGACTGATGTATGAGTTTTGCATGCTGGGTGTTGGCAGCTCTGGATTACTGACAAATTAATATTCATAGTTCGTTAACATACATTCTCACACAAACATTTAACGTCGTATTATAGCTAATACCAAGGGTTCATTATTTATTGTGAACTGAGCTGTCTGAACTCCAAAAAGTGAAACGTTATTTCAGAAACTACATGAAGATCTTTACAACCTTGTAAACTTTCTTGGAAATATAAACTGGGTATTTCACATGTGACTAGCTTGTATATGTGCACAAAGATCATGGAACTTTGAGGTAAGAAAAAAGTAGTAGTTTAGCAAATATGTTTTTCTTAGTGAACCTATGTGTTAGTTTACAGCCCCACTAACTTCCTTCAACTACTGTCAGTGTGAATGATTGAAAACAAATAGTACAAAAAGTCCCCCTCTCTCTCTATTATCTGTTTATACGAGACACCTGTATACAGACAAAGACACATTCACATATGTCCTTCAAAATCATTACACATCTCAATATTGCTGCAAGGCTTTGAATAAACATGGTAAAATTGTAAATCTAGCGGTTCAGTAATAGCTTGTCAAAGAAAAAGAGTAACTGTGGGTAAAATGTTAATACCTCTCTTCCCTTCTCTTTTATGTTGAATAAATTATTCATTTGTCATTTATTAGCTAACTGTACATATTTTATACTTTTTAAGATTAATCATTACTTTATGGAACTTGAAGTATTTACACTGGATTTGTATGATTTTTTTCCACGCTGACAGTTTAAACACTCTATCATATAAAATACAGTGATTACTATTGCCTTGTCTGAGAGAAGGTTGTAAAAACATGTCTCATTAATTTTATGAGGTCATCTAATTGATGTAAGAGAGTAGCAGAGACTTCAGCTTGCAGCTGGAAAGCAAGCAGCTCCCTGTGGGTGCGTGGAGCTCGGGTGACTGCAGGCAGCCTCCCCGCCCCAGGAGGAATCCAGCTGCAGCGCCCACTGGCCATGTGGGGCATGTTGCACCCAGTCCCCTCTTTGGCGTTACTGCTTTTTTTGCATGCACTCATGAACATTAACTGCAATGCAGAAGGAAAAAAACCCAAAAACATATAAATCTCAGTGCAAGACTGTCACCAAGTTTCATTGAACTGGAAGCAATTGTAAATGAATAGATCAGTTCTACCTTGTGTCACCACTAGAAAGGCTATACAAACATAGAACGGAGATATGAAAATTTCCATCAAGATACAAACAGAATTTCCCACACTGATGTTTTTAAACTTGTATTATAGAAGACTGCTATGTTTCTCATTTATCTGTTGGCACTGGTGAGAAATTGTGTCAATGCACACTTACTGAAATAAAATTTTTAATATGTGAGCTACATATTGTTCTAAGTGAAATGAACTATATCAAAATGACATTAACTTAGCTGTGTTTCATCTTTAAGTTTCAATCACTGGGGAACATAAAACTGCATATAAAATGCATATGAAAAGACAAATTCCTGTTATAGTAAAGTTCTGTTAAACAAAACTCTTGAATAATCATTTTTGGCTTATGATCTTGCTGTTCAGACTTTGAGTCTCCAGTCAAATGGATCAGTCACAACGCAATCCTTCCTCCTGGTAGTGTGTTAAAGAAATGGGATTTACCAGGTTGATTAGAAAGATGTTTTTCTTATGCTCTAATTAGCTTTGGGCAGTAATTCTTGCATCATATGACATGATTATGCATTATTTTTTCCACTTATATTGAGGAAAGTGTCAGTGAAATATAAGGGCGATCAAAGGAATCAAAACGACAGTGTAAAATGAAGTATTTTAAAGCTTTCTTGTTATGATAATATCAAGATACGTGATTCAATGTGATTTAATAAAACATTGAAACAAAATTTTCACTTGTAAAAAGCTACCATCAGAAGTCATGTTCTGTACAAAACCTAAACAGTTTTTTCTCTATTGACATTTTTCTAAGAATATTTAACTTCCTAACTTTCTTGTGAGAAAAAGTATTTGAAATTAAAGCCAGGTAGCATTAGAGAAGTTTCTAAACACGATGCCTATTTGTTAACCTCACCATGAAAGAAGAAAAAAAGAAAATAATATGTTCTTCCATTTAGTAATGTTGCTCACAGCAAAGCTGTACCACATTTCAAAAAGGATGACAGGCAACCCTACTGGTCCTCTTTAAACATTTATTGTTTAAATAGATGTGGTCTCCACTTTCTGCAAAAGAAAACTATATTTGTAATTGTATTTGCATTGTGCTACACAACAATGTGGAATATTTAAAACTAGGAGAAATTTTGGTAATGGCATAGCCAGCACTAGAACATCAGCAAGAACCTGAGAGCAAACACTGCACACAAAAGGTCCAAGCCTATTTTCAATACAAAATGCCAATATTTCTAATAACCACTGTAAGAGCCCAGTCAAGTAGTATATTCCAAAAGTGAACAAAACCCAGAATTTTTCCTGATCTCTATGACCTTGCTCAGCATTACTGGATTTCCCTGTACTCCGTAGCTAGCGTAATACGGGTAAATACTTCCTGTCAACAGAATTGTTATAGTGATTAATACCAATGCCAAAATTCCAGCTCTTTCTAAAGTGATCAGTATAAGCGGTTGACATTTCCAGAGTCTATGCACTTGATAGTTGATTGCATTTTTATGAGCATCTTATATGCTCAATGTTACATTAGCAAAATACAAGAGGCTCTTGAAATATCTTTACTCCTCCTCCAAGTGACATTCATATAGCACTATAAGAAATTTCATAAAGGAATACTTGGAAATACGCTCAAATCTCATAAAATGAGTAGGACAAGAGCCACAACTATAATTTAAAGGTATCGAAGGGACCAGTCAAGTTTTTACTGTTAAACACATGCTTATGTATCTCACTGAATCAAAGTCATAGTTCCTCTCTTTCTTTTCAGCTAAATTCTGAATGTACAATACACCAACTCTTCACATACCTTGCACTTTCCACTGTTTTTAAATCAGTGAGGACCAGAACAACATATAAACATTAAAATGTGTATAGGGAAGTTTTGGTCATAGTCAGAAAAGCAATTTCTTCCTGCACAAAATGGACTTGCCAACTGAAAAGGACAGAGACTATGCTGATACTCACTGCTGGCTAGGCAGTGTCCAAATATTGGAAATTCTCAAGTTTCAGTGCATGTGGAGGGCAGGATAGGCTGGATCATTACCGCAAAGATGCATTTCTCTGTCCTTATACATACAGTTCTAGGCATTACTCAAAACCAGAGTGAATAGTGCTAGAGAACAGTAATGCAGTCAGAAGCATTGCTTTTCCTGCAGACCGCTGTCTATATTAGCAAACTCTCTTTTGGAGGTAGGACGCAACATTCAGTTCAGTAAAGCAGCTCAATCTGTTTGTTCTCACAGGCAGTATTTCATAAGCTTCATTTCTTATTTAAATGTTGTGTAATAATTCCATTTGTTTATTTCTTCTTTAGGAAATAGTCAATACGTTAAGCAATAAAAGTGTTAAGGAGAGTAAAAAAGAGGCAGAACCAAAGATAATGATACCAATAATAGTGTTTCTGTAACTTAAAGCAGAACACAATCAGTACCCATGAACCAAATTCTGCACTAGTAATGAAGATGTCAATGCCGATGGAAGTACAACTGGAAGCAGTGTCATTGAGTAGATGTCTTTTGCTTTGATTTTTTTTAACGCTAAAACAACTGAAAAACATTACTTCAAGATTTCTGTAAGCAGGGACAAGCAGGCATAACTACTCCCGAGGACTGTTCTTGCACTGCTAACGGGCTTTTAGACAAAGTGCTGGTGCCTGTTATATCTATATCTGTTATTGTAGGACAGATATATCTACAATCTGTTATTGTATCTCCAGAGCAGATATGCTTCAAAATACATTTAAAAAGCGCTAATATTTCTACCTATGCATGATGTAATGCTATTAGATGGTCCCCATTACTGTAACATCTGCCATCCTGTAACCCGCAGCTATCTTTCTTGTCCTCAAGTAGCAAGATGAAGACAGTCTCGTGCACATGGAAGAAACAGAAACACAAAGGGTAAAGAATCTGTTCAAGTAGGTCTGTGGAACAGTAGGAGACTGAAACAAGTTTTATTACAACCTAGGCTTTTCACAGAAAAAGCCTTCCTCTCCCCACAGTCAGGGGGCAGAGTTAGTGCCCTCTGCTGACACAGAAATATCTGTTAAGGTGAGAAACAAAAGGATTTTCCCTCTGGAATCTTAGGCTTTGGGAGATAGATAAGCTGAGGTGTTTGACCTTCAATAACCAGTGAAAACTACAACTTAAAAGGAACGTGTTTGTAGCCTATACACAAGTGATACAATCTGACAGCAGTCCCTCCTTTCTCCTTCAACTGGCATGTATTACATCAAGTCTACTGCTGAACCCCTGAGATCTTTGCGTGCTACAGTAATTTCCTTGGGACACGGGCAGACTGACTAAGAATAGAGTTTGTGATGTCGGAACTTAGAAGAAAACAAGTCCTTAACCATCTTCAAGCTCTGTGACCATCACTTACATCCCATTATTTTCAGCTTAGGAATCTGAGAAAAGCAATGAAGTATTAATATAAAGAAGTACAGGTCTTTTGGATGGCCTCTTCCAAATTAAGAGTTAATTTTAATTACAGGAGACAGATGACAGAGGAATGGATTTGACTCATCTGCTTGCTGCATACTTGCACCATTGTAGGTATACACAGTGTCTTCATTGCATTTTGTTCTTCCCAGTCTTATTTCGATCGAAAATATGCATGGCTTGACTGGTACAGCTCTAAGCTGGAGTTCTTGATTCTGTTGCTTAAAGAGTAGAACACTCTACGAATAGTTTTAAAAATCATTAACTAGCACTCAGTCTAGGCCAACGTACATAATTTCATTGGCTTTCTGCTCCAATGATCCTTTTTTTACTAGCAAATCCTGAAAAGATTTAGATATGAATGCTGGATAGTTTAGGATTAATTGATACAGAAATAATACAAACACGCTTGTCTGAAATTAAGATTAGAAACGTGCAGATAGGTACAGTCAGTTTACACAGGTGTACAGTGTTTCAAGACTGATACAACTCAGACACTACTGAAAATTCAGCATAGAGGTGATAAGGGTAAAAAGTAAACTGCCTGAAACAGATGCTTTCAGAGGTGATGGCTACATTGAATTGACTGGCAAGGAGGCACAAGAACATTAAGCTGTGATGTACACCTAACACTTGCTCTTTAAACCTTTCCTGGAGACATACCAAGTTCCTGCGCATCCTTGTGCTAATTTCACTTTAGGGGCAGTGAACTCCAGCAATGCCCAGGTCCACACTGAGAGACTTCATTTCTATCCAGTTGAGAGCCAGGCTTTGTGGGACGTCCTGCAGCAGCCTGCAAAACTCAGCAGATTTGTATCACAAAGACTGCGAAGGTTCAGCTTACCTCACACTCATGAGGATACTAGTCTGTGCAGAAATTAATCAGCCATTTTCATACAGTTAATTATACCTTATAGACAACAGCCACATCTTACTCAGCTCATACAATTAAATATTTACAATACCCTAAGGTTTGTTAGTGTTTCAAGCTACTCTCCACTTATTCCTTCCTCTTTCTTTCCCCCCAAGGTCCCTTTTTCAGTAGTGTAGCAAATTGAAATTCACAATAGCCATAACTGAGTTAGTATTATTCAACCAATTTTTTATACACCCACATCAATTGGAAATCTTCAGGAGTTCACAGCTGCTGTCCAGCCAATAACAAAGCTTTTGCATCCACTACTGCTTCTGTAATGGGACTGAAATTATTTCTAACATCCTCCTACTAAAATGCTCACGCCATCCTTTAATTATACTCCAATCTTCTTGTATTTCCACCCCTCCACAATAGTCCCTTGCACAATGACTTGTATTCATCCTTGTGCCCTGTGTTCTGCCTCTAATGTTCCATTATATTTTGAATACAGAATTGTACAGACCTTAATTTCCATTTCTTAAATTCAAGCCTAAGATTTTCCTCTAAAAAAAGTATGTGTTAACTTCTGATGCTTTTAAGTCCCTGGAACCTAGTCATTTGCAGTCTCAAGCCTGATAAAACAACTCCACAGCACTTGGAGATATCTAAAAACTTTCAGTGAAGGGTAACTACTTGACAAACTACTTTAAAATAATTCTGCTTGCAGAACGTACAAGAGCTGAATACATTTTTAATGTTTCTGGGAGAAAGAAAAAAAAACTCAACCCAACCCAAAACAAAAAAAAAAAACAAAACCCCAGAAGGAATATAAATCACTTCCTTTCATCCAAAAGGGGATATTACTGACCAATACATATTTTTACAGTTCCCACATGTTAACAGGATGGAAGTTTTTACTTCTCCTTCCTATATTAATTTTTAATCAGATTTTTTTTAAAAAAAATGGTTTTAAAATTGTTTTTAAAAGGAATCACAATTCTGCGATTCTTGAATTGCTTACAGGTATTTAACATATAAGGGGATAGATGACAGCAGCTGTAGGTTAAATTCATCAGTGCAGATGGTTCTGGTGCATAAATTTGCAGCTGAGATAGAGGAAATATAGCCTGATATTTTTATTCCCTATGTTCAGCTTGCTTTTATTTTCGAATGAAAATATATTTTAAACTATTTTTCTAAAGTAACATAACTGGACAGAACTGGGAAATGTGCTGACAGATTCTAAGGAAGCAGTGCATAAATGCTGGAAACTTTCCTTTGTTTCAGTATTCAATAAAAATACTAAATAGAGCAGGTTTTTACAGAAGGATGGAGGCAGAACATGTATGTATATGTGTGAGCGTCGATGTGCACTACTCTGAATGAAGGCCTGAAAAAGTCATTGAGAGCTTTTCCACTCATTTTTAAACCTCTAGTTTTATGAAGTTAATATACAAGTCTTGTGCAGAATTTAAACTAAATGAATATGAAAAGCAGTGGCATAATTACTCATTGCCAGGAACAATAACATTCATCTTATGTCTATCAGAGTTCTTTACAGTGGCCTCCAACAAATTAATGGAATAGACTTAACTTGGCATTACTGCCTTAAATTAAAGTCACTGTGTGACACAGATTACATTTAAAGCCTACTTCTTAAGCTATTTATATGCCCCTACACCCCACCAACTGTCCAGGAAATACACTTTCCTGTGAGAACAGCGCAAATGATTACCCTTTTGCTGTGATGAATCAAAAAATTTTCAATATATATTTTTTTTCCCCCTAAAAGCACATCATTTATGCTTACCTTACTGACAATTTTGGCATTTTTCTTTTCAGTCCCTTTTCTATTTACTGAAATCTGACCTCTTGGGTTAGTAATGGAAAATGCTGCATAAAGGCAACAACCATAGTAAAATCCAAATATTTTACATTGAAATCCAACAGCCAAGGCAAGCCACAATGAATTAATCTCCTACATCGTAGGGTACAGAGGATCAAAGTGTCAGCCCACCCATTCAGTCCTTTTGACACTGATGGGATTGCAGGAGTTAAACCACCTATAGGTTACGTTCTCTGTGGCACTCCTCACTCCTCTTAAGTGCCAATCATAGGATTTCAGAGGACCAATTGCCTCTGGTTTGGGTATTGTGGTTGTTTTTTTTTTTTTTGTTTTGTTTTTTGGTTTTTTTTTTTTTTTTTTTAAAAAAAAAACTAACCACAAAAAAAACCTCAAACAAAAACCCCAAAACCCTGTCCTCCAAGGCTAGTGTTTCTTCCAATACCTACATTCTCACTTACTTTGACTCCTTCAGATTCAGAATTACTGTGAAAAGTATTCCCTATTCTTGACCCCACAATGCAGTTTATCTCCTTCAAAAAAAATCACAGCAGAAATTCCTAGCAGAAATCATGTAGAATTCTGAAAATTCATCATCCCTGAAGCCTCATCCTCGTAGATCCTGTATTTCCTTCAACCTTTAAGAGATCAAAGTTTATTTTGACTCCTTCATAGTTTCCAAGGGCCTTATTTGATGCTATTCTTCTGAGTCAAACCTTTCTAACCAGAAAAACTTCCAGGAACAGGCATAGGTAGACAGATGTCACCTAGCTTGGTATTATTTCCCACCATCTCTCAGCACTGCCTTGGTAGGTTGTTACCCTCCTCCAATCTCCTGCCAGTGTTCTTGCTCAGATACTGACAGCACGCTCTCAACTGCATTCCTCCTGAGGGTACACAAAATCTGCCTACAATCCCCAAATCCTTCAAAGCATTCAGAGTAGTAGTGGTTTTCCTGGGTGATATCCCAACATACTCAGCTGTACTGTGTTGTGCTTCATGGAGCAGAGCAGACTGTGAAAGCAATCACAATCCAGGCTTCAGGTATGCCCAACCTGCAAACAAGAGTTTTCAGCAGGTCATACACCAGAAGCCAAACGTTAACAGACAAGCACAGACAGGTTCAGAGAAGATATTAATTTGGTAGAATATTCAAAATGCAACAAAATAAATTATATTTAGTATTTTCAGGATATTCTCTGAAGATGGCTTTTTTTTTTTCTTGTAAACCTGTCTGAAGAGATTTGCTTGTGATGAACATCTCACTGCCTCAGATGAGAAGAAGAAAGATTACTGAAGAAGCTTCACATTAATGCCTACAGTCATTTAATTAATTTACAAAGTAATCCAGTGGGAACCCACTGAAGACCTTCAGAAGAACATCAATTTGCTTATCTCTTCTCCTGATGTCATGTATACAAATGGGCATAGCTTCTGAACACTCATTTGAAGAAAGATATCACCCTTAAAAGGAATTTCATATTTCAAGCGTATTTATATTGCTTGAAAAACTATCTGTCACACTAAGTCAGTTGTCTACTCACAATTTGTCCACATAAGAATGTTTTCCAACTAAGATTTTTCATACAGTCTAGACATAAAGGTATACAGATTTCTTTTGATAGCATCCCATTTCACAATGTGATTGCAAATATTCAAAAGCAAGGGTGACTCCTAACAATGTAAATGTTGGGTAATGAATACCTACTGGAATTTACTTCAAACAGGATTAATCAAGTAATTTTTTTTTCAGTTATTATCAATACATAACCTATTTGATCCATTGGAGAACCTGACTATAAACCATGTGTGAACATCTGTTCCTTTTTGAAGTAAATTAATCTATGCCGGTTGGAGACAAGCTTATGCAATTCTGTTTGTAGTTTGCTGTTTTAGAAGGGGCTTATTTGCAGCAAAAAGACACGTTAATGTTACATAAAAGGCCTTTGTATATATTTGGGGGTGGCTGGAACATAAAAAGCATAGTGTATTCTGCACAGTCTTCATAAGAAAATCAAACACTTTAGTAGAGAAACATGCTAGTGGAAACAATTTTGTGTAACAGTTCATTTTTCAGTCCATGTGATTTTTAGTGTGACAAACCAGCACAGATTCAAGACAGTTAAATTTATTTATGCAGACTCTCTGAAAATAATCATTATAATTCAAATATTTATTAAGAACTGTCCTCTCACTAGCTTTTACAGGAACACTTCCATGGAAAATTCCATGTCGAAAGGACTGTGGATAACAAATTCTTATATTGTAAATCAGGTGGAGGTGGAGAGATTATTCTGCTACTGGATGCAGCTCTCTCCCCTGTCCCCAAGGATCCTGAGCTGAAGTTATCAATATAAGTCTGTGCTTTCTGTTCCTCCGGAAAATTACTCTCTCCCCTTTTCTTTACTACCTGAATAAAACTTTTCCCTGAAGAGCTAAAATGCTCAAATTGGAAAATGCAAATGGTTTAGGAAGATGATGTCCATTTCCACAAGTAATATTTCTCCAATTTCTGTTCGCAAAAATTGTGTATTGGGCCAAGACAGACATCATAACAATATTGCAATTGGCAAAGATTAATTAATAATAAAATCCCCTTCTCTTGAGGATTTCAGACAAAGTGCTCCAATCATCGTTTAAACTTGGAGAATATCTAGCATTCATGTCAATTATCATATAATACCACCATAGCCAAATAACATTTTGACTTGTTCTATAAATTATAAAATTAATTTACTAATAACACATAAAAAAGCGTGCCTACTTTATAAAGTGTCTGTTTTGAGACAGTGAAAAGCAAAAGTTTATAGAAGGCTTCTTTATAATGTTGAGATACGAGGTTACAAAAGGGGCTTGAAAATGGCACTGGCGAACAGTTCCTTATAAGGTTTTTAAGAGGAGACACCAGGAGACAGAGAATTCTGCTTTAGTTATTTGCTAAGAGCCGCCTACAGACAAACTGATGAGGAATGTGGGAAATTATGGCAATTTTCCAGGAAGTAAGAGTATGACTGGGGTTCCTAGATGTGACAGGGATCAGAGTCCCACGGTAATATGTAGTAAAAGGAATAAACTGGATTGAGGATGCAAAACATTGGCGATGGAGGCAAAGAAGGTGTCTGCATAACTGGCAGTTGCAAAGTATGTCTGGGTAGGAAGAATGTGCTTTAAAGTCATGGTAAAAGAAAGGAGTATGGGGCTTGATTTACACAGAAATCCAAAATCTTTAGTTCATTTGATTCATTCATTCAGTTACCTTCACTTTAATCACACCCTCCACCTGAGCCAGCCATGACAAATACAACTGATGGAAGCAATCCGACCCCAAGCAAACTAATAAAACAGTCGCTGTTCTTCTCACAGGTGAGAATGAAGGAGGAACGGGATCTGGAAGTGAATGAGACTGCCCCTCTGCTCGCCCAGAGGAATTCTTCTGCACCTACCGCTTGCTTGTACTATGTTGTAACAGCATCTAGATCAACAAAACAGGCCCATTTAAGTGGCTTGTGACTATAGGACAAAAGAAGCTACATACTTGTCCTTAATACTTTAATAAATGTCACAGTATACTACAGATATGTAAACCAAACTATAGTTTCAAGTCTATGTATTACTTTGTTAAGGTTTAATGGTAGATTCCTCTTTAATGCACTTTAGAGTTATTAGTATCACTTTCTCTTCCACATATTATTACAATGTAATAATTCCTGTAGAGGCATGCTATTAAGCTATGAAAACCAAACCTTTTATCCTACATCCACAAAAAGCTGCAGGGGAATTTAAAAGCATAAGTTGGGTCTGAAACACTGATTTTTCAAGTGATAACCTCCTAAATCATTGTCATCAGCCTTACTGTATTCACTGATAACAGTTCACATTATTATGGATGTGACTAAAATGGTAATCAAAATATAATTCACTTTTGCCCTTGACATCCTCTCACAACACAGGCTGTAGAGGACTATATTAAGAAAAATGCTTCAGAACATTGCATACAAAAAGAGGAAAAAAAAAAAAAAAAGGTCCCACTGCAGATGGTCACAAAAAGACTGTTGTGCTGGGTCTACAACACATGGGACATGGGAAAGAATTTTTGAAATGGCTTGAAACGAGAGTTATAACCCATGAAGAAATCAGCTACCCTAGGTACAAGGACAATGAAAAAACATACCTAGTCCTTCTCTCCTTCATAGAGAGTGATGATAACTACAGGATAATGCCACCTTTAAACACCTATTTTCTAGCTGTTTAGTACTTTCTCTACCTTTCCCCCAAGTCACCTTCATTAAGATCCTGACTATGCAATAATTATCAAATATACAAATACTTCACCATTTCCTCCAGAAACAGCTCCAAATCATTGTCCATGAATTGCCACACCTTTGTCCTACAGCAGGTTACTCCAGACTTAAAAAAAACCCTTCAAACAGTTGTCTTTCTTTTTGATTTAACACTTTTTTTCTCCCTTTTCTTATAATGAATTCATTGTTGAGCATCATCCATATCCTAAAGAAGTGCTTCTCTATGAATTAGTCCAGAAAAAGATAGACAGGCACACAAAAGTACACCGTTAAGTGGTACTTACGTGAAAAATTAAGGTCCTTTCACAGCTGTGGCTTAAATTAAGACAAAGTTATTCCTGATACAAAAGAAAACCACCACCACCACCAAAGTGCAGACAGGCAGCAGAGCAACGTTCACTTGCCTGAATGCTCCAACAGGTACCCACTGCCACTCTGGAGCCCAGGCAATGCTGGGGACTTGATTCTGTCATTTGCCTTAAAGTCAACGTTGGGTTTCACTCATACAAGTAGATTTGCATCTAACTGGATTTTACAAAAAGTAATTTTTAAAATACAGGACACTTCTTTCTCACCTCCATCTTCCTGCACCTGCTCTGGGTACTTCTGCTGCCTGAGGAACTGAGCTTCTGGCAGCACCTCTGCACGGTACCTCTCCCTTCTCTCTTCTCTGATGGCTTTGATTGAAAACCAGACGGACAGGAAGGACTGGAGTCAGCTGTGAGCAGAGACATGTGCTAAGGGATGACAGAGACTCCAGCAAAGCCTTTAAGAAAGGTACAGCTGTTTCCATTTCCAGTCAAGGTAAGTAAATACCTCCAAAATATGCTCCCATATCCCCTTTAAAGGACAGGGGATTTGACACAATGCTATGGAGCCTGTAGTTTTACTATACATACCGAGAATATGCCAAGTTACTCACTGTTCTAGCTGTCACAGACAATTTGTTGGACAACTAATTGCAGGTCACTTTGGCAAAAGTTTGTCTCTCAGAGCAATTCCAGAAGAGGAACATGGACTCAAAACTAGAAGATTAAAAACATACAAATGGTCCCATCACAAAGTCTAGGAAAAATACTTCAGAGTAATCACCCAAAAGTGACCACTTCTTTGGTCACTTCTGCAGTGAAAACTGCAAACAGTTTCACAAGTGAGCAGTAGGAAAGGTTCAAGAAGTATTAAAAAATGCAAATAAAAGGCATTGTTAAAAGTATTCTCTAAAGAGTTAAAAAAGAATGTAGAGAGCAAAATACAGACAAGTCCTGGGAAAATATTATAAAAATTAATTGAAGTTGCAGACTGATAGCTGCATATACCTGTATTCTCCATAGTAAGAAAAGATAGTATCTCTAAAACTTTTAACAGCTGTGAAACTGGAATGAATGTTTGAAGCATTCACTGAAAACACAGATAAACCTTTAGCTAAATATCCCTATGGACTTCTTCCATGTTAAAATTATAGATATCAGCTTCCATTAATGCAGTAAATAGAAATAATCAATCGCTAAGCTACTAAAGTTAATAATATAAAATTACTTCAACAAAGCCCCATAAGTAAGGAAATTAAGTTTATGGTAACCTATTATATTGTGAATATGGAGAGAAATCTACTGAGAAGATTCAAGCTCCCTAAGCAAAAAAAGTTTTCTTAACACAAATCCTTGATTAATTTCTGAAAGTGAGCCGCTTTTAATATCCTTTGGATTAGTTTGGGATGTTCAGTAGATACTGAAAATGTCAATTTACCCAAGTAAAATCCTTTCAAGAAATTTATCTATTCAACTAAGCTATTATCAAGCAAGTTTCTGAGATCAAAAGTGGAACTTTTAGCAAAAGAAAAAGTGTTTAACCACAAACAGCTGATCTATTCTTACTGGGGAGACGAGAAGGCCAAGTTTTACCTAAGGACTTGGAATTTAGGTTTCCCAATCCAAGGACGTATCTGAGCAACTGTTTACATTGCTGAGGCCATCTGTTTTTATCTAATAAACACTGAATTTTACACAGAGTTGAATCTAAACATATCATTTGAGCTCACTGCCTATACCTATATGGCCACCACACTCTGAAAGAGGTAGATGGGAGTGCCTTCAGTCCCTGTGTCTCTCCACCAGTCAGGCTTGTGGGCAAGACACCACCTTTGATTGTGCCGTTACTTCAAAGGGAAGACTCAGTGTACCACATACTAAAAAGTAATGTGGTCATGTTAGAAAAAGAATGAAGTTTTCACCACAGAACAATTTTGTTTGTACAAACCTCCTGACCCCCAATAAATAATTTCCTGGAAAAAAAATCAGCAAAGGGATTTTTCCTCTGGGAAATTAAATGGAAAACTTCTAACGTAGATGATGCCATATAGAGAGTTATCATACAGAACTATTCACATTTTAGAAAGAAACACTATATTTAGTTTGTATTGCAGTACAAAAAGAAATGTCATGACATATTTGTACCACAGCACATGGTAATTTCCTCAGCCTGAAGAGGAACATCAGTTAAATATGGTCTCTCTGAATCTGCGGTAGCCAAGATCCATTTCCAAAATGGATTAAGAAATTACTATACAGAAAAGGAATGGAGAATGACTATTGTCATGACTATTCTTCAGGAATGCTTTTCAGAAAATGGATTTATATATTTCAGCTGCACATACAGTAAATGCCCATTTTCTAGTTTGCTTCTCCTTATGCCAATGATGTTTTCAGTCCCTGGCACTCAAATGTGTCTGAAATGATGATTTCTCAAGCACAAGAAGAAACGTAAAATCTTGTTGCCTTATTTGTTGGCAATAGCTGTATTCATTACTGTCTATCCAGACATTTCAATAGTCTGCTGTATAATGTTTTGTTAGGATAAAAGCTGTGAGAGATGAGCTGTTACTGAAATATCCATCATTACAAAAATAACCATCCTTTTTATAGAACCTAATTCATTTACATGTATTGATCCATTAAAATGAATGTTAGAAAACATTATATTGTTATGACAGAGACAATAAGGCATATTTCTCTTAACATAGTCCAAATCTTTCTTAACAAGCCATCTTTGCTATCCTTGTCCTGCAATTTCACACTCACGCTTAAACAGATGGTCTATTAGACTCAGCTGCTTCCTGCACTGTTCTTTAGGAGCGTAAACAGAAAATGCACTGGGTTAGAAGTGATGTTTGCAAATGCTTTCTATACAAGAACAGAGAGCATAAGCCTATTCCAATGCTAATAAAAATATAAATGTAGAAATATTAAATGTGTTTGTATTGGAATAGAAATAAAACACAAGTATGTTAGGTCCAGGATCTAAGCAGCTGGGAAAAAAACAACCAAACAAATATGGGAAATATATTATCTGCTAAAAATAAAATAGTAATAATAAAATATCTCTAGATGCAGTTTTCCTGCAGTTTAATACCCTGTAAACATGAAAAAAACCTATTTTAGGAAAGCAATTAGAGCAACTGTTGTTCCTTTAAAGTTTTTTGACCAGACTTTTCATCAGCATAACAAACCTTTTTGTAGTTCTTTAAAAATAACCATCTGTGTTTACATGTCTGATGTTTAACTAGGTAATCTGTACCTGATTAGCTCAGGTACAGGTAGGAAGCTGAGCCTGTACCTCAGGATGCCCATACATCTTCCACAGATAATGAATTCCCTACTTCATAGAATCATAGAATCATTAAGGTTGGAAAAGATCCTTAAGATCATCGAGTCCAACCATTAACCTAACACTGCCAAGTCCACCACTAAACCACGTCCTCGAGCACCACATCTACCCTGTGAAGTAGGATGTAAAATGCCTGAGGGGCCATCAAGTAATCAGCATACCTGCTCATAGCACAGTAAAATAAGAAGTCCTTAACAGTAAAAAAAAAAAATTAATTAAAAAAATCTATTTCACTATAGTTTATGAATTACCATAGTATGTATGTTCACTGTCATGTAACATAAAAACAGTTACAGTGTGAGTTTGATGGTCCTTGAACAATGTAAGACAGAACCACTTGACACATCAATGGCTACATATATTTAGTCCAGTGAAGTGTTTGATATCTTTGTATTATTCAGGCAAATATATATCAAAATTCACGTAATAGACATCATCTGGTTTGGAAAGAGATGGCAAAGCAAGATACTGAAAACCCAGCAAAAGCTGATTCTTAAGCATCTAAAGCAGGTTGAGGTAGGTCTTTTAGTGCCTGTAGAGCCTTGCCTCCCACCCCAAAGAGTTTACAAAAAAGTCCAGAAAATATCTGTTCCCTGATCTGCACTCTGTCAAAAGTCTCCTTATTTCCCTTTGGTATCAGTTAATGTCACATCTAAGCTCTCGTGAATTCAGGAACTCCACTGACATGTTAGGTCTGAACTAAGTTTTTAAAAACTCTTTCAAAATCTATGTTAATTTTGGGTGAGTTTCTGATTCCACGCTCCCTCATAAAAAAGAAGTTAGAAATAAAAATAACCTTATCATGAAAAATGACAACACAATGCTTTAACCCCCAGTTAGGCAGTGGTAAGTTTTTTTCCCTTGAACAGTGATGAGCCATGAAAAGGGGATTGAACACAGACCCAGTCAATGTTTCTGGGTTAGACAGCAGCAGAACAGCAAGAAAGGTATTTTATTCTGAGAAAAAGAGTATATCAAATGGTTAGAGACAGCACAACCAAGCAATTTGCCATGCTCATTTTGGAAATTAGTATGGCTGAACCATTGAGACTTGATCTGTGGGCTTCAGGCCTGCTATTTTCTAATTTTGCTAATACTAAAGTTGAAAATATATTTGACAGAAACACGTTTTACCAAAGCCCACAACAGCAGTTTTACAAAGAATTAAAGAAACTTCTAAACAAATTCCTTACATGCTTTGAAGTATACTGCAATTACAGAAGCTTACATTCATTTCATTTTACTTTAAATTTATCCTTGTTCTTTCACTCTTGGAGTGTAAAAAATTGCTTTCCTTGTTGGGTATTGACTAATTTTTTTCAGCATCACCTTTAAAGCAAATTACGTTCAATTCAGATGCCTCTTGTTTCAGAAAGAGGCAGGGGCAGGGGAAGTTGTAAGCAGTAAGCATCCCTTTGATTTGAGCTCTCAGCCTCTACAGAACAGCACTGTAAGCTAGATGGGAGCGTAGATGTTGACAGCCATAGCACCGGGATTATCTTTTAAATGTTTGCTTATTGAGGCACTCTAAAATATTACCACATGATGAAAAGGACCCAATCAATGAAGAGAAGTCTTGTGGTTAAATAAGGCTAGTTGTTGCTTTTCTTTTTGTTTCCAAATGACACCCAATAAGCTGAACCTTCACTAAATATAGCTGTTTGATCACTTTCTTATTAGCCAGGCTGCACTCACAAAATTGGTAGACCTTACTACGCTTCTCTATGTTAGGTACTTTCACATGTCATTTTCATGCTTTAGTTTAACAAGATTCAGTAAAACCAATTTCAAATTGTGGCAAGCAGATCCACTAATAATGTATTGTTCACTAGTGTTGTATTATGACATTTATTTATTTATTGCAAAGAGCACATTTGAACTGAGATAGCCATGTAGTTTCCTGTTTCTGCAGAGTCTTCTAGCAACTTCTAAAGTAACAACTTTGCAAATAAGTCCGACATTTTAAACACAGGTAACAGAAGAGCTCGGGGGGTAGGGGGTAATATCTTCTTATTTATTGAAACTGAAATACAGACTGAAGGACTAGGACAACTTTCCAAGACTTTTCTCTGGTACCTGTTGGATTCCTCCCCATCTAAAATAAATCTAATTAGCATAAATTCATGCTGAAGCAGAATTTGGCAGTGGATGTATGATTTGTCTTTTAGCTGTAGGAAGGATGAATAGGCTACTTTGACACACACAGAAAGCAAATAGTCTGTTCAGTAGCATCCAGAGAAGTCCACATTTTCTTTGGTACTCAAAAGACACCGTAGAAAACTTTGGTGATACTAGAAATACATACATACGTGTATTTGATTATCGCACCCTATGTCTCAAGATTCTCTTCCACACGTACCATTTAAGCATCCTGCTGCAAAGCTTATACCAGCCTTCAGAAATTATAAGAAATACCAGGTTAAAACGATGTAAGAAGATACAGTATTAGAGAGGTAATTTAAGCAGCTATGCTGCTCACATTTCTTTCATCTCCAAATGAAAATCCAGAGCTGGTGAAGGCTTGGGGCATCAAAAACAATGTGCATGCAAAAATCTCTCTTCTTTTCTGGTTTGATAGCCAATGTAAAAGTCCTTGTTAGTCACAGGTTGAATAATTTTAGCTTTCTACGCTGATGAGGAAGTATAGATCACAGAGTTTAATGACTTGGCACCTGCAGTTTGACAGACTGGTATCAAAATACCAGCTGCTACAAGAGTTGAACACCATTCATTTGCTGAGATGTTCCTCAGGACTCCTGTCTGTGATATCTTTTCTTTTGCATCTTTAGCATTTGAGCCCAACGTACAAACCTGCATAACTTACATCATCGCCATGCTTTCCTGATAAAATCAGCTTTACAAAGGGTCAGTAGATTTGACTCTGTGGACGAATACAGAGGCATGAAACCTAATTTATTCTTTCAAACATGATACTAATTTGACATCCTAACAGATCAAATACACTGAATGAGTATAAGCTAGCATCATGTTTCATGCCTAGTTTCTTCTGGCTTGCTCAAATATCCTGCCTAGGCACTGGTTTTTGAAGATCATTAGGAAATATTTTCCTGGTGATTCCAAAGGTGTAAACTGAGCAGTATAATCTAACAAAATCCAGTTGCTTACACTGTGAAAACTCCCAGTTTCTATCACCTTTTTCACCTCATCCAGATTCATGAGTTTAATTCCTAGAGTGTTTTTTGGAAGGGGAGGTTGGGGGGCCGCGTTTAGACTTTTTTCTATGCTCAGAAAATCCCAATCTGATAAGAAGGCATTGGAATGTGTGAAAGGACCACTTTTGCTTTCTGTTAGGGCTGTGCTATGAAATGACTTGCAAGAAATGTCACCAATTAATTAAAGTCCTTTCCACAGCAATTCTATCACTCTGCGACAATGCCAAAGCTAAACTTCAAGTTTTCCTACTTTGTTAAAACAAACCTGTGTTTTCTATCAAAATAATTTAGGTCTTTTTTGTTTGCAATTTCATTATTACAGGAGAGAGATTTTTACCAAATCAAAGCATATTTTTTCATTTTGCATTGGCAGAGTCTGATGAAATAATCAAATAAGCAATCAGAAAATGCCCAGCAGTAATCCTTGTCTGGGTGAGCCATCACAGACCTCCTCAGACTCAGAACATCTCATTGCACTCTGTGTGGGCTGGACCACATGATTCACAGTGCACAAAATTGTAGTTTCTAAAATACGTCTATTTCAGTTCTGTTCCCCAGTAAAAGATAAAAATCAAATACTAGAATTCCCCTTAGGATTGACATTCTGAAGGAGGAGCAGTATATAAATATCTTAAATTACATCCACCGGACAGTCCATTTTGAAAGCACCAGTCCCTTGCAGTGATGTTAACTAAGCAGCTCAATATGAAGGCTCTAATCTTTCTGTTGTAGCTAATTTAAGCTGTCTAGCTTTATTGCCTGATGTCCCATCACAGGTTTCCGACATCTAGAATTTAGCACCCTACATTGTAAAGCTGATATCAAAACACAAGCTGACTTTGAACTTCTGATTTTCAAAGAATGCATAAATTTCCACATGCTTGTCACAGCAGCATCTAATTTTCAGACCTGGTATGCCAACAGCATCTCGGAGGTTATTCCTCCTGGCAGATCTTGATGAAGAATCCTCTGCCATAAGAGGAGTTTGAATTGTTCCCCCTATGCTACATGCTGATGTTAATGAACAAGATACTGCCTCTGCTGATGACACTGGAAACGGTTGGCAGACTCTTCAAAGCCACTCACCTACTTCAATTCCCACAACTGAGAGAAGAATCTGAAGTTATGTTGGGAAAGCCATCATCACTCATATGAGGAGTTAAGGACTTTCAA
The DNA here is from genome assembly GCF_965183815.1 of Platalea leucorodia. Lineage (NCBI taxonomy): Eukaryota > Metazoa > Chordata > Aves > Pelecaniformes > Threskiornithidae > Platalea > Platalea leucorodia. The sequence goes on from NC_138824.1 coordinate 105,715,651, forward strand.
AAAATAGAAAACAATCACTAGGAAGAAAAAAATTAGTATGGCTTTTGAGGGCTACCTTCAAGCATAAATCAGGACCTCACGAGTGCAAATGTAGCTGTACACATGCAGGTAAGTGCGTGTGCTCACGTATGAAGTCAGTGGCGAATTTTCACTCAGAGATCCAACCTCATCTTGATATGTCCCTAATCCTAAAACATTTCTTTTTTCACTTCCATCCCAATATGCAACAAGAAGCTGCTGCAACTTCATCTTACGCTTCCCACAAATAGTTCTCATTCATGTGCTGTAAATTAATTAGAAAACTACTGCCCATTAAACTCACCTGAGAAGACTGAAATTATGACAGCATCAGTTTTCATTTTGTGATTGGTTCTTCACCTTTTCAGGCTTAAAGATTGTATATTTTGAAACATCAGCACACTGGGGTCTGTGAAAACTTGATACGTTTTCCATTTATGTAAAATGTTTAACACTGGAGCAAGAGTTTGTCTGTCACCAGAGAAAGACTATGAAGGTGTATTGGGTTTGCGTGGCAAGGTTTTGGTAGCAGGGGGGCTACAGGGGTAGCTTCTGTGAGAAGCCACTAGAAGCTGCCCCCATATCTGACAGAAGCAATGCCAGCCAGCTCCAAGACAGACCCGCCGCTGGCCAAGGCCAAGCCAATCAGCAATGGTGGTTGCGCCTCTGTGATAACATATTTAAGAAGGGGAAAAAAGTTGCTGCGCAACAGCAATTGCAGCTGGAGTAAGAATATGAGAGAGGAACAATAATGCAGACACCAAGGTCAGTGAAGAAGGAGGGGGAGGAGTTGCTCCAGGCACCGGAGCAGAGATTCCCCTGCAGCCCGTGGTGAAGACCATGGTGAGGCAGGCTGTCCCCCTGCAGCTCATGGAGGTTAACGGTGGAGCAGGTGGTTGCCCAAAGAAGGCTGTGACCCCATGGGAAGCCCACACTGGAGCAGGCTCCTGGCAGGACCTGTGGAGAGAGGAGTCCAAGCTGGAACAGGTTTGCTGGCAGGACTTGTGACCCTGCAAGGGACCCATGCTGGAGTGGTCTGTTCCTGAAGGACTGCACCCCATGGAAGGGACCCGTGCTGGAGCAGTTCATGAAGGACTGCAGCACATGGGAAGGGCTCACGTTGGAGAAATTTGTGGATAGCTGTCTCCCATGGGAAGGACCCCACGCTGGAGCAGGAGAAGAGTGTGAGGAGTCCTCCCCTGAGGAGGAAGGAGAAGCAGAGACAACGTGTGATGAACTGACCACAACTCCCATTCCCCACCCCCCTGCACTGCTTGGAAGGGGAAGTTAGAGAACTCGGGAGTAAAGTTAAGCCCAGGGAAGAAGGGAGGGGTGGGGGGAAGGTCTTTTAAGATTTATTTTTTATTTTTTTCATTACCTTACCCTGGTTTGATTGGTAATAAATTAAACTAATTTCCACAAGTTGAGTCTGTTTTGCCCATGACAGTAACTGGTGAATGATCTCTCCCTGCCCTTATCTCGACCCATGAGCTTTTTGTTATATTTCCTCTCCCCGTCCACCTGAGGAGGGGGAGCGATAGAGCGGCTTTGGTGGGCACCTGGCATCCAGCCAGCTTCAACCCACCACAGAAGACATTCCTTTTTTCTTAGTGATACACCCACAGGTTTATGAACCTAGTGTGTTTTAGGAACTAATCCACACAGTCCTAGAAGATTAGATTCTGAATTTCAATCAATGAATTAGCTTATGGACATAAAATGGCAAATAGCCACGCTACCCCCCAGCGCCTACTGATCTGTGTGAGCAGGCTTTTGTGCTACAGGTTAGCTTGGCTAGGCTGACTGCATTAATTTGCAATCACAATTTCCCCTTCAGCTCTGCCTGTTTGCTATAATATGATCATCTTTGGGGATGATTTCAGAGATCTTCTAACAAGCATACTGTTTTTGTGGAGGTGAACTAACAAGAAATCAGGAGATCTGTTTGCCACAACAATGGCTACTTTATCATCTGATCCAAAATTACGTACAGACTGCACCCTAAATGAACAAAAATACAGCAGTTTTACAGACCTCTGAAGTCTGATCTCAGAAATAAGGTAAAAATACCATTCTTTTCCAGAAATGAACACAGTAGAATAAAGCAAGCGGTAGTGGGGTGCTTTTTGTCTAATATTGTGTAAGAGAAAGACACCGAGCCTAAGCGTATTTATATTGCAATCAAAGAATGCAATCAAGAACACGGTCTACAAATGTCCTCTGCACAAAAGTAATTCTAACTTAAATATGATTTTGAAAAATTTCCTCTCTTCTTCTTACAATCTTCTGTTAAAATTGTTTAATAAAAAAGAAATATTTATTCAATATTAACAAGTATATGCAAATATTTTTACTCCTTATCCCATGTAACTGCCATAAACTATTTTCAGTTATTGCAATTGAAATCAAATGAAGATTTGAAAACAATTAAGCAATAAAACAAAACCTGCCAATGTAGCTATAATTTAATAATATTTTTTAAATAAACAGCTATTCAGGATAGACTCTTCCAGCAATGATTGCATAAGGAGATTTTTATTTGCTAATATAAAGAGGATCCCAATCTGAAAGTGCAGAAAATGTCCTTGGGTGAATTTTTAGCAGGACCTAGGAAGAAATTAATTCTGCAACTCTTATTATTGTTAATGGGAGTTATTCAGCCAAATCTTCACGCACGAGTCACAATTAATATGTACCCCTTATGGTTTTTTCTGCATAATATTTGAAATTAATTTCCATAAACAAGTTCCCAGCAGTTATTTAATACAGAAGATCTGATTCTCATTCCACAAAGGTCCCTTGATTCCCTTCAGCATAAACCTGGAAATGTAGCAACATTAAAAGGAGTAAAGCACCTGACTGAATACCTTGAATTAAATACTCACCCTGGTGTAACTCAACTAACTTCGACAAGCTAGCCCAAATTTACACCAGTATAAATGAAACCAGAATCAGACCCCTATTTCTACAAACCAATTTGTTCCTTAGCTCATCCACAGTGACATTTCCACATCAGTAACTTTTAGATGTGGTCTATAAACGCTTCGCCTGCTTGCTCTACTGGCTCCAGCGTGGAATTCAGTTCTGGTGGGTGGTATTTATTCTCATCAGATCCTCCCAATGTTTCTCTTAAATTTGAGACTCTTACGCATTACTTCAGTAAGAATGTACTTCTATATGAGAAGAACTGAGGAAAATTGATTTCTGTTTGCTCCTCTCTTTAACCTCACTTGCAAGGAAAAAGTAATCCAATATATTTCAATATTGGTCCTGTCATTCACTGTTTTTTGCACGAGGCTTCTTGATTTTCTTAGCACCTCTTCTACAAAGGAACTGCTGAGTTCAGCATAGTGAGTACTTTTGTACAGATGAAACGTTTTAGCTTGCTTGCATGCACCACAAGCCACACAGGTGGAAAAAACCCTACCACTGATTACACTAAACCTATGGACACAAAATGTAAGGGCCATGACTACTTACAACAGTATTTGGGGGAATCCATTTAACTACATTTTTACTGCAGACTTTTTCATTTTGAGACTTGCTCCACTGGCAGTGGTGACTGAGATGAAAAATCCTGCTGGACAGGCCTTCTCACTGTATTGTAGAGGTACCACTTCCTCTGCTCCTGAAACCCCCAGACCTGAGAATGTGGGGCTTTACCATCCCTGGTGATGGCTTCTCCGTGGTGAATCAGCTATGTTCATGGTTAGCACACATATTATGTCCGGAAAAGTGCTGTCAGTGTACAAGGCCTAATACTATCTGAACTAGTTTGAGCTCTCTAGGATTTGGCACCACACAATAGCTCTTAGGAGATCTGCAGGCATGCCAGTTATTATACCCACTCAAACAATTTCATCTTATTTGCACTTAGTTTTGGACAGAGCCAAAGCAACAACTTGAACAGTTTTTCCCTCGCTTTTGCCATACTGTCTTAAAAATCTCCAGACTACAATACCATTTGCCACAATACCTGTTATTGCAAGTTACCTATGCAGTCCTGGCCAGAGTCAGCTAGTTTGCACAGATGAGTGGGTGTTGACAATATGCTAGTCTGCTATTTCTACCGGAGGTTTCTGTTCCTCCTCATTGATACTAAAAAGACATCCACAGTTACTAGCTTAGGCTTAGGTATTTATGTAATGAATCCCACCCTGGCAGGCCTACTATTGAGCCAGAGGTGACAAAAAATGCCCATTTAAAGTACTTGAGAGGACTTTTTGTTCTCATATTATCATTAACAAGAGACTGTGTTTTGTTCTAATATTATCATTAACAATTTGTACTATAGAAAATAAGTTTACAAAGTATTTGGATGATGCTAGTCTGGGGAAAAGCTGGCAATGAGCTCAGAAGCTTATCAGCTTGCGGTGCTGCTTAAAGAGAGGTTGTATTACTGAGTAGCCCTTGGAAGAAATGTAATTACGTCTGCACGGTGCTGCAGATGCATTAATAAATCCTGCCTCTCTTGAGGGTCTCCATGGAACCACTTCCCTCTCTCTGCATCCATAGCCCTGGTAATTTGCAACCCAGATAAGCTACCCATGGATGAGAGCCAACTGCATTTCTATACCAGGTCTACCTCTATATCTAGCTTACAGATCTCTCATTCATTTTCTCTGATATCACTGTGTCATGTACACACTGTCAGATTTTGCCATCTAATATCTTATTTGTGATTTCTAAGAATCAGAAGGCATCAAAAAGATATCAGAGCATAGTCTGTAAGAATATAGAAGTAATGACTTTCTGTAATTGTCCTGAAAAATAAAAATGCAGCAATGAGTAGCAGAGACAGGATAAGACTCAGTCATTGATCTTTGTATTTCTGGGAGGAGGCAAAATGTTGTTGATACCTGAAACTACAGCATGTTTTGTAAAACTTCAACCCTAAAGAGGTTTGCATTTCAGTCATTTGGACAGTGAAAATATAACTGTTTATCTCTGGAGCTGCTCTTGTAAGTAAAAACATGTATGTGCATATTTCTAGTACAAATTATTCTGACTCGAAATAGTATGAAAATTTTATTCTAGCTGTCTTACACCTTTCTGAAAAAACATATTCTAACTAAAAAAATAACCAAAAAATCCCCCAAAGCCCAAAACCCCATATGCCACACAAACCTTGAAGAGTAATCATTTAAAAGGAACAGAAGATATATCTCTATATATTCACAAAGAAAACCCCATATAAAAGAGAAAGTCCAAAATCTTATAAACATGTAAACAACTAAGATCACAAAATACTCAAAGACTGAGTGAATTCATGGATATACAGAAGTTCATTCTCTTTGAAAAAAATTAGAATATTTTTATTATTTAGGTGCTTAAATATCTGGAAGATATTTAGATATCAAGTCAAAATAGCAAGATATCAAAATATAATAAAAAATATATAAGAAATAAAGTATTTTAACAGTGGGAGCCAATTGCTACAAATTGGCAAGAAATGAGAAAAAGAGCAGGAAGATTCCACTTCCAGGCCCAAAAAGGCAGGAAGACAACATCTAAGCTAAGCATGCTTGGAAAAAAACAGGGAAAGAGAAGAGGTACACTGCCAGCCCTGCAACCCTCACCAATGGAGAATGTTTCTCAACTAAAACTCACTATTTTTAGTTGAGGGTCTCCTTCCTTTTGAAATAAATCAAACCCACATATTTCAGTTAGGTCAGCTCAACATTAATCTGAGCCACAGCCATACCTCATGCCTCCCCATCTTCTGTACCGACTGGACTATTAAATCATCTCACCCTGCATCATGGGAGAGACACTCATACTTACGGATACTATAACTCAGGTCTCCCCTATGTATGAGTCACAGAGTATGGGATATCTGAATTTTAGCTATGGTAAGGCACTATCCACAACGCATGGGTGTAACACTAAGTCCAAATACAACACTTCAACCTTTCTTAAAATGACATGTTACGTGCCACATGTCTGAAAAATATTTTAACTTTTTTTTATAAACAGAAGACAAATATGAAATGAAACTGACATTATAAACACCAGACATGCCTCATTTGTTTCATCTCTTCTTTGAATAATTTCTATACATCAACATTACTTGGTTTTGTTGAATATTGTAATAGCATCTATCATAACTACATTATGAAAATTTGTCACACAACCCCCGATCCTGCAAATCTGTCTGTACAAACATCCTTCCCCTACTTAATAAGTCAAGTAAATCTGCAAATACACTCTTGCATAAGAAAATGATTGCTTCCAAACTGATGACATTGGGAAGCTTAACTGGTATTCTTAATTGATTCAGGCATATATCATAGGAATACGCCATACTGTTCCTATACTATTCTCTTTTTTTTTTTTTATGTTGAGAGAATGGTGAAATTATCTGTTACAGAGATACTAAGATCCTTCAGTTTTACTTGCTTTCAGTGACAGTATGTCTGAGAAAAAACCCAGCCCCAAAATCTCAAATATGGAAGAAAAACCCTGAGGCTGGAAGTCTTTGCTCTTGAAATGAGTCCTATAAAAAAAGGAAAGCAGCTCTTTACTGGTGCAAGAGTATGTCTTAACAGTCCTTGAGGCCTTACACTAGGAACCCTGAATGCACATCTATGGTTACATAAATACTTCCAAGTATTAAGCTGCAACTTCGAACTTGCCTAATCAACAGTAATTCAAGCAGAAATAGGATAGAAAAATCATTAAGAAAAATAATTTTGCTGACACAGACTTCTATTAAAAGCATCTTAAATTGGAATGGCTTCTTACAGAAAATGCTTTTCCCCCCAAAACAACTGTAAGTGATTAGTCTATAAAAAGATTCATTTCTCCTAGAATAGAAAATCAAACAGGAACAGCTTTGTTCAAGCATCTGCTAGCAATGGAAAACATATTTTGTCTTTGGCCAAATGTCTGAAATAATGTTTTTATTCTGGAAGTGTTTTGCTATTTTATATTCCCCTCATTTTTGTTTTGTAGATTTCATGCTGTAGCCACAACAGTGTTATTAAAACCACTAACTTTTTTGTGTTCCTTAATAAGGAAACCTATGGTTTCAAATTAAAAAACACCACCAGAATTAACATTTGCATAGTCATTGTAGAGGAGTGATTAGACTAAACAAAATTCTTTGATTGAAGAATGCTTCCCAAGTGTCTGTCCCTGATAATTATTGTGCAACCACTACATTCTAGGAGATATAACTGAAGGCCTTCATGCAAATGCTTTTTTACACAGCAATTCCCTGTTTTTTTTGTTGTTGTTTTTTTTTTTTTTTTTTTCATTTTATATGTATTTATATACAGCTGATGTGACTAGAGCTTTAGGAGCTGGTATTTTCAGAAAAATAGCAAATCTTGTGGAACTTGGCGTGAAATCACAAGTTCTAACAACAGTAGAAAAATCTTTAGTTCAGTTTTCTTAAGACAAAGGCAGAAAATTTCATTTTCTTTCTCCATTTCAAGTTTAAGTGTGATGCCACAGGTTTACTGTACACTATTGAATTCAAGAGCTGAACCCCCTAAGTCAAAACAAAAGTACAACAGCAATTATTCCAAAAAGTCCACGTGGTCTTAAATAATAATATATCCTTCTTATGATGCCATGTGAATATATCGCACCTTCTGATGCATTTGTCCTTGACTTTGTGAGATAAGGAGATTATTCACTCCATTTAGATTACTTTCATACAACCAGCATTTTGACTTGAGCAAGGCATCCACAGCCTTCACTAGTTAAGGACTTAGCTAATATATTGAGTAAAAGCTTAACTAAGCTAATTTACAAAGAATCATTAGTGACAAACTTTTATTTTTCTTTTAAAGCACTTGACAGAAGAGAGGCAATGGCATAAGAACAGTTGTGGAGGAGGGAGTGATCTCACCTGGTGGTCACAGCACTTGTGCCCATGCTGGGAAACCCAGGCTCCTCTCCTCTGCTTCTTCCCCTGGCTTTCAGCCCTCGCCTCCCCACTAGCAGGAGACTGCCCTGGTTTTCCATCAGGAGGCTGTTCTGGGATGAGAGCCTTCTCCAGCTTTCCTGCTGAACTTGCTAAATTTTGCAGAAGAGGAGAATCAGAGACCAAGAAGCCACTAAACAAAAGAAAGAAGAGAACCTGATTCTACATCTTTGGGAGGAGAGTCTGTATTGCAGTGCCTGCTCTAAAGACTTTGATTGTACCTTACAATAAATAAAATACATAAACAGCCTTTAGAGCAAAGACTAGAATCATCCCCTGGATTCTTCTCCTCCCTTGAAATTGGGAAACATGGATAAAAAGAAAATGAAAGCGAGTTACATCCTAACTGAGTGTTGAAATCGCTATGAAATGATCTGAAGGGAAAATACTCCTCTTATTCTCTGGCTACATTTTCGAACAAGAGTAATACCCACTGCAGGGAAGGTATACTGACTTACATTACGTGTACTAAGCACACAGGTATCAGATTGGTTTTTTCCAAGCACAAGATAGCAGTTCTATTTCTGGTCACAATTTGCAGCTTTCAACATGGTTTAAATATAAAGTAGACACCTTGCTACTCAGCCATGGACAAGACATGAGAACATTCACAAATGGGAAGGTCAGAGACAAGATATTAAGCACCTTGCCAATTTTACTGGTGAAAGCTATGCTCAGATTTTGAGAGCTGCAGGCTTTTACTTAGACAGTGAAGCACCCTTTTACACACAATAGCAACTTGCCCAAGGTCAGACCACAGACTCAAAGCTAAGAGCAGCTTCCAAGACCACGAAGGTTTTAACCACTGCATTTTCTTATCTCACCAGAGTAAAGTTTAAAAGCAGCTATAACACAGAATATAATTGCTGCATATTTGATTGAAGCCACTATATAAGATAATAACAGTCCCTTCTTACAGTGTATAGAAAATATATACCTCACACAATCTCACCTTTTTTCTCCACTGACAATGTTTGAATTATTTATGTAAGTAGTAATTGGAAGGACGATTAAATAAAACCACCCGGAAGAAGCTGTGCATAAATTTCGCTATGTTTTTGCAGTCACATTTAATACCGCAGCAAAATACGCATAAACCATAAACCAAGCTTATGTCTATGAAGGAAAACATAGAAATAAATAATATTATTTTCAATTCTTAATTGATCCTTGGCCTGATAAAGGTAGCATAATGCTTTCACAGTGCCTCCTTTTTCAGAATGGCACAAGAGTCTCCTTCCACAGGGGCCAAAAGCAATCAGCACTAATAGCACCCGCCGGCTGCCAGAGCCCTTCCGCTCCCACCGCAGTTGCAGCAGTGATGCTCTTCTGGCAGGAAAGGGAAATCACTGACATTGTTACGTCCCTAATAAAAACTGTTGAGTTGGTGATTCGGTACTGTCAGGCACAAGTGTTTATCTGATAGCTGTTCCTGGGAGTGAATGTTGTGCTAAGTGCTCTGGAGGAAAGGAAAGCAAAAACCAAACCGGGATCCATCTGTAGGGTTTTATGTTCATATTGAGGCAAGACAACGATAGCAGGCTTTAAAAAGATGTCAAGGGAGGTGGCTAGAAAGAAGAAAGAGAAAAAAAAAAAGTTATTAATGGGTCACTTCAGTCTAGTTCCTATCCATGCTTTTTCACCCCATCATCAATCTCTATTCACTGTGGCACAGCTGGCAAAACAGGCAGATCATTACACATGAAAACTGAACCACATGAGCAGACCTGTGTGTAAAAGCCTGCTTAACAAACAACATATCTTTGTTTTTGTTGTTGTTTTAAACAAATGTTAAATTCCCTAAAAAAGATCTTTTGAGACATAAACAAACAATAGGTCTCCGTCCTTTCATCTGATTTCAACTTTTGTTTAGTCTCAGTACTTTGTTTTGTGTTTAAAATGTTCATGCTTGTGGTTTACTGATACTGAAAAATTAAAATATTTTAGCATGAAATTTAATTTCATGCATTACTTAATAAACATTAAAACCAGTATCTAGTATCTTTTATCTTCAAAAGAGCAATATTTTATTACCACAGAGGCTGCAGGACATTAGCATGACTTGAAAAATTAAGATAAGAGTATCACATTTATCACATATCCTGATAATTATTTCAGTTCTTCACTTTTACAATGCCTGGTACAAGGGAACCCTGATCCATATACTATAAGTAAGTAAAACCAATAAAGCACAGGATCCAAGATCTCTTAAGTCCTGTATTACAGACACTGCCTCTTTGGTACTGCAGAGCTACTCAAGAAACAAACAGATATCTATTTAGTTCTCCCTCCTGTATTTCTCCTGGTTTAAAAAACACACTTGCTTTGTTAGCCATAAATTACAGATGATTAAACAAGAAAAGATCAGGATCTTTTAACTGTTAACTTGCAAGACTGGTTATATTAGGTACTTCCCACAAACACCTCACCTCAGCTATCCTGGGAAAATCCTAATCCTAAATCTGGGATTATCCTGATAAATCATGCATACTCTGCTTTTTAAAATGATTTAATGTAACTTTCTTTCACTTTATTGTAGCTTTGGTTGAAATCTTAGCTCCAGAAGTATTTTTTTAAAGGTTCCTTTATCTTCAACTGGGCCACAACTCCAGAAACTGGGCCTCTCTCCTTACCTCATAATTATAAGTGTTGAACTAGGACAACATGAATTTAGAACGGACAAGAAACCTACTCCCTGCCTTCATGGGATGCAGAAAAATAACTGTCAAATCCCATCAGAGATTAATCTTAAGTGGGGTCAGAAGCAGCAACGGCAAAATCTCCAATGAATGGACTCACCAAAGAATTCTCACACACTTGAGAAAACACCACAGGTAACACATCTAGAATAAAAACCTGCAAAATAGCAATAAACAAAGAAAACTCACTAAAGAAATACAGACAACTTAGTCCAAGATGAAATTAGTGCTCTAAGTAGCCAGGGTAGTTGATATTTTCTGTGTGTGGCAGTTGATGCATTATTTTTGAAAAACAAATTGTGGATTTAGACAATAATATTCATACAAGATTAAATGCATTTTTAGACATACCTGAAAAAAAAAATTTTCTGCTGATTCAACATTGCCATAACCCTTGCTATTTAAGTACTCCATTATTTGTGCCCTTTCCATGCACCTTTAGGCTAATGAAATAGAAACTGCTTTTCTCCCCCAAGTAATTATTCTAGAATCATAGAATTATAGAATGGTTTGGGTTGGAAGGGACCTTAAAGATCATTTACATCCAACCCCCCCGCCATGGGCAGAGACACCTTTCACTAGACCAGGCTGCTCAAAGCCCCATCCAGCCTGGCCTTGAACACTTCCAGGGATGGGGTATCCACACCTTCTCTGGGCAGCCTGTTCCAGTGCCTCACCACTCTCACATTAAAGAATTTCTTCCTTATATCTAATCTAAATCCATCCTCTTTCAGTTTAAAACCATTACGCCTTGTCCTATCACTGCGTGCCCTTGTAAAAAGTCCATCTCCAGCTTTCTTGTAGGTCCCCTTCAGGTACTAGAAGGCTGCAATAAGGTCTCCTGGGAGCTTTCTCTTCTCCAGGCTGAACAACACCAACTCTCTCAGCCTGTCTTCATAGGAGAGGTTCTCCAGCCCACTGATCATCTTCATGGCCCTTGTCTGGACTTGCTCCAACAGTTCCATGTCCTTCTTATGTTGGGGGCCCCAGAGCTGAATGCAATACTCCAGGTGGGGTCTCAGAAGAGTGGATTAGAGGGGGAGAATCACCTCCCTTGACCTGCTGGTCATGCTTCTTTTGATGCAGCCCAGGATACGGTTGGCTTTCTGGGCTGCAAGCACACATTGCCAGGTCATGTTGAGCTTCTCATCAACCAAAACCCCCAAGTCCTTTCTCCTCTGGGCTGCTCTCAATCCATTCTCTGCCCAGCCTGTATTTGTGCTTGGAATTGCCCTGACCCTGTGTGCAGGACCTTGCACTTAGCCTTGTTGAACTTCAAGACGTTCGCATGCGGCCCACCTCTCCAGCCTGTCAAGGTCCCTCTGGATGGCATCCCTTTCCTGCAGCGTATCAACCACAATACACAGCTTGGTGTTGTCGGCAAACTTGCTGAGGGTGCACTTGACCCCACTGTCCATGTCGCCAACAAAGATGTTAAAGAGCACTGGTCCCAATACCAACCCCTGAGGAAAGCCACTCATCACTGGCCTCCACTTGGATATCGAGCTGTTGACCACAACTCTTTGAATGCAACCATCCAGCCAATTCCTTATCCACTGAGTGGGTCCATACATCAAATCCATGTCTATCCAATTTAGAGACAAGGACCAGACCTTGTTTATGACCAGGTTTATGCCTACGGATTATACCTCTCCAGAAGAACTGAAATGTTTTGGAATTGGATGTTCTGTAGTCTAGGTTTGGAAACGGAATCCTATACATTGAGATGAAAGCTTAAAACATGCCTGCAATGAATAATTTGTGGACCCACAAAAAAGATGATTTCACTATAAACACCAGCACTGTATTTTCACCCTTCT